>NC_057803.1:696667994-697267994 GCF_018294505.1 Triticum aestivum
TTCTATGAATAGAAAAAAATCATAAAAATTTGACATATTCTTTGCATATATATGAACATACAAACATGCATATTCAACAATAATATCACCAAAAAAATCTATGAACAGAAAAAAAAATCTAACACAATATGAACAAATTACAACAACTCAATTAACTACACATCTTAATTAACTACACATCTAATTAAATTAGGAAAATTCATATATATGAGCTCACTACGCGGCAACGACGATGGTGAGGGGCGCGGCGACGGCGGCGGCGATGGTGAGGGGCGCGGCGACGGGCGACGATGCAGCAGGGCACGGCGACGGCGATGGTGAGGGGCGCGCGGCGACGGGAGACGAGGAGGCATGTGTCGGTGTCAAAACCGGCGGATCTCCGGTAGGGGGTCCTGAACTGTGCGTCTAAGGCTAATGGTAAGAGGAGGCTGGGGACACGATGTTTACCCATGTTCAGGCCCTCTCGATGGATGTAATACCCTACTTCCTGCTTGATTGATCTTGATGATATGAGTATTACAAGAGTTGATCTACCACGAGATCGTAGAGGCTAAACCCTAGAAGCTAGCCTATGGTTGTGATTGTTGTTCTTGTCCTACGGACTAAACCCTCCGGTTTATATAGACGAGGGGGCTAGGGTTACACAGAGTTGGTTACAGAGAAGGAGCTCTACACATCCGAATAGCCAAGCTTGCCTTCCACGCAAAGGAGAGTACCATCGGACATGGGATGAAGTCTTCAATCTTGTATCTTCATAGTCCAACAGTCCGGCCCAAGTATATAGTCCGGCTGTCCGGATACCACCTAATCCAGGACTGCCTCAGTAGCCCCTGAACCAGGCTTCATTGACGATGAGTGCGGCGCATAGATTGTCTTCGGCATTGCAAGGCGGGTTCCATCTCAGAATACTTCAAAATGAATTTCGAACACTTTAATCTTGTTCGGCTCTGTGAAACAATCTCCACATACCATCGTAGAGAGCACAATACTAATCTGCTGACAACTTTTCATAGCGTGACATTTTGGTCCGGCTTATATTTGGCTTGGCGGCCTTTGAAAGCCTCGTTTTCTTGCTTGATTTGTTTTTTGAACATTTTTGGATTTATCTTGACGTATGATTTAACAATGATTCAGGCCATGTAACCTCAATTCTTAAAGCTCATATTTGAGCACATCTGAGGTTCATGATAACCTGGTTTGGCTTTTGACGACATGTCACCAGTAGATGATATTAAGTACCTAGAAGTATTGTCTTCTAAGTTTTGGGTTATCACCCTAACTGCTTTGGTATGGTAAGCCGGTAGTCTAATCATATATCACAGGATCCGTGTCATGTGTTTGTTTGCAGATACATTAAATAAAGTCTGGTGTACACAGTTGATGCAATCATAAAAATACATGGCAAATCTTACACTTAACAAATCAATAGTATCACGCAGAACAAAACATGCACAATGGCATGGCAGGTCAAGAGTTTCAACTAAGGACTATTACAAGGTCATCGAGTGCCCCACAGGAGTGTTATTTTAGCAGTTTCACAGAAAGCAGTTTCACAAAAAGCAGTTTCACATAAAGCAGTTTCACAGAAAGCATGCAATAAGCCAGCCTAAAGCTTACGACTCTTGGCCATATTGTGTTGAAGGTTGTGGCTCGTCCAGTACTGGGTCACCTATTTCCTCTTCACCCAATGGCTGGAAATTGGTGGTCGACCAGTTGATCCCAGTTAATGCTCTAAATATAGCTTCATCACTTATAAGTGTGGATGGATCAACATCAGGGGCATAAGTGTGCTTACAGATCGAGGGAGTCAGGTCCGGAGCATCATGAGTCGGTGCCTTCACCTTCTTATTGTTGGCATCATAAACCGGATGGTAATGTGTAAGATTAGTTTCCTCAGCCAGTTTGCTAGCTAAAGTATGCATTTCCCTCGTAAGAGCGGTGAAGTCATCTGCAGTAAAGGGTGACCCATCTTCTTTTATGCTCAGGCAGCCGTTGGCCAAGTTTGTCGATTCAAGATTAACTAGCCATGCTTTGGCCCAGGTTAGTGCAGTAAGGGCACCGGCACTGGCAGCTGACTTTTTCAATTCTTCAACCAGTGCAGGAAACATAGGTAGCTTGTCCAATGTATTCTTGATAAGGGTTGGAGCCAGTTTGTTGCGAGCAGCTGTGCAGATAACTTGCTGTGCGCCAGTGTATAGCTGCTCAATGAGCGTGTAAGCAACTTTGAGCTTCTTCCGCATGTCGGAGCCAAAATGAGAAACCCGGGATCCTGCGTCATTATGGATGTTCGTAAGCCGGGAGCATGAATGATAAACATATTGTCAGATATTAAGAGGAAATTATTTTACCAAAAAACAGCAGCAGTCATGGTGTTAATTTGCTGCTTTAAGCCGACAAGATTTGTAGATACCGGTTCAAGGGTGGCTTCAGCATCTTCAGCCCTCTTCAACTTGGCTGCCCTTTTTGTATCCCAATCTGCTTGTTTTGCCTTGAAGCTTTCCTTCAGTTTCTCCATTGCTGCTAAGGCACTAGTCAGTTCATCCTTGGCCTTGGAGGTTTCTGCTTGTTGGGACTTGATGTTTTCTTGAAGGTCGGTGACTTGTGTTTCTTTGCTCCTAAGCTCAGTCTACAAAAGTACACAGTACATAAGATGGCAACAAGTCTAATTGAAGTCCCAAGCACAATACAAGTATTACATTTGCCACTTGGGGGCTAATATCTATTGCTTCTTCAAAACATTGGTGAAGTCCCAAGTACAATACAAGTATTCTACTTGGCACTTGGGGGCTAATGCATATTTCTCTTCAAAACATGGGTTCATTTGCTGACCCGGACAAATGATGATGATCCGGCTTATGAAGGTTATGACTGGGATTCTGGATTTTCACAAAATGATTAGTCTCAACTTAACACATTTATTAAGACGACCCTTGGGGGCTACAGACTCAATGTTAAATCTTTCCGAGTTAAAGTTCCATCTCAACATATTTATTAAACTCGCCCTTGGGGGCTACGGATGTAGAGTTGAGGTGCTGATATTATGAAGTCCTAGTTTATATGTAGCTACCAGACCTCAAACAGTATGATCTCTGTGCATCAGTGTCATCCCTGGATCAGTAATGCTGACACACACAATACTTGAAGGATTTATAACAGAGTGGCAATCACACACTTATTACATCGAATGTCTCAAAAGAGAGCTTATTACAATAAATATGGCTTAAGGCCATCTAATAACGATAATAGCGGAATGCTTGGAAGATAAGTGAGTCCATCAACTCCAACGGCATCACTGAGTATAGGACCATGATTCTAAGGCATCTTACTCGTCGTTTGAAAAGTCTGCAACATTAACGTTGCAGCCCGAAAACGGGTCAGCACATGGAATATGCTGGCAATGTAACACATAGAGAGTAATGAAAGAAATATGCTATACTACATGCATATATGGCTGGTGGAAATTTCTATGGTTACAATTTTGCATATAGTCAATTTTCCCCTATTTCAAAGGAATAAATTTTATTGAACTATCATGGTAGTTGTTAAACATTGAGAATGGTTGACAGCATCCTCAATCCCAATTAAACATCATCATTAAACAAACCCAACAATATTAATTAGAGTAACATGATGAGATTCACATGATAATCCAAGTAGTAGATACACAAAACATCCATAACCGGGGACACGGCTAATCATGATGATTTTATACACTCTGCAGAGGTTTGTGCACTTTTCCCCACAAGACCCGATCTCCTCCGTTAGTTTTCATGGTGTTTGAGAAACGGATGACCGATACATAGTCTTTTAGAAGTGCTAGCACCTTACGATGGGTAGACCTGTATACCTACTTTCCCCTACATCTGCTAGTCTACCACTGTAAGAGTTCACACGACTTAATCAACTATGCTAGAGCCCATAATAGCATGTGGCTGCACACGGAAGTTTCTAGCATGAATAATCTTATGATCCCTTTGAGCCTCGGTGGCGGTCCAAAAACAAACAGGCAATCCTGGAAAACCCAGGTACCTCAATCCACCCAGATGTGTATTAAAGATGCCAGATTAAATAAACCATTAATTAACAATCTCACATCTGTCATGGATATCCACTCACCCAATCCACGTCTACTAGCATAGCATGGCATAATAAGCAAACGTAGAAGTAACTCCCAAGGGTTTGATAATAAAACAGGTAATAAGTACTACCTCATCTACTTCCCAAAACCCACATATTAATCAGATCCTAAATCATGCAATTGTTTGAGGATTGATCTAATGCAATAAAACTGGGTAGTAAAGAGGTATGATCAAAGTGTTACTTGCCTTGCTGATGATCCGTGAAACCTAGGGATTCGAAGTAGCACGCGGCGCAATCCGGGTACTCTATCGCAAGCAATCAAACAAACAAGCATACAATAAGTACTCATCTATTGCACAGGTAAAACTCAAATAAGAGATCTAACCAGAAAGTTCAACTTAAGAACTCCGGTTTGCAAAAAAGAATCAAATCGAACGAAACAACGGAAGTTAAACAGCGAAAGAAACAAGCTTCGTTTACTAATCTGAACCTAAGTCAAATTTTACAGAAATAAAAACTTGCTTGAGTAGATTATTCGGAAAGAGGGTTTCGAGGCGAAAGTCTAGGTGCTTAAATCGCCTGATTCCGATAAACGAGCGAAAAGTTAGACTAAAACAAAAATCGGATCAGAAATCTCGATCAGAAAAATCGCGGAATAAATGCGAGAAAAGGAAAAACGATGAACAGATTAATCAACAAACGTTTGTTATCTGGATCTAAACGATGAACGCGTTCGTTAAAACGAACGAACGAGCGAACGCTCGCTAATTAACCCAAACCGAAATAAACCGATCTAATAAAAAAACGGATCTAAAAAAACCGGCGGAAAAACCAAACGGTTTTTATAAAAAAACGGCGGCGGCGGGGTCAACCTCGGCGGCGGCTCCGGCGACGGCGGCGGCGGTGGCGGCGGTGGATTAGGGTTAGGGTTTGGGCGCGGGTGGCGGCGGCTGGGCTGGGGTGGCGGCTTGGGCTAGGGCGGCCTGGGGCGGCGCTATTTAAAGACCCCGTCCAGGCGGAGTCCTGCCGGTTACAGCCCAAGGTCGGTTCGGAACTTTTTTTAAATAATTTCTTGCAGAAAATCAAACAAAATAAATACTAAACAGACTCCAAAAATCCCGAAATAAATTTTCCCCGACTTCTAAAATCAAGCCGGACAAGATGAACATTTATTTGGGGCCTAAATGCAATTTTGAAAAACGCAGATTTTTCCTAATTCAAATAAAATAGCAATAAAATCCAAAATAAAATCTTATTTGATTTTTTTAAATCCTCAATATTTCTATATTTTGGGAAAGTCATTTTATTCCCTCTCTCATTTTTTTGTAATCGTAATAGTTGAAGATAAAATAAATAAAATCAAATGATCCTATTTCAAAAATTTAAGAAAACTCAAATATGAAATTTACGAAATTCCCAACTCTCGCCGAGGGTCCTTTAGTTCCTTAGAATTTCTAGGATCAAACCCAAAATGCAATAAATATGATATGCAATGATGATCTATGTATAACATTCCAAATTGAAAATCTGGGATGTTACCATTATATTACAAGAATAAACCGGCCCTTGGGGGCTACGGGAATTGATCTATGCAGCTATTGAAGTTTTGAACACATGTTATTCTAGTCATGCCTAATAAACTTGGCGGCTAAGGGGAAGTATATTCAGGTAACAAGGAATTGCAGTGTTTACCTCATAGCGCTCCTTCATCAGGTTCATTAAGCCAGCTTCAAAATCACGGCTGGTGTACAAACGATTTAAATAGCCCGAATGGAGATGTTGAGCGTTGAAATGAGTATAGCTTGCCAAGTCAGTTTTCTACTTTTCTTTATCTTCAGCAGAAATTTCTTTCTTAGCGCTATGCTTGGATAAGACGTTAGGTTGGCCCAGAGCTGTGAAAAGAAAGCCAGTGACAACAACATCATCAATCTTCTCCTCGGCAGGTTTGATTGGGCTTGGCAGCTTAGAGATAGTCGGCTCAACATCCACATGGTCCATGGAAGCCTCATGATCTTCCGGAGGTGAGTTGTCAATGGTGGCTTCTGCAGTTTTATGAGGATGAGGAGACTCTGCTTGCTTCTCTGGTTCAGATAGATTAAGATTGTCGGCCGGTTTGGCTAGCCTGGCTTTCTTGCTAGTGTAGCTTGACCCCTGAGAATAAGAAGTGTTGAGAGGTCAGTATAGTTAGCAGAGCATAAGGTATGAATGGTTAAAAGGTATCCTTGCCCAGGTACAATCTTAAAGGCCAGGATTTGTGTCCATGATGACTCGCCAGAGGAAGAATGACAAGTTCCCTGGTAGTTTGAATCAGACGGGTTAAGAGGTTATCGGAAGTGACCTGCCTTAGGGTAAAATATATCAGAAATTTGAAGGACCTCTAGGGGGCGTTTGCGAACCGGCGTGTTTGGTAAGCCGGAAGAAGTGATGTGACCACCACTATGATGGGTGAGCCGGCGAGCTTCATGTTGTTGTTTCTTCAAAAAAAAGTTGGGATCCAAGTGAGCTAGAGGATAAGAAAAGCTTACTTTCTGGCTTGTTTGTCGGGCTTTCTGAGTTGGCAGAGGTTCTGAGCCGGAAGAAAGAGTAATTGCCTCTGCGTCACTTGCACGGCTGGCCTCAGCATCGTCCTGATAGCAATCATTTTCAATGAGATGTATAAAAAAGGAGCCAAGAGAGTCAAGTTCTACCTCTGCTTATTATCCTCGTTTTCATTAGCAGACTCAGTAGTTTTCTTGGTGGTTTTCTTTATGGCCATGGTTTTCACACAAGCCGGTTTTGCCGGTTTATCCTGTGTTCTCCTCTTCAAAAATGGATCATCAGCCTATGAAGATTGAAAATATCATAAGTAAACGTCAAAATATGGATTAAGCATAAAGATGTGCAATTCTTACAGCTGGCGGCTTGTTGAAAGTACAGAACAGACTAAGTCCAGTTTTGCTGCACTCCTTCACACATTCATTTCTTGGTGGCTTCAGTGATTTCCGCATCACAACTGAATGTTACAATGGCATTGCGGATCGTTTACATCACCAGTATATTCGCACATTAAAATGGGGCGGCGGCTTAGTGGCAAGATACTCCAAGATATCCAGCACTAGAAAAAGTCGACGCCAGTTAAGCCATTGGCCATAAAGGCTCTGATATTTGAAAAGGCTGGTGAGTATTTGGCCCTTTCCCTCGAATCGAGCCGTTGGGGGAGAGGATGTGTGTTGCTAAGTCGGTGTTCACGATAACCCGGCAGAGGATTCTCATCGACTGGAGAGGTATGCTACGTCTTGAGCTTGCGTTGGTTTTCCTTGAAGATGAAAGAGTGATGCAACAATAGTAGCGTAAGTATTTCCCTCAGTTTTTGAGAACCAAGGTATCAATCCAGTAGGAGGCACCTCACAAGTCCCACACACCTACACAAACAAACAAAGAACTCACAACCAACGCGATAAAAGGGGTTGTCAATCCCTTCACGGCCACTTGCGAAAGTGAGATCTGATAGAGATAATATGATAAGATATATTTTTTTTTTGGTATTTTATGATATAGATTGGAAAAGTAAAGATGCAAATAAAAGTAGATTGAAAGCTTATATGATAAAAGATAGAACCGGGGGCCATAGGTTTCACTAGAGGCTTCTCTCAAGATAGCATAAGTATTACGGTGGGTGAACAAATTACTGTCGAGCAATTGATAGAAAAGCGAATAATTATGAGATTATCTAGGTATGATCATGTATATAGGCACCATGTCAGTGACAAGTAGACCGACTCCTTCCTGCATCTACTACTATTACTCCACACATCCACCGCTATCCAGCATGCATCTAGAGTATTAATTTCATAAGAACGGAGTAACGCTTTGAGAAAGATGACATGATGTAGAGGGATAAACTCATGACATATGATATAAACCCCATCTTTTTATCCTCAATGGAAACAATACAATACGTGCATTGCTGCCCCTGCTGTCATTGGGAAAGGACACCGCAAGATTGGACCCAAAGCTAAGCACTTCTCCCATGGCAAGAAAGATCAATCTAGTAGGACAAACCAAACTTATAATTCCAAGAGACTTGCAAAGATAACTCAATCATACATAAAAAAATTCAGAGGAGATTCAAATATTTCTCATAGATAAACTTGATCATAAACCCATAATTCATCGGATCTCGACAAACACACCGCAAAAAGAGTTACATCAAATAGATCTCCACAAGAGAGGGGGAGAACATGGTATTGAGATCCAAAAAGAGAGAAGAAGACATCTAGCTAATAACTATGGACCTGAAGGTCTGTGGTAAACTACTCACAAGTCATCGAAAGGGCTATGGTGTTGATGTAGAAGCCCTCCGTGGTGGATTCCCCCTCCGGCAGAATGCCGACGACGGCTCCAAGATGGGATCTCGCGGATACAGAAGGTTACGGTGCCGGAAATATTTCTTCGGTGGCTCCCTTGATGGTTTCGGGGTACATGGGTATATATTGGAGGAATAAGTAAGTCAGTGGACGCCCGAGGGGCCCACGAGATAGGGGGCGTGCCGTATAGGGGGGGGGAGATCCCTCCACCCTTGTGGCCTCCTCGGGAGCTTCTTTACTTGCACCCCAAGTCCTCTAGATCACGTTCGTTCCAAAAATCATGCTCCCGAAGGTTTCATTCCGTTTGGACTCCATTTGATATTCCTTTTCTTCGATATACTGAAATAGGCAAAAAAAGCAATACGGGCTGGGCCTCCGGTTAGTAGGTTAGTCCCAAAAATGATATAAAAGTGTAAAGTAAAGCCCATAAACATCCAAAACAGGTAATATAATAACATGGAACAATCAAAAATTATAGATACATTGGAGACGTATCAAGCATCCCCAAGCTTAATTCCTGCTCATCCTCGAGTAGGTAAATGATAAAAACAGAATTTTTGATGTGGAATGCTACCTAGCATAATTCTCAATGCATTTCTCTTTATTGTGGCATGAATGTTCAGATCCAAATGATTCAAAATAAAAGTTCATATTGACATGAAAAATGGTAATACTTCAAGCATACTAATCAAAGCAATCATGTCTTCTCAAAATAACATGGCTAAAGAAACTTATCCCTACAAAATCATATAGTCTGGCTGTTGCTCTATCTTCATCACACAAAGTATTTAATCATGCACAACCCCGATGACAAGCCAAGCAATTGTTTCATACTTCAGTAATCTCAAACCTTTTCAATTTTCACGCAATATATGAGCGTGGGCCATGGACGTAACACTATATGTGGAATAGAAGGGTGGTTGTGGAGAAGACAAAAGAAAAAGATAGTCTCACATCAACTAGGCGTATCAACGGGCTATGGAGATGCCCACTAATAGATATCAATGTGAGTGAGTAGGGATTGCCATGCAACAGATGCACTAGAGCTATAAATGTATGAAAGCTCAACAAAAGAAACTAAGTGGGTGTGCATCCAACTTGCTTGCTCACGAAGACCTAGGGCATTTTGAGGAAGCCCATCATTGGAATATACAAGCCAAGTTCTATAATGAAAAATTCCCACTAGTATATGAAAGTGACAACCTATGAGACTCTCTACATGAAGATCATGGTGCTATTTTGAAGCACAAGTGTGGAAAAAGAGATAGTAGCATTATCCCTTCTCTCTTTTTCTCTCATTATTTTTTCTTTTTCTTTCCCCCTTTTCTTTTCTTTTTGCTGGGCTTCTTTGGCCTCTTTTTTTTCAAGGGCTTCTTTGGCCTCTTTTATTTTTATAAAGTCTGAAGTCTCATCCTGACTTTTGGGGGAATCATAGTCTTCATCATCCTTTCCTCACTTGGACAATGCTCTAATAATGAAGATCATCACACTTTTATTTATTTACAACTCAAGATTACAACACGATATCTAGAACAAAGATATAACTCTATATGAATGCCTCCGGCGGTGTACTGGGATATGCGATGAATCAAGAGTGACATGTATGAAAAATTATGAGGTGGATTTGCCACAAATACTATGTCAACTACATGATCATGCAAAGAGCAATATAATAATAATGATACGTGTCATAATAAACGGAACGGTGGAAAGTTGCATGGCAATATATCTCGGAATGGCTATGGAAATGCCATAATAGGTAGGTATGGTGGCTGTTTTGAGGAAGGTATATGGTGGGTGTATGGTACCGACGAAAGTTGCACGGCACAAGAGAGGCTAGCAATGGTGGAAGGGTGAGAGTGCGTATAATCCATGGACTCAACATTAGTCATAAAGAACTCATATACTTATTGCAAAAATCTACAAGCCATTGAAAATAAAGTACTACGCGCACGCTCCTAGGGGGATAGATTGGTAGGAAAAGACCATCGCTCATCCCCAACTGCCACTCATAAGGAGGACAATTGATAAATAAAATTGTGCTCAAACTTCATCACAAAGCAGTTCACCATACGTGTATGCTACGGGAATCACAAACTTCAACACAAGTATTCTTTAAATTCACAATTACCCAACTAGCATGACTCTAATATCACTACCTCCATATCTCAAAACAATTATCAAGTATCAAATTGATCATAGCATCCAATTCACTTTCTATGATAGTTTTTATTATACCCAACTTGGATGCTCATCACACCCCTACAACCCATGTGGACCCCCCGGGGCAGGTGGACCCCTCGTGGACCCTCGGACCCCTTTCGGCACTCCCGGTACAATACCGATAATGCGCGAAACTTTTCAGGCGACCAAAACAAGACTTCCCATATATAAATCTTTACCTCCGGATCATTCCGGAACTCCTCGTGACGTCCGGGATCTCATCCGGGACTCCGAACAACATTCGGTAACCACATACAAACTTCCTTTATAACCCTAGCGTCATCGAACCTTAAGTGTGTAGAACCTACGGGTTCGGAAATCATGCAGACATGACCGAGACGTTCTCCGGTCAATAACCAACAGCGGGATCTGGATACCCATGTTGGCTCCCACATGTTCCACGATGCTCTCATCGGATGAACCACGATGTCAAGGACTCAATCAATCCCGTATACAATTCCCTTTGTCTAGCGGTATTGTACTTGCCCGAGATTCGATCGTCGGCATCCCGATACCTTGTTCAATCTCGTTACCGGCAAGTCTCTTTACTTGTTCCATAACACATCATCCCATGATCAACCCCTTGGTCACATTGTGCACATTATGATGATGTCCTACTGAGTGGGCCCAGAGATACCTCTCCGTTTACACGGAGTGACAAATCCCAGTCTCGATTCGTGCCAACCCAACAGACACTTTCAGAGATACCTGTAGTGCACCTTTATAGCCACCCAGTTACGTTGTGACATTTGGTAAACCCAAAGCATTCCTACGGTATCCGGGAGTTGCACAATCTCATGGTCTAAGGAAATGATACTTGACATTAGAAAAGCTTTAGCATACGAACTATGATCTTTGTGCTAGGCTTAGGATTGGGTCTTGTCCATCACATCATTCTACTAATGATGTGATCCCATTATCAATGACATCCAATGTCTATGGTCAGGAAACCGTAACCATCTATTGATCAATGAATTAGTCAATTAGAGGCTTACTAGGGACATGGTGTTGTCTATGTACCCACACATGTATCTGAGTTTCCTATCAATACAATTATAGCATGGATAATAAACGATTATCATGAACAAGGAAATATAATAATAACCAATTTATTATTGCCTCTAGGGCGTATTTCCCACAGTCTCCCACTTGCACTAGAGTCAATAATCTAGTTCACATCACTATGTGATTAACACTGATAGGTCACATCGCCATGTGACCAACATCCAAAGAGTTTACTAGTGTCTAAACTAGTTCACATCACCATGTGATTAAGTCTCAGTGAGTTATGGGGTTTGATCATGTTTTGCTTGTGAGAGAGGTTCTAATCAATGGGTCTGCTACATTCAGATCCGTATGTACTTCGCAATTCTCTATGTCATATTGTAAATGCTGCTTCCACGCTCCACTTGAAGCTATTCCAAATGGTTGCTCCACTATACGTATCCGGTTTGCTACTCAGAGCCATTCGGATAGGTGTTAAAGCTTGCATCAACGTAACCCTTTACTCCGAACTCTTTATCACCTCCATAATCGAGAAACATTTCCTTATTCCTCTAAGGATAATTTTGACCGCTGTCCAATGATTCGTTCCTGGATCATTCTTGTACCCCTTGACTGACTCATGGAAAGGCACACTTCCGGTGCGATACACAACATAGCATACTATAGAGCCTACGTCTGAAGCATAGGGGACGACCTTCGTCCTTTGTCTCTCTTCTGCCGTGGTCGAGCTTTAACTCTTAACTTCATACCTTACAACTCAGGCAAGAACTCCTTCTTTGACTAATCCATCTTGAACACCTTCAAGATCATGTCAAGGTATGTGCTCATTTGAAAGTATTATTAAGCATTTTGATCTAACTTATAGATCTTGATGCTTATTGTTCAAGTAGCCTAATCCAGGTTTTCTATTGAAAAACACTTTTCAAATAACCCTATATGCTTTGCAGAAATTCTACATCATTTCTGATCAACAATATGTCAACAACATATACTCATCAGGAATTCTATAGCGCTCCCACTCACTTCTTTGGAAATACAAGTTTCTCATAAACTTTTGTATAAACCCAAAATCTTTGATCATCTCATCAAAGCATACATTCCAACTCCGAGATGCTTACTCCAGTCCTTAGAAGGATTGCTGGAGTTTTGCATATTTGTTAGCGTTCTTCAGGATTGTCAAAACCTTCTGGTTGTATCACATACAACCTTTCCTCAAGAAAACTGTCGAGGAAACAATGTTTTTGACATTCTATCTGCAAGATTTCATAAATAATTCAGTAACTGCTAATCCATTTCCAACAGACTCTTAGCATCGCTACGAGTGAGAAAGCCTCACCGTAGTCAACTCCTTGAGCTTGTCGGAAAACATCTTAACGACAAGTCGAGCTTTCTTAATGGTGATTCTTACCATCATTGTCTGTCTTCCTTTTTAAAATCCATCTGTACCCAACGGCCTTACGACCATCAAGTATTTCTTCCAAAGTCATGGATCCTTTCTCGGATTTTATGGCCTCGAGCCATTCGACGGAATCCGGGCCCACCATCGCTTCTCCATAGCTCGTAGGTTCATTGTTGTCTAGCAACATGACCTTTAAGACAGGATTGCGTACCACTCTGAAGTAGTACGCATCCTTGTCACCCTACGAGGTACGGAAGTGACTTGATCTGAAACTTCATGATCACTATCATAAGCTTCCACTTCAATTGGTGTAGGCGCCACAGGAACAACTTCCTGTGCCCTGCTACACACTAGTTGAAGTGACGGTTCAATAACCTCATCAAGTCTCCACCATCCTCCCACTCAATTCTTTCAAGAGAAACTTTTCCTCGAGAAAGGACCCGTTTCTAGAAACAAGTACTTTTGCTTCCGGATCTGAGATAGGAGGTATACCCAACCATTTTGGGTATCCTATGAAGATGTATTATCCGTTCTGGGTTCAAGCTTATCACGATGAAACCTTTTCACATAAGCGTCGCAGCCCCAAACTTTTAAGAAACGACAGCTTAGGTTTCTCTAAACCATAGTTCATACGGTGTCATCTCAACGGGATTACGTGGTGCCCTATTTAAAGTGAATGCGGTTGTCTCTAATGCCTAACCCATGAACGATAGTGGTAATTTTATAAGAGACATCATGGTACGCACCATATCCAATAGGGTGCAACTATGATGTTCGGATACACCATCACACTATGGTGTTCCAGGCGGTATTAATTGTGAAACAATTTCCACAATGTCTTAATTGCGTGCCAAAGCTCGTAACTCAAATACTCATCTCTACGATCATATCATAGATATTTTATCCTCTTGTCACAATGATTTTTAACTTCACTCTGAAATTACTTGAACCATTCAATAATTCAGACTTGTGTTTCATCAAGTAAATATACTCAACATCTACTCGAATCACCTGTGAAGTCAGAACATAACGATATTCACTGCATGCCTCAGCACTCATTGGATTGCACACATCAAAATGTGTTACTTCCAACAAGTTGCTATCTTGTTCCATCTTACTGAAAACAAGGCTTTTCAGTCATCTTGCGCATGTGGTATGATTTGCATATCTCAAGTGATTCAAAATCAAGTGAGTCCAAACGATCCATCTGCATGGAGTTTCTTCATGTGTATACACCAATAGACATGGTTCGCATGTCTCAAACTTTTCAAAAACGAGTGAGTCCAAAGATCCATCAACATGGAGCTTCTTCATGCGTTTTACACCAATATGACTTACATGGCAGTGCCACAAGTAAGTGGTACTATCATTACTATCTTATATCTTTTGGCATGAAAATGTGTATCACTATGATCGAGATTCAATAAACCATTCCTTTTAGGTGCTAGACCATTGAAGGTATTATTCAAATAAACAAAGTAACCATTATTCTCCTTAAATGAATAACCGTATTGCGACAGACATAATCCAATCATGTCTATGCTCAACGCAAACACCAAATAACAATTATTTAGGTTTAACACCAATCTCCATGGTAGAGGGAGCGTGCGATGCTTGATCACATCAACCTTGGAAACACTTCCAACACATATCGTCAGCTCACCTTTAGCTAGTCTCCGTTTATTCCGTAGCTTTTATTTCGAGTTACTAACACTTATCAACCGAACCGGTATCTAATACCCTGGTGCTACTAGGAGTACTAGTAAAGTACACATTAATATAATGTATATCCAATATACTTCTATCGACCTTGCCAGCCTTCTTATCTACCAAGTATCTAGGGTAATTCTGCTCCAGTGGCTGTTCCCCTTATTACAGAAGCACTTAGTCTCGGGTTTGGGTTCAACCTTGGGTTTCTTCACTGGAGCAGCAACTGATTTGCCGTTTCATGAAGTGCCCCTTCTTGCCCTTGCCCTTCTTGAAACTAGTGGTTTCACTAACCATCAACAATTGATGCTCCTTCTTGATTTCTACTTTCGCGGTGTCAAACATCGTGAATATCTCAAGCATCATCATATCTATCCCTGATTTGTTATAGTTCATCACGAAGCTCTAGCAGCTTGGTGGCAATGACTTTGGGGAAACATCACTATCTCATCTGGAAGATCAACTCCCACTCGATTCAAGTGATTGTTGCACTCAGACAATCTAAGCACAAGCTCAACGATTGAGCTTTTCTCCTTTAGTTTGCAGGCTAAGAAAATCGTCGGAGGTCTTATACCTCTTGACATGGGCACGACCTTGAAATCCCAATTTCAGCCCTCGAAACATCTCATATGTTCCGCGACATTTCGAAAAACGTCTTTGGTGCCTCAACTCTAAACCGTTTAACTGAACTATCACGTAGTTGTCAAAACGTGTATGTCCGATGTTCGCAACATCCACAGACGATGATTGGGGTTCTGCACACTGAGCGATGCATTAAGGACATAAGCTTTCTACTTATCGCATAATTGCTACTGTCAACTTTCAACTATATTTTCTCTAGGAACATATCTAAAACAGTAGAACTAAAGCGCGAGCTATGACATAATTTGCAAACGGCTTTTGACTATGTTCAGGATAATTAAGTTCATCTAATAAACTCCCACTCAGATAGACATCCCTCTAGTCATCTAAGTGATTACATGATCCGAGTCAACTAGGCTGTGTCCGATCATCACGTGAGACAGACTAGTCATCATCGGTGAACATCTTTATGTTGATCATATCTACTATACGACTCATGCTCGACCTTTCGGTCTCTTGTGTTCGAGGCCATGTCTGTACATGCTAGGCTCGTCAAGTTAACCTAAGTGTTTCGCGTGTGTAAATCTGGCTTACACCCGTTGTATGTGAACGTAAGAATCTATCACACCCGATCATGACGTGGTGCTTCAAATGATGAACTTTCGCAACGGTGCACAGTTAGGGGGAACACTTTCTTGAAATTTTAATGAGGGATCATCTTATTTACTACCGTCGTTCTAAGCAAATAAGATGTATAAACATGATAAACATCACATGCAATCAAATAGTGACATGATATGGCCAATATCATTTTGCTCCTTTTGATCTCCATCTTCGGGGCTCCATGATCATCATCGTCACCGACATGACACCATGATCTCCATCATCATGATCTCCATCATCATGATCTCCATCATCATGATCTCCATCATCGTGTCTTCATGAAGTTGTCTCGCCAACTATTACTTATACTACTATGGCTACCGGTTAGGAATAAAGTAAAGTAATTACACGGCGTTGTATAATGACACGCAGGTCAAACAATAAAGAAAGACAACTCCTATGGCTCCTGCCGGTTGTCATACTCATCGACATGCAAGTCGTGATTACTATTACAAGAACATGATCAATCTCATACATCACATATATTCATCACATTCTTCTTGGCCATATTACATCACATAGTATACCCTGCAAAAACAAGTTAGACGTCCTCTAATTGTTGTTTGCATGTTTTATTTGGCTGCTATGGGTGTCTAGCAAGAACGTTTCTTACCTACGCAAAACCACAACGTGATATGCCAATTGCTATTTACCCTTCATAAGGACCCTTTTCATCGAATCCGTTCCGACTAAAGTGGGAGAGACTGGCACCCGCTAGCCACCTTATGCACGAAGTGCATGTCAGTCGGTGGAACCTGTCTCATGTAAGTGTACGTGTAAGGTCGGTCCGGGCCGCTTCATACCACAATACCGTCGAAACAAGATTGGACTAGTAACGGTAAGCATATTGAACAAAATCAACGCCCACAACTACTTTGTGTTCTACTCGTGCAAAGAATCTACGCAATAGACCTAGCTCATGATGCCACTATTGGGGAACGTAGCAGAAATTCAAAAATTTTCCTACGTGTCACCAAGATCTATCTATGGAGAAACCAGCAACAAGGGGAAGGAGAGTGGATCTACATACCCTTGTAGATCGCTAAGCGGAAGCGTTCAGGAGAACGGGGTTGAAGGAGTCGTACTCGTCGTGATCCAAATCACCGGAGATCCTAGTGCCGAATGGACGGCACCTCCGCGTTCAACACACGTACAGCCCGGTGACGTCTCCCATGCCTTGATCAAGCAAGGAGAGAGGGAGAGGTTGAGGAAGACTCCATCCAGCAGTAGCACAACGGCATGGTGGTGGTGGAGGAGGATGGCAATCCTGCAGGGCTTCGCCAAGCACCTGCGGGAGAGGAGGAGGTGTCATGGGAGGGAGGGAGGCGCCAGGGCTTCAGGTGCGGCTGCCCTCCCTCCCCTCCACTATGTATACGGGCAAGGGAGAGGGGGGGGGGGCGCATCCTTGGCCCTTCCTCCAAGGAAGGGTGCGGCTAGGGAGGAGTCCATCCTCCCCAAGGCACCTAGAAGGTGCCTTCCCCCTTTAGGATTCTCCCTTTCCCTTATCTCTTGGCGCATGGGCCTCTTGGGGCTGGTGCCCTTGGCCCATATAGGCCAAGGCGCACACCTCTACAGCCCATGTGCCCCCCCAGGGCAGGTGGACCCCTGGTGGACCCCCGGACCCCTTTCGGCACTCCCGGTACAATACCGATAATGCGCGAAACTTTTCCGGCGACGAAAACAAGACTTCCCATATATAAATCTTTACTTCCAGACCATTCCGGAACTCCTCGTGACGTCCGAGATCTCATCCGGGACTCCGAACAACATTCGGTAACCACACACAAACTTCCTTTATAACCCTAGTGTCATCGAACCTTAAGTGTGTAGACCCTACGGGTTCGGGAACCATGCAGACATGACCGAGACATTCTCCGATCAATAACCAACAGCGGGATCTGGATACCCATGTTGGCTCCCACATGTTCCACGATGATCTCATCGGATGAACCACGATGTCAAGGACTGAATCAATCCCGTATACAATTCCCTTTGTCTAGCGGTATTGTACTTTCCCAGATTCGATCGTCAGTATCCCGATACCTTGTTCAATCTCGTTACCGGCAAGTCTCTTTATCGTTCCGTAACACATTATCCCGTGATCAACCCCTTGGTCACATTGTGCACATTATGATGATGTCCTACCGAGTGGGCCCAGAGATACCTCCCCGTTTACATGGAGTGACAAATCCCAGTCTCGTTTCGTGCCAACCTAACAGACACTTTCGGAGATACCTGTAGTGCACCTTTATAGCCACCCAGTTACGTTGTGACATTTGGTACACCCAAAGCATTCCTGCGGTATCCGGGAGTTGCACAATCTCATGGTCTAAGGAAATGATACTTGACATTAGAAAAGCTTTAGCATACGAACTACGATCTTTGTTCTAGGCTTAGGATTGGGTCTTGTCCATCACATCATTCTACTAATGATGTGATCCCGTTATCAATGACATCCAATGTCTATGGTCAGGAAACCGTAACCATCTATTGATCAACGAGCTAGTCAATTAGAGGCTTACTAGGGACATGGTGTTGTCTATGTACCCACACATGTATCTGAGTTTCCTATCAATACAATTACAGCATGGATAATAAACGATTATCATGAACAAGGTAATATAATAATAACCAATTTATTATTGCCTCTAGGGCATATTTCCAACACCAACAACCATTGTACTATGTTCTTTTATTCATTATAATGAAAATGACACACAGTAGGGTTTGAAAACACTATTTTCAAAATCAAAGGGCCTCTTATTAAAATTACCATAAGAATTATTGTAGGAGTTGCCATAATTATTAGAGGAATTTCTAGGGAACGGTCTAGAATTAAAGTTTCCTCTATAAGCATTGTTACCAAAATTATTCCTACCAACAAAGTTTACATCCATAGATTAATTATTATTCTCAATCAAGGTAGATAAAGGCATATCATTGGGATCAATAGAAGCACTCTTAGTAGCAAATGATATCATAAGTTCATCCATCTTTCCACTCAAAACATTAATTTCTTCTATAGCATGCACTTTTTTTACTAATAGATCGTTCAGTGTGCCATTGATAATAATTAGCCATGATATTATCAAGGAGTTTTGTAGCTTCTCCTATGGTTATTTCCATGAACGTGCCTCCGGCGGCCGAATCTAAAAGATTTCTAGAAGCAAAATTCAATCCAGCATAAATTTTTTGTATGATCATCTATAAATTGAATCCATGAGTAGGGCAATTGCAAATCATCAATTTCATTCTTTCCCAGGATTGGGCAACATGCTCATGATCAAGTTGTTTAAAATTCATAATATCGTTCCTAAGCGAGATGATCTTAGCGGGAGGAAAACGCTTAGAGATAAAAGCATCTTTGCACTTGTTCCAAGAATCAATACTATTTTTAGGTAAAGACAAAAACCAAACTTTAGCAGGATCTCTAAGTGAAAACAGAAATAACTTCAATTTAACAATATCATTATGCATATCTTTTTTCTTTTGCATCTCACACAAATCAACAAAATTGTTTAGATGGGTAGCAGCATCTTCACTAGGAAGGCCGGAGAATTGATCTTTCATAACAAGATTCAGCAAAGCAGCATTGATTTCACAAGACTCAACATCATTAAGAGAAGCAATCGAAGTACTAAGGAAATCATTATTATTGGTATTGGAGAAATCACACAATTTGGTATTATCTTGCGCCATGGCGACAAGTAATCCAACACACAAGCAAACAGAAAAAGGCAAGCGAAAGAGAGGGAAAGAAGGCACGCGGAAAAGGGAGGATATTGGGAAAGAGAGGGCGAATAAAACGGCAAGGGTGAAGTGGGGGAGAGGAAAACGAGAGGCAAATGGCAAATAATGTTAATTCGAGGGAGATGAGTTTGTGATGGGTACTTGGTATGTCTTGACTTGAGGGAAGACCTCCTCGGCAATGGCGCTAGAAATCCTTCTTGCTAGGTCTTGAGCTTGCGTTGGTTTTCCTTGAAGAGGAAAGGGTGATGCAGCAACAGTAGCGTAAGTATTTCCCTCAGTTTTAGAGAACCAAGGTATCAATCCAGTAGGAGGATCTTCACAAGTCCCACACACCTACACAAACAAACAAAGAACTCGCAACCAACGCGATAAAGGGGTTGTCAATCCCTTCACGGCCACTTGCAAAAGTGAGATCTGATAGAGATAATATGATAAGATAAATATATTTTTGGTATTTTATGATATAGATTGGAAAAGTAAAAATGCAAATAAAAGTAGATTGAAAGCTTATATGATAAAAGATAGACCCGGGGGCCATAGGTTCGACTAGAGGCTTCTCTCAAGATAGCATAAGTATTACGGTGGGTGAACAAAATTACTATCGAGCAATTGATAGAAAAGCGAATAATTATGAGATTACCTAGGTATGATCATGTATATAGGCATCACGTCCATGGCAAGTAGACCGACTCCTGCCTGCATCTACTACTATTACTCCACACATCGACCGCTATCCAGCATGCATCTAGAGTATTAAGTTCATAAGAACAGAGTAACGCTTTAAGAAAGATGACATGATGTAGAGGGATAAACTGATGCAATATGATATAAACCCCATATTTTTATCCTCGATGGCAACAATACAATACAGGCCTTGCTGCCCCTGCTGCCACTGGGAAAGGACACCGCAAGATTGAACCCAAAGCTAAGCACTTCTCCCCATGGCAAGAAAGATCAACCTAGTAGGCCAAACCAAACTGATAATTCGAAGAGACTTGCAAAGATAACTCAATCATACATAAAAGAATTCAGAGGATATTCAAATATTTCTCATAGATAAACTTGATCATAAACCTGCAATTCATCGGATCTCGACAAACACACCGCAAAAAGAGTTACATTAAATAGATCTCCACAAGAGAGGGGGAGAACATGGTATTGAGATCCAAAAAGAGAGAAGAAGCCATCTAGCTAATAACTATGGAACCGAAGGTCTGTGGTAATCTACTCACAACTCATCGGAAGGTCTATGGTGTTGATGTAGAAGCCCTCCATGGTGGATTCCCCCTCCGGCAGAACGCCGGCGACGGCTCCAAGATGGGATCTCGCGGATACAGAAGGTTATGGTGGAGGAAATATTTCTTTGGTGGCTCCCTTGATGGTTTCGGGGTACATGGGTATATATGGGAGGAAGAAGTATGTCGGTGGATGACCGAGGGGCCCACAAGACAGGGGGGCGCGACTTATAAGGGGGGGGGGCGCCCTCCACCCTCGTGGCCGCCTCGGGAGCTTATTGACTTGCACTCCAAGTCCTCTGGATCATGTTCATTCCAAAATTCACGCTCCCGAAGGTTTCATTCCGTTTGGACTCCGTTTGATATTCCTTTTCTTCGATATACTGAAATAGGAAAAAAAACAGCAATACGGGCTGGGCCTCTGGTTAGTAGGTTAGTCCCGAAAATGATATAAAAGTATAAATTAAAGCCCCAAATAATCCAAAGCAGGTAATATAATAGCATGGAACAATAAAAAATTATAGATACGTTGGAGACCTATCAAGGTATCTTGACAATAAAACCAAGTTTGGTTCCAGTTTGGTGTGACTATGCAGTTTAGCATGGGGAAAACTGACGTCCTTCCTCTTCTGAATGGAGCTCCACCAAGTTCTTGACATGGCCCGTCGATAAAATTTGTTTGGCGGTTCAAGTAATATAATTCATTTAATAAGTCAACTGCAGGCTCCTCTTGAAGATAAGCTTCGCAAAATACTTCGAAGTTGCAGATGTTGGACACGGAGTTGGGTCCGATGTCGTGAGGGTGAAGTTGAAGGAAATGGAACACATCACGAAAAAACTTTGAGCCGGGTGGACTGAATCCTCGACCTATGTGGTCAGCAAAAACAATTATTTCTCCATCTTTGGTTTGAGGAGGAATTTCCCCACCAGGAGCTCTCCAATGGATGATCTCTTTTTTGGCTAAATCACCAGTAGCAACAAAGTTGTTCAAATCTTCTTCAGTAACCCAGAATTACACCCAATTGCAAGACGTGTATGTCTTAGCCATTTTATCAATGATCTGAAAGAAAGGTTAAGCCGGTTCAAGGATATATCATTAGGTCGGCCTATGGTTAACAGGGAAACAATGAAGAAGCGTACATAGGCATTAAGCCAGAGATTGATATTGCAGAGTTACAAGGAACCATTGGCGGATTAAAAGGGGACTAATGATACCTGGTGGGTTACTATTTTTGAGTTAAGCCGCCCATAAAAATATTGAAAGGACAGATCCGGGGATGAAAAATTTAAGTGCTGAAAAAAACAAGTTTCGCAGATTGATACTATGATTTCAGATCTACCGCATTTTAGTTAATACAAAAATATTTAGACCTAAAATATCAGTGCTTGAGTAGTTCATGGTCCAGATTGGTTTTTTGATACAGAGGACATATTCTAAATAATAAAAAGGATTTCTACATTAGCTATGACATACGGGGAGCACCAAGTTCAAATAAAAAAGGAGGGTTATAGCCAAGAAGGAGGACGAACCTCGATGAATGTCGGAAAATCCTAATGAGATATATAAGAAAGGTGGAAAGGTAGATGTACCAGGGCTGATGCTTAGCGGAGATGCGCGGAAAAAATTTGGACAAGTCAGGTTGATGCGGTAAGCGTTGTCGAGGCAGAAGCGAAGGTCGACGGTCGCAGCGGAGCTTGAGAGTTCGGGTATCGCGTTGAAGAAGGCGGAGATGAAGAGACAAGGGGAAAAAGGAAAAGGGACCCCCGACCCTATTTATAAGGCAGATGAATAAGTGACAGGAGCAGGAATCAAGGAGGCCAAAAAACGAATGTGATCGGTACAAATGCCGCTTTTTTTGGAGATTCATTAATACAAAGATATTAAGATATGGGCCTTGTGCAATTTTAATGACATATGACGTCACGGCGGGTTATCAAGAACCTAGAAGATGATGTCACGGCGAGTTACAAGATTCTTCAAAGGTAATGAGGAAGGAATTATTTTTATGTGTTGAAGAGTGATGTGAACAAGTTCAAATCAACTCGGGGCCTAATGTTGGGGATATATTTATTGGGTTAACCCGCCCAGGAGGGGCCGGGTTAAGTCCCTGGCGGTTTATCAAGATAAATCCCATGAAGACGCTTAAGGCGGTAGTCTATTATGCAGACTCTTCAAGGGCCCAGAGCCCAAAGGCAACTTAAGGCCCAAACCATTGTAAACCGTCATATATGTGTAAATTGTATGATAAGGCATGTGCAGTTAGTCACCGGGCCGGACACATTGTTCATGAGACGGCCGGGACTCTGTAAGCCGCCGGGCATCGGCCTGTGTATATAAAGGGATGACCCGGCGGTGACTTAGGGCGAGAGAGATTAGATCAAAACCTAGGTCAAGCATGTTTTCTCCATGGTAATCGAGAAATAAGCAATACCACCTCAAACTGGATTAGGCATATACCTTCACCGCAAGGGGCCAAACCAGTATAAACTCTTGTGTCTTTTGTCCCGTTTAACCCCTCTTTGCTAACCTAGTGCGATGGCTCCACGACTAAGTCCTCATCCTAGGACATCTTCCGTGAAAATTCCACGACAGTTGGCGCCCACCATGGGGCCAGCGCACGGTGGTTTTGAGTTTGTACAGGGCAGCTTCGAAGGGATCAAGGGATACGCCATGGTCCGAATAACCAAGATTCGTCGCGGCAAGCTGTACATCCGTACGACGCAGGCTGGGGCCCCGAGGCCGGCTCAATTGAGTTCGGGTACCGGGTCCCCTTCGGCGGAATTCACGTCTTCATTGGCAAGATCGGCGATCCGGGCCCTGAGTTGGACACCTGCACCGACATCATGGAGACTGCTCAGCATGGACGACACACCCGGGTTCAACCTACCGTGGAGCGTGCCTTCATTGGATTCATCCACCACTACAAAAAATGCACTTCCGTTTTGATACATGTTTGTCACAGTAGGTCACGTTTTTTGTCATGCATGTAAATCCATGACGACTTTGTGACAGAATCAAGATAGTCATACCTGTGCTGCCATAGAAGTGTTCCATGACATTACCAAAATTATCATCATGGAAGTGTCCACTTCCATGACGATAAATCGCGCGTCACAGAACTGCTTTCGTCAAGGGTGACCGACACGTGGCATCCACCATAACGGAACGTTGTTAAGCTATCGGGTCGGGTCTTGGACCCGATAACCTGTTAACAGCCCCGACCAACGGGGATTTTCCATGTGTAAAATCATCATTGGCTGGAGGACACACGTGTCAGCTCTGCGTTGGCACAGGCGTCACTCATCCAATGGGCGAGACACGCCTATGATATGTTGACACGTGGACCGGCCCATCAAGTTTAGATGGTCCGGCCCAACTAAAGGCCCACAAGATTTTGCAGACCATAATGGGCCGGCCCAGCTAAAGGCCCACGAGATTTTGCGGACCATAATGGGCTGGCCCAGCTAAAGGCCCACAAGATTTTGCGGGCCATAATGGGCCGGCCCAAGTAAAGGCCCACAAGATTTTTATGTGCCATAATGGGCTGGCCCAGGTAAAGGCCCGCAAGATTCTTGCGGATCATAATGGGCTGGCCCAGCTAAAGGCCCACGAGATTTTGCCGACATTAATGGGCCGGCCCAGCTGTAGGCCCACAAGATTTTGACGGCCCTAGTAGGCTGGCCCATTAACTGGCTGCCATGTTTTGGGCCAAATGTCGGCCCATATTTCATCCGGTCCATTAATGGCTTGCCACGTTCCGGGCCTAATAATGTCCCATATGAGACCCGGCCCGTAAAAAGCCTACCACGTTCTGGGCCAAATTACGACCCAGATCAGGTCCGGGCCTTTAAGACGCTTTGGGCTAAATTATGGACCATATCAGATTCGGCCCGTCAACTGAACGCTCTGCTTTTGGGCCCACTTGCTAAAGGTCCATTTAGTAATTCAGCCTGATATTAGTTTCATCCTGTTAAGGGCCCGTTTAACATTTCGGCCCTATATTAGTTTCGGCCTGTTAAAATCCCATCATATAGTTGGGCCTAACTACGACCCGGTTTGCATCCGGCCTGCTCGCAGCCGATATCTAATTGGGCCAAACAAGGACCGACACAATTTTGGCATGTTAAAAGCCCATGATTTGATTCGCACAATCATGTGGTGGGGTCCATTTCAGGCTGCTGCCAGCTCGTGAGCTGTTCGACACGTTTCAGACCCAACCTACTTCTCAGCCTCCTAAAAGCCCATTGAGTTTTCATGCGAAAAGAGGGCCGGGGTTACTCGTCCTAATAAAGGGCCCAATCTACTAGTTTCCGGGTTTACTTTTGGCCTTTTAATGGACCAAGATGACGGGGACCATGATGCGGATCATATACATCGTGACTGCATGACGGCCCTATTATATACCTAATTTTACGGTATGGTCGGTTTACTGCGAAAACAGGATATATATACAGTAAAATAACTGCAACATTGTGAATAAGAAAAAGCCTAGACTATAAAATAAAGAAATTACAGCATATTACATCCACTGGGCATCAAAGTATGCCAATATGATAATAAAGCACAAGCAGACAGCATATTACATCCACTGGGCATCAAAGATCGCCACCAGTGCAAATAAACATGCCGACAAAATAATATACTAAACCGACAGCACTTCAATAGAGTTCAAGAAAGGTTAGCCTTGCTAGGGAGCTGCAGCGCAAGCAGCTGAGCAAGCTGATGAGACTGCGCTTGTTCAACACTTATATCTTCCTCACTCTGAAAGATAAACAAGCAGACAGATGACAGGTTTTGCACATAAAAGTATTAGTGCTGACAATTCATCACATTTCTTACTGACGAATAAAGTGACACAATTTAAAAATGCATTACACAATATGGTATTGTTCAGGTCAAGACACCACTGGATTACAGATCAAGAACTCATAAGTATCAATGGTTAGTGTGCTGTCAATTTATCCCATTTCAGATTGGCAAATAAAGAGACGGTTTAAATAATAGTAGAATGATATGACATTGTTCATTGTTAAGATATTGAAGAATATGACATTGTGCTGTAGTGGGTAGGTTCACCACACCACTGGATTACGGATCAAGAACAAAAGCATACATGCAGTGCAAAACAAGATCACTTGCTCTGTATAGTTTAATTTACATGGTATGAAGAAGGAACTTGGTTGTACAACTGAAAACTTAAATTGAGAAGGACAAACTTTTCTTTATGAATTACATAATAAACATTAAACATGCAATTTGATGCAAACAACACAAATAAACATCTATTGCATTCATGCCTAACCAAATATACACACCAAAGTTTGAAGGCCTGAGAAGGACAAACTTACATTATTGATGAAGACAGGCTCTATAAAGCCCTTGTCCATGCTGATGGGGGGGGGGCAGTTCAAGAAGTTTACCACAGAATCTTCTTCATAAGCATTGCCTTTATTCTACATTTTATTAAGAGTAAATATAGATGTGATAATATATGAAAAAATGGAGAATATTTAAGATAAGATGAAGAGTGATGCTACATAACCAAGTACCTATAAATGTAAGTGCATCAATACAAGCAAAAGGTACAGCCAAGAGCAATGCACATCTAAAATTCTTTAGTACCAACCTTATGGTAAGAGTAAATATAGATTTGATGTGTAGAAAATGGAGGGCAAAGGAAAATAAGCTGTAGAGTGATGGTACATGAACAACTACCTGTCAATATAAGTACACTAATAAAGGACAACATGTACTTACAAGAACAATCAAGAGCTAAAAAAATTCATTGGCATTGGATATATTCTACACTAATGTAACCATTCATACAGATCAGATAATTTGGAGCGAACAATTGATAAGCAAGCTATCATGCATACTGCTGTCACATAATGAGCCAGGTATATATGCAATTACAGTGATATAGGACAACAGGTACTAACAAGAGCAAAGCAGCAGGTAGCATATTTGTGATATCCCGTCGTTCTTTTCAAACCGGAATTCTTCTTCCAGCAGATTTCCTGCAAAAAAGATCCGTAAGGCACATGCAGAAAAGTAGAAGTTCAAATTGTCATGTGATTTCATAGACAGTACCTTATCCTGGGAACGAGACCAGTGCATAACAAGGTTTTTCCATTCAATGTCTTCTAAATTTAGCACAAGAGACTTCATCGGAAATTCGTTTATAGACTTGCCATCAAAGTGTGATTTCCTAGGTAACACCGATACTGCTGCAATGCTTCCTTGAAAAGCACAAGCAAGCTTTTCTCGTCATGACTATCCAGATTGACCCTCGCCTAGTTACAACAATGTAATGTAAATCATTGATGTGTTCAATCAGCAGAAAACAGGAAAATAATAACCATGAATAATAGCACTTACACGTAAGTTGGACAGGAAGATGTGAAAATGGTGTTTGTCTTCACCAAAATCTTCCCATGATGGGAATATATGCACGTAGTCCCTAACAACATTGAAAGCATTGTCTTTTAAACTAGGAATAAATGGAATGGGGTTCCAATCTGCAGGAATTGGCCGTCTCTGTAGTTGGGATAGGTCTTCAGCCGGTGGACTTGCTGTACTTTTTGCTGGAGTGGGATTTTTCTGTGGTATGGCTGGTGCTATGGCAAATGAAATCGGTATACCTTTTGCTGGAGTGCAGGTCCTATGTGGTGGGGCTAGTGGCGTGGCCAGTGAAGTATGGGTACAGTCTGCTGGATTCGGTCCTATGTTTTGTGTCATTTGTTGTACATCCAATATAAGTGGGGTGCTGTCTGATTTCTCCGGCACCACCATGTTTTTCAAGGACTTTGCTGTCTGATGCACAAGAACAACATTTGAGTGAAAAACATGGTATGATGACGGATGGAATATGTATTGATAATGGATGGGCATGGCATCTCGACATATATGATGAGTAAACTAAGCAGATGGCGGTGCAACAAAGTAGAAGAAATGCAAGACAACATATGCAAGATACGCACAATCAATAAAACCTTGCCAAATTAGAACATGCACCTTGATGGGTGAACAGGACAGGCCATCTGCCTTTGACTCCTTCAGGTTAGAATAGTCATTAGGATCATATTCTGAACAAGAATCAACAGGTGGGGAGCGTATGAGTTTCATTGCATCCAGAATGGCACTCAATGCCATGGTGCCAATTTTGTAAGTCATTGCAGTGTTTAGCTTCAAGAGTGGATTGCTGCTAGTGCGACACAAAGCAGCTACATAGATCATAATGTAGATATAACGGGGAAAATCATAAGCATCCGAGTAAAATCAGCAAAGTGGAACTTGCTGGAATATATGTGCCAGTACTGCTAGTACGGCTAGAAAGGTGCGGTACTTTTAATATCAGTGTAACTCTCAAAGGCGCGGTGCTGTTAATATCAGTGTAACTCTCAAAGGCGACACAACTCCCCGCATTTCCTCGCTATTCTTATAGGATTCAAGTGGGCAGGTCACTAAAAATCCTATTCCTATGTTTACAAAATCCTACGAACCAAAGAGGCTCAAAGTGTCCATCACAACCGACCGTATAGACACCAACACTGCAAATGTCCCTGCTCATCTTCAGTACAAGGAACATACTGTACTACTATCATACTTCCTTCGTTCCAAAATATAGTTCTTGGTAGAGATTTCCACTACGGACCACATACAGATGTATCCAGATACATTTTAGAGTCTAGATTCACTCATTTTGCTCCATATGTAGTCCATGGTGGAATCTATACAAAGACTTGTATTTAGGAACGGAGAGAGTATATATAAAAGAAGAACGGAAGAGGAACATGGTAAAGAAGAGCAAACAGATTTTGGATAATAAAATGTTGGTTGCGCAGTGCCCACACATGATGAACTAGAGCGCATTAAGAATGCCACTCCCAGCTGTCTCTCGACCATTTCAGGCGGTTGGATGAAGATCCTACATATCCTAACCCCTCTTCTTCCTCCTCTCTGATTCTTCCCATACAGAACACTGCATGGGCCGCCGGCCAGACCACCGGCCCCCATCGCCTATGTTCCTCCGCCACCCCCACCCCCACCCGCGTCGAGTTTTCTTCGTTCAGCGAGGCCCCACAACCACCCGAGCCCGTTCTTTCGCACCGGCCAACTCTGGCGAGCTCTGTAAAATCGACTGACCCAATTTTGAAATTTAGTCTACTGTGATTTAACTAGTGTGGAATGTAAAAGGGAAAAACCATAAGCATTGGGAGTATAGTGTTGAGCATGGCATGGCGGATCTGAAGGTGCAAACCGGACAAAGGCAACTTCGCAACCAATAAAAGAAATCAGAGTAAAGAAATGGCGATCTATTTTCTTGCTCCGATAAATAAGTTGAGCAGATATGAAAGAGTACCGCCTCTGGTGCGGCGCCGTGTATGCATATGCTGAGAATTTGACGGTGCTGTGTTAGCGATGGCTGTCGGCAGCGTGGAAGCAGATCTAGGAGGGTAGACGGTGGCGGCAGGGCGCGGTGGACGAGATGGTCGTTGGAGCGACGCCGGCAAGGTGGATGACGGCGGGTGTCGGTGTCAAAACCGGCGGATCTCGGGTAGGGGGTCCCGAACTGTGTGTCTAGGCGGATGGTAACAGGAGACAAGGGACACGATGTTTTACCCAGGTTCGGGCCCTCTTGATGGAGGTAAAACCCTACGTCCTGCTTGATTGATATTGATGATGTGGGTATTACAAGAGTAGATCTACCACGAGATCAAGGAGGCTAAACCCTAGAAGCTAGCCTATGGTATGATTGTTGTTCGTCCTACGGACTAAAGCCATCCGGTTTATATAGACACCGGAGAGGGCTAGGGTTACACAGAGTCGGTTACAATGGTAGGAGATCTACATATCCGTATCGCCAAGCTTGCCTTCCACGCCAAGGAAAGTCCCATCCGGACACGGGACGAAGTCTTCAATCTTGTATCTTCATAGTCTTGGAGTCCGGCCGATGATGATAGTTCGGCTATCCGGACACCCCCTAGTCCAGGACTCCCTCAGTAGCCCCTGAACCAGGCTTCAATGATGATGAGTCCGGTGCGCATGTTGTCTTCGGCATTGCAAGGCGGGTTCCTTCTCCGAATAATTTATAGAAGATTGTGAACACCAGGATAGTGTCCGGCTCTGCAAAATAAATTCCAGATACCACCGTAGAGAGAATAATATTTACACAAGTTCAATCTGCTGACGTATTTCGTGGCGTGACGTCACACCACTACCAAGCCTTTACTCGAATCGTTTTTATTATACCACCTCAGCGTGTTTAGCGAAGCGGTTTCCTTGGCACGTCTTGTCATAGCAAAGATCGTGTTCCCCTTATTCCGAGATTCCCATCAATACGGACGTGGGTAACCCAACCGCGCCATTGATTGGGGCGCTTGGGAGATAAGCGAGTTTTATCAAGCCGGTGGGGACGCATGTTTCCGTCCGCCCATATAAGGGGATAAAGATCCAACCCTTTTACCTGCACCTTCTTCCTCCTTGGCTTATCCATCTTCGCGAACTCGAGCTCCAGCGCCCAAGTCCGCACATCTCACCTCAACCTTCTCCAACTATGTCCGGAGCGGGAGGCAAGTGGATGGCCTCCTCCGTTACGGAGGGGCACATCCAGAAGCTGCGCAACACCGGATATCTGTCCAGCGACATCGCGCACCGGCTCCCCGACGAGGGAGAGCTCATCCCCACCACCCGACCCCATGAGAGGGTAGTATTTCTTCCCCATTTCCTTCGCGGACTGGGCTTCCCACTCCATCCCTTTGTCCGGGGGCTCATGTTCTACTACGGCATGGATTTCCATGATCTGGCCCCGAATTTTATCCTTAATATCTCGGTGTTTATCGTCGTGTGTGAGGCTTTCCTCTGCATCTAGCCCCACTTCGGCTTGTGGCTCAAGACCTTCAGTATCAAGCCGAAGGTGGTAAAGGGCAGCCAAGCGGAGTGCGGAGGCGCCATGGTGGGCAAAATGCCCAACGTTACTTGGCTTGAGGGCACGTTCATGGAAACCATTAAGGGGTGGCAATCGGGGTGGTTCTATATCACCGAGCCGCGTGACCCTGAATGGGCAGCGGCCCCTGAATTCTGATCTGGCATCCCCATACGGCTCACCTCCTATAAAGAGAGCGGCCGGACATGGGGCGATGCGGAGGAGCTGACCGGACTCCAAGCCTGCATCAAAAAGCTAGTGAACAAGAAGCTCAAGCTTGTCAACGTAGTCCAGGTCATGCTTATCCGCCGGATTCTCCCGTGCCAACGACGGGGCTTCACTATGTGGGAGTTCGATTCGGCGCAGCACCAGACTTTTAGCGGGCTCTTCGACACTACGTACGAAGATGTCTGGAGGGTGCTGTTTAAAGGTGCTGAGGCCCCCGCATCCGCTATCGAAGATCGCGGATTCAGCTCGCAGCGTCCGGCTAACGAGGTAAGCGATTTTGCCCTTTACGGGACACTTGTTTTCCATAGTTTAACTCTATGTGGGATCTAAACTCCCTCTCCTCTGACAGGACTGGCTGAAGAAGGCTGAACGGACTATCTGTCCGGCCCCATTGCCAGAGGACCCAGCGGACGCCCGCTTAACGGGGCTGCTGGCTCCGGCACCCCACGTGGTGCCGGAGAAGAAGGCCAAGAAGAAGGCCACGGGCACTCGGAAGAGTTCCCGTTTTCAGGTGTCATCGGACGATGACTCCGAGGCAGACTCCTCCCACAAAGGCGAGGAGGAGAAGAAGAAGGCCTCTCCCCCAGTGGGGGGAGGGAAGAAAAGGAAGGCTTCCCCAACAAGGGGGGCCGAAGGGTCCAAGAAGGGAAAGACCCTTCCCCCGGACTGCTCCGCCAACGCCAGTGATGACGACGAGGATTGGCCTCCAAGGGCCAAGACCCTGGCGAGATCGTAAGTATCCGGACTCCCGAATAACTTCATGGTTTTTCGTTTCGCCACATAGTGTCTTTCTAATACCGCATACAACCCTGCAGTCCGCCCAAGGATGATTTTCCTGCTTCATCGAGCGGGTCCTTGGGTGCGTCGGATATGGATCCCCTTCCAACCGCCTCCACCCCCCGTGATGCGGACGATGCCGAGGTGGGATCCCAGGAAGGGACCCGCCAGGAGGGGGAGGCCCCAGAGGTGCCGCAGGGCAACCTTCCGGAATTTGCGCCGGACTCCGCACCGGAACCTGAAGTGGCTCCGGAGTCCGTCGGGTGGCCCCTTCGTAAGAAGGGCAAGACCGCGACGCCAGCGGCCTCCGTCCAACCGGAGGTGCCGGATAGCTTGCTGTAGGCGCTCAACGGCGCCTCCATCAAAGAGGAACACCGCACTTTCATGAGTGCGGTGATTCAGAAGGTTCAGGTCGCCAAGAGCGGGCTGACCGAAGCCTGCAACAGCCTTCTAACAGGCTTTGAGGTAAGAATTTTGATATATGTAGAATAGTACCGCATAGACAGTAGCCCCTGATGCTTGGTTCGGTATTCAGAAAGAAAAGCCGGACTGAGGATCTAAAAAGATACACGCAAGAGTTATGAAATATGTCAATATGTGGTTGTAGGCTGTGCTGCTGACCTTTGCCGCACTGACTGCGGAGGTCAATACTTTGAAGCAAAGCCTCGAGCGGTCCGAGAACGAGCTTGGCCGTGCCAAGAAGCAGCTCGAGGACAAGGAAGGTGAATAACGCTGTATTTAAGATTGTACCATACAGAAAAGGATTTGGTTGCAAGAAAAGTGACAAGGATAACACGGGTGTTGCAGGTGCCATGACCGAGGTGGGGACCCTGAAGGAGGTGGTGTCCGCGGCCGAACATAATGCGGCCGCGGAGCACACCGAGCGAGAAAAGAAGGAGGTGCGGGTGGCAGAGGTACAACAAGAGCTCCAGGATCTCGTGGAAAAACATGAGAGCTTGGAGCGTGACTCGAAGACTCGAGAGTCTGAGCTTGCATCGGCTCTTGAGAGTGCCAAAGCCGCTAAGGCCGAAGCCTACAAGGCCCTCCAAGAAATCGAGGCGTTGAAGACAATAGCAGCGGGTAAGGCATTTTTCATGCAAAGTAAGCATGTGAGTGTGAATTACCTATCACTTACCCAAATTCAAGCTCTCCAGGAGCGTTCGCAGATCTTCCTCACAACGTGTCCGATGCTGCCGCTTTCTACCGGGACGAGGAGGGGAGCTCGACGGAGAAGGTCTTCTGGTCTCAGTATGATGAGGCCGGACATCCGGTGCCCCTTAGCGACCAGCTGAAGCAGCTGGTCGAGCTCCACAAGGTGGCCGAACAGGCCATGAGGGGCCTCATAGTTTGGCTGTGGCCTAAGGAGGCCGTGCCTGGGAGCTACTTCGGCCTGGTGCGGCGGCTGGTGGATGCGTGTCCATGGGTTGAAGTCATCAAGCACTCCGCCTGTATTGAAGGTGCCCGTCGGTCCCTTGCCCGTGCAAAGGTGCACTGGGGCAAGATGGATGCTGCGAGGCTTGTGACGGACGCGCCACCGCTGGGCAAGGAGTATCGTACTCCCAAGATGTATTATAAGACTGTTATGAAGGGTGCCCGCACTATTGCGGGTGAGTGCTCCAAAGATGTAATATTCGAGTAGACTCACATTTTGTTATCCTGTGCGTTGAAAACTTTGTTCATATGCGCTAAGCAACGCTTGTTAATTTAAAATATTACCTTCTGTGCGGCCGTTTATCAAATGTGAGCGATGGCAAGTCGTCGGCTTCTGCCCCCATGCCACGAGTGCTGGGGTGTTCGGGATAAATTTGAGCACTCTTGTTCCCATTTTGGGTCCATTTAGGGAGGCGCTCAACACAACGAACAAGGCAACCGGACTTATAATGCTTGAACACTCTCACTTAGCCATAGAATTCTATAATTTTAAATTTCGGCGAAGCCCCTAGTGTTCGGAAGGCCGAACTTGGGGCGCTATCCACGCCTGGGCCGGACATAGCCCGTTCCTCGCTCTAAGCGGCATAAGTCTTTAGGGACTCGAAAAAACCTCTCGAACAACGACCGGCTCTCGCCTCATCATGACGGTCAGTTTTAGCTTTCTCCACTGAGGCGCTCGCCCAACTCAACTGGGGCGCAATCGCAGTGGTTCTCCCAATGCTACCTTATCCGATACAACGGAACATAAGGTACCAAAACATGGGAGCCGGGCAAACCCAACTATTGACCCAAGACATGATTCGTAGCCGATGCATATATTGCTATAAGTTCGGGGTGCCGCACTTGTGAAAGTGTTCGGACTTATCGCACCATGATGCGGGAAACATAAGCCCCTGGTGCATTTAGCCGTACCAAAGTGTACGGATGCAACATGTCATAAATGAACATATGTATAAGAAAGGAATGCAATTGTAAGCAAAAAGGTGCATTGTTTATTCAAGAAATACTGGTGTGAATGAAGAACGATACAAATGGTGCGATAAGCAAGGGATGGGACTATTAAACATGTCCCCCTCCAGGGGTAGGCTGCGGAATGGTGTATAAAACAGATTTAATGCTCATAATGGAGACCACCTGGATATTCGTCGTAGCCTTTCTCCTTCCCTGGCTGTTGCATCGTAAGTTCGGCAGGTCTACTGCCGGACAGGGCCTCTAATGAACGGGGTCCTCTGGGTAAAAAAAAGAAAAGAAAAAAGAACGACACACCTGAGAGCCCCTGGTGTGGTTAAGCCGCATTCTGGGCCTATCGTGGTCGTGCACCTCCCCCTATGCCAATGGTATCTTTAGAGCGTAATGATGTACGCGAAGGACCCTTCTTGAAATTTTGTAGGGGCTGGGGTTGGGGCCGCATTGCTACGCGTGCTCGGAACGTGCCAGGTGGTCTTGTTGTAGGTTACTCCGGGCGTGTTTAGCCGTGTCCGGTCGCTTAACGGCCGGACTCGAGAATTGCCTTAAGAGGCTGCACTGTACTTCTGCCGCGAGAGCCACTGTATGTTCCTCCGTTTGGAGAGAGCGTTTAGTGTTTCCGTAGACCGTGATGACTCCTTGAGGGCCTGGCATCTTGAGCTTAAGGTATGCGTAGTGCGGTACCGCGTTGAACTTTGCAAACGCGGTGCATCCTAGTAGAGCATGATAGCCGCTGCGGAACGGAACAATGTCGAAGATTAACTCTTCGCTTCGGAAGTTATCCGGGGATCCGAATACCACTTCCAGTGTAACTGAGCTTGTACAATTGGCCTCTACACCTGGTATGACGCCTTTAAAGGTCGTCTTTGTAGGTTCAGTCCTTGAGGGGTCTATGCCCATTTTGCGCACTGTATCCTGATAAAGCAGGTTCAGGCTGCTGCCGCCGTCCATCAGGACTCTACTGAGGTGAAATCCATCAACGATTGGGTCTAAATCCAATGCGGCGCATCCGCCGTGGCGGATGCTGGTGGGGTGGTCCCTTCGATCAAAAGTGATTGGGCAGGAGGACCATGGATTGAACTTCGGGGCAACTGGCTCCATCGCGTATACAGCCCTGAGTGCATGCTTCCGCTCCCTTTTGGGTATGTGGGTTGCGTATATCATGTTCACTGTCTGCACTTGTCGGGGGAAACCCTTCTGTCCTCTATTGTTCGGCGGTCGGGTCTCTTCCTCGTCGTCGCTATGCAGCCCCTTGTCGTTGTTTTCAGTGATTAACTTGCCTGCCTGCTTGAATACCCAACAGTCCCTGTTGGTGTGGTTAGTTGGCTTTTCGGGGGTGCCGTGTATCTGGCACGAGCGGTCGAGTATTCGGTCCAAATTGGACGGACTCGGAGTAGTTATTTTGAATGGCTTTTTCCGTTGACTGGGCTTAGAGCCTCTGAATCCGGCATTGACTGCCGTATCCTCACTATTCTCGCTCTTAATGTGGCGTTTGTTTTTGTTGTGACGCGGCCTGCAATTGCGGTCCTTGATATCCAGACTGCCAGAATTTTTACTGAGGTTGTTGCTGCGTGCTAGCCAGCTGTCCTCACCCGTGCAGAAGCGGGTCATGAGTGATGTGAGGGCTGCCATGGATTTCGGCTTTTCCTGTCCCAGGTGTCGGGCAAGCCACTTGTCGTGGATGTTATGTTTGAAAGCCGCGAGGGCCTCCGCATCCGGACAATCAACGATTTGATTTTTCTTGGTTAAGAACCGTGTCCAGAATTGTCTGGCGGATTCGTCTGGCTGCTGAATTATATGGCTTAGGTCGTCAGCGTCTGGAGGTCGCACGTACGTGCCTTGGAAGTTATCGAGAAATGCGGCTTCCAGGTCTTCCCAGCTCCCAATTGACTCTGCTGGCAAGCTGTTAAGCCAATGCCGGGCTGGTCCTTTAAGCTTGAGTGGGAGATATTTGATGGCGTGGAGATCATCACCGTGGGCCATGTGGATATGAAGGAGATAGTCCTCGATCCAAACCACGGGGTCTGTTGTGCCATCATAAGATTCAATGTTCACGGGTTTAAACCCTTCGGGGATTTGATGATCCATTACTTCATCTATGAAACATAGTGGGTGTGCGGCGCCTCTGTATTGGGTGATATCACGACGAAGTTCAAAAGTGCTTTGTGTATTTTGTTCGGCCCGGCCGGACTTACTGTGTCCGGCGCGACGGTTGTCGTCGCGGATCATGGGTCACCCACGTGATCCATAGATCGATCTTGATTGTCTTGCCTTATCCTCCAATATATCTCGCAAGTCCGGAGCATTCCCCTGTGGCCTTGTGCTTTTCGAGCGATGCCGGGGTACGGTTCTGGTGGAGGGCCTAGAGGCCTCTCTGTCGCGGCCACGGGGTGGTCGGTCAGCCGTATTGTCTGCTGGTGATGCAGGTTCATATGCCTCCTCCTCTAATCGGGGGAGCAGCTTGCGTTCAGGGTAGATTTTGGAGGGTCGGTCGAGCTCATGCTCTTCGGCCGCAAGGACTTCAGTCCATTTGTCGGCTAGCAGATCTTGATCAGCTCTAAGCTGCTGCTTTTTCTTGAGGCTGTTTGCCGTGGCCATAAGCCTGCGTTTAAAACGCTCTTGTTCGACGGGATCCTCAGGCACGACAAATTCGTTGTCGTCGAGGCTTGCCTCGTCTCCGGAGGGAGGCATGTAATCCTCTACTTCTTCGTCTGCTGCCTTCTCATGAGGGCTAGCGTCTCCGTCCTCCCTCGCTGAATCTTGCTGGAGGGGGTTGTCTTCGGCACTGTCTGGGGTGTTATTATCTCCGGTGCCGGAATCTCCATTCTTGCTGTGGCGGGATTTAGAGCGGCGCCGCTGACGCCGGCGCTTGGGCTGTTTCTTGGAGGGGTCATCCTCCGCTGTTCCTTCGCCATTCCCATCCTTTGGGATATCCACCATGTATATGTCATATGATGAGGTGGCTTTCCAGTGCCCAGTAGGCGCTGGTTCTTGGTCGTCTCCGGCATCGTCGTCCATACCGTCGATGTCATCACAACAAGGTTAGATATTAGAGTACTACTACGTCCCTTATAGTTTAAAGGGCTTAATTCAAAAATTTCACCTACTCTTAGCAAGATAGTAGAGGCGGTGGAATAGTTTTTGATGTCTGCAAAGGTACTCAACTAATGATGCCGTTCTTCACAAAAAAATGTGTTTACCAATGCATGCATGAACACTGGGTACTCTAACCCCCCTCTCTTCTTTAATTCTTTACCACATCAGCATGTTTGATACAACCAGCTAAGATACCACCATTAGGGCATCTCCAATGCACAGCCGCTTAACCAGGCGCTTAGAGGTGGAAACCGGTGGGATTTTATTAGGCACCGATTGCAAAAATCTAGGTTCCCAACGCACGGCCGCTTAAACAGGCGCTTGGATTATATTAAAAAAAGGCAACAATCTATAGCAATTAGGCTAAGCATCCCACTCCTTCTCTTGCTCCGACGCGTGACCATGTGCCAAGATTCAATGGTCCAACCACCTATCGAGCATGGAACTATTCCTAGCGCCTCGCTCTTAGCATCCGCGTTGGACATGCCCTTATGGCCAACTTAATCATCGCATGCAATAATTTAGTGCACCTTGAAATATGAACATGTGTGGGGCGTGTATGTTTTTAATGACTGGAGACTATACCTAGCCCAGCATGCAAGATGACTTATTATGCACCGTTCCTCATACCTGCAGGAAGCCCGTTCGTCTCCAAGTATTTTCCTCTCCATGTGTGGAAATATGCCTGCCAGACTCTCCTTCTCCCTCTGACGGTCCCACCACTCCACCCCGTGTGGAAAAAAATCTGCATGCATGACTCTCCTCCCCCAACGCTCGTCCAATCCGTTGTGACCAGCAATATTTCCACCCCTTCCCTCCCCCCGTAATTTACTCCAACAAATATGCCCATGTAGCTGTTATGTTAATCACGCAACATATCTTTCAGGACGCTGCTTCAGTTACTTAACTGCAGGTGCATTGGTTCACTGACATATGGGCCCAACAAGGGTCTGGCCCACATGTCAGTGATGCAACTGGACCTGCAGTTAAGTCAGTGCAGCTTAGTCCATATCTTACGTAGGTGTGCCTTTGCTCGCTATAAATACTACGCCTCCCACGGCACTCGGAAGAATGCTCATGTTCATCGCTATCTCCTCCCCTCCCTCTCACGTGGACCACCATGGCATCGCCCCTCCAAAGCCCTAAGCGCCCCACGCTGCACCGCCCGGATGGTCACACGTCGCTGTTCCATTCCTCTCCGCCACTAGTCGAGCTGGATGCGTTGGTGTTCCACTCCTTGCCGCGACGCGTTGAGGTGGACGCGTCAGTGTTCCCAATCTCGCCAGCACGGGCATCAGAGGACGCGTTGGCTCCCTGCTATGAGGATAATGTCGTGCCGCCCACCGAGCCCCCCAGCCTTGCGGAGCTTTAGAAAGAAAGGGATGTTGCCATGTGTGAGGCTTTGCCGCCGGCAGAGCACGCCTAAATAGAGGCGGAGAAGAAGGCCGAGGAAGAGAAGCACGCCGCGCGGCAAGGTGCCTGGCATGTCTATGTCGCGTCCGAGGGAGTCAGGCAATTGGCCCGTTGGCAGAAGGCTCGTGCAAGGGACGTGAGGGTGGTGGAGGACGCCCGTGCCAAAGCCCTGAGTGCAGTCGGGCCCAAGCGCCTCATCTACGCTTGGCGATACATGGACCGGGTGCACGTTCCAGCAAGGAGGAGTACCTGCTGGCGCCAGATCACCACACTGGTGAGATCGCGCTCGCCCGCCGGCAAGCCGCCAATCAGCACCTCAGGAGTTGCGAGGCTGGGGAGGAGGCGTTGTGTTGCCGCGCTGGGAAACGGCCGCGCACTAGGGCACTTGTGGCGCGCCGCAAGTGCTCCTGCGAGCGTCGTGGCTTTTAGTAGGGAGTATAATTTTGTTTCGTAAGGTGATTGTCACGACCGGGTTTTCAATAAAATGATTATTGATAAAACCGATCTTTTAATCCCAGTATAGGAAAAGTCATCCTTTCTGGTAGATAACGCTTGATAAACAGAGAACCAGTAGCATCAAATATATTACAGGGTTGAGCTGAGGCTGCTCAACAATTTATTACAAACTCGCCAATATCTTACATAAGGGCGGTTATGACACAGGGGTGGGGTGGCATGCTACTAGCTCGAGGAAAAGTGGTGGTGGATAACTTGACTTCTACTGGCAGCACATCAAGCGTCGAGGTGAGGCTCGATGAATTTATTTGGGGTTGCGGAAGCGGATAATACAATGACCAAGACAGGATCGCACGGGACTGACTGGGACTCCTCTAGGCGTCGGACTCGCTATCAAACTCTTCATCCATGAGATCGCCTTCATCAACATCTGGCCAAATCAACAAGCCAGGTGAGTACTTTGAAAGTACTCGCAAGACAGTTCGGACAAAAGATATAATCAATGAATGCATGAATGCGTCATGAACAAGGGTGATGCTCATAAAATAACGATAATATTGCAGGACTTGATGAAATAAAATAAATAACTGAAAACCGATCGGGTGTCTGGAGCGACGCCTCGAAAGGTAAATAAATAAAATGCATGCCGCAGTCGGGCGTCTAAGCGACACCACATAAAGGGCTTTAAAAGAAATGCCACAGTCGGGCGTCTGAGCGACACCACATAAAGGGCTTAAAAGAAATGCCACAGTCGGACGTCTGGGCGACATCACATAAAGGGCTTTAAAAAAATACCACCATCGGACGTCTGAGCAACATCATAGACAGGGCTTTAAAAGAAATGCCACAGTCGGACGTCTGAGCGACAGCACAGACAGGGCTTTAAAAGAAATGCCACAGTCGGACGTCTGAGCGACATCACATAAAGGGCTTTAAAAGAAATGCCACAGTCGGGCGTCTGAGCAACACCACATAAAGGGATTAAAAGAAATGCCATAGTCGGACGTCTGGGCGACATCACATAAAGGGCTTTAAAAAAATACCACCGTCGGACGTCTGAGCGACATCGCAGACAGGGCTTGTAATGAATGTGAATAACAAGATTAGTCCAACCACAAGAATAATATTTTAACCGGATTTATCACACATTAATCCCACCGGAGTTTTGTCACTGAGGCTGATACCCGACAAGATAAGATGAATATAGTACTTGAACAAAGTACAAGATAATTGAAGGATTTGAAACTCTGCAGAGTTTGGATGAACTGACCACAGCCAACGGATTTCCGTAGTCACGAAGGACTAGTTCCGTTTACGGTATTTCAGTAGAAACACATTTAGCTAGTACACACCCATTTCACCTCACGATGCCAGGAATCACCCTGGACAACGTCCAAGAAAAACTTTGAGACGGGGAGGCCACAACCTCGAATAGCATGGGATCAAATTTCTATACGCGCGCTCTAAGGGGTGCCCCCCTCTCGGTCCCAACCGGAAACACCCATGCCCCCTGACCGGATGACGGGCTTTAATCGAGGGCCATGGAACCCTCATCCCCGCCTCTCTACTTGGTGTGTACCAGGAAAACGGTTGTAACTTACTATGCCATATTCCTTGCGGAAAAAATGTGGCAGCACAAGAAGGAAATGAAGGGAATATGATTTGATCATGTTGACACTGTTGTCAAAAAGGACTGGCCTAAGCCTGGCATGTCACAACACTGCCATCTTACCCATCCTCATGCCAACAAATGGCTATGCAAATATGTATCCAACAACATAATGCTTTCCGAAACTTACTTTCCGATTTTGTGCATGAAACATAATATTTAAAGTGATGTTCCTACACATGCCATGACCCTGCTACAATGCAAACATGCAACAACGCTCATCATATCAAGAGTTCAAACATTCTTGCCTGGTTCGGAGTAGTCGGAGTCTAACTGTGCGAAGTTTGCAGCTTCGTCGCTTCCTCCGGAATCTACGGTATAAGAAAAATATGCACGTAACCTAAATACCGCGAGTGTACAGAAATGTGTTCCAAATGTTTTTCAAATAAATATGATAAAAAACTAGACAAAAGTTTGAAGAGGACAGAAAAAGAATGACTCAAAAATTCCTTTCTGTTTAAAAGTTATAAGGGTTTTAATCCAAGGACTCATCTGTAATGAAACAGAAAACTTCCAGGGGGCTTTGCAGAAAAATACAGAAAAACGGTTCAGAGGTTGAGCGTCGTCGTGGGTGTTCCCTGGTTCTGTTTAGATGCTAACCGCATCGGGATTGGGTTGTTTAGGGGGAGCTCGACGGAACGGGGCAGCGCAGGCCTGTCGGCGGCAGGGAGCGCGCTCTACACGTGCCGCGCCATGGCGACGGTGCTGCATGCGTGCGCTGGCAAGGAAACAGCCACGCGGAGCCACCAGGGGGTTTGGGCGGTGCCGAATGGCGTTATGCCGCCGTTCTGCTCCCTGTCGGCCGCTACGGTGATACGGCCGCCGCAAGACATGCCGGCGCAGGCGGGCCAGGGCGCCACCAACGCCAGGAAGGCGCCAAGCGCGCGTGTGAGGCTCCGGACAAGCAAGCCAGGCCGTGAGCTACGTGCCAAGTGCACTGTGACCTTGTGACTGAATTCTGTCGAAGATTGACACTGAAATTCTGAATTTAACTGAAGATGGACAGAAACAGTGTATGCAAGGTGTTCGACAGAATGGTTCTAGTGTGTAGGGATTTTTCCTTGTGCTGGTTTTTGGTGGAGGGGCCTCTCATTGCATCTAGAGGCTGCCTCAATATTTATAGAACTTTTGGAGAGGTGTAGATATGAATTTCACCAAATTTGGCAAATCTGGTCCAAACTTGCAGAGAGTGAAATTTGAAATATTTGAACATGAGAAGAGTGGATCAAGATGGTTCTGGGTTGTGGGTACAAAGGACTATCCAAGGGTGTTGAGTTGGGGTCAAAAATCAATAGCATTAGGGTACTTGCTTTGCAATCCACCTAGGCTCAAAAGAAAAGACATATTTATATTGGGAGGGGAAATAGTTGGAATAAAATCCAAAAAATGGATTTTATTTGTTTGGACAGAATGTTTGGATTGTACCAAAGTGGGAGGGGAGGTTTTGGAAAAATTTCACCATAGATGGCATGGTAAAATTTAGAAGGGATCAAAACCAAATAAAAGCCCAAAACTAAAAGGGTTTTCTTTTTAAAAGAAACTAAATCCAAGAAAAGGATTTTTGAGAGGGCAGACTTAGAGATGGTTTTTAGGAAGGGTTTAAATGACCTTCTTTCAAACCAAGCAAGGCTCTTTTGAAAAACAAACCACCAATTTTTTTTTGGAGTGTCAGAGCACCTACCCCCTTAGGAAAAATCTCGTCCCCGAGATTTCAGCTGATCCTTAAACAAGTGTGGGTGCTCTGTCAAGTTGCTTCATTCTCGGTGTGATTACTCCATTGAACTCTGGAAAACTTAATGGTTTTCTGTCGGGTCCTCCTCTCAGACTCTTCTAATATTTTTATTGGTTGCTCCCGGTAAGTGAGGTCCGGTTGCACGTCAATATATTCATGTGAAACTTGCTTCTCTGAGTTGCTCATGTATTTTATCAACTGCGAGATGTGAAACACGTTGTGGATACCAGATAAGTCTCCGAGTAGGTCCAGCTGGTAGGCTACCTTGCCTCGTCGGGCGACTATATGGAATGGTCCGATGAATCTCGGTGCTAGTTTCCCCTTAATCTTGAATTGTTGCAGACCCTTCATAGGAGAAACTCTCAGGTATACCAATTCTCCGGGTTCAAAACAGATTTCCCGATGCTTTCGGTCGTAATAACTCTTTTGCCGACTTTGAGATGTTTTGAGTCGTTCTCTAATTGTCTTAACTTTCTCCTCGGCCTCCTTGAGCATATCTGGGCCAAAGATATGGCTGTCTCCGGTCTCTGACCAATTTAGCGGGGTATGACATCTTCTCCCACATTGAGCTTCAAAGGGTGCCATTTGCAAGCTGGCTTGATAGATGTTGTTGTATGCAAACTCTGCATATGGCAAACTTTCTTCCCAACTGTTCCCGTAGGTGAGGACACAGGCTCTTAGCATGTCTTCTAGGATTTGGTTTACACGTTCCGTCTGCCCATCAGTCTGGGGATGGTATGCGGTACTGAAGGCTAGTTGGGTTCCCAGTGCCTGTTGTAGGTTATCCCAGAATGTAGAGACGAACTGTGTGCCTCTATCGGAGATGATAGTCTTAGGGACTCCATGTAGGCAGACGATACAGGCAAGATAAAGTCTGGCTAGTCTCTGAGTGGTGTAAGTTGTTTTTACCGGAATAAAATGTGCCACCTTGGTTAATCTGTCGGTTATGACCCAAATGGCATCGTTTCCGTGTCGTGACCATGGCAGTCCAACGATAAAGTCCATTCCAATCTCGTCCCATTTCCACTTGGGTATCTTATTGGGTTGTAACAGTCCGGCTGGTTTCTGGTGCTCGGCCTTGATACATTGACAAGAGTCACAGCAGGCAATGAACGTGGCTATATCTCTCTTCATACCGTGCCACCAGAAATTTTCCTGAAGATCCTTGTACAATTTTGTCCCTCCAGAATGGATTGAATACGGAGCTGTGTGACTTTCAGTCAATATCTGCTGTTTGAGGTCCTTGACATTTGGTACGCATAGCCTTTCTCCATACCACAATATTCCTTGCTCATCTACGTTGAATTCTGAGGCCCGTCCCAAACTCACTTTTCTTTTTAAATCCCTCAATGCTGGGGTGTCCGTGCTGGGCTTCCTTGATCCTTTCCATCAGGGTGGGCTGTATTTCTATATTCGACACACTGCCTTCGGTAACCATTATTAGATTGAGTCAGGCAAATTCTTGTTGAAATTCTGGCCTCAATTTTGGTATACTGTCGTCGTCCGTGCTGGGATTGCCACTAAGTGCATCTGCCACAACATTTGCTTTTCTAGGATGATAGTGGATTCCAACATCATAATCCTTCACCAATTCTAACCAGCGTCGTTGCCGTAGATTTAACTCTGGCTATGTGAAAATATACTTAAGACTCTTATGATCTGTGTATATCTCACAACGATTCCCAAGTAGGAAGTTTCTCCATTCCTTGAGTGCATGAATGACCGCTGCTAATTCCAAGTCATGAGTGGGATAATTTTCCTCATGCTTGCGTAGTTGTCTAGAGACATACGCAACTACCTTGCCTTCTTGCATCAATATGCATCCGAGGCCTTTTCGGGATGCGTCACAATATACCTCAAATTTTTTGTCTATATCTGGCACAATTAGTACTGGTGCCGTTGTTAATTTGCTTTTTAGCTCTTGGAAGATTTTCTCACATGCTTCCGTCCATTCAAACTTCTTGCCTTTCTTGAGCAATTGTGTCATGGGCTTTGCGATAGTGGAGAATCCTTCAATAAATCTCCGATAATATCCTGCCATTCCCAAGAAACTCCGTACGTCCGTTATGTTGGCTGGTGGTTTCCAGCCAAGTACGGCCTTGACTTTTTCCGGGTCTACTGCAATACCTTCTTGGGTTAGCACGTGGCCCAGAAAACCCACCTGCCTTAGTCAAAATTCACATTTGCTGAATTTGGCGTACAGTTGATGTTTCCTGAGTTCTCCGAGTACAATCCTGAGATGTTCGGCGTGCTCTTCTGGTGTTTTGGAATATATCAGAATATCATCGATGAATACCACAACAAACTTGTCCATATACTTCATAAATACTTTGTTCATGAGGTGAACAAAATATGCGGGGGCGTTGGTTAGTCCGAATGGCATCACTGTGAACTCATACAGCCCATATCTGGAGGTGAAAGCGGTCTTGGGAATATCTTCTGTTCGCACTTTTAATTGGTGGTATCCTGATCTCAAGTCGATTTTTGAGAAGACTTTGGCCTGTGCGAGCTGATCGAATAAATCATTTATTCGGGGCATTGGGTATTTGTTCTTGATTGTGACCATGTTGAGAGCTTGATAATCAATACACAACCTCATTGTTCCATCCTTCTTCTTGGCAAATAAAATTGGAGAACCCCAAGGTGAGGAGCTGGCTCATATGTATCCTTTCTCCAATAATTCTTTAATTTGCTTCTTCAACTCTACCAATTCGGATGGTGCCATTCTGTAAGGTTTCTTGTAAATAGGAGCGGTTTCGGGTGCTAGCTCAATGTTAAATTCTATTTCTCGGTCTGGTGGCATGCCTGGTAGTTCTTCTGGAAATACGTCTGGAAATTCACATACTACTGGAACCTTGTTCAGCTCTGAAACGTCCACGTTGTTTAATCTAGGTTGCCGAGGTATTTGTCTCTCTTTGGCTGAAACTTTTGTTTTCTTCCCATGATGGTGTGTGAGAATCACAGTACGGTTGAAGCAGTCAATAAAACCTTTGTTGGTGGTTAACCAATCCATTCCTAGGATGACATCCAGTCCTTTGCTTTCCAGTATGATAAGGTTGGCGTAAAACTTCAATCCTTCAAATTCAATAACCACACCTTGACAGTAACTCTGGGTCACTTGCTTAATTCCAGGGGACTTGATGATCATTGATTTTTCCAAGGGAAGCATCGAAAAATTATTTTGCAAAGCAAAACTTTTCGAAACGAATGAGTGAGAAGCTCCAGAATCAAACAAAACCATGGCAGGTATTGTGTTGACGGGGTACGTACCGAGTACGATATCTGGGGCGTTCTGTGCTTCCTCTCGGGTCACGTGGTTCAGGTGACCTTTCCGGTGGTTATTGTTGGGGTTGAAATTGCTTCGCTTTGGTGCTGAATTATTTCCATCGTTATTGAGCTTCGGGGTTGAGCTCGTTGGCTTGGGGCACTGCTTGGCATAGTGCCCTTCTTCTCCACAAGCATAACAGGTAACGCCTGGGCGATATGTGAACTCTTTGTCTCTTGCATGGAAATTCTTGGTTGGACGCGAATCCTTCGTCGGGGTTTTGTGTGAATCCCCCTTCTGAAATTCGTTCTTGCTTCTGTGATTGCGAGAAAAAGTAGTTTGGTACCTTTTCCGTTTGCGGAAATCTTCCAGGCTACGTTGCTCATTTTCCAGGGTAATGGCCTTATCCACTAGTGTTTTAAAATTTGGAAAGGTGTGCACAACTAGCTGGCACTTAAGAGCGGGTGCCAGGCCTTCCAAGAATTTTTCCATCTTCTTGCTCTCGGTCATGCGTTCTTCATTGGCGTAGCGAGACAACAGTGTGAATTGGCTGTTGTATTCTGACACTGTCATGGCCCTTTGCTTGGGGTCATCAAATTCTTTCTTCTTGATTTTCATGAAGCTCTTAGGAATATGTGCCCTACGAAAACCTTCTTTGAAATTTTCCCAGGTGATTTGATTTTAGTTGGGGTGCATGTGCAGGAAGTTTTCCCACCACGATGCAGCTGCACCTGTGAGATAATGTGGTGCATACAGTACTTTTTCACGGTCTGAACACTATGCGATAATTAATTTTCTCTCCATGTCTCGAAGCCAGTCCTCGGCCTCAAGAGGCTTGTCAGTATGAGAAAATGTTGGAGGACGCGTCTTTTGTAACTCAGATAATTTGGATTGCGGTTGATACTGACCACGGTTACTTCCCATATTGATGAATTGGTTCATCATTTCCTGGTGTTGCTGTTGGCTCTGTTCGTACAAACGACAAACTTGTGTAAAAGCTGTTTCACTGTCCTGTTGACTTGTCTGACCCTGAGTGAAATTGTGGTTCTGCGGTGTGCCATAATTTTCTTCTGCCTGAGTTGGCATGGAGCGCGTCCAAGGACGAGACATCTTTCACTCTAGGGATATATTTTGTGAACTCGTAAGACAAGAAACAGAGTCGCAAAAGTCAATAAAATCACACACAAGGAACATTTTTAAACTCCAGGATATTTTTGGAAACAGACGGTTGCGCGCGAAGAAGGACTAATGCATATCTTACACGCGGGCATAATTATACATTACATCACTCAGTATATGGGTACATAATCCTGACATGTTATTTAAACTAGTGCACTCCTCTAGATCCTACATGATGCGCAAACAGGCTACTTCTCACAACCTATGTACATATAAACATATTACACAAGTCGATACATCGCATGGCGTCTACGCGTACTCAGTCGGAGATGTCCCTTGGCCTGCCGAGGGTGAGACGCAGAGATGCTGGGGAATCAACTTCCTCCTCGCTAATAGGTTTCAGACAAGAAACGTTGTGCTGAGCTGATGGAGCAGGTGCCGTAGGCGGAATAACACGAATACGAGTGGGTGGAATAGGGGGAGTAGCACGTATGGGAGTGGGTGCAACAAGTGGTGTAGAGCAGACGGGAATGGGTGCAATAGCCTGGTTAAATTCCTCTGTGGTAGGTAGACGACGAGCAGAGGCGAGTATGGTAGGTGAGTGAGAGGCTGCGGATGACACAAAAGTCAGTGGTGGAGCGGTGTGCAGGAGTTCCCTCCTGTTAGCAGCACAACCATGAACTGAGTCCATGCGTGCAGCTACGAGGTCATCCACCATGCAGTCGAGTGCTGCCTCCAGGGCTCAGAGGTACTCGACAAGCATCTCAAAGGCTTCGTCGCGCTCTCCTCTGGGGCAAGAGAAAGAGTAGTGACAAGTGTAAGGCACATGGCATGGAAGGTAGTGATAGCGACGGGTCTTCATTGCAGGAAGAACATCCCGAAGACGGGCTATCGTCTCGTGGGCAGCCATCTGCATAGCATGCCTTTCTGTAGGCATGGCTCTCCCCACGAATCGGAGGCGGCGTATTTCAGCATGGCCTCCCCTGAATTGCACCGCGGCCTGGTGCATAGTCAGACTGTCGTTGATCTTGTGTGGATAAAGCGTGAAGACTGGGCGCACGGATGGCCCCATCGCGACCTGAACGATGAAGGAGAGGAGTTTGATGAACCCCTCAGGCACGTTGGCGAACATTTGAGACTCGCAGTCGTTGCCGGCCATCTACAAAAGTAGGCAAAAATTCTGAGTGGTCAGATCATAAATTTTACGCTGACTGTCAGAAAATGACTACATTTGTAAAAACATGAATAACTCTATCATGCTAATAACCAATTAGCGATCGCACCTAGTGGCTTCCTACAGTCAGCCTGGCTCTGGTTACCAAGTTTGTCACGACCGGTTTTTCAATAAAATGATTATTGATAAAACCGATCTTTTAATCCCAGTATAGGAAAAGTCATCCTTTCTGGTAGATAACGCTTGATAAACAGAGAACCAGTAGCATCAAATATATTACAGGGTTGAGCTGAGGCTGCTCAACAATTTATTACAAACTCGCGAATATCTTACATAAGGGCGGTTATGACACAGGGGTGGGGTGGCATGCTACTAGCTCGAGGACAAGTGGTGGTGGATAACTTGACTTCTACTAGCACCACATCGAGCGTCGAGGTGAGACTCGATGAATTTATTCGGGGTTGCGGAAGCGGATAATACAATGACCAAGACAGGATCGCACGGGACTGACTCAGACTCCTCTAGGCGTCGGACTCGCTATCAAACTCTTCATCCATGAGATCGCCTTCATCAACATCTGGCCAAGTCAACAAGCCAGATGAGTACTTTGAAAGTACTCGCAAGACAGTTCGGACAAAAGATATAATCAATGAATGCATGAATGCATCATGAACAAGGGTGATGCTCATAAAATAACGATAATATTGCAGGACTTGATGAAATAAAATTAATAACTGAAAACCGATAGGGTGTCTGGAGCGACGCCTCGAAAGGTAAATAAATAAAATGCATGCCGCAAGTCGGGCGTCTAAGCGACACCACATAAAGGGCTTTAAATGAAATGCCATAGTCGGGCGTCTGAGCGACACCACATAAAGGGCTTAAAAGAAATGCCACAGTCGGATGTCTGGGCGACATCACATAAAGGGCTTTAAAAAAAATACCACCGTCGGACGTCTGAGCGACATCACAGACAGGGCTTTAAAAGAAATGCCACAGTTGGACGTCTGAGCGACATCATAGACAAGGCTTTAGAAGAAATGCTACAGTTGGACGTCTGAGCGACATCACGGACAGGGCTTTAAAAGAAATGCCACAGTCGGACGTCTGAGCGACATCACATAAAGGGCTTTAAAAGAAATGCCACAGTCGGGCGTCTGAGCGACACCACATAAAGGGCTTAAAAGAAATGCCACAGTCGGACGTCTGGGCGACATCACATAAAGGGCTTTAAAAAAAATACCACCGTCGGACGTCTGAGCGACATCGCAGACAGGGCTTGTAATGAATGTGAATAACAAGATTGGTCCAACCACAAGAATAATCTTTTAACCGGATTTATCACACATAAATCCCACCGGAGTTTTGTCACTGAGGCTGATACCTGACAAGATAAGATGAATACAGTACTTGAACAAAGTACAAGATAATTGAAGGATTTGAGACTCTGCAGAGTTTGGATGAACTGACCACAGCCAACGGATTTCCGTAGTCACGAAGGACTAGTTCCGTTTACGGTATTTCAGTAGAAACACATTTAGCTAGTACACACCCATTTCACCTCACGATGCCAGGAATCACCCTGGACAACGTCCAAGAAAAACTTTGAGACGGGGAGGCCACAACCTCGAATAGCATGGGATCAAATTTCTATACGCGCGCTCTAAGGGGTGCCCCCCTCTCGGTCCCAACCGGAAACACCCATGCCCCCTGACCGGATGACGGGCTTTAATCCAGGGCCATGGAACCCTCATCCCCGTCTCTCTACTTGGTGTGTACCAGGAAAACGGTTGCAACTTACTATGCCATATTCCTTGCGGAAAACATGTGGCAGCACAGGAAGGAAATGAAGGGAATATGATTTGATCATGTTGACACTACTGTCAAAAAGGACCAGCCTAAGCCTGGCATGTCACAACACTGCCATCTTACCCATCCTCATGCCAACACATGGCTATGCAAATATGTATCCAACAACATAATGCTTTCCGAAACTTACTTTCCAATTTTGTGCATGAAACATAATATTTAAAGTGATGTTCCTACACATGCCATGACCATGCTACAATCCAAACATGCAACAACACTCATCATATCAAGAGTTCAAACATGCTTGCCTGGTTCAGAGTAGTCGGAGTCTAACTGTGCGAAGTTTTCAGCTCCGTCGCTTCCTCCGGAATCTACGGTATAAGAAAAATATGCACGTAACGTAAATACCGCGAGTGTACATAAAAGTGTTCCAAATATTTTTCAAATAAATATGATAAAAAACTAGACAAAATTTTGAAGAGGACAGAAAAAGAATCACTCAAAAATTCCTTTCTGTTAAAATGTTATAAGGGTTTTAACCCAAGGACTCATCTGTAATGAAACAGAAAACTTCCAGGGGGCTTTGCAGAAAAATACGGAAAAACGGTTCAGAGCGGAAGCGTACTTGCTAGAGTACGCTTTCAGTAAAAGATTCAAAAAAAAACACCGGAGAGGCTGACGGGTGGGTCCCACCCGTCAGGTTTGAATTTTCAAACGAGGGAGCCGGGGCTCGTCGGCGCCCGAGAGCCGTGGTGGTCGCCGGCGGCGATCCACGGCGAGGCAGGGAGATCGGAGAGTACCTCTGGGTTCAGGGCACCATTCCGCGTCTGTGGGAGGTGGTGGTGGTCGCCGACGAGTACCACGTCGGCGGCGACGCTTGCTTCGGCGGACGGCGGTTCGCGTGGTCGTGGATCTCGCCGGAGAGAGCTGTGAGGTCAAAATTGAGGTGGGGGTTATCTTACTAGAGGTGGTACGAGGCTACGGTCGAAAGTAGGGCGGCGGAGGGGTTCTCACCGGAGAGAACAATGCCGGAGCCCGAGGCGGACGGAGGTGGCCGGAGTTGAGGAAGAAAGGCCCCTCGAGGCTCGTTCAGTGGCCGGGCGGGGTCTGGTGAGATGGTGGAGTCATGCAGAGGTGAGAGCAAGCTCGGGGTGCTATATATAGCCGCCCCGAGGCGGTTGCCGAGAACGGGGTTCTCCGGCGAGGTGATTACGGTGGCGCAGTGGTTACACGGGAGGGTTCAGAGGTTGAGCGTCGTCGTGGGTGTTCCCTGGTTCCGTTTAGATGCTAACCGCGTCGGGATTGGGTTGTTTAGGGGGAGCTCGACGGAACGGGGCGGCGCGGGCCCGTCGGCGGCAGAGGGTTTGGGCGGCGCCGAACAGCGTTATGCCGCCGTTCTGCTCCCTGTCGACCGCTACGGTGATACGGCCGCCGCAAGACACGCCGGCGCAGGCGGGCCAGGGCGCCACCGACGCCAGGAAGGCGCCAAGTGCGCGTGTGAGGCTCCGGACAAGCAAGCCAGGCCGTGAGCTACGTGCCAAGTGCACTGTGAGCTTGTGACTGAATTCTGTCGAAGATTGACACTGAAATTCTGAATTTAACTGAAGATGGACAGTAACAGTGTATGCAAGGTGTTCGACAGAATGGTTCTAGTGTGTAGGGATTTTTCCTTGAGCTGGTTTTTGGTGGAGGGGCCTCTCATTGCATCTAGAGGCTGCCTGAATGTTTGTAGAATTTTTGGAGAGGTGTAGATATGAATTTCACCAAATTTGGCAAATCTGGTCCAAACTTGCAGAGAGTGAAATTTGAAATATTTGAACAGGAGAAGAGTGGATCAAGATGGTTCTGGGTTGTGGGTACAAAGGACTATCCAAGGGTGTTGAGTTGGGGCCAAAAATCAAAAGCATTAGGGTACTTGCTTTGCAATCCACCTAGGCTCAAAAGAAAAGACAGATTTATATTGGGAGGGGAAATAGTTGGAATAAAATCCAAAAAATGGATTTTATTTGTTTGGACAGAATGTTTGGATTGTACCAAAGTAGGAGGGGAGGTTTTGGGAAAATTTCACCATAGATGGCATGGTAAAATTTAGAAGGGATCAAAACCAAATAAAAGCCCAAAACTAAAAGGGTTTTCTTTTTAAAAGAAACTAAATCCAAGAAACTAAATCCATTTTGTAAGTAGGTGTATACATCACAAACTTTAGTACTATATACTATCGCACTACACGTCTCTCTATATATACTAGTAAATGGATATATATGCTTGCAGACTGTGCTACTCCCTCCGTCCAGGTGAATAAGTCATCTTTGGTTGTGCACCGTGACCAAGTAGGAGGGAAGACTTTATACACCTACACGGAGGGAGTACTACTATTACTTATGTACGGGAAAATGCATGTTTTAACATTACGATGCGGTTTTTGTAAAAGCAGAAAAACAGCACTAGTCAAGCTTGTGAAAGGATTCAATGCAAAACAAATGCAAAAAAGCTCGTTTGATTGTTTACTTTTAGCTTCCTTCTCTGTGGTTATTCCTCTGTCGTACTTTGTACGGAGTATCTAACTGGTCAGAAAGGCATGCAAATTCCCAAACCACTTCCTACACCCTGTATCAAAATTTTTGCCTAACAAGTTGTGCCGTGCATTTGGAATTCCAACTTGAGTACTAGTACTACTAGTAGGAGTACCAGGGGCCAGTTTCTTTAGGCTTCTACTCCAACCGTTCCTAAATGTAAGTCTCTTTTGAGATTGCACTACAAACTACATACGGATGTATATAGACATATTTTAGAGTCTAGGTTCACTCATTTTGCTCCATATGTAGTCCATAGTGGAACCTCTAAAAAGACTTATATTTAGGAACGGACGGAGTAGATTAGTAGTAATCCCTTTACAACTAGCTCCGTCCTGGTTTATTGGTCCCCATTGTAATCTGTGTCAAATTTTGATCATAAATTTAACTAATGAAATGTTTGTGATGTCACATGCACTAACATTTTATCAGTTAAATATTTGGTCAAAATTTACCACAAATTACAATGGTGACGAATAAACCAGGACGGAGGTACTCCCTCCATTTTTGTATACAAGGCCACTATAAAAAATACATTTCGTATCAATACAAGGCAACCGACAGTAATCGAGACAAATATTAATGATGTTTCCTCGTACTAGTAACCCATGGCTTAATTACTAGCATGCATGTAGTGGATGATAATGACAAACTCATCTACTTCCTCTCTCACGGCCACTCAATTTCTTCTAATGTGCATGCTCCCTATTAATTAACCCGGTAAACAAGAAAATAAATTGACTTATAAAGCACATATTGATTTTTATCTTGGTACCTATAATTTGAGTTTGTGGCCTTGTATATAAAAATGAAGGCAGTACTAGTAGTACTAGTAGTTTAGATGCCCAAATAAATGAGTGAGGTGCCTTAATGTTACTCTCCACTGTGACTACTTTTATGGGAAAAGCTGGGAAAGAGACAGCTTATTTTTTAAGCCGCGAAAAGAACTAGCCCTAGGAGTAGTAGCTAGGGATATTAGGAGTAGTAGCTAGGGATATTAGGAGTAGTAGCTACGGATCGAGTGTGCGAGATAAACCGGAGAAAGTAAATGCAGAGAGATGAAATGCAAAAAATATGGAGGGATGTGATGGTTTTGCTTGTCCGTTTATTTTACCAGGCCAGTTATTACTGGCAGTGGTTGGGTTTTATGATATGACGACTTTACTGCCGCGCCACAAGCTGGGTGAGACTCCCGTGCAGCGCCGCCCTCTACACTTGTACTAGATCGGTCGTGGTTTATTAGTCCCCTATTGAATTTCACTGAAGATTTAACTGACAAAATGTTAGTGCATGTCAACAAAAACTATATCGTTGGATTCGTATTTGAACATAGTTTTGAATGATATAATTTTAGGTGACATGCATCAGCATTTATCGTACTATATATAATGTTAGTTCAATTTTTGGTCATACTACTCTACTCAAGCAAGTTAGGGCATAGTAGTAGGTACTCTAGGGAGTACCCGTACTGTGATCACTCAAGCGAGTTGTCTGGCATCGATATGACCCTACGCTGCTGGTATGTGTCTCGTAAGTCAAGCGGCATGCTGTAATCAGCATCACCTATCCACTTCCTGCAACACATATTCGCTTCTCCATCTTTGTCCGCACATAATCTCGTCCAATCTTCCATCCCCGCTAAGGTTCATCCCCCCTCGTCCGAAACCCAAGCACTAACAATGGCAGAACCGAGCAGCGTCCGCGGAAAGAGTGACTGGAATACGCTCCCCACAGAGGTAATGAAGCTCATTGTTTCATGTATGGACAATCTCAGTACCATGCCGCTCGCCGCGTGCTTGTCGGGGCTATACCGTTTACTCAAAGCCCTCGGGCCGGAGCTTTTTATGCCAGCTCCTTACTTGCTGATGCCACCTGATCTTCAGAAACGACATGTCACGCAACATAACGATCGTAGGGTGGCGAGCATCAACCCCCTTGACTGCGATCCAATCCCTGTCACCCTCAAATACATTAACTGTATGTATTGGGTCGGCATGAACACGTCTTGGATGGTGCTCGTCGACGGTCCCGACAGCTGGATGCTCGTGGAGGTCTACACCCGGTGATTGATCCCCCTTCCTTCGATTAACACTGCACTGCTTTGGCACCGCGGCCCAGAATACTAGGAATCTTACAGTAGCCAACATGATACCAAGTTTGATTTGCTCAAGGTTGTAATCTGCCATGTGCCCACAAGATCTGCGAATTATAAAGACTTCAGGCTAATTGCGTTCTTCAACCGCAGTCTCGCCTATCTGACAGGTCACTGCAGTAAGTGGATAAATCTGCACGTCCATCACAGGATCATACATCCTCCATGGTTCTCTAATGCCATTGAACACAAGAGCTTCATTTACGCTCTTGACTCCTTCTATGGCTGGACGTATTGCTGGCCTACTCCAGTCATCGTTACAATCGGCTGTTACAGCAGTATGTTACTTTCCTATGATATCATGATGGCTTGCTTATATTACTGTCAACATTTACTGAAAAAATATTCATGCTCATAACATGCTGTTCTTAAGATTGACTACATCAAGAGCCCTTTTTTATTTGACTCCAACTTGATATGATGTTGTAGGCCGCCTAGTGTCCCTACCCTTCCTAATCCCAGAACCTTTCAAAGAAAATTGGCATGGCAGTTGCAGGTGGTTCCTGGCTCGACCAGACGACAGCGAATGATTGATGATCGTTCGCACGTATCAGACGTGTTGTTCCACGGAATACAATCACAGTCACTGCAAGGTCTTTGAGCAGGATCCCAGCTTCTCTGGGTCTTCAGGATTTTTTGACTGGAGGCTAGTAAGTAGCCTTGGTACATGCCCTCTATTTTTCGGACTGAATTATCCGATTAACCAAGAGATAACGGACGACAAGGATCATGATGGCAGCGCAGTTTTGTTCATCAGGCAAAACTATGTGTACACAGCGTACCATGCGTCTCTACATGCACCATACCCTGATATGTGCCGCCACACTCTGCAGCCCAAAGTAGGAGAGAGGGTGGAAAGTATCAAACTTCGACCTGCTGGCTGGAGTTTCCCCCGTCAGGCACCCATCTGGTTGAAGCCGTCAGCCAATCTCCACATTTTAATAAATAGTAACATCTAACTGAGCCAGTTAGTTAGATGCATACACTTGGTGTAGTAGGATCTTTATTTAGTTTGATGCATACACTTGTTCTTTTTTGGTAGCCCTTTTGTAATAATGGCTGATGTTTGGTTTGGAAGAGAGAGATGCGTCTTCACTATTCTGGCCTGCTTACTACTTCTATTGCACCCCCAGCCCTGGTTGCTGCTATTTTCAATGTACAATCAATAGTATATTTGGTCCGTTGGTTGAATAAATGTGTTGTTAGAACGACGAACACAATGTTTTGGAAGTTGTTGCACGGTTCGATCCTTAGTGCCCCGTACCGTACGTAATGCATACTATTTTTCGTACGGAACACATTTTCCACTTGTTGATAACATGCAGCCCACTGATGAAGGCCCAATAGAGGAGCCCATAATTAACTGGAAGGGAGGCTCTCACATGAATCTGGCCCAGATAAATGCTCATGGTCCCCTAAACATAAATACGTAAGTAAAAAATAATGCTAAATGCTCATGCACCAGTTCTTTAAATTCATGATTTAACAGGAGGATATTATTTCCTATGATAGTGTCGTTACATTCAGTCGATATTATTCTTAGGCAAAGATAGCGACCAGTCCTCTTTCTCCCAGCATTTTCTTCTTGCAACCAGCGGACCCATGCAAATCGTAGTCAACATCATAAATAGTTCCAGTCCATTTTTATTTTTCAATAAGAATTTCCAACCCAGCCTAGCACATTCGCGACAACACTTTATCCTCCGCCTTGGTGCGCTCGCCACGGCGCCGCCGTCCGGCCCTGTCAACATAGTTTTTTTCCGAAACGATAACTGTCAACATAGTCAATCGGGAGAGAACTGTAGTTGTGAGTATGACAGTACGGACCCACCAGGTCCACTCCCGAACACAAGCAAGCGCCTCTTTTACTACTCAGATGCACCCCTCTTTTTTTACTCTAATCCACCCTGCTGATATCCGGGACCCACATCATTTTTAACGTATAGTCAATTAACGACAGAATTGCACAACTTTCTTTGAGTAGTAATTCGGAGGAGCAGGCTATAAACTAGGTTGTGCGGTCTCTGTGGCACATCTAACAACATGACCAGCCCAGCAGGTTTTTCTTTGGGAAAATAGGTAGCCTAGTATTTCTTTTTGAAGAATACCCAAGCTAGGCCTATTTGTTTTCTTCGACTTACTGGGCTGCAAATCTTTCAAGATGAGGTGGGATTCATTCTGGCCTGGTCAAAGAGTATGGTCAGCGTCTGTTAAAAGTAATATCAAAGGGGTTGAAAATTCCAAAAAAATTATAGCAATTTGTTTTTGTTCTTCACTGATATTTTATAGTGTTTCATTGGATTTAACATGACATAGTACTAATTTATTTTTCAATTTGTTTTAGTATAACTACTAATTTTTGGATTAAGAATATTTTGTTCCCCAGCCAAAATTTGCAAATTTTCAAAATTTCGCACATATTTAGTTAATTTTTTTAACCCTGGTACTGACCAGAAAATGGGCAGCAATTCTAAAAATGGAAAACGGGCTGCAATAATTTCCATATGAATTATAAAATGATTAAAAAATATAAAAATAATAGCAAATGGGTTGTACACGCCACAAATTTCGAGGCTAACTTGTTTACGCAAGGCTTTGTCAGTCAACACACGATTCTAGCATCAGTGACTTTTGGATGTCCATCCAACGGCCGACGTGCTTCTTCAATCTCTGATCTTCCTGCTCCAGCCGCCTAAACTAGCGCCGGCGGGACTGCCTGCTCCCTCCTCTTGTGGTCCATTTTTATGCCGCACAGGCTTCCCCGGCCCACCCTACTCCCTCCGTTGGCCTGGCCGCACGCAATCAACTGCCTCCTTATTACACGAAAAAATGATTCCTCCCAGTGAGATCTGAGGCGCACCGGTTGGGAGGCTGACCTATGGGCCTACTAAGTTGACGCGTACGTACGGCTTGTCAACTTAGTCAACAAACGATTGTAGCAGTAGTAACCGTTGGATTTGAATCGAACGGTCCTGCTGCTTCTTCAACTGCTGCTCTTCTTGCACCAGCCGGCCAAACCAGCGCTGGCGAGACCGCCTGCTCCTGCCTACAGTGGCCGGCTGTGCTGCCATTGAGGCCTCACCGCCCCCTACTACTCCCACCGCTAGCCAGGCTCTGCGACGATGGCAGCCTCACACCGCTGCCGAACTAGTGAACACTCGTACTCCTCTCCGCGTGGGTATCCACTGCCGCGTCTTCCTCGGCTCCGTGTCGTCCCCTTCCTAGGCCTCGCCGTCGTCCACCGCCCTGGTGCTCTTGGCGCGGCTTGGTCAACGTGGTCATGGAACGACTTCCATCGGACTTGGACTTTACGTGGAGAGGCTGACAGCTGGGTCCACGGCCGCACACAAGGAAATGCCTCCTTATTACGCGCAAAATAAAGATTCCTCCAGCTGACATTTCGGACCCACCGGAAGGGCCTCTGTATTTCATGAAAAAAAAGTTCCCCCGCTGATAGTTCGGACCTACCAGCTATATCTTCGCACGCAAGGAAGTTTCTCCTTATTACGCACAAAAAAAATGAATACCCCCATGCTAGCTGGGACCCACCATAGCGGGTGGCTGACTTGTGGGCCTACTAAGTTGACAGGGAGGGAGGGTTTTGTCAACTTAGTCAATACTCCAGTGACCGTATGATGTCCATCCAATGGCCATAGTGCTTCTTCAACCTCTGGTCTTCTTGCTCCAGCAGACCAAAGCAGCGCCGGTCGTGCCGCCTGCTCCTGCCTCCCGTGGCCGGCTGTGCTGCAGTGGAGGCCTCACCGCCCCCATACTGCTCCCACCACTGGCCAGGCCATCCCTCTACTAACCCACACCCCCTGTTATTCTGCGGCGACGGCAGCGTCACATCGCAGCCGAATCAGTGAACCCTCGTACTCCTCTCCACATGGGCATCCACTGCCGCGTGTTCCCCAGCTCCGCGTCATCCCCTTACTAGGCCTCGCCATCGTCCACCGCAGTGGTGCTCTCGGCGCAGCGTGGTCAATGTGGTCAAGGAGCAACTTCCATCGGACATGGACTGTACGTGGAGAGGATGACAGCTAGGTCCACCGCCGTAGAAAGAAAGTTCCTCCTTATTACACGGAAAATAATGATACCTCCACCTGACAGCAGGGACCCACCCGACGGGCCACCGTATTTTGCAAAAAAATGTTTCCACCTGACTGCTGGGACCCACCAGCTACATCTTCGCACACAAGAAGGTGCGTCCGGGCAAAAAACGGTTCGCCCCACTGACTGCTGGGACACACCAGCTACATCTTCGCATGCAAGGAAGTGCTTGACAGTCGGGACCCACCTAGTCGAAGCGTACGTAGCATTGTCATTCTGGTTGCGAATGTGTATGTACATATATACTGGTCGATGTAGAGGCGCACACGTGTCATAGTAGAGGCGCGCACGTAGCATGTACACATACGTACAACTGCCAGGGTGCAAGAAAGAAAATACGGCCAGGTACGTACATACGGGGGGGGTCTTGAACGCCTAATCACGCATATATACGTACGGCCAGGGCTCGTGTACATGGATGGGTCGAAACGGAGAAACAGCATCGTCGTCGTGTTCATGGGGAGCCAACCGGTTGGGTCAGAACGGAATGCGTCGTCGTGTTCATCAGGAGGGCTTGGACGGAACAGGCGATGGAAACGAGGCCTGGTGTTCGATCGGCCATGTTCGAAACGGGATCCTATTCATCTGGAGGGGTCTGGCGTCGCGCAAAACAGAGAAAACGGACCTCCTACGGTCGAAACGGGGGTCCTGTTGATTGGGAGGGGTGTGGCATACTGCAAAATGGACGAAATAGACTTGTGTTGGGGCGCTACGGTCAAAACGGGGGTCTTGTTAATCGGGAGGGGTGTGGCGTACCGCAAAACGGGACTCCATGGGATACTATTCATCTCCACCGTCGACCTCCTTCAGCCTCCACGGGCTACTAGTCATCCACCGTCGACCTCCTCCAACCTCCACCTGTGACTGTTCATCCACGGGCTCTTGTTCATCCAGCCTCCACCATGCGCTACTCCACCGGCTACCGTTCAACCACCCCTCTCCACGGGCTCCTGTTTAACCACCCCTCCACAGGCTACTGGTCATCCACCCCTCCACCATCTACTCTTCATCCAGCCCTCCACGGGGTGGTCCTATTCAACCAGCCCTCCACGGGGTCCTGTTAATCCAGCCCCAACCGGCTCGATCGATCGGGGTCCTGTTCATCCAGAGGCAATGCCACAGGTCCTCTTCATCCACTCCCACCGCTCATTGTTCATCCAACCCCCCTGCAACGCTCACTGTTCATCCAAACCCCCCTGCAACGCTCACTGTTCAATCAGAGGCAGCATCGATCGGTTTCAGTTAGCAGTAGTTGAGGGAGTCCTGGATAAGGGGGTATCCGGATAGCCGGACTGTATACTTTGGTCGGACTGTTGGACTATGAAGATACAAGATAGAAGACTTCGTCCCGTGTCTGGAAGGGACTCTCCTTGGCATGGAAGGCAAGCTTGGCAATTCGGATGTAGATCTCCTCCTCTGTAAACCGACCCTGTGTAACCCTAGCCCCCTCCGGTGTCTATATAAACGGAGGGTTTAGTCCGTAGGACACATCAACAATCATACCATAGGCTAGCTTCTAGGGTTTAGCCTCTCTGATCTCGTGGTAGATCCACTCTTGTAATACTCATATCGTCAAGATCAATCAAGCAAGAAGTAGGGTATTACCTCCATCGAGAGGGCTCGAACCTGGGTAAACATCGTGTCCCCAGCCTCCTGTTACCATCAGCCTTAGACGCACAGTTCGGGACCCCCTACCCGGGATCCACCGGTTTTGACACCGACATTGGTGCTTTCATTGAGAGTTCCTCTGTGTCGTCGAGATAAGGCTTGATGGCTCGCCTTGTTGTCAAGGTCAACATCACCTCCGGGGGAGCCCTAGCTTTAGAACAACTCTCCGGCTGGGCGGCTTCGTTATGACCGCCCGATCGGCTGTCGCGCCGACAATCACTTCTCAGGTCGTTAAAAATAGCCTCCATGTTGATTCGGAATTTTCCGAACAGATAGATCCAATGGAGCTCTTCTCCCTCAATGAGCTCTTGGATCGCATCGCCGCCCTGGGCATTGCTATGGACCATGACTGGATCGGAAATAAGCCTGATCAAAGGGAGATTCACTCTCCACTGGTCTCCCATGAGATAGCGGTAGTGGAAGATCATCATCCTAATTCTCCCTCCACTTTGAGGACGAACTATGTATGGATTTCCGAGCTCTACGAGCCGGACACCCGCTCGCGGGAGGACATGACCCCGGTCCCGGACTCATGATCGGGGGGCGGGCCGAAGAAATTGGGAAACTCCCCAGAACCCGAGCCGTTCAGCGCGTTTTTTTAATATATACTGTGAGGCAAAGCCCCACAGCCCTTTATTAGAAGAAAAAGTACTGTACAAACAAAATACAGAATATACAAGGGAGAAAAGAAAGAAGGAAAAAGTCTACCTATGGCTATACATCCCTACCTCCTTTACAACAAAGAATCAACCCAAGCCAAGAGTTTTGGTTTGATACAATCCTTCACCCTATGAGCTAGCATTGAGATATCATGGATGAATTTACACTTCCAATCGAAATATCCTAAGCAGCTGTTAGCATAACTTCAAAGAAGAATGGGTGCCCGAAGCTGGACCTAGCTTGTATGATACATTGAAGAATATCTGAGCCTCCAGACCAATCAATGCCCAGGTAATTCCAGACTCTACAGCTGAAGGTGCAGTTAAAAATCAGATGTATTCTATCCTCATAGACCAGCTCACTACAAAGCGCAGAAGCTTCTTTGCCCGTGGGGCCCACATCGTGTCGGGATTCGGATTCAAATCCGCCCACCCACCCAGATTTATTGAATCTTTCCCATATCAGACAAGAGCCCCAAGAAACAGTACACCACTACTAGGCCAGATTCCTCCTTGTGATAAACAGGGTCAAGGACTATCGCGAGGCAGACACAATCTCCCTCTTTTGCAAAAATTACACGGACAAATGAATACTCAACGCTATAAGTCGCCATGACATAGTACACTTTGCTGACTTAGCGGCCATAGTACAAAAGTACTGCGCGATGGAAAGCGTCTGGAAAACCCAAACAAGCTTCTGGGACAATCCGGCTATAGCCAAATCCTCTGTCCGAACTAAAAGGGTCAAGTCTCGTAAGTCACCCGATTCAAGTACCAAAAAATAAAGCCCGCCGCAAGGCGCGAAACCGTATTGGAAGAATGGCTAAACGGGCCATGCAAGATTCACAGGACACTGAATACTATGCCAACGCATAGCCTTAGAGCATGCTGGATACTCCGGCAGGTAGCAAAGAGCGGTGAGGATCTCCTCATAAAATATCCAGCCGGAGACAACAATATGGTATTTACAGTCTTCGAGACTTTCGCCTCAAATAATAGGTGCAAGCGAGCTCAGGAAACCTCGCAGAAGTTTTCCACGTGGCAAAAATAAACCCATGGAATGACACGGCTATAACCTACAACGCCAGTGACGAACCCCAATTCCGGACAGTCTGACCACCAGCCGCTTTGGTCCTCAGCCCAATCGCGGATGGCTTCAGGCTTACTAAAGTGCTCATGGACGGCGGAAGCGGACTAAACCTCATATATGAGGAAACCCTTAACAAGATGGAAATTGACAAAAGCCGCATTGAATGAAGCAGCACGACCTTCAGGGGAATCATCCCCAATCGAGAGGCACAATGGGCGGGAAAAATCACACTGGATGTGGTATTCGGCACGCCGGAGAATTACAGGTCCGAAGAAATTACATTCCAAGTATCGCCGTTCAGCAGCGGATACCACGCCCTCTTGGGGCAGGACGCATTCACGAGTTGTCAGGGTATACCCGATTACGGGTATGTGAAGCTCAAAATGCCCGGGCCCAATGGAATCATCACCCTAGCTAGTGATCCGGACGTCGCACTCTGCACCAAAAATAAAACCGCTGCCCTCGCCCTGGAGGCATTATCAGAAGCCCTCGCGGGCGAAGAACTGACAACACTACGAGCAACAGTGGATAGAGACGATGTGATACTCGACAAGCGACCTAAATCCACCTCCTTCAAGACAGCGGACGAGATAGTCAAATTCCAGGTCAACCCAACAGACCCTTCAAAGACAACTTCCATAGGGACACAACTGAACCCTACAATAGACGCCTCACTCCAAGACTTCCTGCGTGAAAATTGGGATATTTTCGCCTGGAACCCTTAATACATGCCAGGCATCCCACGCAGGCTGGCCGAACACAACCTCAATATACTAAAAGGATACAAGCCAGTCAAGCAGACTCTTAGGCGCTTCTCAGAGCCTAAGCGGCAAGCCATGGGAGAAGAGCTAGCCAAGCTACTCGAAGCCGGATTCATCAGAGACATCAAACATCCGGATTGGCTACCGAACTTGGTAATGGTACCAAAAAAGGACAAATCCTGGCGCTTGTCTGTCGATTTCAAAGACCTCAATAAAGCTTGCCCTAAGGATCCCTTCCCCCTCCCCCGCATTGATCAGATAATCGATGCCACCGCAGGACACGACTCATTGTGTTTCCTCGATGCATACTCCGAATACCATCAAATAAAGATGGCGGAGTCCAACCAGGCTGCAACAGCCTTCATCACCCCGTACGGCCCCTTCTATTTCAACACCATGCACTTCGGGCTCAAAAACACCGGCACAACCTATCAACGCATGATTCAGACATGACTGGAAAAACAAATCGGCAAGAGAGTAGAGGCCTACATAGACGACGTGGTCGTCAAAACAAGACACATCGAAACCTTAATAGACGACTTGAGGCTTACGTTCGATAATCTCCGAACATACGACATCAAGCTCAACCCGGAGAAGTGTGTCTTCGGAGTACCCTCCGGAAAATTGCTTGGCTTCATCGTTTCCAATAGAGGAATTGAAGCGAATCCGGCAAAAATCCGAGCCGTGTCACAGTTGGCTATCCCAACAGACCTCAAGTAGATCGAGAAACTAACTGGATGTGTGGCTGCCTTAAGCCGCTTTATCACCTGCTTAGGAGAAAAGGCACTACCCTTGTATCGCCTTCTTCGACGCACCGAACACTTCGAGTGGACGGATGCGGGCACAGCTGGACTGGAAGAAATAAAGGCACTCTTGTCCACTAACCCAGTCCTGACCGCGCCAAATATTGGTGAACCCATGCTATTATACATAGCAGCAACAAACCAAGTTGTGAGCGCAGTGCTCGTCGTCGAACGAGAGGCAGACGGACACAAGTTCCCGCTCCAAAAGCCGGTATATTAGATGTCCACTGTCCTCACTCCATGTAAATCTCGGTACCCGCACTATCAAAAGATAGCATATGCGGTCTTCATGGCATCCCGGAAACTACGACACTACTTTCAAGAGTGTTCGATCACGGTGGCCTCCGAAGTTCCACTCAATGACATAATAAATAACCGCGACGCAACAGGCCGAATTGCTAAATGGGATATTGAGCTCCTTCCGTTCGACATAACATACAAACCATGATGGGCCATTAAGTCGCAAGTACTGGTTGACTTCGTCGCCGAATGGACGGAAGCCGAACTCCCTAAAGAGTACGGCGCATACTCAAATTGGATCATGCATTTCGACGGCTCCAAAATGCTGGTTGGATTAGGAGCTGATGTCGTCCTGACATCCCCCACTGGAGACACGGTACATTATGTCCTCCAAATATTATTCACAGACTCCAACAATGCAGCCGAATACGAGGCTTTGTTGCATGGTCTTCGGATGGCAGTCTCCATTGGCATTCAACGCCTCGAATTGTGCGAGGACTCGAACCTCCCAATATATCAGGTACGGAGACTCTGACACCAAGGATCCGGAAATGGCGGCCTATCACAATGTCATCCTCAAAATGTGAGCTCGGTTCGAGGGGCTCGAATTCCACCATGTGGTTAGAGAAAATAACCAAGCGGCCGATATCCTCGCCCGCATCAGCACTAGACGTGACCCCGTATCACCTAACATCTTCTTAGAATGGTTGTTCAAACCGTCCATGGCATGGGAAGGGGAGTCCAGCACTATTAGTACTGCTCCGAACACAACCCCAGATTGTGGACCTTCTGTCATAATCGGATGCTCTGCCACCGAAATAACATCTTCGGCCCACGAAATAATGGCTGTCATCGCCCTGTGGACCGATCCATTCTTGGCCTACCTTAATAGGCAACAGCTCCCCGAGGACCAAAATGAGGCACGTTGTATTCTGCGATGCTCTAAAGCCTACAAAGTCCATGAAGGAGAACTCTACAAGAAGAGCGCCACCGGAGTCCTCCAACGATGCATCTCCAAAGAGGAAGGGAGGTAGCTCTTAGCCAAAATCCATTCTGGACTAGGCGGGCACCACGCGACAGCCCGAGCTCTCGTAAGCAAGGCCTTTCGGACAGGATTCTACTGGCCGACAGCCCGGGCAGACGCACAGGACCTTGTCCAACATTGCGTTGATTGCCAAATATTTGCCAATCAGAGCCATATGCCCCCTACCGCTCTCCAAACAATCCCCATAACTTGGCCCTTCGTGGTCTGGGGGCTGGATATGGTGGGACCCCTTAAAGGGGGAAGCCCTAAGAAAAAATACCTATTGGTCACGGTGGACAAGTTCACCAAATGGATTGAAGCTAAACTAGTTAGAACGGCCGAATCCGGACCAGTGATAGACTTCATATCGAAGGATGTACACCGTTATGGTGTCCCGCACAGTATCATCGCTGACAATGGCTTGAACTTTACAGCCGAGGAGGTGAAAGCCTGGTGCGGCAAAATGGGCATTAAGCTCAACTACGCCTCCGTCTATCGTCCCCAAACAAACGGTCAGGTTGAACGTGCAAACGGTCTTATTATGAGCGGCATCAAACCCAGACTAGTGCGATCCTTGAAGGAATCAGACACGCATTGGTCGAGGAACTTGACTCCGTACTCTGGGCGCTGCGGACCATGCAGAATTGCACCACCAGATACACACCATTTTTCATGGTGTAAGGCGCAGAAGCAGTGCTGCCCTGCGATATAATTCATGACTCACCTCGTGTGCGCATGTATGAAGAGAAGGAAGCCGAGCTAGACCGGCAGGACAACTTAGATGCTTTGGAGGAGGAACGTGATCTCGCTAAAGCCCGTTCTGCATTCTATCAGCAATAGGCTCGAAGGTACCAAAGCAGAGAAGTACGGGCCAAAACTTACAACATTGGCGAACTCCTTCTACGCCTACTGGAGAAGAAGAAGGACAAGCTAAAACCCAAGTGGGAAGGCCCCTTCATCATTGATAAAGATCTAACCGGAGGAGTGTACCGTCTGCGCAGTGCATCTGATAACAGACTCGAGCCAAACCCATGGGACGTGGCCAGACTCTGGAGATTCTACGCCTAGTGCCGAACGCAGTGTTCGTCTCCTTAACTCCGCCTCCTTAATTATGTCCTCCTCCCTCCTTTCTCGCCCCTTTTTTTCCTTTTTTTATTTTTATACAGCCTTAAAACTGTACGGATGCCCTGAGCACCACCGCCGCATTATGCGCGCACACTATACCTGGGGGCTTCCTATTCGGAAGCTATATATATACATATATATATATATATATATATATATATATATATATATATATATATATATATATATATATATAACCACTCTACTGGCTTGTTGCCAGCCACATATGCATCTTTCTGTCCATATGTGCCTTTTCTTCACCACTATATGCATCGATATGACTTAAGTTTTGGCCATGCTGGGTTGCCTGGCTCTTGTATTTATGCCCTACGTTCTTGTTAATTCGGCTAGGGCATAAGGGGAACACCTCTGCGATTGTTACTGCCGGTTGAGCCGGATATGTACCTCAGACTGGGTGAAGCCGAAAGCTAGCATTCTTAAGGGAATATTCGGCCAGTGAACAAAAGATGTTCTCATTCCTAACAACGAAAATACCCAGATGTTTTGTTTCCTGCGCTCCTGTTCGCAATTTGGACATGCACATCAATGCATGCGTACCCAGAGAAAGGAACCCCTAACGGAACTATTCTCTCTGGAAGATGTTTCTTACTATAAATGTAATATAACATAACTAGTTGGGTACTTGTCTGTTCAAGCACTTATGACCCCTACGCTTGGTTTCCACGCATACCCCAGTTTTTTCATTATTGTGTGGGTATTCGGATACACCCCAGACTGTCGGAGCCGGGGGCTGAAGAGGAAAGGTCCGCCATGACAAATGATTTTCAATCTGGCTAGAGAGTACACGAGCCCATTCAAAATTAGATTATCATACTGACTGGCTGTACTCTTCCTCTATACCATCCAACAGGTTGTCTAGCTTACAATCCTGCTGGGAATACTTCGCAGCTAATGCTACTTGATCATATACCAAACTAACGGGTATCTCTTGTCCATCCGGCCCAGCCGGTCCGACTTCAGCCATATGGTTCGGGTGAGCCTTGGCGTATCGCGTCTTCACCATGGCCCACGCTTCTCACGCACCTTGACGGCAGGCTGATATCTTCCATAATCGGAAGCGCTGCCATGCTCCTTTGAGCATCTCTACAAGTTCGCCCATACCTCCTGGCAGGGAAGCAGACGGCCACAAAGCCTGGGCAATACCCTTCATCACCTGCTGAGCTCGTTCGTGCAATTGTGAAAGCTCTTGCAGCATATCACCTGCGGAACCGTGCATCTATTCTTAAGGGCGCCCCATCATCATACCTGCGGACATAACTCTGTCAATACGCCTCCTGGCCGAACTATGCCACAGGTCGTTCAAGCACTTACTATAAATGCCGCGTCGAAGCCTCTGGTTCTCCTTCACGGAGTACGCGAGTTGAGCCCAAACATCTTTCAATTTGACGCTCAGTTGGAGATTAGCATCTTGCAGCTTATTCTTCTCCTGAATAGACTGCATCAGCAAACGTTCGCCTGCCTTTAGATGATTTCGAAGATGCAGCTCATTACCTCCCACAGCCTCCGGATTTCCTCCGGGATTATTTGCCGAATCTTTCATCAGATTTATACACCATGCCAGAAGAAATCTTTTTGAATCCCTCTTGTTCGGCTACATTAGCCTTCATTTGAGCCTTACACTCCTCCAGCTCTTGAGACAACTGGGCATTCTTCTCTACAAGAACCTATGCATTTAATGATCCTTAAATCAGTTGTGCCAACTATTTCAAGTCTCAGGGGCTACTACTACACATACTTATTAAAATTCTCTTACCCGTATATCCTTCACATACTGGTCCATTGCTCTGGCAAGTCCATCTTGAGCAGCGCGAATATAGGCGTCTCCGAAATTGAAGGCATTGAACGCCTCTTCGGAAAAATACCACCGCGGAGAACGGCCCGTCAGCGCCGGTGATTCATGGCGCTCTCCACTTCTGAATTTGTGGCGGAAAGTATATCTGTATCCTCCGCAGGAGGACGGTTTGGCACTGTCCCCACATCAGCCTCCGCTTGGGAATCCGGTCAGAAATCCGGCTGCTGGAGGCATCGCCGGTAGGATCCCCGGACACAGTCCGGCGTTTCCTGACAGGATGTAATTAAAGCTATCACGTCACTACAAATCAACAAAATAAATCATGGGGCAAGTTCAATGAATACCTCTGCGCCTGCGTACCGCTCCTGACCGCTTTCCTTTTGAGCCTACTTTGTCTAGGCGCCTCTTGCTGAGATGCCCCCGCGGGTTCCGCATGGTGTCCCGACCGCCATTTCTGTAAAAACACGGTGTCTGATCATAAGGTATGACAAAACTAAGGAATCCTTTCGGAAGGTTGAAGCCCCGACATTACTTACATGCGACACGGGAAGCAGTCCGGGATAATCCGCGATGATGGCCACTAAATAGCCGCCACTGCTTGCCTGATAAAAAGTCCCGTTGACGAATTCCACGGATATGTCCAGATCTACTTCAAGTCCAGGGTCGAGAGCTCGGCCGGGATCCTCTGGCTGCGGAGAGGGGCTGTTGAACTATTTCATGGCCTTCCTTAGTTCCTGTTTTGAAACAACAAGGTAAATAATTGTGGTCAAGAAGGTAAGAACGAGTAGAGTCGAATAACAAATAACAACTTACCCAGCTTCGGGCGTTGTACATGGAAAATCCATCCCGCGGTTTAATGCGGAGGAAATCCTCTTCTTCTCCCTTGTACAATTCATATAGTATCCTCACCAAAGATGTGGCAGAGTCCGGACCTTTGCAACCGCAGCGGGAGGCATCGTCTTCTCCATTGAAGTGCCACATGGGTTTTCCCCTATATTGAAGTGGCTGCACTCCCCTTATAATACATATTGACATGACTTCAATTATTGTCAATCCTGATTTGGCCAGGGTTTGTATCCGGCTCATCAGATAGATCACTTTCCTGTTTTCTTCCTCTTGGGGGCTTTGAGGGCGCCAGCTTTGGCGTTTCTTTAGCGGAGTATTGGTGAACTCAGGAAGGCCCGTCCGGACTGGGTCCGGAAGGGGAACGTCATCAACATAAAACCACCCCGAGGGCCAGTCTTCGGATGCTTTCTTTGGAGTACCGGACAGGTATCCAGTCTGGGCGATGCGCCATATTTTGGCTCCACCCACTTGATATATAGATCCCTCCCAGTTGCGGGGGACGAGGCAAAATAACCTCTTCCATAGCTCGAAATGAGCTTGGCAGCCCAGGAACAGCTTGCAGAGGGCAACGTAGCCTGTAATATGCAGTATGGAGGCGGGGGTAAGATTATGCAACTAGAGATCGTAAAACTCTAGGAGCCCACGGAGGAATGGGTGGATTGGAAACCCGACGCCTCTTAGCAGATACGGGACAAGGCATACCCGCTTCCCCAGAGAAGAGTTGGGGAATCTCTCTGCTTGCTCCCCGCCATTATAGGTGGCTACTCCGGATCGGACAGGGACCATGTATGCGGGCAGAAGAAACCCTTTGGTCTGTAGCTCTATTAGGCAGCTGTGAGGGATGCAACACTTTTCCCAATCCCCTGGCTTCGAGCTGGGGGAGCGGCGAGCCGGGCTGCGGCGACCAGTCATGATGGGATGGCTTCTTTTGGGCGCGCTCTACGGAATGCTTGCTTGGGGGAAGATGGTGTGATTTGGATCTGAAGATCCCCGTCTCCTCAAATAGACGGTTCATCTACGGGATTAGGGTGTCAAATGCAAAAATGCCCCGGCCCCTCGCCTTCGATCGACACATGGAGGTGGCCATTATTGAAGCATAGAAGCTGAGGAGTACAACCTTACTGGGAGGCCGGACACTATTCGCCACGACGGGTGCACCGGATTTGGAGAAGAACCCGCCTTGCAATGCCAAAGACAATCGTCGGACTCATCGTCATTGAAAGCCTGGTTCGGGAGCTACTGAGGGAGTCATGGATAAGGGGGTATCCGTACAGCCGGACTATATACTTTGGCCGGACTGTTGGCCTATGAAGATACAAGATAGAAGACTTCGTCTCGTGTCCGGAAGGGACTCTCCTTGGCGTGGAAGGCAAGCTTGGCGATTCTTATGTAGATCTCCTCCTCTGTAAATCGACCCTGTGTAACCCTAGCCCCCTCCAGTGTCTATATAAACCGGAGGGTTTAGTCCATAGGACACATCAACTATCATACCATAGGCTAGCTTCTAGGGTTTAGCCTCTCTGATCTCGTGGTAGATCCACTCTTGTAATACTCATATCATCAAGATCAATCTAGCAGTAAGTAGGGTATTACCTCCATCGAGAGGGCCCAAACCTGGGTAAACATCGTGTCCCCAGCCTCCTGTTACCATTAGCCTTATACGCACAGTTCGCGACCCCCTACCCGAGATCCGCCGGTTTTGACACCGACAGCAGTAGCGAAGGAATCGCTCGATCGCTCGGGTTGAGTAACGCGTAGCCTGCAGTGCAATCGCTCAGCTTCAGTTAGGTGATGCCTCGCTCGGGTTCAGTTAGAGCCCAACGCCTCGCACACACGCCCATACGTGTATGAGAGAAACGCGCATCGCTCGGCCCCCGACCACCCACAGTAACCGGGAACTCGCCGAAATATTCCTTGCCCTCACTTCTACCACGGTTTTTTCCGTCATGGACGGCCCAAAGAATGTCATGCAGCTGCATCTTCGTCCCGCCCGGGACGAAAAGCCCATTTTCTGTCATGATTTTTTGTCATAGAAGTAGGAGCCCACCACATCTATGATGATACCGGGTTTTGTCACAATTATCATCATAGAAGTGTCATAAGTATGACAATATTTTTTTCGTCTGACCCAAAATGTCATGGACGTGTCTTTTTTTTGTAGTGCACGGAAGAGAATGCGAGGAAGGATCCATGTCTGCTCGTGGGACGGCCATTTATTCTGATGGCGAGTCGTCCACTGGTGAGACTACTTCATTGTATCAGCTGCAAGACAACGGGCTCGAGGGCTGTTCCGATGGAGGCAGTATTCCGGATCCTTATGAGCCGCCGAACCGGGTCATGATCTTCATGGCTGGTACACAGTTAGTGCATAATTCTTTGACTACAGCGGCAATGGTTTCCGGGTCAGCAACAGCGACAACGACTAGGGCAGGAGGCCCTGCGTGGCAGCCGGCTCGGTTCTTGTCTGAATTATTAGACGCTTTGACAATGCTGCTGACGGCGGTGTTTAACCCGGTAAACCAAGATCAGCACAACGCGGAAGTTGAAAAATTGCGAGATCAGATAGCTCAAGCTAAGGAGGACCTGGCAGCTGAGGATGCAAGGATGACGGTGCAACGAGCGGTTCTGGATGCCCGGGCACAGTGATTCAGGTTGAGTCGTTCTGGCTTTCTTTGGATCAGAACACTTCGAATGATGTCATGAAGAGAAGGCACCGAAGTCGTATGCCTTCGGTTTATGAGGCGAGGAACCTCATCAACACAACTGGTGCGGGGACTAGATACCCGCCAGGGGTAAACTAGGCAGTGACCGCGCCTGGGACTGGAGCTCCAATTCAACCACGCACGATGGACCCACCTCGTCAGAATAATATCGCACCACAACATGTGCCGACACCACTGGGTCATTACTCTAACCCTTTTGGATAACATGATCGCTGCGGCATCGCGATTGGCGGCTCCTCCAGTTGAAGGCGAGTCTCCAACTGCGGTTGAAACGTGAAGGGCTAAAGAGCTTCTTCAACCAGCATTGGTGCAGCAAGAGGCTTATTCTTATAGTCGTGAGAGGATCCATTCAACCCCCCGCCCCAGCAGGAGTTATAGAAGGCACATGGAATCCTCGGCAGTGTCAAGAAGCGAGCAATATCGTAACCCGGCCCATGGACATGACCCGCCCCGTAAATACACAGGCCCTGATGGATCAGGATAGAGCACGATGAGAGGCTGAGCTGGCAGCTCAGAACGCGGCTCATCAACCGTCTCTGTTTTATCCGATAGCTTCGGTGGAGTTCGGCATGACTTCCAGATCCATGGGAGTACCATGTTTAGTACTAGCTCTACGTAACGTACGTTTGCGCAAGGATTTCAAGGGTCCTCATAAAGTGCCCAACTACACAGCTGACTTACCCCCTGAAACGTGGGTTGAAAGTTACGAGATGGCAATGGATTTATTGGACATTGATGCTACTGCATGTGCCAAGTATTTCACCATGATGTCGGAAGGAACGGCTTGTACCTGGTTAAAGGGGCTACCAGCCAACTCCATTGGATCATGGGCCGAGTTAAGGGCCCAGTTTATCCAGTAGTTCTAAGACACGTGCAAGCAGCCTATGTCGGTTGTAGACTTGGCTGCCTGTGTTCAAGAAGAGGATGAATCGACAACCCATTGGGTACGCCGGGTCTCAGCAATTCTGCACTCATTGGATCGTATCAAGGCTGATTCGACAGTCCTGATGTTGGAAAACAATTGTCGTTTCATACTCCTGAAGCATAAATTAGGGCGACTCAAACGCCACTTCAATGACATGGGGACGCTCATGGTGGCTCTGGTTAAATATGCCGACTCTGACAGTACCAAGGACCCCGAGTCCGACGAGGAAAAGCCGAGTAAGGGAAATAAGAGTAGCAGCTCCAGCCAAATCGAATCTAATATGTCTCTATATGTGAATAAGCAGAATTGAGCCCAATAGAACAGATCATGAAAGAGTTTACTAAGGGGCAGCCCAATAACCCGGCGAGTCAAGGGAACAATGGTAAGCGCAAGGACGATAATAATTCTGACTTTGTGGCTAACAGCAATACGCAATATAGTGGCTAGCGTCGTAAGGGAAAACCTCCTCCTCGGACGGGAGGATCAGCTGTCAATCTTGGGCGGCTGCTGAATTAACCCTGCCCAAAGCATGGCACGCAGGAAAGACCGTCCAGTCACCTTTAGAAGGACTGCCATATTATGAAAGGGTTCAAAAATTCCAACTTGTTCCAAGACAATCATGGGCCAGGCGGCGGCTTAGGTTCCGGTTCTCATGGCCCGGGGTTATGGTGGTGGCGGTTCTAATTCCGGTTTTCAAGGTCACCAAGGTAATCAAGGCAATCATGGCGGTTATCATCAAAAGTCCGGTCAGGGGAATCAACAACAGCAATCTGGAGATCAGAGTAACCCGAAGCAGTTGAGTAGTGGGCAATACCACGTCTTCACCACAAGTTTATTCAAGCGGGATCAAAAGCTCCATAAAAGGGTTGTGAACGCCGTTGAACCGGCAGTTCCCCATTACTTGTGTCGGTCAGAGCTGCCCATTGTGTGGAGTCGTGAGGATCACTTGCCCCGGGTTGACAATCCGGGTCACTTGGCTTTGGTGGTAGCGCCTTAGGTTGGAGAATATAAATTCAGTAAGGTACTCGTGGACGGAGGGAGTAGCACTAAACTCCTTTATTATGAAACCTTCCGTCACACGGGGTTGATTGATAAAAATCTTATGCCGTCAAACACTGTCTTTCACGGTGTGATGCCTGGTAAGTCGGCATACTCGGTTGGTAAGATAGCTCTGGAGGTTGCATTTGGGGATGATTATGATTCCAGGTCTGAGACGTTGACCTTTGAAGTGGTAAAGAACAATAGCCCTTACCATGCTCTGTTTGGACGGCCGGCTTATGCTAAGTTTATGGCAAGGCCTTGTTATGTTTATCTGCAGCTCAAAATGCCGGGTCACAAGGGGACCATCACGGTGCATGGAAGTCCGAAGATAGCTTTGGAGTGCGAGGAAGGTGATGCGGCCTATGCTGAGTCCATTGGCGCAACAGAGGAGTTGAAGTTTTACAAAGCTAATGTTGACCCGACCGATATGACATCTTTGGAGAAGCCAACTATGGAGCATGATCCGGTCCTAAATATTAAGTCGGCGGATGACACCAAGCTAGTTGATTTTGTTCTTGGCGATTCATCCAAGCAATTCAGCATTAGTGCTAATATGGATCCGAAATAGGAAAGCACGCTCATCGAGTTCATCTATGAGAACCGGGACAACTTTTCATGGAAACCTTCTGACATGCCAGGTGTACCGAGAGAACTCGCTGAGCACACTCTTAATATTGACCCAAAGTATAAGCCGGTCAAGCAGTTTCTTTGTCGTTTTAATGAAGAGATGCTTAAAGCCATTAGTGAAGAAATGGCCCGGCTCTTGGCGGCTGGGTTCATTGTTGAAGTTTTTCATTCTGAGTGGTTGGCTAACCAGGTACTAGTGCTTAAGAAGAACAGTACTTGGCGTATGTGTGTGGATTACACGGATTTGAAGAAGGCTTGTATGACTGATCCTTTTGCTCTTCCCCGTTGAGGGAGTCCTGGATAAGGGGGTATCTGGACTGCCGGACTGTCTACATTGTCTGGACTATAGAAGCGTCAAGATACAAGACTCAAGACTTTGGCTCGTGTCCGGATGGGACTCTCCTTTGCGTAGAAGACAAGCTTGGCGAACTGGATATTATATTTCCTTCCTTGTAACCGACTCCATGTAAACCCTAGCTCTCTCCGGTGTCTATATAAACCAGATAGGATGGTCCTTAGAAGGCCGCTCACAATTACAATCATACCATCATAGGCTAGCTCTTAGGGTTTAGCCTCTATGATCTCGTGGTAGATCTACTCTTGTACTACACATATCTTCACTATTAATCAAGCAGGAAGTAGGGTTTTACCTCCATCGAGAGGGCCCGAACCTGGGTAAACATTGTGTCCCTTGCTTCCTGTTACCATCAGCCTAGATGCACAGATCGGGACCCCCTACCTGAGATCCACCGGTTTTGACACCGACATTGGTGCTTTCATTGAGAGCTCCTCTGTGTCGCCGCTTTGAGGCTTGATGGCGTCTTCAATCGTCAACAACACGGTCCAGGGTGAGACTTTTCTCCCCGGACAAATCTTCGTGTTCGGTGGCTTCACACTGCGGGCCGATTCACTTGGCCATCTCGAGTAGATCGACAGCTACGCCCCTGGCCACCAGATCAGGTTCGGAAACTTGAACTACACGGCGGATATTCGCGGAGACTTGATCTTCGACGGATTCGAGCCTGCACCAGGAGTGTCGGACAGTCACGATGAGCACGGCCTAGACCTGTTGTCGGACAATGCTCAGGACATCATCCCTGCAGCAGCCCCGGATTCAAATTCGGAGCACGTTGCGTCGCCCAAGGACGGAGGGATGGACCCCGCCCCACAGGCCGCGTACCCATCAGTGGTGGAGCCGAACACAGGTCTCACCTCTATGGAGGCCTATAACCCCGGGCCCCCGGACTCGTATCCGGCTGTTGGCTCCGGTCCGCACACTCTTGAGCCAGCCGAGCTAGGTTGGGCTCTGGTAATGGACTTTACCGCTATGGACATCTTTCAGCACTCGCCCTTCAGTGACATGTCGAAACTCATTAAAGTCTCTCTCTTTGTCAGGAGGCTCCGGGCCGAAATATGTCCGGCTCAAGTGGGAAGAAGGTGACGAAGGAATTCGCTGCCCACCCACCACGCACTGTATTGCCATGATCGATGATTCAACCGACGTGCTTGACTTAGACTCCGAAGACATCGACGGTATGGACGACGATGTAGGAGAAGCTCTAGAATCTTTGTGGGCGCGGGACTACTACCTTGTCACACGATATATACTTGGTGGATACGCCCAAGAAGGACGATGGCGATAGTCCGGAGGATAAAACACCAAGCCAAAAGCCAAAACAGCGGTGCAGACGCCGCTCAAAGTCCAGCAACAGCAAAAATAGCGACAAGAGCGCAAAAAGGGTCGACATACCAGTAAACCCTGAAGGCAGTAACAACCACACGGACCCAACGATGGAGCAGGACGAGCCAGGTCATGCCAAACCAAGTTCGCAGCAAATGTCCGATCACGATGATCCGGAGGGACGAACTCATGAAACCGCCCCAGAACAGGAGGACAGTCCGGACGATGATGCATTCATCATCCCGGACGAACAAGTGGAACGAGACAACCTTCACCGAAAGCTTATGGCCACAACGAGAAGACTAAAAAAGCAGAAGCAACGGCTCAAGGCCGCACAGGAAAAGCTCAGCCACAGATGGAATAAAGTGCTAGACACTGAAGAAAGGTACAGCGACGATCGCCGTACGAAAAGCTATCTGAAGCGCAAGCTACTGCCAGAATTCGACGACGAGGCTGTTCCACCAATGAATAATACGACCAGGAAATCAGACGTACTGGCCCACAACCGCAACAGAATGGCTACTGACGCCACGCATGATCCGCGGGAGCATCTGGATAATAAAACCGGTGTAGCCAGGTCCATCTATGGATCCAAAAGACACACCCCGGCAGGGGACTATGGTCACCCAAACGCTCATACAAGCCAGATACCAGTTCGGAATAAACTTCGGACACAATAACAACCAACTACATGCCACAACGCGCCCAGATACAGAGGGGCTGCTCACCCCTGTGCTTCACCGAAGAAGTACTAGACCATGAATTCCCACAAGGCTTTAAACCTGTGAACATAGATGCATACGACGGCATGACAGACCGAGGGGTCTGGATCAAGGATTTTATCCTGCATATTCACATGGCTCGGGGGGACGACCTCCACGCCATCAAATACCTTCCCCTCAAGTTGAAGGGACCAGCTCGGCACTGGTTGAAAAGCCACCCCAAAAGTCTATTTTGGGAAGAACTCGAAGACGCTTTCAGGGCCAATTTTCAAGGGAGTTATGTCCGACCTCCGGATGCAGAAGATGTAAGTCACATAATCCAATAGCCCGGAGAGTCTGCCCGCAAGCTTTGGAACAGATTCCTCACTAAGAAGAATCAAATTGTCGATTGTCCGGATGCCGAAGCCTTAGAAGCATTCAAACACAACATCCGTGACGAATGGCTCGCCCGACACCTCGCCCAAGAAAAGCCAAGGACAATGGCAGCCTCAACAAGCCTTATGACCCGCCTTTGCGCGGGTGAAGATAGCTGGCTGGCCCGTAAAGGCACCAGCGACCCCAGCACATCTGAAATAAGGGATGGCAACGGGAAGCCACGGCGTAATAAAAACAAACGCCAAAACAAGGAAGAGAGCCCGGATAACACGACGGTCAACGCCGGATTCCGGGGCTCTCGACTTGATCAGCAAAAGAAGCCATTTAAAGGCAGTAAAGAGGGACCGTCCGGTCTGAACAGAGTTCTGGACAGACTATGCCAAATTCATGGCACCCCGGAGAAACCTGCGAACCACACCCATAAAGAGTGTTGGGTCTTCAAGTAGGCCGGCAAATTAAATGCCGAACACAAAGGAAGGGAAACACCAAGTGAAGACGAGGATGAACCTCGCCAGCCGAACACTGGGGGACAGAAAAAATTCCCGCCAGAGGTTAAACCAGTAAACATGTTCCACGTGACCCACACATCCACGAGAAGGCATGAATGTGCGCCCATAGACGTGCACGATGTAGAGCCCATCGTACCCACATCTCACTACTGGATTTCTCGTCCGATCACTTTCGATCACATGGACGGCGGAACTACAATTCGGCGAGGAGGATCACAGGCCTTGGTGCTTGACCCAATAATCGATGAATACCGTCTCACTCATGTCATCATGGACGGCGGCAGTAGTCTCAATTTAATATACGAGGACACTGTCCACAGAATGGGGATAAACCCATCTAGAATTAGCCAAAGCAACACCACCTTTGAAGGGGTGATACCAGGCGTTGAAGCCTATGGTAGGGGCTCCGTCGTGCTGGAAGTAACATTCGGCCCCCCAGGCAACTCTAGAAGCGAAGAACTACTCTTCACCATCGCACCCTTCCAAAGCGACTATCACACATTGCTTGGAAGAACGGCCTTCGCCCGCTTCAACGCATTGCCACACTATGGCTACCTTACACTCAAGATGCCCGGTCCCCGTGGCGTCATCACCGTTAGAGGAATCACAGAGCGCTCTTCACGTGCAGAGGAACACATGATGGCCCTAGCGGCCAGAATATAAGCGGCCTCTAATATCAGAAAACATGACTGGTCATTAAGACCACAAACAAGGTTAGACGAGTCCGGTAGCCCGGACAAAATTCAACCAGGGCACCGTATATGTAATCCCATGGAGGAAACCAGGGGCTATAACTTTTTCATACAGCCCCACACTTGGCTCAACCTTAGTGGCAGGCCAACATCTTACATTTTTATTATCAATCGCATACTTACGTTGCACTCTCCTACGAGTTTTCTTTTTTTCACAAACAACATTCGCGCAATACCCTTCCAGGATACGGATAATGGAGACAAAGGCGCAAACGTGCAGCAGGGCCCTGTTCAACAAGTTTCTTTTTAGATTAAGCCCCTGTGTAAACCTTTTCTACTGCCTCTTATTGTTTAACCATCCCATGGGTTCTATACCCACAGAGGATACTGTTGTTATTGGAATTTGGCAATGGTAGACTAAATTGCACGTACCTAGAAATTAAGGGCTTATAATAGGCTCTCGTCAGCCTATTTTCTTTTACAAAGACCGAATACCCTCGGGAGTGTTCGGCGTCACGAGTTTGGCCATATATGCATCAGCTCTGAATCATGTCTTTGGTCAAATGTTGGGTTTACCCGACTCCTGGGTTTGCCGCCTTACATTCCGTTATTACCGGCTAAGGCAGGCCAAAGGAGAACTACTGCGATTGTGCCCTGGTTATTCCGGATGAGCGCCTCAGTAGAGAAAGGTGAAAACTCACTGTCATGATACAACAAGAGACTATTCAACCACTCAAAGACTCACCGGAATCTTTAAGGATTCCACCGCATTAACGAAGGGCCGTTTACCGACCATGTACACACGCGCCCGTATTCGGATTCACGCGAAGGTACCAGGGGCTACTTAGTATCCCACCATTATACTCCCATGGCTAAGTGAAAGTGTTACATCTATATAGTCTGGTTGCCTAGTTCGACGTGCAATCACCTCCTTAATGGACCAAGATGTTGGATCAAGTGTGATTAAGCATATTTTCTGTGAACACCCCCGCATTGTATGCGTGGGGGCTGAAGCCAACAACTGCTATCTTTCAGACTACTTATAAATATAAAAACGGCCGCAAAGGGGATACAATCATACTTCGGGTAAAAAGTATAAATATAGCCTCATAATTAAACTAAACATAGTTTTCTACAATGAATCGACTTATCACTCGAACAAAACATTCTTCGAGCACTGCGCTTCTATTAGGAGGGCACCTTTTACGACTTGTACCAAGTAGTGGTCGGCCGGATATTGGCCTCCCGCCGGATCCTGGGTTTTTATTACAGTGGCCTCCATATCCGTCCAATAGGCTTTAACGCGGGCTAGATCCATCCGTGCACCCTCTATGCACGACGACCTCCTCATGGCATCAATCCGAGACACGACCCCGAGGAATTGCTGGACCAAACCAAAGTAGCTGTCCGGCTTAGGCCCCTGCAGCAAAAGATGGTCTATTACAGACCGCATTGCAAGCCCGGACAACCTGTGGAGCTCCGCCATAGCAGCCACCTTCTCATTTAGCGGCAACGGGCGAGTGGGAGCATTGAATTGGGATCAGAAAAGCTTCTCCACTTCCTTATCACCTTGATCCTTGAAGAACTTGACAGCGGCAGCTGTACTATTCGTCAGGTCCGCATATGCGTCTCCCGGACTAAAGCGCCCAGCCAGGGGAGCATACTTCGGATCAAAAAACTTCATCCGCAGTAGGTACGAGCACCTAGCCACAATTTTGTCGGCCTGTTGGAGTCCCTCCCGCATAAGGATGGCAATTTTATCCATGGACATGGATACCCATGGATATCCGAACCGAATGGATAGGGTTTGGATATGCTTTTGTGCCCATGGGCGGTGCCCAAACCCGACCCGATTGATCATGGGTAGGGCATGGATATAATTATGTACCCGTGGGTATACCCAAACCCGGCCCGATAGTATGACTTAATGGGAAAAAAATCTGCTATCCCTACCCCACAATAATATGTGTCTGACTGCAATTTTACATTAAGTTATCTAAAACATGCAAAAGAAATTGCACAATCCCCACCCTAAATTTTATTAGTTCACATTCAATCCCCACTATAACATACTTCAGTACCCCTTCCCTTATTTTTATCTCCTCGTTAAATGACTCGTAATTCTCATATTTTAGGAAAATTCTAAATAATATTAGGTTGTTACTGGATGTTGATTTACCATAAATGAAGCCTAGCCTACCAAGAGGTGAAGAATGGAAGAGCTTATGTAAACAATGTGCTATGTCTTATTTTATATGTGTTGAGAGAACCCAATGAATATCCGGTGGGTATGGATATCCATCGGGTTTGGACATGGACACAATTTTTCACCCGTGGATTTTTTCATGGACGGGCAAAGAGTATCTTCATGGATATGGATATGGATTTGATATTGTTCAACCCGATCCAAACCCGACCCATTGCCATCCTTACTCCCGCATACCCCGGATCTCAGTCCGCATCTCCTTGGCGGCATTAAGTGCCTTGTCCAGCTCGGCCGAACTAGCCTTATTCTCCTTTTCCAGGAGTGCATACCGGTCGGCGGCATTTTTCAATTCTTCAGCCATTTCATCCATCTTTTCCTGGCTTTGGCGATTAGCAGCATGTTTGACTCTCAACTCTACGGCCGCCTTTAGGGCAGCCGCATTGCTAGCCCGAGCTTGTTCCTTGGACTGAGCAAGCTCTACCCTTAGGGCCTCCACGGCAGCAGCACCATCTGTAGTGCATACACAGGGCATTAACATTATGCCATTCTCGCATCTTCCTATACAATATAATAAAGGAAGCAGAGCACATACCCTGGGATTCTTCCAGCCGTTTGTTCACCAGTGTAATATCGGCATCAATAGATCTGATCTTCCTCCTTAGTTCGGCAACTTCAACAGACTGGTCGGCTGCCGGATCCTTGTATACCTAAGCACATGTACGCCGCATCCATTAGTATATGATTCCCCGTTTGCCACCTATGGCGTGCAACCAGAGTCTCAGGGGCTACTATCTATAGGGAGCACACCTAGCGCGCACTTCATAACCAAAAAATTGTGCATTTTTCACTACATACCTCAAAGCCTTTGAGCAGGCTTGTAAATGCCTCATTCAAACCGCTGGTAGCGGATGAAATCTTCGTGAGCACCGTGCTCATTAAAAAGTGGTGCTCCTTCGAGAGCGCGGCTCGCTCCAGATGGCCCGTCAGTACGTCCGGGCGGACACTGAACTGTGTCGGACCCTTCTCATCGCTCCCCATGGGAGGCAAACGCTCCGGGCTCAGGGCGGCTGACGTATTAGCCTCCGGCTTCGGCAGGTCTGGACTCCTCCGTGACGACACCTTGGTGTCCCCCGCCTCATGAGGCGGAGAGGGGGGTGGAGTCTCACTCTCCATCATCTCCGGAAGTAGGTCCCCCGAAGATGAACTCTGTTGAGAAGAGCTGCTCGCCGGACTACAAAAGACGAAGTCCCGGTTATGGATCTCGGAGTAACACCATACCTTCGAATTAATGAATAACTTACGGCTCGGTGGAGGGCTAGCCCGTTGGTGGGCACGACGCGGTGAGGGTGCCCATTGCGGCAGAGCCCCCTGGTGATGCTTTCTTCCCTTGCTTGGGCGTCTCCGCCTCCAAATCTTCGGAGGCGGCCCTTTTCTTCCTGCGTGGGGAGGAGGCTTGGGCCTCCCCTTTCCGGCTATTCTCCATAGGATGGGTAGGGATTTCCCTGGTCTGGATGCGTAGCGCGTGAAGTTCGGCTTCACTGCCCTTTCCTTCGCCTTTCCCTGAAGGGATTTTGCTGAGCGCCCGGCCCAACATCTTTGCAATGGGTGGACCAGGCGAGCCTTCAGGAAGTGGCGCCGGACACCTGATTCTCTCCGCCTTGTTGAGCCATTCCTGGCCATGGAAGGATGTTCAGAATAATAGTTATGATAAATATAAATGAAGTGTCCAGCTTTAAGGTTACTTACTTGGGCATCTAGGCGATTGCAGCTTAGGCCCGCATCCTCGGTGGTGTCCGGACACTTTACTTGTGGTCCGAAGAATCCTTTACACATTCCTTCGAGCTTCAGGCTGAAGAAGTACTTGATAGTCCACGGACCCTCTAGATTAAACTCCCACATCGGGAGAGGTCGACGTTTGCACGGCAACATCCGCCGGACTAGCATTACTTGAATTATGCTAACAAGATTTATGCCCCTCTCAGTAAGCTCCTGGATACAATTCTGCAGTTCTGGTACATCGCCAGCAGGCCCATAATTCCGTCCTACATCGGTCCAAGACGCCAACTGTGACGGAGGTCCTGAGCGGAACTCGGGGGCAGCTACCCATTTTGTGCCTCTGGGAGCAGTGACATAGAACCATCTCCGTTGCCATACATCAGATACTTCCGGAAAAGAATCCTCTGGCCATGGGGCATCAGCGTTCCTGCTTATTATGGCGCCTCCGCACTCCGCATGTCTGCTCGCGATCATCTTCGGCTTCACATTGAAGGTCTTCAACCATAAGCCGAAGTGTGGGTTGACATGGAGAAAAGCCTCGCACACAATAATGAAAGACGAGATATGGAGGATGGTGTCTGGAGCCAGATCATGAAAATCCAAGCCATAGTAGAACATGAGCCCCCTCACAAAGGGGTCGAGGGTGAGGCCCAGGCCTCGGAGGAAGTGAGGAATAAACACGACGCTCTCATTGGGCTCCGGCGTGGGGATAATTTGCCCCGGAGCAGGAAGCGTGTGCTGGACATCGACGGTCAGGTATCCGACCTCCCTAAGCTTAGCGATATCCTCCTCTTGAATCGAGGAGTCCACCCACCGGCCTTTTGCGTCAGATCCGGACATACTGGAGGATCTGGGGTGCTGGAGCTTAGGTTTTGAGTGCTGGAGCTCGAGGTGCGAGGGGGAGCAGGAGAGGTGGAAAAGAGGCGTATGCCTTGACCCCTTTATAAAAGGGATGAATACCAAGAGTCCTCAGCGTGACCGCTTGAGGCTTATTTAAAATACACAGAATCATACCAACGGTCGCCGTGGGGTCACATATGCCCATATTGATGGGAGAGCCCGTATTAAGAGGAACACGATCTCTGCTTTGGTAGGACGTGCCAATAAAACCGCCTCGCAATGCGAGTCGAGGTGGAGCAGGAGACACCAGTTCATGTTGGACCCGACCACAATGCAAGGGCATGACGTACAAAGATTGCCAGCAGAATGGATTTACGCTAGGGTATGTGAAGATCATCTTGTGGATTCGGACACGGTTTGCGTGTTCGATAATTATCTTGGAGTATTCGGAGGAGGAACCCGCCTTGCAATGCCGAAAACAAGACTGCGCGCCGGACTCATCGTCATTCAAGCGTGGTTCAGGGGCTATTGAGGGAGTCCTAGATAAGGGGGTATCTGGACAGCCGGACTGTATACATCGTCCGAACTATAGAAGCGTCAAGATACAAGACTCAAGGCTTCGGCTCGTGTCTGGATGGGACTCTCCTTTGCGTAGAAGACAAGCTTGGCAATCCAGATATTATATTTCCTTCCTTGTAACCGACTCACTTTAAAACCGGAGAGGATGGTCCTTAGAAGGCCGATCACAATTACAATCATACCATCATAGGCTAGCTCTTAGGGTTTAGCCTCTACGATCTCGTTGTAGATCTACTCTTGTAGTACACATATCTTCAATATTAATCAAGCAGGAAGTAGGGCTTTACCTCCATCGAGAGGGCCTGAACCTGGGTAAACATTGTGTCCCTTGTTTCCTCTTACCATTAGCCTAGACACACAGATCGGGACCCCCTACCCGAGATCCGCCGGTTTTGACACCGACACCCGTATTGATCAAATTATTGATGCTACGACGGGTTCTGAGCATTTGAGCTTTTTGGATGCATATTCTGGTTATCATCAGATCAAAATGGTAGTTAAGGACCAGGAGAAAACAACTTTCATTACTGTGTTTGGAGGTTTCCGCTATGTGTCCAAGCCTTTTGGGCTCAAGAGTGCCCAGGCAACTTACCAACGGTGTGTGCAAAATTGCCTTCATAATCAGATCGGGCGTAATGTTCATGCTTATGTGGATTACATTGTGGTGAAATCTAGGGAGAGGAAACCCTGATTGATGATTTGAAGGAAACCTTTGATAATCTCCGGGTTTATAAGATGATGGTTAACCCAGCCAAGTGTGGTTTTGGTGTGCCAGCTTGTAAGCTTTTGGGTTTTCTGGTTTCTAATAGAGGCATTGAAGCTAACCCGGAGAAGATCAAGGCCATTACTTCTTTGGCTAAGTCGGCATGTATCAATGATGTTCAACGTCTGGCATTTCGTATTGCGTCCTGAAGCCGGTTCATAAGCCGGTTGGGTGAAAAGGCTATACCGTTATACCACATGATGAAGAAAACAGATCACTTTGTCTGGAGTGATGAGGCTAATCAAGCATTTGAGGACTTGAAGAAACAGTTGGCTGAGCTACCCGTTCGGGCTGCTCCCATTGATAAGGAGTCATTGCTGTTATATGTGGCTGCCAACAGTCGAGCTGTCAATGTAGCTATTGTGGTGGAAAGGAAGGAGACATGCAAAGAATATCTGGTTCAGCGGCCGGTTTACTATATCAGTGAGGTCCTTATTGAGTCCAAACAGAGGTATCCACATTGACATAAGCTTGTGTATGAAGTTTTTATGGCCTGCCGGAAGCTCAAGTAGTATTTTTTTTGGGTCATCTTATCACTGTGGTTAGTTCTGCCCCCTTAGGAGATATCATTCAAAATAGAGAAGCCATAGGTCGGGTAGCCAAGTGGGCCATTGAGCTTGGGCCTCATGGTTTAAAAGTATGTCCCCCGTACAGCCATCAAATCTCAAGCACTTGTGGATTTTATCAATGATTGTACAGAGTTACAGATGCCTGAGGAGAAGTCGGATAACACATATTGGACTATTCACTTTTATGGGTCCGGGCAGTTGGAAGGATCGGGGGCTGGAGTTGTCTTAACTTCCCCACGATGTGATAAATTTTTTTATGTTCTCCGACGGATGTTCCCTTGAACAAACAATGCAGCTGAGTATGAGGCCTTGCTCCATGGTCTTCTGATGGCTAAGGAGATGAGCTTAAGCCGGGTGAGGTGCTTCGGTGAGTCAGATTTGGTGGCTCAGCAAGTTTCTGGCACTTGGGATTCCAAGGATCCACTCATGGCAGCTTATCATCGAGAGTTTGATGCTATTGCAGGTCATTTTAAGGGTTATCAAGTTGAACATGTTGATCGCAGGAAAAATGAAGCGGCTGAAGCTTTAAGCCGGTTAGGGTCTCAGCATAATCCGGTGCCACCTAACACTTTCCTGGATATTCTACATAACCCTTCTGTCAAATTACCTACAGAGGAAAATCTGGCTATTACTGACCCGGAAGCACAACTAGTAGCGGCTCTTCATGTGATTCCTGATTGGACAGTCCCATATCTGGCTTACATGACCCGGGGCAAGTTACCTGAGGATGAAACTTTGGCCAGGCAGATAACCCGATGGTCTAAGTCTATGACTATCGTTCATGGAGAGCTGCATCATCGGAGTGTCATAGGGGCTTTTCAATGTTGTGTTTCTCTAGAGGAGGGCCGTGAGATTCTGCGTGAAATTCATGAAGGTGATTGTGGCTATCATGCTGGTTTTAAGTCCCTTGTGGCTAAGACTTTTCGTCGTGGGTTTTATTGGCTGACGGCTCATGCTGATGCTGAGGATCTAGTGAGTCAATGTGATGGTTGTCAGAAATTCTCTCGACGAGCTCAAGTGCCGACTCAAGAATTAAGGATCATTCCAATTACTTGGCCATTTGTAGTCTGGGGGCTTGATATGGTTCGGCCTTTCAAAAGGTCCAAGGATAAAAAGTCACACCTCTTGGTGGCGGTTGACAAGTTCACAAAGTGGGTTGAGGCAGAGCCAGTCAGTAAATGGGACGCGGCGATGGTGGTTCAATTTATTAAAAATGTGATTTTCCGTTTTGGTTTCCCCCACAGCACTATAACTGATAATGGCACTAATTTGTCCAAAGGTGCCATGAAAGAATTTTGTCAACGTGAGCATATCCAACTTGATGTGTCGTCAGTGGCTCACCCCCAGTCCAATGGTCAAGCCCGGAGGGCCAATCAAGAAACCCTGAAAGGCATCAAGCCCCGGCTTGTGGTTCCTTTGTAGAGGAGACCGGATTTTTGGGTGGAGGAATTACCTTCTATGTTATGGAGCATCAATACTACCCCCAACAGATCTATGGGTTATACGCCTTTATTCATGGTTTACAGAGCAGTGGTAGTCCTCCCCAGTGACATCCGTCATGATTCGCCTCGACTGGAGGCTTATGTTGAAGCTGATAATGAGAAGGCGCGTCAGGAGGCCCTTGACTTGTGGATGAGGAGCGTGACCTCGCGGCGGCTAGATCAGCGATTTACCAGCAGGATTTGCGCCTTTATCACAGCCGGCGGGTCAAAACCAGAACCTTTCAGGAAGTTGACCTCATGCTCCGGCTTATCCAGGATCAAACGGATATGCACAAGTTATCCCCACCTTGGGAAGGACCCTTTGTGATCAGCAAGAATCTAAACAACTGCTCATACTACCATATCGATGTTCGAGAATACAAGGATTCACGTAAGTCGGAGGAGGAGACCCGCCGGCCGTGGAATATTGCTCATCTTCGGCCTTACTATACTTGAGCCACTGGCTCTTACAATGTACATATTTGGACGGTGTATATATTATGATGATTATAATAAAGCTGACATCCCTAATAAATCAGGGCCTCTGTCATTTCCTTTCAAGAATAATGAGTCTTTTTTATTACCGAAAGATCACTTGGGGGATTCCTGTTCAAACATGGGTGTATTCACCAAAGAGAACAGAGCGTTACTACCCTGTTGATCCGGCACAACGCCGTTCTCACAAATCACATGGGAGCTTCCTGTTCAAACATATGTGTATTCACCAAAGAGAACATAGCATTACTACCCTCTTGATTGGCGCAATGCCACAATTATGGTCATTTGGGGGCTTACTAATCGTATTCGAATCATAGTTGTGAATATCCCTCTTAATCGGTGCAATGCCACAATTATGGTCACTTGGGTGCTTCCTGATCATATTCGAATCATAGCTCTAAATATCCCTCTTGATCGGCGCAATGCCACAATTATAGTCACTTGGGGGCTTCCTGATGGTATTCGAATCACAGCTATGAATATCCCTCTTAATCGACGCAATGCCACAATTAAGGTTATTTGGGGGCTTCCTGCTTGTATTTGAAGCATAACTGCAAAATATCCCTTTTAACCGGCTCGATACTAACACTTCTGGCCTTTGAATATCCTTCTTGGTCTGACTTATATTTGGCTTGGTGGCCTTTGAAGGCCTCGTTTTCTTGCTTGATTTGTTTTTTGGAACATTTTTTGGATTTATCATGACGTATGATTTAACAATGTTTCAGGCCATGTAGCCTCAATTAGTACAACTCATATTTGAGCACATCTGAGGTTCATGATAACCCGACCTGGCTTTCGACGACATGTCGCCAGCAGATAATATTATGTACCTAGAAGTATTGTCTTCTATGTTTTGGGTTATCACCCTAACTGCTTTGGTATGGTAAGCCAGCAGTCTAATCACATATCATAGGATCCTTGTCATGTGTTTGTGTGTAGGTACATTAAATAAAGTTTGGTACACATAGTTGATGCAATCATAAACATACGTGTCAAATCTTACACTTAACAGATCGATAGTATCACGCAGAACAAAACATGCACGATGGCATGGAAGATCAGGAGTTTCAACTAAGGACTATTACAAGGCCATCGAGTGCCCCACAGGAGTGTTATTTTAACAGTTTCACAGAAAGCATGCAATAAGCTAGCATATGGCTTATGACTCTTGGCCATGTTGTGTTGAAGGTTGCGGCTCGTCCAGTACCGGGTCGTCTGTTTCCTCTTCACCCAATGGCTGGAAGTTGGTGGTCGACCAGTTGATCCCATTTAATGCCCTAAATACAGCTTCATCACTTATAAGTGTGGATGGATCAACATCATGGGCATGAGTGTGCTTACGGATCGGGGGAGTCAGGTCCGGAGCATCATGAGTCGGCGCCTTCACCTTCTTATTGTTGGCATCATAAAATGGTTGGTAATGTGTAAGATCAGTTTCCTCAGCCAGTTTGCTAGCTAAAATACGCATTTCCCTCGTAAGAGCGGCGAAGTCATCTATAGTAAAGGGTGACCAATCTTCTTTTATGCTCGGGCAGCCGTTGGCCAAGTCTGTCGGTTCAAGATCAACTAGCCATGCTTTGGCCCGCGATAGTGCAGTAAGGGCATCTATTCTGGCAGCTGACTTTTTCAATTATTCAATCCATGCAGGCAGCATAGATAGCTTGTCATCCTTGATAAAGGTTGGAGCCAATTTGTTGTGAGAAGCTATACAGATAACTTGCTGCGTGCCAGTGTATAGCTGCTTGCTATGTCTAGAGCTTGCCTTGGTTTTCCTTGAAGAGGAAAGGGTGATGCAGCACAGTAGCGTAAGCATTTCCCTCGGTTTTTGAGAACCAAGGTATCAATCCAGTAGGAGGCTCCTCACAAGTCCCACACACCTACACAAACAAACAAAGAACTCGCAACCAACGCGATAAAGTAGTTGTCAATCCCTTCACGGCCACTTGCGAAAGTGAGATCTGATAGAGATAATATGATAAGATAAATATATTTTTTGTATTTTATAATATATATTGGAAAAGTAAAGATGCAAATAAAAGTAGATTGAAAGCTTATATAATAAAAGATAGACCCAGGGGCCATAGGTTTCACTAGTGGCTTCTCTCAACATAGCATAGGTATTACGGTGGGTGAACAAATTACTGTCGAGCAATTGATAGAAAAGCGAATAATTATGAGATTATCTAGGCATGATCATGTATATAGGCATCACGTCCATGACAAGTGGACTGACGCCTGCCTGCATCTACTACTATTACTCCAAACATCGACCGCTATCCAGCATGCATCTAGAGTATTAAGTTCATCAGAACAGAGTAACGCTTTAAGAAAGATGACATCATGTAGAGGGATAAACTCATGCAATATGATGCATCTTTTTATCCTTGATGTCGACAATACAATACGTGCCTTGCTGCCCCTGCTGTCACTGGGAAAGGACATCGCAAGATTGAACCCAAAGCTAAGCACTTCTCCCATGGCAAGAAAGATCAATCTAGTAGGCCAAACCAAACCGATAATTCGAAGAGACTCGCAAAGATAACTCAATCATACATAAAAGAATTCAGAGGAGATTCAAATATTTCTCATAGATAAACTTGATCATAAACCCACAATTCATCGGATCTCGACAGACACCCCGCAAAAGAGTTACATCGAATAGATCTCCAAGAAGAGGAAGGAGAACATGGTATTGAGATTCAAGGAGAGAGAAAAAGGCATCTAGCTAATAACTATGGACCCGAAGGTCTGTGGTAAACTACTCACAACTCATCGGAGAGGCCTTGGAGTTGATGTAGAGGCCCTCCATGGTGGATTCACCCTCCGAAAGAGTGCCGTCGACGGCTCCAAGATGGGATCTCGCGGATACAGAAGGTTACGGTGGTGGAAATAGTTTTTCGGTGGATCCTTTGATTGTTTCGGGGTACATGGGTATATATAGGAGGAAGAAGTACGTCGGTGGACGCCCGAGGGGCCCACGAGATAGGGGGCGCGCCCAGTAGGGGGGCGCCCTCCACCTTCGTGGCCGCCTCAGAAGCTTCTTGACTTGCACTTCAAGTCCTCTAGATCACGTTTGTTCCAAAAATCATGCTCCCGAAGGTTTCATTCCGTTTGGACTCCGTTTGATATTCCTTTTCTTCGAAACACTGAAATAGGCAAAAAAACAGCAATACGGGCTGGGCCTCCGGTTAGTAGGTTAGTCCAAAAAATGATATAAAAGTGTAAAATAAAGCCCATAAACATCCAAAACAGGTAACATAATAGCATGGAACAATCAAAAATTATAGATACGTTGGAGACGTATCAAGCATCCCCAAGCTTAATTCCTGCTTGTCCTCGAGTAGGTAAATGATAAAAACAGAATTTTTGATGTGGAATGCTACCTAGCACATTTCTCAATGTATTTCTCTTTGTTGTGGCATGAATGTTCATATCCAAATGATTCAAAATAAAAGTTCATATTGACATAAGAAATAGTAATACTTCAAGCATACTAATCAAAGCAATCATGTCTTCCCAAAATAACATGGCTAATGAAAGTTCATCCCTACAAAATCATATAGTTAGGCCATGCTTCATTTTCATCACACAAAATACTCCCATCAAGCACAAACCCAGTTTCACCCAAGCAATTGTTTCATACTTTAGCAATCTCAAACTTTTTTCAACTTTCACGCAATACATAAGCATGATTCATGGACATAGCACTATGGGGAGAATAGAATAATGATGGGGATTGTGTGGAGAAGACATAAAAGGAGAAAGTATCACATCGATGAGGATAATCAACGGGCTATGGAGATGCCCATCAATTGATGTCAACATGAGGAGTAGGGATTGCCATGCAACAAATGCACTAGAGTTATAAATGTATGAAAGCTCAGCAAAAGAAACTTGTGGGTGTGCATCCAACTTGCTTGCTCATGAAGACCTAGGGCATTTGAGGAAGCCCATCGTAGGAATATACAAGCCAAGTTCTATAATGAAAAATTCCCACTAGTATATGAAAGTGACAACATATGAGACTCGCTATATGAATAACATGGTGCTACTTTGAAGCACATGTGTGGAAAAAGAGATAGTAACATTGCCCCTTTTTTCTTTTCTTCTTTTTTTCCTTCTTTTTTTTCTTTTTGGCCTTTCTTTTTTTTCTTTTGGTCCTTTTTTTCTTTTTATTTTTTTTCTTTGGCCTTTCTTTTTCTTTTTCTTTTTGGCCTTTCTTTTTTTCCTTTTCTTTAGGGACAATGCTCTAATAATGATGATCAGCACACTTCTATATATTTACAACTCATGAATTAAAACTCGAAACTAGAACAAGATATGACTCTATATGAATGCCTCCAGCAGTGTACCGGGATGCGCAATGAATCAAGAGTGACATGTATGAAAATTTATGCATGGTGGCTTTGACACAAATACGATGTCAACTACATGATCATGCAAGGCAATATGACAATAGTAATGTATGTCATCATGATAAACGGAAGGGTGGAAAGTTGCATGTCAATATATCTCGGAATGGCTATAGAAATGCCATAAATAGGTGGGTATGGTGGCTGTTTTGAGGAAGATATAAGGAGGTTTATGTGTGATAGAGCGTATCATATCACGGGGTTTGGATGCACCGGGGAAGTTTGCACTAACTCTCAAGGTGAGAAAGGGCAATGGACGGTATCGAAGATGCTAGCAATGATGGAAGGTGAGAGTGCGTATAATCCATGGACTCAATATTAGTCATAAAGAACTCATATACTTATTGCAAAAATTTACAAGTCATCAAAAACCAAGCACTACATGCATGCTCCTAGGGGGGAGGTTGGTAGGAGTTAACCATCGCGCCCCCCCGACCTCCACACAAGGGAAGGCAATCAAAAGAGCACCTCATGCAATAAATTTGTTACACAACTTTTACCATACATGCATGCTACGGGACTTTCTAACTTCAACACAAGCATTCTTTAAATTCATAATCACCCAACTAGCATGACTCTAATATCACTACCTCCATATCTCAAAACAATTATCAAGTATCAAATTGATCATAGCATCCAATTCACTTCTATGATAGTTTTTATTATACCGAACTTGGATGCCCATCATTCTGGGACCAATTATCACTAGTAGAAAAGAGGGCATTTGTCTCGGTTGGTGAGGGCCTTTTGTCCCGGTTCTCGAAACGAGACTAAAGGGTCGTTACTAATGCCTCCCCCCTTTAGTCCCGGTTCTAACACGAACCGGGACAGATGGGCCTCCACGTGGCCGGTGCGCCGAGGCCAGGCCGGAGGGCCTTTGGTCCCGGTTGGTGGCACCAACCGGGACCAAAAGGCATCCACGTGTCAGCATTTAAGTGGCTGGGGTTTTTGTTTTTTTTGAAGGGGGGGGGGTTGGGGGGTTAATTTAGGTGTTTCATATATTGTGTTAGCTAGCTAATTAATAGAGAGAAGTGTCTTGTCTTATGTCCGTGCTTGGTCGATGCTACATACTGTACATAGAGAGGCCCTCGACACGCTAGCTAGTAACAAAATGAAGGAAACCATTAAGTACAGAAGTTCGTCATGCATACCGAGAGAAGTGATCGATCGACCTCTCCTTCTTCGAGAGATTGGTCGAACAACAAGTTTTCATATTATCTATCCGACGCTACTGGCTACATACATATACAATATGTAAGATCTCTTACAATCCCCTAGCATTTGAAATCAACTTCCACATGGTATTCTCCGGCTTTATTGATGACGTGGTCAAGAAAGAATCCCGCCAATTCCTCTTGAATTGCTTTCATGCGACCTTATGGTAGGAGTTCGCCCCGCATCTGCCACGTCTAATTTGAAGAAGGGGGTTAATACATATATGAATGAAACTCAACAGAAATGATGGTGTAATAAAATGAAATTGTGAATATTATTGCTTACACACTTCATATTGTCTTCTAGAGTAGCCCTGCTTATTTTTCAAAGTCGCGTTGTAGATGAACTCGCACATGTAGTATCCACAGAAATTATTTCCTTCTTCCTGCCACAAGCACTTTACAAGAAATAGAGGTCAATCAAACTGATAATGAAGCATTATAAATGGCATTGATGAAAGTATAGCTATAGAATCAACGGGAGATGCACGCAACTAGCTAGCTAGTAGTACTTACTTTCGAGTATGTATATCGCAGCTCCTTCGGCGGTCCCGGAGCTTCTGCGGTGAACTGTTTCCAAACCCTACAAGACAAAGAAAATAATTATTATTACTTGAGATATTAGGAAATGTACAAAAAGTTGCCGATATGGTGCGATAATGATCGATTGAACATACTTGTTGAGCATTTTAGTCATATCCACATAGGTTTCGGGATCTATTCATCTCGAGTCTAAGACGTTTACTACTCCCTGCTCAAGCTTAATCTCCAGAAGAACATAGTGGAATCTGCGCACGCATGCATAACTCATAAATTACATTACTATAACCTCGCTCGAGTAATAAGGGAAAACGAATATTCACACGATAGTAACACTCACTTGAAGTTGTAAGGAAAGAGTATTAAATCTTTCTTTTGATTTTTGATCAACGATTGTAGAAAGTTGGCCTTGGCCTCTTCGGCGTGCTTTGTAACCTGAATTTCATCTATGATATTTGTGTTCATGAACCCAATATCATACATTTCTTGTTTTTTGCACTCGACGATCTTCAATCTGCATAATATAGTGAGGTTAATTAATTATAAATACATGCAATGAAAGAGCCGAGCTATAATAGAGACTTAATGACAGAAATAGTACTTATAGACAGTAGCAAAAGACCGTTATTTTATCGAGGGCCTTTTGATTGAAGAACTCAAAGAACTCCTCAAATGGAACAGGCAACAGATCAGTTCCAACAAGGTCGTGCTCCTCTTTAATACTCAGATACAAAGTATTCGTCCCCCCAGACTCTCTGCAGGTTTTCATGTACCAATTATGGAATCTTCGCATCATCGTTGTTAGAGATTTTTCAACCTTGACGAGAAGCTTCCCGTACTCGTATCTGTGTTCGTCCACCTCCAAGAAATCAAAATGTACATCATCAGGCAGGTAATCTCCAAGATTTCTATAACCGGGCACCGACCCCGGCGCATTAGCGACGATGTCGCTAGACACATTGAGCGGGGGGCACAATTTCTTTGCTTGTTCGCTGAGCTGGGCAATTTTTTTCCCAGTTGCTCGTTCTTTTAACCTTTTATCATTGACAGTACTTGCCGACCGGTTAGCTTCGAGATATGTCTTTGCAGTAATGCGCTCATAGTTGTTTTTCGGAGGAGACTTTGGTGGTTTCCTTAGGGCATCGATAGTGCACTTTGCTTTCACCGGATCTACCTTCTCCTCCGGAAGTGGATGTCTCTTTGCTTTCACCCCTTCAAAGAAGTCGTTCACTTCGATCTGCACGATCTTCGTGTTTTCCTCCTCGGTCCTCTCGTATGGTATCTTCTCTAGAGTCTTGAGAGAAGTATTGTATCTGTATTGCCTCCCGCCTCTGCTGGTTGTACTGCTAGACACCGGAGCAGACGGAGCAGCTGCAGCGTCTGTCTTCTTTTGTGGTTGCTTACAAGGCGGAGGAGAAGGACTACGACGCACCGTAGCAGCCGGGGTGGCGGCGGGTCTCTTCCGCCCTTGCTGGCGAGGCGAAGAAGGAGGAGGCTGCTGGCTGCTCGGGCGCGCCAGCGCAGGCGGAGAAGGAGGCGGAGTGCCACCACGCGCTGGAGAAGGAGGAGGCTGCTGGCTGCTTGGGCGCGCCGGCACGGGCGGAGAAGGAGGCGGAGTGCCACTATGCGCCGGAGAAGGAGGTCGAGTGCCCTGATCATCACTCGCCGGAGGAGGAGGCGTTGGAGGAGGCGGAGTGCCCTGACTCACCGGAGGAGGAGGAGGAGGCGTCCAGTTCGGAACCTTGATGAACTCCTTCCGCCATAGGCATGGAGTCTTCAGAGCAGAACCCAGCCGAGTCTCCCCTTCACCGGTAGGGTGGTCAAGCTGGAGATCCTCAAATCCCTCCGTTATTTCGTCCACCATCACCCTAGCATATCCTTCTAGAATCGGACGACAGTGAAAAGTCGCGCTAGGTTCATAAGGTCGAACTTGGCCGACAGCGGCCTTGACTTTTAAGTTCTGCCATTGCGTCATAAGGTGGAAATTTTGAGCCTCCGTGATAAAATCCACGGTGTAGCTAGCAGGAGCCGTCAAGACATGCTCCGGCTGAAGCAGCTCGGTGGAAGCCACACTGCTTCTCTGTTGAGATGGCAGGGTAGCTTGGGGGGAAGCTTCGGCAGGTCGTTTGCTGCTATCTGCTTCTCGTTCCTCTAGCCCTTGTACCCTTTCGTGCAGCGCCTGCAGTTGGCTCCGCTCCAGTTTCTTCCTCCTCCCCTGGGTTTTGTAACCCACTGCGTCCGGAAAACCAACCTTCCACGGAATGGAGCCTGGCATGCCTCGTGTCCGTCCAGGGTGCTCAGGATTCCCGAGGGCCATTGCGAGCTCGTCCTTCTCCCTATCTGGAACGAACGTCCCTCGCTGCGCTGCATCAATATAGTACCGAAGCCTGTTGACTGGTATTTTCAGTTGCTCGTCCGTCCAACAGCATTTCCGTGATACAGGGTCCAAGGTTCCGCCAGCCCTGAAGAACCAAGTCCGGCAACGGTCTGGCCAGTTCATTGTCTCTGGTTCGATCCCTTTATCAAGCAGATCATTCTCAGCCTTGGACCACTTTGGCCGGGCTTTGAGGTAGCCACCTGACCCCGTGCGATGGTGAAACTTCTTCTTCACAGCATTTTGCTTGTTTGTCGCCGACATCTTCTTACTCTTTTCCGATGTCTTCTGGGCCACAAATGCGGGCCAGTGATCTCTGATCTTCTCATATTTGCCGATGAATTCTGGTGTCTCTTCTTTGTCGACAAACTTGTTCAGCTCTTTCCTCCACCTCCTGAATAGGCCTACCATCTTCTTAAGAGCACAAGACTTGATTAATTGCTCTTTAACTGGCTTCTCCGGATCCTCCTCTGGTGGTAGGGTGAAATTTGCCTTCAGCTCAGTCCAAAGATCATCTTTCTGCGTATCATTGACATAAGACACCTCAGGGTCTTCCTCCTTAGGCTTATACCATTGGTGGATGCTGATCGGGATCTTGTCCCTAACAAGAACCCCGCACTGAGCAGCAAATGTGTTCTTTGTCTGGATGGGTTCAATCGGTTCGCCGTCGCGCGCGATTGATGTGATCTCAAACCTTTCATCCGAGCTCAACTTTTTCTTCGGGCCTCGTCTCCTTACCGAAGTTGTGCTCGATCCGGAGGGCTAGAAAAAAGAAGAAAGACGAGAGTTAATTAATATGTTTACATATACCAAAACAATGAATGCATCAATTAGCTAGTCAGCACAGGCTTAACTAATATATATACCTGGCCAGACTCGGTTCGGTCAGCGGAGCCGTCATCACGGTCTCGTTCTTGCACCATCATTGGGTCACCGGAGCCGTCCTCATGGTCTCCTTCTTGCACCGGCATTGGGTGAAAGGAGCCATCATAATTGCCTGCTTCTTCACCATGTCCTTCCAGACCATTGGTGTCGTTCAGAAACAATAAGACGGCATCACTTCCATGTGCGATTATCTCCCCAACATCGATTATGTTGCTTCATCTCGGGGGGTGTCCATAGTTTCTAAAAATATTTACAACATGATAATTATTATTCAAACATGATAGATATGGATATATTAGTGGCAAACGTAGAACTAGCTAGCTAATCACAGTAAGGAATCATATTAATTAGTGGCCTCGACGCTGCTTCTCTAGGGTTTGGGGTGGCCTCGACAACGCTTCAAGGGGGTAATATCGACAACGATGAGATACATATACGGGAAAATAATGTTATCGGTGATGGGGTATATCGACCCACCCCACGTGTTGAAGTTATCGGAAGGGGTATATCGACCCCCCACGTGTTGAAGTTATCGGGAGGGGTTTATATCGACAAGGACGACATACGTACATGGAAAAATAATATTATCAGGGAGGGGGTATATCGACCCCCCCCCCACGTGTTGAAGTTATCGGGAGTTTATATCGACACGACATACGTACATGGGAACATAATATTATCGGGGAGGGGGTATATCGACCCCGCTTCGTGTTGAAGTTATCGGGAGGGGTATATCGACGACAATAGAGGAGAAGATCGAAGAAAAAAAAGAAAAAAAAAGAGGAGAAGAAGAAAGGAATAGAGGAGAAGAAGAAAAAATGTAGAATATTTTCTATTTTTTCTTCTTCTCCTCTATTCCTTTCTTCTTCTCCTCTTCTTTTTCTTCTTTTTTCCTCTTCTTATTTATTTCTCCTCTTCTTCTCCTTTCTTCTTCTTCCTATTTTCCTTTTTCCTCTCCTTCTTTTTCTTCTTCTTCCTTCTTTCTAGCTACATATATAAAACTTTTCTAAAAATGTAACTTTTGCATATATAAAACTTCTTCTTATTCTTCCTTCTTCCTTCTCTTCCTTCTTCCTAAATATACAAAACTTTTCTAAAAATGAAACTAACCTAAAATTAATGTACTAAATCAGAGAACATTAATGTACTAAAATTAATGTATTTTTAAAACACCATGCATATTAAATTTGAAGAAATACATACATTCATGCAAAAAACATGTAAAAAATACATACATACATATATGAACATACATAAGAAATACATATATCTAAAAAAATACATACAAGGGCGGCGGCGGCGGGGCCGGCAGGGGTGCGCAGTGCTCACAAGGGCGGCGTCGGGGCGGGCAGGGGCGAGCGGTGGGCGGCATCGGGGCGAGCAGGGGCGTGGGGAGTGGCGGCGACGGCGTCGGTGGGGAGGCGGCGGTGTCGGGGCGCGACGCGGGGCGGCGACGGTGTCGGGGCGGCGCGGGGAGGTGACCGCGACAGCGCGGGGTGGCGCGCGGCGACGGTGTTTGGGCGGCGCGGGGTGGTAACGGCACGGGGCGCGGGCGGCGACGGGGGCGGCGACAGCGTCGTCGGGGTGTGAATCGGGCAGCCTGGCAGCGTCGTCGGCGTTTGCAACTGCAGAGATGAAATAAAAAACGCTAAGTCCTTGCTTATATAGCAAAGCCATTGGTCCCGGTTCGTGAAACCAACCAGGACTAATGCAACCTTTAGTCCCGGTTGGTGCCACCAACCGGGACCAAAGGCCTCTTTTCAGCAGCCCAAAGGGCGGGAAGGGGCGGCCTTTGTCCCGGTTGGTGCCACCAACTAGGACCAATGGGCCTTGCACAACCGCGTGGTGGTGGGAGTTTAGTCCCACCTCGCTAGCAGAGGGAGAGCCGCACCTGTTTATAAGGTGCGATGCGCCAACCCTCTCGAGATCCTCTCTAAAGCAGGCTTTCGGGCCTAATCTGTCTCTATGTGCCTGTGGGCCTATTGGGCTTACTACGAGCCTGAATCCTGGCCCATTGTTGGGTTTCTAGTCGTATTGAGGCCGTGGGGGCCCAGTAGGAGGCACTTTTTTTTTTGTTTTCTTTACTTATTGTTGCTATTTTATTTTTTTCCAGTTATTTTTGTTTTTTTTCTGCATTATTTATTTTCTTTTGTTTTTTGCTTTATGATTTAATTCTTTTTGCTTTTAGTTTTAGAAAAATTATAAACTTTCCATTAGTGTCATTAGTTTTCAAATTTGGAAACACCTTTTTTTGTTTCTTGCTTTATTTATTTTATTTTGTTTCTACTTACAACAAAATACTTATTGTTGCTATTTTTATTTTTTTTCCAGTTTTTTTGTTTTGTTTTCTGCATTATTTATTTTCTTTTCTTTTTTGCTTTATTTTTTAATTCTTTTTTGCTTTTAGTTTTAAGAAAATTATAAACTTTCTGTTAGTGCCATTAGTTTTCAAATTTGAAAACACTTTTTTTTTGTTTTTTGGTTTTCTTTGTTGCTTTATTTATTTTATTTTGTTTCTACCTACAACAAAATACTTATAGTTGCTATTTTTATTTTGTTTCCACTTTTTTTGTTTTGTTTTCTGCATTATTTACTTTCTTCTGTTTTTGCTTAATTTTTTTATTCTTTTTGCTTTTAGGTCAGCAAAATTATAAACTTTCTGTTAGTAACAGGATTAATAGTATTACGAGGGCCGAACCATAAGACATTGAAGCATTTCAAATGAACTCTGAAAAAGTTGAAAGTTGGCATGGTATCATCATTTCACCCACATAGCATGTGCATGTACAAAATGGACAATGGTATCATACTCGTCTGTTACAAAGTTGGCATGGTATCATCATAATAGTTGCGGGAGAAAGTCTTCACTTTTTCTTCGTTTGTGTCATTTGCTTATTGCTCCGTAACCATGGATAATCTTCATCGTTTATCAGGATGCTTGGGTCAGCCTTGACTTTCATGAAACTTTTCATAATCTTCAGACATGTCTGGCTTGCCCTCCACTCCCAAGATGTCCCTTTTTCCTGAAAGAACTATGTGGTGCTTTGGCTCATTGTATGATGTATTCTCTTCCTTATCTTTTCTTTCTCTCGGTCTGGTAGAATGTCCTTCACATAGATAACATGTGCCACATCATTGGCTAGGACGAACAGTTTGTCAATGTACCCAAAAAAATTTAGATCCACTGTTGTCATTCCGTACTGTGGGTCTACCTGTACCCCGCCTACTGACAGATTGACCTATTTTAATTTAAACAAAGGGACCTTAAAATCGTGTCCGTAGTCAAGTTCCCATATATCCAGTATGTAACCATAATATGTGTCCTTTCCCCTCATGGTTGTTGCATCAAAACGGACACCGCTGTTTTCGTTGGTGCTCTTTTGATCTTGGTCAATCGTGTAAAATATAATGTATTCCCATCTATCTCGTATCCTTTCCAAATCGTAACAGTCGAAGATGGTCCCCTGGACAACAAGTACAGCTCATCACAAACAGTGTTGTCACCTCTGAGACGTGTTTCCAACCAACTGCTGAAAGTCCTGATGTGTTCACATGTAATCCAGTCGTCACACTGCTTCGGGTGTTTGGAGCACAGATTGTTCTTGTGTTCATCGACATACGGGGTCACCAAGGTAGAGTTCTGTAGAACTGTGTAGTGTGCTTGAGACCAAGAATATCCGTCCCTGCATATTATTGAGTCCCTTCCAAGCGTGCCTTTTCCAGTCAGTCTCCCCTCATACCGCGATTTAGGGAGACCTATCTTCTTAAGGCCAGGAATGAAGTCAACACAAAACCCAATGACATCCTCTGTTTGATGGACCATGGAGATGCTTCCTTCTGGCCTAGCATAGTTACAGACATATTTCTTTAGGACTCCCATGAACCTCTCAAAGGGAAACATATTGCGTAGAAATACGGGCCCTAGAATGACAATCTCATCGACTAGATGAACTAGGACGTGCGTCATGATATTGAAGAAGGATGGTGGGAACACCAGCTCGAAACTGACAAGACATTGCACCACATCACTCCTTAGCCTTGGTACGATTTCTGGATCGATCACCTTCTGAGAGATTGCATTGAGGAATGCACATAGCTTCACAATGGCTAATCAGACATTTTCTGGTAGAAGACCCCTCAATGCAACCGGAAGAAGTTGTGTCATAATCACGTGGCAGTAATGAGACTTTAGGTTCTGGAACTTTTTCTTTGGCATATTTATTATTCCCTTTATATTCGACGAGAAGCCACAAGGGACCTTCATACACGCCCAAGAAGCCTAGCAGGTTCACGAGAAGGTTCTTCGTCACGTGCATCACGTCGATTGAAGAGCGGACCTCTAGGTCTTTCCAGTAGGGTAGGTCCCAAAATATAAATTTCTTCTTCCACATGGGTGCGTGTCCCTCAGCGTCATTCGGAACAGCTAGTGCCCCGGGACCCTTTCCAAAGATTACGTGTATATCATTGACCATAGCGAGTACGTGATCACCGGTACGCATGGCGGGCTTCTTTCGGTGATCTGCCTCACCTTTGAAATGCTTGCCTCTCTTTCGACATTGATGGTTCTTCGAAAGAAATCGACGATGGCCCATGTACACATTCTTCCTGCAGCTTCCCAGGTATATACTATCGGTGTCAAGTAAACAGTGCGTGCATGCGTGTTATCCCTTGTTTGTCTGTCCTGAAAGGTTACTGAGAGCGGGCCAATCGTTGATGGTCACGAATAGCAACGCCTTTAGGTCAAATTCCTCCTATCTGTGCTCATCCCATGTACGTACACCATTTCCATTCCACGGCTGTAAAAGTTCTTCAACTAATGGCCTTAGGTACACATCAATGTCGTTGCCGGGTTGCTTAGGGCCTTGGATGAGAACTGGCATCATAATGAACTTCCGCTTCATGCACATCCAAGGAGGAAGGTTATACATACATAGAGTCACGGGCCAGGTGCTATGATTGCTGCTCTGCTCCCCGAAAGGATTAATGCCATCTGCGCTTAAAGCAAATCATACGTTCCTTGGGTCACTTGCAAACTCATCCCTGTACTTTCTCTCGATTTTTCTCCACTACAACCCATCAGCGGGTGCTCTCAACTTCCCTTCTTTCTTACGGTCCTCACTGTGGCATCACATCAACTTGGCATGCTCTCCATTTCTGAATAGACGTTTCAACCGTGGTATTATAGGAGCATACCACATCACCTTCACAGGAACCCTCTTCCTGGGGGGCTCGCCATCAACATCACCAGGGTCATCTCGTCTGATCTTATACTGTAATGCACCGCATACCGGGCATGCGTTCAAATCCTTGTACGCACAGTGGTAGAGGATGCAGTCATTAGGGCATGCATGTATCTTCTGCACCTCCAATCCTAGAGGGCATACGACCATCTTTGATGTGTATGGACTGTCGGGCAATTCGTTATCCTTTGGAAACTTCTTCTTCAATATTTTCAGTAGCTTCTCTCCTTTGTCAGGCACAGCATTCTGTGCCTTCGACTGCAGCAATTCCAGTACGGTACCGAGCTTTGTGTTGCCATCTTCGCAATTGGGGTAAAACCCTTTTTTGTGATCCTCTAACTTGCGATCGAACTTCAGCTTCTCCTTTCGACAATGACCCGGCGGAGATCATCATCATCGGGCACATCGTCTGGTTCCTCTTGATCTTCAGCAGCTTCGCCCGTTGCAGCATCATCATGCACATCGTCTGGTTCCTCTTGATGTTCAGTAGCATCACCGTATTCAGGGGGCACATAGTTGTCATCATACTCTTTTTCTTCACCGTCTTCCATCATAACTCCTATTTCTCCGTGCCTCATCCAAACACTATAGTGTGGCATGAAACCCTTGTAAAGCAGGTGGGTGTGAAGGATTTTCCGGTCAGAGTAAGACTTCCTATTCCCACATATAGGGCATGGACAACACATAAAACCATTCTGCTTGTTTGCCTCATCCACTTCGAGAAAATCATGCACGCCCTTAATGTACTTGGAGGTGTGTCTGTCACCGTACATCCATTGCCGGTTCATCTGCGTGCATTATATATAATTAAGTGTGTCAAAAATCATTACAGAACATCATGAATAGATAATTAAGTTACCAACTTAATAGAAGTTCATCATCACATTAAAACCAAAGTACATACATAGTTCTCATCTAACAACATAAAGCTCTATAGAGCATCTAAATTAATTAAACCATACATTGAAACTATGTAAAACATTTCAATGCGAAAATAAATGCGATCATAATCGCAACCAAGGTAACAACTGATCCAACGGCATAATGATGCCAAGCCTCGGTATGAATGGCATATTCTCTAATCTTTCTAATATTCAAGCGCATTGCATGCATCTTGATCTTGTGATCATCGACGACATCCGCAACATGCAACTCCAATATCATCTTCTCCTCCTCAAGTTTTTTTATTTTTTCCTTCAAGAAATTGTTTTCTTCTTCAACTAAATTTAACCTCTCAACAATAGGGTCAGTTGGAATTTCTGGTTCAACAACCTCCTAGATAAATAAAATTTATGTTACGTTGGTCGGCATAATTTTCATAAACAATAAATGAACCAATAGTTATGAAAATATAATATATATACCACATCCGAATCATAGACAGGACGAGGGCCGACGGGGGCGGATACCAAAACCATCGCACTGTATAAGATGCAATAATAAAAGTAAGAAAATAATACAAGTATCTATCCAAACATACAAGTAATAATATTTTTTCCTTCAGTAAGAAGATAAGAACAAGAGGCTCACCACAGTGGTGCCGGCGATGAGATCGACGCGGGTGATAGACGGCGGTGAAGACGGGGACAGGGCGTGACGGACCACAAAAGCTAGAGAAATATTCAGGAAAATGGAGCTTGGAGGTCGAGCTTGGAGAGGAGAAAGCTTAAGTAGTTTGGCTCGGGCATGCCATCGAACACCTTGTGTGCATAGGAGGTGAGCTAGAGCACCACCAAGCCCTCTGCCCCTCGGCGGCCAAAAAAAACAGAGCAGTGTGCTCTGCTCTTACGCGAGGGGGTATATATAGGCACTTCATTGGTCCCGGTTGGTGGCATGAACCGGGACTAAAGTGCAGCCTTTGGTCCCGGTTCAAGCCACAAACCGGGACCAATGGTGGTGAGCTAGGAGCGAGGCCCATTGGTCCCGGTTCGTCCCACCAACCGGGACCAAAAGGTCCAGACGAACCGGGACCAATGGCCCACGTGGCCCGGCTGGCCCCCGGGGCTCACAAACCGGGTCCAATGCCCCCATGGGTCCCGGTTCTAGGCTGAACCGGGACTAATGGGCTGACCCGGCCTGGACCTTTGCCCCCTTTTCTACTAGTGTATATAACCATAGAAAATACCATGATGTTCTAAGAGACTCTCAAAATAATATAAGTGAAGCATGAGAGATCAACAATTTCTTTAAAATTAAGCCACCGCCATGCTCTAAAAGATATAAGTGAAGCACTAGAGCAAAAATTATCTAGCTCAAAAGATATAAGTGAAGCACATAGAGTATTCTAATAAATTCCAATCAAGTGGGCTTTTCCCAAAAGGTGTGTACAACAAGGATGATTGTGGTAAACTAAAAAGCAAAGACTAATATCATACACGACGCTCCAAGCAAAACACATATCATGTGGCGAATAAAATTATACCTCCAAGTAAAGTTACCAATGAACAAAGACGAAAGAGGGGATGCCTTCCCGGGGCATCCCCAAGCTTAGGCTTTTGGCTATTCTTGAATATCTTGGGGTGCCATGGGCATCCCCAAGCTTAGGCTCTTGCCACTCCTTATTCCATAGTCCCTCAAATCTTTACCCAAAACATGAAAACTTCACAACACAAAACTCAACAGGAAATCTCATAAGCTCCGTTAGTGAAAGAAAGAAAAACCACCACATTAGTTACTGTAATGAACTCATTCTTTATTTATATTGGTGTTAAACCTACTGTATTCCATGTTATCTATGGTTCATACCCTTACATACTAGCCATAGATACATCAAAATAAGCAAACAACACACGAAAGGCAGAATCTGTCAAAAACAGAACAGTCTGTAGTAATCTGTAACTTTCGGTTACTTCTGGAACTCCAAAAATCCTACCAAAATAGGAAGACTTAGGAAATTTGTCTATTTATCTACAGAAAAAAGAATCAAGGCAAAATCTCGTTTATGTGATTTATTGAATGTTTTCTCGTGAGCGCAAAGTTTCTGTTTTTCAGCAGAATCCAATTAACCATCACCATATGTTATCCTATGGGTTCTACTTGGCACAAATAGTAAATAAAACATGAAAACACATCTAAACAGAAGGTAGATGAAACATTTATTACTAAACATGAACAAAAACAAAAAACACAAATAAAATTGGGTTGCCTCCCAACTAGCGTTATCGTTTAACGCCCCTAGCTAGGCATAAAAGCAAAGATAGATCTAAGTAGTGCCATAGTAATAAGATAGATCACGAAAACTCGTCTCATATTCTCTATGTTCAGTAGCAAGTTTTCTTTGAGGCAAGCAAAAAATAATCAAAAGGGCTGAATTTAATGGGACAAGAGTCCCCAAGATCGATCTCAGGAGGTATGGGTTCGTCCATTGGCCCTTCATATTGCACAACTAATTCATCATTATAAGCATTCTTTTGGCCAAACTTCGTGAGCCTATGCTCCAGAGAGTATCCTAGCTCATTGTTATGAAGGGAAAAGTCATTATTAAGTTTAGAAATTCTATTGACTAGGCCATTGGTAGGAACCTTTTTTCTAAGGTTTTCATTAAAAGCAACATAGTCCAAAGATTGAAAATGCCTAATTTCCTTTTGATGAAAGAGGATCGCTTCTATGGGAGGACGGCCGGCATCCATCCTATAGTGCGCAAAGATTTCTTTGGCCTCTTTCATTATAAATCTAAACGCATGTGCCAAAAAGATAGTAGCGGCGCGCTTAAAATAAGAATGCTCAATACTAGCAAATTCAAGAAAAGTTCTTTGTATGCAAGGATGCATATGCATAAATTGTCTTTCAAGCTCAACTACAAGCATGGCAATAGAATCCGCATGACTATTAGTTCTATGTAGAATAGAACCACCCATTGAAGGTAAAGCACCAGCACAAGTAAAGAAGTCTTGAATGACCCCTTTTCCAATAATATGACCACTACCGATTAAAAAAAATTAGTATGCAAGAAAGGGGGTTCTTCGGAAGGAGCATCAGAATTCTCCATGATATCATTGTCGTCCATATTGACGATAACCTCCCCAGTTTCAGACGTAATGGCAAACAAAAGCAAGGAGGAAGAAGAGAGCAAGCAGAAAAGAGAGGGCAAATAAAACGGCAAAGGTGAAGTGGGGGAGAGGAAAACGAGAGGCAAATGGCAAATAATGTAAATGTGAGGGATATGAGTTTATGATGGGTACTTGGTATGTCTTTACTTGAGCGAAGACCTCCCCGACAACGGCACCAGAAATCCTTCTTGCTATGTCTTGAGCTTGTGTTGGTTTTCCTTGAAGAGGAAAGGGTGATGCAGCACAGTAGCGTAAGTATTTCCCTCAATTTTTGAGAATCAAGGTATCAATCCAGTAGGAGGATCCTCACAAGTCCCACACACCTACAAAAACAAACAAAGAACTCGCAACCAACGCGATAAAGGGATTGTCAATCCCTTAACGGCCACTTGCGAAACTGAGATCTGATAGAGATAATATGATAGGATAAATATATTTTTGGTATTTTATAATATAGATAGGAAAAGTAAAGATGCAAATAAAAGTAGATTGAAAGCTTATATGATAAAAGATAGACCCGTGAGCCATAGGTTTCACTAGTGGCTTCTCTCAACATAGCATAGGTATTATGGTGGGTGAACAAATTACTGTCGAGCAATTGATAGAAAAGAGAATAATTATGGGATTATTTAGGCATGATCATGTATATAGGCATCACGTCTGTGACAAGTAGACCGACTCCTGCCTGCATCTATTACTATTACTCCACACATCGACTGCTATCCAGCATTCATCTAGAGTATTAAGTTCATCAGAACAGAGTAACGCTTTAATAAAGATGACATGATGTAGAGGGATAAACTCATGCAATACGATATAAACCCCGGCTTTTTATCCTCGATGGCAAGAATACAATACGTGCCTTGCTGCCCCTGCTGTCACTGGGAAAGGACACCGCAAGATTGAACCCAAAGCTAAGCACTTCTCCCATGGCAAGAAAGATCAATCTAGTAGGCAAAACCAAACCGATAATTAGAAGAGACTTGCAAAGATAACTCAATCATACATAAATGAATTCAGAGGAGATTCAAATATTTATCATAGATAAACTTGATCATAAACCCACAATTCATCGAATCTCGACAAACACACCGCAAAAAGAGTTACATCAAATAGATATCCAAGAAGAGGAAGGAGAACATGGTATTGAGATTCAAAGAGAGAGAAGAAGCCATCTAGCTAATAACTATGGACAAGAAGCTATGTGGTAAACTACTCACAACTCATCGGAGAGGCCTTGGAGTTGATGTAGAGGCCCTCCATTGTGGACTCCCCTTCCAGCAGAGTGCCGGCGACGGCTCCAAGATGGGATCTCGCGGATACAGAAGGTTACGGTGGTGGAAATAGTTTTTCGGTGGCTCCTTTGATGGTTTCGGGGTACATGGGTATATATAGGAGGAAGAAGTACATCGGTGGATGCCCGAGGGGCCCACGAAATAGGGGGGCGCGCCCAGTAGGGGGGGGCTCCACCCTCCTGGCCGCCTCAGGAGCTTCTTGACTTGCACTCCAAGTCCCTTGGATCACGTCTGTTCCAAAAATCACACTCTCGAAGGTTTCATTCCGTTTGGACTCCGTTTGATATCCCTTTTATCCGAAACACTGAAATAGGCAAAAAAACAGCAATACGGGCTGGGCCTCCAGTTAGTAGGTTAGTCCCAAAAATGATATAAAAGTGTAAAATAAAGCCCATAAACATCCAAAACAGGTAATATAATAGCAGGAACAATCAAAAATTATAGATATATTGTAGATGTATCACTGCTCTATGAGCATGTAAGCAGCTTTGAGCTTCTTCCGCATGTCGGAGCCAAAATGAGTAACCCAGGATCCTGTGTCATTATGGATGTTCGTAAGCCGGCAGCATGAAGGATAAACATATGGTGAAAGATTAAGAGGAAATTGTTTAACCAAAAATGGCATCCACTACAAGAAATATGTCAACTTGTGACCTTCTCTTAGTGACCCTAGAAGAATTGTTCATAAATTTATGACCATTTTAGACCAATTGGTCAAAAGATGTTGGGAGGGCTCCAAATCCTAACCTATATATAACGACCATTTTGGTAATAAAGGTCATAATTTCATTAGAGGAAATGGTCGTAAAGCGGGAAGCACTGTCCACTGCCTCACGCCTAGCTGATAATGACCAATATAACATGGTCACTACAGTTGAGTTTGAATGAATTAGGATGATTAGGCAGCCACCTCAACAACCTCGCTTATGTGTCACTGTCTAGGTGTCATTTTTGCTTAACTGGTAGTATTCAACAACAGACGGGGCACACACTGACATGCAGAACCCATTTGACAGGTGGGGCCGAGCGCTTAATTCGCCAAAAAGATGTGCGAGGCAGGACTCGAACCCACGACCTCACGCTTGCTTCGCTCGCTTGCTACCGCTGGGCTAGAGAGGGATTGTTGCTAATGTGTGGGTAGTTTTCTATATAATATACAAAACCACGGCTCTCTCGTATCAGTGACAAGTGGGGCCTTCCGACCAGGTGGCAGCGGGTGGCATAGAACAGAGCAACAATCGCTCTGTTTTTCTAGGTCTTCCGACCAGGTGGCGGCTGACGGCGGTGGAAGAAACCAATAGGGGTCGCTCCAACGAGGACGGGACGACGGGCGGCGGCTGGCAGGCGGGGTCGGGGCCGAAGCAACCAGTAGGGGCCGCTTTCCTTGCCCACGGCCTCACCGCAGGTGACCTCGCCCACGGCCTCGCAACGGAAGCAACCAGCAGGGGCGAAGGTGGGGGCGGGGCCGGCAGCGGAGGTAACCAGCAGGGGGCGGAGGCGAGGCAGGGGCGTGGAGGTGAAGCGACCAGCAGGGGCGTGGGCCACCGATGCAAGGAGAGGCACGCCGAGCATGGGGGACTCGCCGCCGCCGCAAGCACACAGTCGGTGTCAAAACCGGCGGATCTCGGGTAGGGGGTCCCGAACTGTGCGTCTACGGCTAATGGTAATAGGAGACTGGGGACACGATGTTTACCCAGGATCTGGCCCTCTTGATGGAGGTAATACCCTACTTCCTGCTTGATTGATCTTGATGATTTGAGTATTACAAGAGTTGATCTACCACGAGATCGTAGAGGCTTAACCCTAGGAGCTAACCTATGATTATGATTGTTGTTGTCCTACGGACTAAACTCTCCAGTTTATATAGTCACCGGCGGAGGCTAGGGTTACACAGAGTCGGTTACAGAGAAGGAGATCTAAAATCCGAATCGCCAAGCTTGCCTTCCACGCAAAGAAAAGTCCCATCCGGACACGGGACAAAGTCTTCAATCTTGTATTTTCATAGTCTAACAGTCCGGCCTAAGTACATAGTCCGGCTATCCGGATACCCCCTTATCTAGGACTCCCTTAGTAGCCCCTGAACCAGGCTTCAATGACAATGAGTCCGACGTGCAAATTGTCTTCGGCATTGCTAGGAGGGTTCCATCTCCAAATAATCCAAAGTAGAATTTGAACACTTCAATCGTGTCTGGCTCTGCAAGACAAATTTCACATACCACCGTAGAGAGAACAATATTCCACAAATCTAATCTATTGACAACTTTAGATAACGTGACATCAAACCAAGGCCGGGTCTTTATTCGAACCGTTTCCTCACAACCAGTCACCGCCCATATTGTGAGGCCGTTTCCTTGGCACGTCTTGTCGAAGAAGAGATCGTGTCCCCTTATCACTTGATTCTCATTAAAACGGGTACAGGTAACCCAACCGTGCCATCTAACGTGGCACTTGGAGAATAAGCGATTTTAACAGGCAGGTGGGGAGGCGCACAGTTTTCACCGCCTCTATAAAGAGACAAGGATCCCCCATTTTTTACCCACGCCTTCTTCCTCCTTTGCTCATCCAGTCTCGCACTCTCGAGCCCCAGCGCACATGTTCTCACCTTCTCCATAGGACCATACGCAGCATGTCTGGAGCGGGAGGCAAGTGGATGGCCTCCTCCGTCGCGGAGGAGGAAATTGTCAAGCTTCGGGCGGCCGGATACCTGGCCGAAAACATCGCGCACAGGCTTCCGGCGGAGGGAGAGATCACCCCCACTCAAAAGTCTCGGGAAAGAGTAGTGTTCCTCTCTCATTTCGTCCGTGGGCTAGGATTTCCACTCCACCCATTTGTCCGCGGGCTCATGTTTTACTATGGGCTAGACTTCCATGATCTAGCCCCAAATTTCGTCCTCAACATCTCGGCGTTTATCGTCGTGTGCGAGGCCTTCCTCCGCATCAAGCCCCACTTCGGCCTGTGGCTACAAATCTTCTGCGTGAAGCCGAAGATCGTGAGCGGCTAGCAAGCGGAGTGCGGAGGCGCCATGGTGGGCAGAATACCCAACATTACCTGGCTTGACGGCTTCTTCGTGGAGACCATGAAACGATGGCAATAGGGTGGTTCTACATCACCGAGCCATGCGATGCCAACGGGGTGGCGGCCCCAGAATTCCGATCCGGAATCCCCATGTGACTCACCTCTTGGGAAAAGAAGGGCCTGGTCTGGAGCGAATCTACGGAGCTGACTGGTCTTCAGAACTGTATCAAAAACATGATAGAGAAGAAGATCAAGCTCGTCAACGTGGTCCAGGTCATGCTCGTCCACCGGATCCTCCCTTGTCAAAGACGGGCATTCAATATGTGGGAGTTCGATCCGGCCGAACACCAGATGCTGTGAGAGCTTTTTGACATGACGCATAAGGACGTCTGGAAGGTACTCTTCAAGGTCGGCGAAGTTCCTCCTCCCACTTCTGAGGATCGCGGACTCAGCGCCACGCGACTCGCCAACCCGGTAAGTTCTCTGAACATCACAAGATGTACCTTTCCCAACATACCCGTGGGAGGATTTTAAGTCACCATGCTTATCCAAACAGGATTACATGGCGACGACGAAGCGGATCGACTGTCCGACTCCGGTGCCGGAAGATCCAGCAACCGCACTCCTGACGGAGATGCAGGTTCCAGCGCCTTACAAGGTGCCGGAGTAGAAGGCCGAAAAGAAGGCCATGGGGACTGAGGGAGTCCCATATTAGGGGGTGTCCGGATAGCCAGACTACCATCATCGGCCGAACTATCATCGGCCGGACTATCATCATCGACCGGACTCCAAGACTATGAAGATACAAGATTGAAGACTTCGTCCCGTGTCTGGATGGGACTTTCCTTGGTGTGGAAGTCAAGCTTGGCGATACGGATACTGTCACACCCTAGCTGGTCATGCATTAGAGTGTGTGCATCATGTTTAAATTTCCATTTAATTTGAAATGGGGATCTGTGAAACCCTTAGAATCATTTTGAAAATGATCCAAATAAAAATTTCTCCAAAAGGGTCCAAAAAAATGCTCATGTGGCTCTCTGAAAATATTGGACAGAGATAAAAATCAAACCAATATTTTTAAGAGCTCATAGGTATTTATTTAGGGCTTTTGGAATTAATGCATAAATATTTGCATTGGAAATATATTAATTATATATATTAATATATGTCCAAATATTATGCCAATCATAAAGGAGCCCTGGAATAATATATCTAGCTCCTGCAAAAATTGGCATAAGTTAAATAAATGATTTAATATACTATTTAAATCAAAACAAATGTCAGAAATTAGAAAAAAGAAAAATAAATAAAAGGGAGAAACTTACCTGGGCTCCTCCACTGTGCGGCCCAGCCAGCAGGCGGCCCAGCCCACCTCCCTCCTCTGTCGTCTTCGTCCTCGACAGAGGGAGGGGAGTGTGGCCGGCGCGCACGCGCGCCACCGCGCCACGCCACCTCTCTCCCTGCCTGCCTGCCCTCCCCTCCTCGCTCGATGCCCCGGACGACGCCACGCCTCTCCCCCTGCTCCCTCTCACTCTCCCTCAGTTCCTCCCTCCTCTCCCTCGCTCTCTCTCTCACACGGCCGAACACCACCGTCGCCGCCGTTCGCCATAGCCGCCGTCTCCGGCCACCCCTCGCTCCCCCGACTAGCTCAGGAGCTCCGCCTCGACTCCCTCTTCCTCCCCACCGCTCCACGGATCTCCGGAAGCCCTGCATCGCCGCCTACGTCGCCGTTCCCCTCCTCGGGCTCCGACCACCGTCGCCGTCGATTCGCCGTCTCCAGCGCGTCCCCGAGCCCGCTTCGACGCCCACTGCAACCGCGGTGAGCTACGCCACCGTTTCCCCCTCTTCTCCCCCTCGTTCCCTCACCGTAGCCTCCTCCCCACCACGGCCGAACCTCCGCCGTCGCCGAGCTTGCCGTCGACGCAGCTCCGGTGACCATTTGGTCACCCCGGCGAGTCCAACGAGTTCGTAAGTCCCCGTAGAGCATCCCTAGCGCCTCGCTTCGCTCGCCTTCGAGCTCCAACCCCGTTTCCGTGCACAACCGAACCCCGGCGGCCGCAGCCGAGCTCGCCGCCGTCGACTCCGGCCACCTCAGGCACGGCCACCACCACCATTCGATGCGCGGGAGCAAGGGCTCTCCAACGAGCCCAAGCACGGCCTCGCCCGTGCCCTGTAGCGCGATCCCGCAACGCGCCGCCGTCTCGGGCCTCGCCGGCGTCTTGTCGCCGGTGGGGTTGACCTGTCTGACCTGGGGTTTGACCCCCCCAGGGTCACTGACGCGTGGGCCCCGTCGGCCAGGTGGACATCATTAGCGCTAATCACTGTTAGTCAACCCCCTGACACTGACTAGTGGGCCCCAGCGCCACTAACCCCTAATTAGGATTAATTTAATCCTGTTAAGCCCCCCTGTCACTGACGTGTGGACCCCACACGTCAGGTTTGACTCCAGCCAGCCGCAGTTGACCACTGACGTCATGCTGACGTCATGCTGGCGCAATATTTATATTTCTGGATTTAATTTAAATCAGGAAATTCCAGAATATTATTTAAACTTCAAAAATTCATAACTTTTATTCTGTAACTCCAAATTGGACAAATTATATATGAAAAATAATTAGAAAAATCCAATCTATCCATCTGTACTATTTTCATGCATGATCAAACAAGTTAAATTGATGTTTTAAGCAGAACAAGGAAAAGCACTTTAAAAGGCCATGTTTGAATTTGAAATTTGAATCTTTGATTCAAATTTGTTCAAACCTTCTGGTTTTAGTTGCATTAGCCCAACACACCCATATTGCCATGTTTCATGCATGCATCATATTGTTGCACATTGTTTGGTGATGGTTGTGTATCGGTGTCCTTTGCGACAGGTTCTGCCTCCGAGGAGTACCGTGATTACCCTAACGAAGAACCGTATCAGTGCAACGAACCATCAGGCAAGCAACCAACCATTTGATCATATCGATACAATCCCATGTTCTCGCTCCTGCTCTCTTTTACTGCATTAAGACAACGCGTTTCAAACTGCTGTGTGCTACGGTAGTTGAACCCATTTCCTCTGCATGACCTGTCATTGCCACAGTAACTAGATGAAACCCACTAGCATGTGTAGGAGTTGATTGAGCCCTATGTATGTGTTGTTCCTACCTTGCTATGCCTGCTATGCTTAGAGTCGTGTCAGGTCTGGTTCATCTGGGTGATGGGCTAGAGTGAAATGATTATGTCGGTAATGAGAGTGGTGTGGTGAACACGATTTGGTAAAGGTATCGATGAGAGGCCATGTAGGAGTACATGGTGGGTTGTTTCATTGAAGCCGACCTTAAGCACTGAGATCTGTATGTGTGATTTAAGAATCAGCTACTACCATACATTGGGCCCTGAAATATGACCCCGCTCGACTTCTTATTCACCCTAGCTCTCTGTCCAGGAGTTGCAAGTAGTTTCTGGTGTTTGTAGCCTACTGGAGGCCGTGGACAGCGCTGACCGTAGGGGTGGGCTGTGATGCGGTAGGTACGTGGCACGGTGTACCGAATACCCGTTAGGTATCTCGGGAACCCTGTTCACATCGTTCGGGGCCGTATGGGAAACCTCGGCCGGACTCCCTGCGGATGGAACCTGAATAGGCGATAAACCTGGACTAGAGGCTTAAGTGTTTAGGTAGGTCGTGGTCTACACCCACGTCGGCTTTCGCTTGAAGTCTGCCGAGCACATGTCGTGTGCAGACGCTAAGTGGTGGAAACATGTATGAAGAAGTACACCCCTGCAGGGTTAACATGATCTATTCGAATAGCCGCGTCCGCGGTAAAGGACTACTTGGTTGCCTATACAGTTCATAGACAAGTAAATGGAAACTGCTAAAAGCCTCAAGATAAGTGTGAGTGCCGAGGATGGCTCTTCCGTAGGAAGACGGGGGTGGATCCTGGGTAGTGTATTGAAGTGGTGAGTAGTGGACTCGTGTGCGCAAAACCATTTTAAGTTGGAGTATCGTAGGATAGTCTAGCCAAGAGTCAAAGCTGGCTTGCTGCAATAACTCCACCAACCGTTCTTGATAATATGCATGTATGTAGGATCTGATGTAAGTCTTGCTGAGTACCTTTGTACTCATGTTGCTATAACCTACATTTTATAGAAGACGCTGCAACCCCTTCTGATGGGTTCTATGTAGACGTTGACATCAACGAGTAGGCTAAAGACCCAGGTGGTGACCCTGAGCTTGTGAAGGACCACGTAGTATAGCTAGGCTTTCCAAGCCTCTTTTATTTTACTAGTTGTCTGTACTCAGACAATGTACTTCCGCTGCTGGTTTGTATGACTGTATGACTTGTATGTTGGGTCGTGTGACCCGTATCTTTGTGTATGCTATGTATGGCTCCCTGAGCCTTAAATAAAGTACTTGTGTTGTAGAGTCATGTTGTGATGCTTCGTTGTATTTGCACATATCGAGCATATTGTGTGTATGATTGAAATGCTTGGTATGTGTGGGATCTGACTACCTAGTTGTTTATCTTTAGTAGCCTCTCTTACCGGGAAATGTCTCCTAGTGTTACCGCTGAGCCATGGTAGCTTGCTACTGCTCTGGAACACTTAGGCTGGCCGGCATGTGTCCTTCTTCGTTCCTGTGTCTGTCCCTTCGGGGAAATGTCACGCTTTGAGTACCGGAGTCCTGTTAGCCCGCTACAGCCCGGTTTACCGGAGTCCTGCTAGCCCAGTGCTACAGCCCGGACCCACTTGCTGATGACCGACACGTTCGAAGCTGGGTCATGGATGCCTGTCCCTGTAAGTCTGTGCCACTTTGGGTTTACGACTAGTCATGTCAGCCCGGGCTCCTTATCATATGGATGCTAGCGACACTATCATATACGTGAGCCAAAAGGCGCAAACGGTCCCGGGCAAAGGTAAGGCGACACCCGTGGGGATACCGTGCGTGAGGCCGCAAAGTGATATGAGGTGTTACCGGCTAGATCGATGTGACATCGAGTCGGGGTCCTGACAGCGTTGGCATCAGAGCCGGACTGCCTGTAGGTTCTCCAAGCCAAACTGGTCGATGTTGAGTCTAGAAATTCTTTAGTTATATGTAGGGGAATTGTTTGTGGGTTGGAACGTAAGGCTCTTTTTACTCCTTTATCTTATGACCTTCTGATCTGAGTCAGTCCATTCTTCTACCGGGGGATAAGGAATTAGGATCTGTTCTCACTATCAGGATCACGTGTTACTAATCAGTAGTACCTTATAAGTTTGATGGATACAAGCCTAGTTCAGTTCTATTACCACATTATGTTGCTAGGATGGATTCAGAACTTTGATATGATGATGTTGAGTGTGTACGAAATCCTTTGTCAAATGTCTCAAATCCTTCTTGAGCATTTACAGCTGTTATGCTGCCGAAATTTTGCTAGAAACTCTAATGCCTTTGCATTATGATTGTGCTTTCAGATGGCCACTCGCGACCTCAATCAAGTGGTTCGCCTGACTCGATGCCTAGATGTACCCGGCCATACTGCCAAGTTGGTCAGGGTAATGACTGAGGCTGGATACCGCTGGTATCCTGAGTACACGGTCGAAGAGCAATTCCGAGACTTTAATCAAAGCCAGTATCTCTGCACTGTCAGGATATTTCCATCTTATCTTGGTTCCACCGAGCCTCTTCACTGCTCTTATGGACTCGGGGTTACTATTGAGATGGCTGTGCAGGACGCCGCCTACTCTATGATGACCATTATGCGAGTCAGATCTGGGTTATTTCGGGACTCTGATTTCCGGTATATGCCAGGATCACTTCCGGGAGCACAAGGGTATCTCCAGGCTATCTATGCTGACCCCACTCAGGAGGATTCACAGACTCGCACCACTGCTGAGATGCTCGAGGATAAGGACCGTGAAAATCGGGCCTTGAGGTTAGAGCTCTTCAATACCCGTGCTGACCACTGGGCCACTTTGACTCGGTTCGCACCGGCGGTGCAAGCTGGATATTCAGATATGCGCGATCTCTATCCTGTGAGATCTGCTCTGCCAGACGTGATGGTTTGGCGTGATGTAGGAGGCATCACCCCACCTCGCGGTCCCCGCAGGCCACCGTTTGTTGGTCCAAGACCTCATCCTAGCCCCTATGGTCCACAAGCTCCGCGAGATCGTCTGTTTCCGGATGATCATGTTGAGCTTCCAGGCTATGGAGGTGACTTCTACGAGGACTACTACGGATCGGTCTGAGTTAGTGGTAGTATCACTAGTTCGCACTAGCTGTGTCGTCTATCGTCCCGCGTGACTCGTGGGATATGACCTAGTTTGTACCTTTCCGGAGGTGTAGAAAAATAATGTATAGGAGCTTGGGATGCCTCCGATGAGTGTAATCCTCTTTTCACCGTAATAGTACTTTGTTTGGTCTTGTACTAAACCCTGTATGGTGTGTATGACGATGGAATAAAAGAAGCAGTTTCTGTATCTACCATGTCATACGGATGATCATCTTGCATTCCGAGTTATTCCTTACATTTTGTATCCTATGTTGGAATTTTATCATCCTGACCAAATCATTATCTTGTTTACCTAGGATGGTCAACACGCGCACTAACCCTGCTCCTCAAGAGCAGGCAGAAGGCAGTGAAGTCAGGGATGCAAATCTGCCTCATCCTCCTTCCCTAGCCGAGGTTATGATGGAAGCTGAGAGAAACAAGCGGGAGACCAACCGTTTGTTGGAGCGTATTGAACAGAACACAGCACACCATCAGAGGACTAACGTGGTGTCACTCAGTGATTTTATCAAATTACATCCACCCACGTTCCACCACTCCGTCGAGCCTCTCGACGTTGATGACTGGCTTCGCAGTATCGCTCACAAACTGCGTTCCGCGCTGGTAGCGGAGGCTGACAAGGTCACCTTTGCTGCATATCATCTTGAAGGCCCCGCCAGTCTATGGTGGGAGAATTATGGAGCTATGCGCCCAGCGGGCCATGTCACTACTTGGGCTGAGTTCAGTGAGGCTTTCCGTGAACATCACATTCCGGAGGGTCTCATGGACCGTAAACGTGAGGAATTTTGCAGTTTCACCCAAGGCCGACTTTCTGTGGATGCTTACAGCAGGGAGTTTGGTAATCTCGCACGATATGCAACTGAGGAAGTATCTACTGATGCCAAGAAGCAAGCAAGGTTCCGTAAGGGCCTTAGTCCTGAGCTTCGCCGCGACCTCCGTCTGCATGAGTGCACATCTTTCCAGAAACTTGTCAACAAAGCCATCAGTGCTGAAACTGGTCAGACTGACTATGACGCAACACGCAAGCATGGCCGTGACATGGGTTCCTCATCCGGTGCTGGTCCTCAGAAGCGCCGCGTGTGGGTACCCAACACCGCCCTGCCACCCAGGTTCACACCGAGGCCATCTTTCCAGGCGCCTCGCCCTGTTCAACAGTCTGCACCGGCCAAGCCCTATGGGGGTCCAACCAATAATGCTCCTACACGTACCAGTTCCGTGACTTGTTTCAAGTGTGGGGAATCTGGTCACTATATGCGTGAGTGTCCCCAGACCAACCCCAACCAGTCTGCTAAAGCTGTTGGCCGTGGCAAGCCGACAGGAAAGATATTCCACGCCAAGCCGGTCACCGCTTCACGTGGCCATGTCAACTGTATCTCTGCCGAAGAAGCTCAAGAGGATCCCAACGTCGTTCTCGGTACGCTTCTTGTTAATTGCCACCCGGCATCTGTTCTTTTCGATACAGGAGCCTCTCATTCTTTTATATCTGAAAACTATGCTCGTTTGCATAACGTCGCATTCGGTGATATGCCAACCTCTATGGTAATTCAAACTCCGGGATCCAAATGGCAAACTTCTAGAGTAAGCCATGGAAATGAAATCCAAGTCGACAGACTTGTTTTCCTCGCGTCCTTGATAGCCCTTAAATCTTCAGATATTAATATCATTCTGGGTATGGACTGGATGTCAGCTCATCATGCCCAAATTGATTGCTTCTCTAGGACTGTTCAACTCACCCATCCTTCGGGGAAGATAGTCAATGTCTTGACCCGAATAGCCAAGCGACAATTATATTCTCTTAACGCCAGCCCTTTGCCAGACCTTGAGGACGTTCCGGTAGTCCGTGACTTCCCGGATGTCTTTCCAGAGGAATTGCCAGGTGTTCCACCTGACAGGGATGTTGAGTTCGTAATAGACCTCATTCCAGGAACCGTTCCGATTGCTAGAAGACCTTATAAGATGGCACCCTTAGAACTAGCCGAGCTTAAGAAACAACTCGATGAGTCCTTGAAAAAGGGTTTCATCCGACCTAGCTCATCTCCGTGGGCTTGCCCCGTCCTATTCGTCAAGAAGAAGGATGGTACGGACCGGATGGTTGTAGATTACCGACCTGTCAATTTGGTCACAATCAAGAACAAATATCCGCTTCCCAGGATCAACGACCTGTACGATCAGCTCGCTGGATCCTCAGTCTTCTCCAAGATGGATTTGAGGTTGGGCTACCATCAAATCAAAATCAGAAACGGGGACATTCCTAAAACGGCCTTTGTTACTCGTTATGGCCAATACGAGTACACCGTCATGTCCTTCGGTTTAACCAACGCTCCAGCCACCTTTTCTCGGTTAATGAACTCAATCTTCATGGAGTATTTGGATAAATTCGTCGTGGTTTACCTCGATGATATACTCATCTACTCCAAGAACGAGGAAGAACATGCCGAACATCTAAGGCTAGTGTTGAAGAAACTTCGAGAGCATCGCCTTTATGCCAAATTTTCTAAATGTGAATTCTGGTTGTCAGAAGTGACCTATCTGGGTCATGTAATATCTGGTAAAGGTATTGCTGTTAACCCTGAGCGAGTTCAAGCCGTCCTTAATTGGACTCCACCTGAATCGGTCAAGCAAGTTCGGAGTTTTCTGGGCTTAGCGAGCTATTGTCGTCGCTTTGTCGAGAACTTCTCCAAAGTTGCCAAACCTCTAACCGAACTCCTCAAGAAAGATAAGAAGTTCGAATGGACTCCACAATGTGAGCACAGCTTTCAGGAACTGAAAAGACGCCTGACTTCTGCTCCCGTACTGGTACCGCCAGACTTCTCCAAGGACTTTGTTATCTACTGCGACGCCTCGCGACAAGGACTAGGTTGCATTCTCATGCAAGATCGACACGTAATTGCTTACGCTTCACGGCAATTGCACCCACATGAGGAGAATTATCCTACTCATGATCTAGAGCTTGCAGCCGTAGTCTATGCACTTAAGACCTGGCGACATTACCTCCTCGGTAACCGTTGCGAAATATTCACTGATCACCAAAGCCTGAAGTACATTTTCACCCAACCGGATCTGAATCTCAGGCAAAGACGTTGGGTTGAATTGATCACAGACTTCGACTTAGGAATAACTTACACCCCAGGGAAAGCCAACGTCATGGCTGATGCGCTAAGTCGTAAATCTTATTGTAACAACCTGATGTTACAACAAAGTCAACCGCTTCTCCATGAGGAATTTCGGAAGCTTAACCTTCACATTGCTCCTCAAGGTTTTCTTTCCACCTTGGTAGCAAAACCTACTCTTACGGATCAAATCATCGCTGCCCAAAAGTGAGATAAGGGAATATCTAAAATCAAAGAGAACATTGCTAGCGGAGGTGCTAGTTGTTTCTCCACAAATGATCATGGTGTTGTGTACTTTGAGAACCGTCTAGTGGTTCCCAAGAACCAGCATCTACGGCAGTTGATCCTTAAGGAGGCTCATGAATCTCCTCTCACTATTCATCCCGGTAGTACTAAGATGTATCAGGACCTACGCCAGAGGTTCTGGTGGACTAGGATGAAGAGAGAAATTGCTCAGTATATTGCTAATTGCGACGTCTGTCGTCGTGTAAAAGCAGAGCATCAACGGCCTGCTGGCACCCTTCAACCCTTAGCTATTCCTGAATGGAAATGGGATAAAATTGGTATGGATTTCATTACCGGTTTTCCCAGGACCAGGAGAGGGAATAATGCTATCTTCGTCGTTATCGATCTTCTTTCCAAAGTAGCCCATTTCCTACCTGTTCGTGAGAGTATAACCGCTAGCCAGCTGGCAGACTTATACATCTCCCGAATAGTGTCCCTCCATGGTGTTCCTTTGGAAATTAACTCGGATCGAGGAAGTCTTTTCACCTCTCGATTTTGGGAAAGTTTCCAAAATGCTATGGGAACCCGTCTCTCCTTTAGCACCGCTTTCCACCCTCAGTCGAGTGGTCAAGTGGAACGCGTCAACCAGATTCTAGAAGACATGCTTCGAGCTTCTGTTATCTCATTTGGAATGGATTGGGAGAAGTGCCTTCCATTTGCCGAATTCGCTTACAACAACAGCTATCAATCTAGCTTGGGTAAAGCCCCTTTTTGAAGTTCTTTATGGACGACGGTGTCGAACACCCCTTAACTGGTCAGAGACCGGGGAAAGACAATTCTTTGGCCCGGATATGATTCAGGAAGCAGAAGAACAAGTTCGTATCGTTCGTGAAAAGTTGAAAACAGCCCAATCTCGTCAAAAGAGTCAATATGACCGAAAACATAAGGCTATGACTTTCGAGGTTGACGAGAAGGCTTATCTTCGGGTCACCCCTCTGAAGGGAACCCATCGTTTCGGTATCAAAGGCAAATTGGCTCCTCGTTACATTGGACCTTTTCGCATTCTTGCCAAACGAGGAGAAGTTGCCTACCAGTTGGAACTACCTCCGCACCTCTCCAGAGTCCATGATGTCTTCCACGTTTCTCAACTCAGGCGTTGCTTCTCGGATCCTATCCGTGGAGTGGACCACGAAACGCTTGATCTCCAGGATAATCTTACATATCGAGAGTACCCCATTCGTATCCTCGATCAGGCCGAGCGTACCACTCGACGTCAGAACATCAAGTTCCTCAAAGTACAGTGGTCTCATCATTCTGAGGATGAAGCAACTTGGGAAAGGGAGGATCGTCTTCGACTTGAGTATCCCGCTTTCTTCCCGGAGGAACCCAAATCTCGGGACGAGATTCTTTTGAGTGGGGGTGAGTTGTCACACCCTAGCTGGTCATGCATTAGAGTGTGTGCATCATGTTTAAATTTCCATTTAATTTGAAATGGGGATCTGTGAAACCCTCAGAATCATTTTGAAAATGATCCAAATAAAAATTTCTCCAAAAGGGTCCAAGAAAATGCTCATGTGGCTCTCTGAAAATATTGGACAGAGATAAAAATCAAACCAATATTTTTAAGAGCTCATAGGTATTTATTTAGGGCTTTTGGAATTAATGCATAAATATTTGCATTGGAAATATATTAATTATATATATTAATATATGTCCAAATATTATGCCAATCATAAAGGAGCCCTGGAATAATATATCTAGCTCCTGCAAAAATTGGCATAAGTTAAATAAATGATTTAATATACTATTTAAATCAAAAAAAATGTCAGAAATTAGAAAACAGAAAAATAAATAAAAGGGAGAAACTTACCTGGGCTCCTCCACTGTGCGGCCCAGCCAGCTGGCCGGCCCAGCCAGCAGGCGGCCCAGCCCACCTCCCTCCTCTGTCGTCTTCGTCCTCGACAGAGGGAGGGGAGTGTGGCCGGCGCGCGCGCGCCACCGCGCCACGCCACCTCTCTCCCTGCTTGCCTGCCCTCCCCTCCTCGCTCGATGCCCCGGACGACGCCACGCCTCTCCCCCTGCTCCCTCTCACTCTCCCTCAGCTCCTCCCTCCTCTCCCTCGCTCTCTCTCTCACACGGCCGAACACCACCGTCGCCGCCGTTCGCCATAGCCGCCGTCTCCGGCCACCCCTCGCTCCCCCGACTAGCTCAGGAGCTCCGCCTCGACTCCCTCTTCCTCCCCACCGCTCCACGGATCTCCGGAAGCCCTGCATCGCCGCCTACGTCGCCGTTCCCCTCCTCGGGCTCCGACCACCGTCGTCGTCGATTCGCCGTCTCTAGCGCGTCCCCGAGCCCGCTTCGACGCCCACTGCAACCGCGGTGAGCTACGCCACCGTTTCCCCCTCTTCTCCCCCTCGTTCCCTCACCGTAGCCTCCTCCCCACCACGGCCGAACCTCCGCCGTCGCCGAGCTCGCTGTCGACGCAGCTCCGGTGACCATTTGGTCACCCCGGCGAGTCCAACGAGTTCGTAAGGCCCCGTAGAGCATCCCTAGCGCCTCGCTTCGCTCGCCTTCGAGCTCCAACCCTGTTTCCGTGCACAACCGAACCCCGGCGGCCGCAGCCGAGCTCGCCGCCGTCGACTCCGGCCACCTCAGGCACGGCCACCACCACCATTCGATGCGCGGGAGCAAGGGCTCTCCAACGAGCCCAAGCACGGCCTCGCCCGTGCCCTGTAGCGCGATCCCGCAACGCGCCGCCGTCTCGGGCCTCGCCGGCGTCTTGTCGCCGGTGGGGTTGACCTGTCTGACCTGGGGTTTGACCCCCCCAGGGTCACTGACGCGTGGGCCCCGTCGGCCAGGTGGACATCATTAGCGCTAATCACTATTAGTCAACCCCCTGACACTGACTAGTGGGCCCCAGCGCCACTAAGCCCTAATTAGGATTAATTTAATCCTGTTAAGCCCCCCTGTCACTGACGTGTGGACCCCACACGTCAGGTTTGACTCCAGCCAGCCGCAGTTGACCACTGACATCATGCTGACGTCATGCTGGCGCAATATTATATTTCTGGATTTAATTTAAATCAGGAAATTCCAGAATATTATTTAAACTTCAAAAATTCATAACTTTTATTCTGTAACTCCAAATTGGACAAATTATATATGAAAAATAATCAGAAAAATCCAATCTATCCATCTGTACTATTTTCATGCATGATCAAACAAGTTAAATTGATGTTTTAAGCAGAACAAGGAAAAGCACTTTAAAAGGCCATGTTTGAATTTGAAATTTGAATCTTTGATTCAAATTTGTTCAAACCTTCTGGTTTTAGTTGCATTAGCCCAACACACCCATATTGCCATGTTTCATGCATGCGTCATATTGTTGCACATTGTTTGGTGATGGTTGTGTATCGGTGTCCTTTGCGACAGGTTCTGCCTCCGAGGAGTACCGTGATTACCCTAACGAAGAACCGTATCAGTGCAACGAACCATCAGGCAAGCAACCAACCATTTGATCATATCGATACAATCCCATGTTCTCGCTCCTGCTCTCTTTTACTGCATTAAGACAACGCGTTTCAAACTGCTGTGTGCTACGGTAGTTGAGCCCATTTCCTCTGCATGACCTGTCATTGCCACAGTAACTAGATGAAACCCACTAGCATGTGTAGGAGTTGATTGAGCCCTATGTATGTGTTGTTCCTACCTTGCTATGCCTGCTATGCTTAGAGTCGTGTCAGGTCTGGTTCATCTGGGTGATGGGCTAGAGTGAAATGATTATGTCGGTAATGAGAGTGGTGTGGTGAACACGATTTGGTAAAGGTATCGATGAGAGGCCATGTAGGAGTACATGGTGGGTTGTTTCATTGAAGTCGACCTTAAGCACTGAGATCTGTATGTGTGATTTAAGAATCAGCTACTACCATACATTGGGCCCTGAAATATGACCCCGCTCGACTTCTTATTCACCCTAGCTCTCTGTCCAGGAGTTGCAAGTAGTTTCTGGTGTTTGTAGCCTACTGGAGGCCGTGGACAGCGCTGACCGTAGGGGTGGGCTGTGATGCGGTAGGTACGTGGCATGGTGTACCGAATACCCGTTAGGTATCTCGGGAACCCTGTTCACATCGTTCGGGGCCGTATGGGAAACCTCGGCCGGACTCCCTGTGGATGGAACCTGAATAGGCGATAAACCTGGACCAGAGGCTTAAGTGTTTAGGTAGGTCGTGGTCTACACCCACGTCGGCTTTCGCTTGAAGTCTGCCGAGCACATGTCGTGTGCAGACGCTAAGTGGTGGAAACATGTATGAAGAAGTACACCTCTGCAGGGTTAACATGATCTATTCGAATAGCCGCGTCCGCGGTAAAGGACTACTTGGTTGCCTATACAGTTCATAGTCAAGTAAATGGAAACTGCTAAAAGCCTCAAGATAAGTGTGAGTGCCGAGGATGGCTCTTCCGTAGGAAGACGGGGGTGGATCCTGGGTAGTGTATTGAAGTGGTGAGTAGTGGACTCGTGTGCGCAAAACCATTTTAAGTTGGAGTACCGTAGGATAGTCTAGCCAAGAGTCAAAGCTGGCTTGCTGCAATAACTCCACCAACCGTTCTTGATAATATGCATGTATGTAGGATCTGATGTAAGTCTTGCTGAGTACCTTTGTACTCATGTTGCTATAACCTACATTTTACAGAAGACGCTGCAACCCCTTCTGATGGGTTCTATGTAGACGTTGACATCAACGAGTAGGCTAAAGACCCAGGTGGTGACCCTGAGCTTGTGAAGGACCACGTAGTATAGCTAGGCTTTCCAAGCCTCTTTTATTTTACTAGTTGTCTGTACTCAGACGATGTACTTCCGCTGCTAGTTTGTATGACTGTATGAATTGTATGTTGGGTCGTGTGACCCGTATCTTTGTGTATGCTATGTATGGCTCCCTGAGCCTTAAATAAAGTACTTGTGTTGTAGAGTCATGTTGTGATGCTTCGTTGTATTTGCACATATCGAGCATATTGTGTGTATGATTGAAATGCTTGGTATGTGTGGGATCTGACGACCTAGTTGTTTATCTTTAGTAGCCTCTGTTACCGGGAAATGTCTCCTAGTGTTACCGCTGAGCCATGGTAGCTCGCTACTGCTCTGGAACACTTAGGCTGGCCGGCATGTGTCCTTCTTCGTTCCTGTGTCTGTCCCTTCGGGGAAATGTCACGCTTTGAGTACCGGAGTCCTGTTAGCCCGCTACAGCCCGGTTTACCGGAGTCCTGCTAGCCCAGTGCTACAGCCCGGACCCACTTGCTGATGACCGACACGTTCGAAGCTGGGTCATGGATGCCTGTCCCTGTAAGTCTGTGCCACTTTGGGTTTACGACTAGTCATGTCAGCCCGGGCTCCTTATCATATGGATGCTAGCGACACTATCATATACGTGAGCCAAAAGGCGCAAACGGTCCCGGGCAAAGGTAAGGCGACACCCGTGGGGATACCGTGCGTGAGGCCGCAAAGTGATATGAGGTGTTACCGGCTAGATCGATGTTACATCGAGTTGGGGTCCTGACAGATACGTAGATCTCCTACCATTGTAACCGACTCTATGTAACCCTAGCCCTCTCCGGTGTCTATATAAACCGGATGGCTCTAGTCCGTAGGACACAACAACAACCATTACAATCATACCATAGGCTAGCTTCTAGGGTTTAGCCTCCTTGATCTCGTGGTAGATCCACTCTTGTAAACATCCACAATATCAATATCAATCAAGCAGGACGTAGGGTTTTACCTCCATCAAGAGGGCCCGAACCTGGGTAAAACATCGTGCCCTTGTCTCCTGTTACCATCCGCCTAGACGCACAGTTCGGGACCCCCTACCCGAGATCCGCCGGTTTTGACACCGACATTGGTTCTTTCATTGAGAGTTCCTCTGTGCCGTCACCGATAGGAAGGATGCCTCTTCCCATCTTCAAGGACGGCATCTTCGCCGATGGAGCCTTGGCCACCAGCCAAACTATCCGGCTGGGAGGTTTTCTTATGACCGCCTGTCCGGCCACCGCTTCAATGATGACCTCTCGTGTCATCGAGAGCAATCTTCACGTCAACTCGGAATTCGCCGAGCAGTTAGATCCAGCAGAGCTCTCGTCTGTAAACAAACTCTTGGATCGGATCGCCGCCCTGGGAGTCGCTACAGACTACAATCGGATCGGGCTTAAAAAAGATCTGAGAGAGATTAACTCTCCCCAGGTTACCCACCACGTCACGGTGGTAGAGGAACATCGCGACGATCCTTCTCCCATATTGAAAACTAGTCGTGTCCGGGCTACCGAACCCTCCATGTCGGATTCCCGCGGAGGAGCGGATTCCGATCAAGCACTGAACATAAAGTCAGGCATTGGACCGGACTCGTTGGACAATGTTCCACTTTCCAAGCTTCCAAATTCGGAAACTTCTCGACCCTTGAGCGTCGAGATGGGCAGGGTCCCGGACTCAATTAGGCCCGCCCATCCAGATATATGCGATCTATCTCTAATCCGGCAAGAGCCAGCCGGAACAGTACATCATTACTGGGCCAGATTCCTCCTAGTCATGGACCGGATAAAGGACTGTCGAGAGGAAAACGCAATCTCGATCTTTTGCAACAATTGCACGGACAGGGGAATCTTGAACGCTGTCAGCCATTGTGAAATCACACGTTTCGCCGACTTGGCATCCATAGTGCGAAAGTACTGTGCCATAGAAAGTTTCTGGAAAACCGAAGATAGGTTTTGGGATAATCCGGCCCCGAACATAGCCCCAGTCCGCAACAAAAGGGTGCATTACACTCAGGCACCAAGTACAAGAACCAAAAAACAGAAGCCCCTTAAAGCGAACGGAACCGTACTGGAGGGATGGCTCAGCAAACCCACAGTACCAAGGGCGCCACCCCAGCACATAGCCTTCGTGCATGTTGGATATTACGGCAGGTGGCCAAAAGTGCCGAGGAGCTTCTAGCCCCGCGAAACCACACCAGCAATACCGGTACGGTATCAACAGTCTTCGAGACTTTCGCATCAAACAATATGCGGAAACGAACGATCCACAGCCTTGCCGAAGTCTACCAAGTAGCAACAACAAATCCTTGGAGCGACGCGGCCATCAACTTCAACGCCAGCGACAAACCTAAATTCCGAACAGCCCGAGCACCAGCCGCATTGGTCCTCAGTCCAATAGTGGACGGCTTTCGACTTACCAAGGTACTCATGGATGGCGGCAGCGGATTGAACCTCATTTACGAGGAAACTCTTCAAAAAATGGAAATAGACTGGAGCCGCATTGAGCGAAGCAGCACAACCTTCAGAGGAATAATCCCTAGCCGGGAAGCACGCTGCACCGGAAAATCACACTCGATGTGGTGTTCGGCTCGCTGGACAATTACAGGTCTGAAGAAATCACGTTCCAAGTGGCCCCGCTCAGCAGTGGATACCACGCTATATTAGGACGAGAGGCGTTCACAATTTTCCTAGCCGTACCCCATTACGGGTACATGAAGCTCAAAATGCCTGGGCCCAGCAGGATAATCACTCTCGTTAGTGATCCGGACATAGCACTCCGCGCCGAAAACAAAACAGCCGCATTAGCCCTGGAGGCACTATCCGAAGCCCTAGCGGCAGAGGAACTCACCGCGTTGCGTGCTACGGTGCATAGAGACGACGTGATACTCGATAAGAGATCCAAGTCCACCTCCTTTAAACCAGCGGACGAAATTATAAAATTCCAGGTCCACCCAACGGACCCGACAAAGACGGCCTCCATTGGGGCACAGTTGAACCCTGATGTAGACGCCGTGCTGCGAGAATTCCTTCGGGAAAATTGGGAGATTTTCGCCTGGCATCCTTCAGATATGCCAGGAATCCCTTGCAGGCTGGCAGAGCATAGCCTAAACATCCTAAAAGGGTTCAAGCCAGTCAAACAGGCTCTTCGACTATTTTCCGAACCCAAAAGACAGGCAATGGGAGAAGAACTAGCCAAACTATTGGAAGCCGGATTCATCAGAGACATCAAACATCCGGATTGGCTAGCAAACCTGGTAATGGTACCAAAGAAGGACAGATCCTGGCGCCTACGTGTCGATTTCAAAGACCTAAATAAAGCCTGCCCAAAGGATCCCTTCCCCCTCCCCCGCATCAACCAAATCATCGATGCCACTTCAGGGCACGATTCATCGTGCTTCCTGGACGTATACTCCGGCTATCATCAAATCAAGATGACAGAAGCGGATCAAGCCGCAACAGCGTTCACTACTCCATATGGACCATTCTGCTTCAACACGATGCCCTTCGGACTTAAAAACGTCGGCGCAACATATCAGCGCATGATTCAGACATGTCTGGCTACCCAGATCGGCAAAACAGTAGAGGCATACGTAGACGACGTAGTCGTCAAAACCAAACACGTCGGAACTCTAGTAGACGACTTGAAGGTCACATTCGACAACCTCCGAGCATATGACATCAAGATGAATCTGGAAAAATGCGTTTTCGGCGTACCAGCCGGAAAGCTCTTGGGCTTTATTGTATCCGGTAGAGGAATTGAAGCAAATCCGGCCAAAATCCAAGCTCTATCATAGTTGGATATTCCAAAAAACCTCAAACAGATCCAGAAATTGATTGGATGCGTGGCGGCTCTCATCCGCTTTATCTCCCGCCTAGGAGAAAAGGCATTGCCCCTCTATCGCCTCCTCAGGCACACCGTACACTTCGAGTGGACGGATGCTGCCACTGCCGGACTCGAGGAAATAAAGGCCATATTGGCAACGAATCCGGTCCTGGCTGCGCCCAACCTGGGCGAACCTATGTTGTTATACATCGCGGCAACACCTCAAGTAGTAAGCGCGGTGCTCGTCGTAGAACGAGAGACAGAAGGGCATAAATTCCCTCTTCAAAAACCAGTGTACTACGTATCCATTGTTTTAACCCCCTGCAAGTCCCGTTACCCGCACTATCAAAAGATAGCGTATGCGGTGTTCATGGCATCCCGGAAGCTCCGACACTACTTTCAAGAGTGTTCGATAACAGTGGCCTCCGAAGTACCCCTAAATGACATTATAAATAACCGCGACGCAACGGGCAGGATTGCAAAATGGGCCATTGAGCTCTTACCATTCGACATAACTTACAAACCCCGGCGAGCTATAAAGTCGCAAGTTTTGGCTGACTTTGTCGCTGAGTGGACTGAAGCCGAACTCCCTAAAGAGTACGGCGCATACTCCAATTGGATTATGTATTTCGACGGCTCCAAAATGTTGGCCGGATTGGGGGCTGGCATCGTACTAACGTCCCCAACCGGGGACAGAGTCCACTACGTACTTCAGATAATGTACACGGACTCCAACAACGCAGCCGAATACGAGGCCCTCTTACATGGCCTCCGGATGGCAATCTCCATGGGCATCCAACGCCTAGAGGTGCGCGGGGACTCAAACCTTGCAATATCCCAAGTAAATGGAGACTTTGACGCCAAGGATCCAAAAATGGCAGCCTATCGCAACGCCGTCCTTAAAATGTCAGCTCGGTTCGAAGGACTTGAATTTCACCACGTAGCCAGAGATAATAACCAAGCGGCCGACGTATTGGCACACATCGGCGCAAAACGTGACGCTGTCCCTCCAAATATCTTCCTGGAACGGTTGTTCAAGCCATCCGTACTATGGGAAGAGGAGTCCAGAAATAACAAACTGGAGGCAGCCGCAGAGCAATTTGACATAACCGGCGATCCAGCCGACGAAACAACACCCTCAGCTCACGACATAATGGCAGTAATCGCCCCATGGACAGAGCCGTTCCTAGCCTACTTGCTTAGCCAGGAACTCCCCGAAGACCATAATGAGGCCCGCTCCATAGTTCGGCGATCTAAAGCCTACAAGGACCATGAGGGAGAACTCTATAAGAAAAGCACAACCGGAGTCCTTCAAACGTGTATCTCCGAAGAGGAAGGGCGAGACCTTCTGGCTGAAATTCACGCCGGACTAGGCGGACACCACGCCGCAGCCCGGGCCCTTGTAGGAAAGGCATTCCGTACAAGATTTTATTGGCCGACGGCCCGGGCAGATGCTCAGGACTTAGTTCAAAGATGCGTCGGTTGTCAGCTCTTTGCTAATCAGAATCACATGCCACCCACCGCCCTCAAAACTATACCCATTACCTGGCCGTTCGCGGTCTGGGGGCTTGACATGGTTGGACCACTTAAAGGGGGAACCCACAAGCAAAGGTACCTATTGGTCATGGTGGATAAATTCACCAAATGGATAGAGGCCAAGCCATTTAAAACGGCAGAGTCCGGACCAGTGATAGACTTTATATTCGGGGTAGTACACCGTTATGGTGTCCCCCACAGCATCATCACCGATAACGGCACGAACTTCACGGCCGATGAGGTTAAATCATGGTGCAAAAATATGGGCATCAAGCTCGGTTACGCTTCAGTCTATCATCCTCAAACCAACGGTCAAGTGGAACGAGCAAATGGTCTAATAATGAGCGGCATCAAACCCAGACTAGTGCGGTCCCTTACAAAATCTGACACGCACTGGGTAGAGGAGCTCGACTCCGTACTCTGGGGGCTGCGGACAACGCCTAACCGTACTACCAGATTCACACCATTTTTTATGGTATACGGCGCAGAAGCAGTTTTGCCCTGCGACATAATTCATGACTCACCTCGAGTGCGCATGTACGAAGAAAGAGAAGCCGAGTTGGATCGGCAGGACAGCTTGGACGCATTGGAGGAAGAACGCGACGTCGCCAAGGCTCGTTCCGCATTCTATCAGCAGCAGGCTCGAAGATACCAAAGCAGAGAAGTACGGGCCAAGACTTACAACGTTGGCGAACTGGTTCTACGCCTGCTGGACAAGAAGAAAGACAAGCTCAAGCCCAAATGGGAAGGCCCCTTCATCATCGATAAAGTCTTGACCGGCAGAGCGTACCGTCTACGAAATACGTCGGATAACCGACTCGAGCCGAACCCATGGAACGCAGCCCGCCTCCGAAGATTCTATGCCTAGCGCCGGACTAAGAGTCCGTCCCTTTCCCCCCGTCCAAATTTTTTTTACTTCAGCTGCCTTTTGTTTATCTTTTTCTTCTCAACCCTATTCATCAAAGCCTTAAAAGGCCTACTTGGGCATCGTTCGCGCGCAATTGATGTGCTATCTGCACTCATTATACCTGGGGGCTTCTTTACCAGAAGCTTAATTATAAGGGCTTCATGCCCAGCACATGTGTCAAGCCTCCACATGTACCTTTTATTCACCATTATATGCATCGATATGACTTAAGTTTTGGCCAAGCTGGGTTGGCTGGCTCCTGTGCTTACCCCTACGTTCCCGATTGTTCGGCTAGGAGGTAAAGGGAGCACCTCTGCGATTGTTACTGCCGGGTCAGCCAGATGTGTACCTCAGACTGGGTGAAGCCGAAAGCTAGCGTTCTTAAGGGAATATTCGGTCGGTGACTTAAAAGATGATTTTTTATCCACTTATTTATCTGCCCCCAGATGTTTTTCTACTTTTTTCGCAGTACGAACATGCACTTTAGGGCATGCCACCCCCAGAGGAAAGGAACCCTTAACGGAACTATTCTCCCTGGAAGATGTTTCTTACTACCCATGTAATATAACATAACTAGTTGGGCACTTGTCTGATAAAGCACTAATGACCCCTACGCCTGGTCTCTATGCATACCCCGGTTGTTTCATAACCGAGAAGGTATTCGGACACACTCCGGACTCTAGGGTCCCGAGGTCGAAGCGAAAAGGTCGGCAAAGACAAACGATCTACAATCCGGCTAGAAGGCATTTTATATGTCATTTTATAATACATTGTCAAGTCGACTGATTGTATTCTTCCTCAATCCCGTCTAACAGGTTGTCTAATTTACAGTCCTGTTGGGAAAATTTAGCGACCAACTCTACTTGGCCGTATACTAAACTCACAGGGATCTCCTTCCCATCGGGCCCCACAGGTCCGACTTCGGCCATGTGGTTGGGATCCGCCTTCTTGTACCGCGTCTCTACCATGGCCCAGGCCTCCCTGACACCTTGGTGGCAGGCCAAAATCTTCCATAAATGGAAGCGCTGCCGCACTCCCTGAAGCTTCTCCGCAAGCTCCCAAAGACCCTCGGGTAAGGAGAAGGCTGGCCATAAAGCCTGGATGATGCCGCTCATTGCCTGCCGAACTCGTTCGATCAGTTGCAACAATTCGGGAAGTTGATCACCCGTTGATACGGGCATCTCCTCCGCAGGGCGACCTGTGAGCATACCTGCAGACATATTCTGTCAAATTGACTTCCTCGCCGAACTCTTCTTTTCAAAGGAGTTCGCTCAAGCACTTACTATAGAAGCCGCGACGAAGCCGCCGATTCTCCTTAGCGGAGCTCGACAGCTCGGCCCGAACGCCTTTCAGCTCTTCTCCAAGCTGGGCATGGGCATCCTGGAGCTTGTTCCTTTCATGCTGCACCTTATGCAGCACCCTCTCGCCGGCCTTTAGTTGGCGCAGAAGTTCTTGCCTGTCCGGATCTTGTCCGGCAGCACCTGCAACGTCATTGTTTAGACTTGTGCAAAGGCCAAACGCTACTTATCTTTCTAAAATAATGCGTTACCAGGAGAGGTCCCTATGTTTCCTCCTGCGCTAAAGAGTGCGGCCTCAAGTTGGGCCTTGCACTCTTGCAGCTCCTGAGACAGTTGGGTATTCTTCTCGGTAAGATCCTGCGTTTCATATGATCCTTAAATCAGTTAATAGAACTACTTTAAGTCTCGGGGCTACTGGCATATACAACTATTAAATTCTCTTACCAGTATGTCTTTTACATACTACTCCGTGGCTCTGGTAAAACCATCTTGAGCAGCACGAAGGTGCGCGTCCCCCGCGTTAAAGGCATTCAACGCCTCGGGGGAGAAGCACGCGTCACGAAATACTGTCCGGCGGCGCCTGTGATTCATGGCACTCTCCACCTCAGACTTGGTGGCAGACAGTCTGTCGGCATCCTCCGTCGGAGGAACGTCCGGCTCGTGCCTTGCGCTCGCCTCCCCCTCCAGACCAGGTGCTGGAGCCTGGCTGGTAGAGATTGGATTGGCAACCTCCACGCCCGCACTCCGGCGGGTGCTTTTTTCCCTACAGAAGTCATGAGCACTGAAACGCTTCCTAGGAACATTGCTCTAAATAATGAATTGTGAGCTACACCTTTGCGGCGATGTTTCAGTCCACGCCGCGCTCCTCTTCCGCCTACTGGTCCGGACTGGCCTTTGTTGGTCAGCCACCGCGGGCTCGGCTTCTCGCCCTAGGGGCGCCTCCTGCACAGCGCCATCATATACGGTGGTCAGAAATAAGCAAGGAAGGAATGACGGTGTCAGGACTTCGGTCGCAATCACCTGGGAAGCCGGATATAGTCCGGGATAGTCGGCCGTGATGGCGACTAAAGCATTGTCCATGCTGAGCTGGTGGAACACCCCGTCGATTAGCTCCACCTTTATGTTCGGATCCTCTTCGGAGGTCGGATCCCGGGATCTCTTTGGATCCTCGGGTTGCGGAGCTGGACTTAGCATGTCCTCCATGATCCGGCGCAGTTCCTGCATCGAAAGAAGAACACAATATAAGAAACTTAAGTTTCAAAAAGCATGGGTCGAGCACGCAGAGTGTTCGTTTACCCAAGACCGTGGATTATTCATGGAGAACCAATTTAACGGGTTCGTCCGAAGGAAATCCTCCTTCTCCCCCTTATACAGGCCGGACAGGATCGTCACCAGGTCTTCGACCGAATCCGGCACTTTGCGGCCATGACGGGTGGCATCATCCTCCCCGTTGAAATCCCACATGGGGTGGCCCCTGTATTGTAGTGGTTGCTCCCCCCGCATAATGCATGTTGCCATGACTCCAATCATGGTCAACCCGGAATGGGCCAGTAACCTTATTCGGCCCATCAAATAATGGACGCTCTTGTCTTCCTCCAGTTGGGGGCTCCGCGGACGCCAACTAAGGCGTTTCTTCAGAGGAGCATTGCTGAACTCTGGGAGGCCGATCCGAACAGGGTCCGGCAGCGGAGTGTCTTCTATATAAAACCATCCCGAAGGCCAGTCTTCGGACGCCTTCTTAGGGGTTCCGGATGGATATCCGGTCCCGGCGATGCGCCCTATTTTGGCGCCGCCCACTTGATATATGGACCCCTTGTGAGAGCGGGGTACAAGGCAGAACAACCTATTCCACTACGCGAAATGGGGCTCGACGCCCAGGAATAGCTCGCAAAGAGCTACGTAACCCGCAATATGCAGGATTGAGGCGGGCGTGAGGTGATGAAGCTGGAGTCCGTAGAACTCCAGGAGCCCGCGGAGGAATGGATGTATAGGAAATCCGAGCCCCCTTATCAGATAGGGGATGAAGCATACCCGCTCCCCTTTGTTGGGACTTGGGGTAACCTCCGCTTGCTTCCCACCTTTGTAGGTGGCCAGCCCGGCTCGAACCGGAACCATAAAGGCCGGAGGGAGATATCCCCCCGCTTGGAGCTTCACCAGCTCGTTGTGCGGAACAGAGCATCTCCTCCAATCTCCTGGCAAAGGGCTGGGAGCGCGAGAAGAGGAGCCGCATTGATGGTCCATGATGGAATGGATTCTTGGTCGAAAGCGCTCCGATGAGTATTTGCGGGAGGAAGATGGTGATTTGGATCTGGATTCTTGCCTCCCTTATAGGTAGATTATTCGCACAACTAGGGGGTAAAACATAAAAGACACCCTGGCTTTTCACATTCGCACGACGCGTGGAAGAAGGCCATTATTGGGCGTGGAAGCCAAGACGCGCAACATTGATGAGGAAGCCGGACACTGTTCGGCAGGTACGTAGAACTTGAAGGAGAACCCGCCTTGCAATGCCGAAGACTACACACATGCTGGACTTATCATCATTGAAGCCTGGTTCGGGGGCTACTGAGGGAGTCCCGGATTCGGGGGTGTCCAGATAGCCGGACTACACTATCATCATCGACCGGACTCCAAGACTATGAAGATACAAGATTGAAGACTTCGTCCCATGTCCGGATGGGACTTTTCTTGGCGTGGAAGGCAAGCTTGGCGATACGGATACATAGATCTCCTACCATTGTAACCGACTCTATGTAACCCTAGACCTCTCCGGTGTCTATATAAACCGGATGGCTCTAGTCCGTAGGACACAACAACAACCATTACAATCATACCATAGGCTAGCTTCTAGGGTTTAGCCTCCTTGATCTCGTGGTAGATCCACTCTTGTAAACATCCACAATATCAATATCAATCAAGCAGGACGTAGGGTTTTACCTCCATCAAGATGGCCCGAACCTGGGTAAAACATCGTGTCCCTTGTCTCCTGTTACCATCCGCCTAGACGCACAGTTCGGGACCCCCTACCCGAGATCCGCCGGTTTTGACACCGACAGGGACCAGGAAGGGTCTCCGGCGCAAGGTTGCACCGGACGCCTCGTCCGAAGACGATGAGGCGCGCTACTCACGCGAAGGGGAGGAGAAGAAGAAGCATAAGCCCGCCCCATCCGGGGAGGCCGAAAGGTCCTAGAAAGCGGCTGCAGGGACCAGGAAAGGTTTCCGACGCAGGGTCGTAATAAACTCGTCGTCCGAGGACGGCGAGGCAGATTCCTCCCACGGAGACGGGGGGAAACATGAAGAAATTCCCCCTCCCCATATTGGGGAGGAGAAGAAAAGAAAATTCACCCTACAGGGGGAGGCTAGGACGCCGAAGAAGGGAAAGGCATTCCTTCTGGATCACTCCACCATGGCCTCCTACAGCGAGGAGGAGTGGCTGCCCAGGGGCAAGCCCCTGGCGAGATTGTAAGTATCCGCACTCTTTAAATCGTTTCGTGCGCCCTAACTTCATAGTTTGCAATAACGCCGAACACACATATGTAGCCTGGCCGGGTCCAATCTCGGGGTATCCTCTTCAGATGGGTCTCTGAGCGAGTCGGAGATGAATTCACTCCCGACGGCCACCTCCCCCCGGCCCGCGGACGACACTGAGGTGTTGTCCCAAAGGATACCCGGAACAGGGGGCGACGCTTCTGGAGATGCCCCAAGGCGAAATCCCAGATGCCAGGCACATGGGGGGTAAGATCCCCATAGACTATGCTGACGAGAGCCGCAGAAAGTTGGGCTCCCTGTTCCGGATCCTCCAAAGGTTACGGATTCAGGTAGGCAGCCCCTCGCTAAGGAGGGCGAGCCGGCCGTGCCGATGACGTCCGTCCCGCCGGAAGCGTCGGATAATTTGCTGGAAGTGCTGCGCGACGCTTCCATTGATGAAGAGCACCGTACTCTTATGAGTACGGTGATTGAAAAGGTTCTGTCTGCCAAAAGTGGATTGACCGAAGCTTGTACCAGCCACCTAACAGGCTTTGAGGTACGTATCAAAAGTGTGAGAAATTATCACCCAATAGACAGTAGCCCCTGATACTTTGGTTGGTGTTCGGAAAGAAAAGCCAAGCGGAGGGTCAACTTGTAATCTGCAGGAGTCTAATAGTGAATGTCACTATGTATGAACAGGCATTGCTACTGGCCGCTGCCGCCCGCACTGCCGAGGTCACCGGACTCAAGCGGGACCTGAAGCAGATCGAAGAGGAGCTCGGCCTCATGAAGAGGCAGCTCGAGGAGAACACGAGTAAGTCATGCCCCGTCCATGTGTCATATAAAAGAAAAATTAATGATGTTGACAAAAAAACATCATGATTTTTTGATAGGGGCCACGACCGAAGTGGCGGCCCTGAAGAAAGCGCTATCCGAGGCCAAAAACAAAGCGGCCACGGAGCGCACTGAGCGTGAAAAGCAAGATGCTCGGTTGAGCGAGGTATAGCAAGAGCTCCAGGAGTTCGGCAAGAAATTCGAGTCCTTGGAGCATGACTTAAAGACGCAAGAGTCTGAGCTTGCAAAGGCCCTCTAGAGCGCGAAAGACGCCAAGGCCAAAGCCCAAAAGGCCCTCCAGGAAATCCAGGCAGCAAAGAAGAAAGCGGAAGGTAAGGCATTCATTATGCAAAGCAAGCATGTGGAGGAGACATTTCTATTACTTACCCAAATTCGGAGCTCTCCAGGGGCATTCGCAGATCTGCCACACAACATATCGGATGCCACGGAGTTCTACCGTGCCGAAGAGGGGAGCTCGACGGAGAAGCTGTTCTGGTCCCAGTATGTTGGATCCGAACACCCAATTCCCCTAAGTGACCAACTGAAGCAATTGGTCGAACTCCACAAGGTGGCCGAACTGGCCATGAAGGACCACATAGTCCGAATTGGCCTGGTGAGCCCCTTCCCGACAGCTACTTCGGCCTTGTAAAGCGGATGGTAAATGCCTGTCCGCGGCATGAAGTTATTAAGCAGTCCGTCTGTATTGAGGGTGCCCGTCGGGCCTTTGCCCATGCAAAGATGTAGTGGGCCAAGATGGATGCGGAGAAGCTAGTGAAGGATGGACCGCCAGAGGCTAAGTCGCATCGCTACCCCGAGAACTATTATGATGGCGTTATGAAAGGCGCTTGCCTTGTGGCTGATGAGTGTACCAAGGATATAACTTTTGAGTGAATGTACTCATGTCGTTCTGTAATATGGAAATGAATTCGTGCGTGTAACGCTCTTTGATTTAAGATATTACCTTCTGTGCGGCTATTTATAAAATTCAGAAAGTAGGCCAGTCGTCGGCTTCCGCACCCGTGTAACTAGTACTGGGGTGTTCATGGAATAACCCAAACACTCTTTATCCAAATTTTTGGTCCTTTAAGGAGGCGTTTAGCGTAGCGAACCAGGCAATCAGACTATACGGCTTTATAACTCTCACTTAGCCATAGAAGTCTACAATTTTAAATTTCGGTGAAGCCCCTAGTATTCGGAAGGCCGAACTTGGGGCACTACACACGCCTAAATCGGACAAGGCCGATTTCTCGCCTTAAGTGAAAAAAATCTTTAAGGATTTAGTACCTCTCGAACAGCGCCAGCTCTCGCCTGATCATGACGGTCAGTTTTCGGCTTTCTGCGCTACCTTAGCTGATATAATGGAACATAAGGTACCAAAACAAGGGAGCCGGGCAAACCCAAATATTGACCCAAGACATGATTCGGAGCTGATGCATATAATGCTATAAGTTCGGGGTGCCGCACTGCCGAAACTGTTCGGACTTTTCTTGCCGTGTTATGGGGCGCAATAAGAAGCCCCTGGCAAACTGAATGTACCAAAGTGTACAGATGCAATATTAAATAAACATTCAAGGGAAGATATGAAGATAGTAATAATAAGGTGACGCTATATATTCTTTCCTGTTGTTATTTGAATAATACATCAAAGCGTATGTGTACAATTAATGCGTTAACCAGAAAGAAATATGACAATTTGACATGCCCTATCCAAGGGCATGCCGCATGTGGGTATGTAAACAGGTATAATGATCATTAACAGAGACCACCTGGGTATTCCCTAGTGCGCAAATCCTCTTGCCTCCTTGGTTTTCCCTCTTGTGACGAGTCCGATGATCAGGTTCTCTGAAGGGGCTGCCCGAAAGTAGGGTCCTGAAAGAGAAAGGAGGTTACAAAGGTATGTGGGCCTCCTGGCGGCTGAACCGTACTGTGGACCGCATCGTCATCGCGCCTCCGCCTATGCCATGGTATTTTGAGTGCATAATTGTGTACGCACGGCACAAATGCTACCTGAGAGGAGATGCGGCGGAGGCCGGATTGCTACTTGCGCTCTTCGCATTCCTGACGATCCTGCTGTAGAGTACTCCGGACTCGCTTGACGATGTTCGGGGTTGTCATCGCCGAATTGGCGGTCTGCCGAAGAAGGCTGCTTTGTACTTCTGCCGCGAGGGCCGCAATGTGCTCTTTCGTACGGAGAGAGCAGTCTGTGTTTCCATTGACTGTTATAACCCCGCGAGGTCCTGGCATCTTGAGCTTAAGGTATGCATAGTGCGGTACCGCATTGAATCAAGCGAATGCGGTTCATCCAAGCAGTGCATGATAGCAACTACAGAAAGGGACGATATCAAAGATTAACTACTCACTTCGGAAGTTATCCGGAGATCCGAAGACCACTTCTAGTGTTATTGAGCCCGTACAACGGGCCTCTACCCCTGGAATTACACCTTTGAAGGTGGTTTTGGTGGGTTTGATCCTTGAGGGATTGATGCCCATTTTTCGCACTCTGTCCTGATAAAGCAGGTTCAGGCTACTACCACCATCCATGAGGACTCGCGTGAGGTGGAATCCGTCGATGATTGGGTCGAGGACCAATGCGGCTGAACCGCCGTGACAGATGCTGGTAGGGTGGTCCCTACGATCAAAAGTCATCGGGCACGATGACAATGGGTTGAACTTTGGGGTGACAGGCTCCATCGCATAGACGTCCCTTAGTGCATGCTTTCATTCCCGTTTAGGAATGTGGGTGGCATAGATTATATTGACCGTTTTCACCTGGGGAGGAAATTTCTTCTGTCCCCCAGTGTTCGGACGCCGGGGCTCCGCGTCATCATCAATGTGCGGCCCTTTGTCCTTATTTTCGGCATTCAACTTGACGGCCTGTTTGAACACCCAACAATCTCTGTTGGTGTGGTTGGCTGGCTTGTCAGGGGTGCCATGAATTTGGCACGAGCGGTCGAGTATGTGGTCCAGACTGGACGATCCCAGATTGTTTCTTTTGAACGGTTTTTTCTGATGACCGGATTTTGAGCTACTGAATCCGGCATTGACTGTCGTATCTTCAGCGTTGCCGCCATTGTTCTGACAGTTATGCCTATTGCACCGTGGCATGTCGTTACTCTCGCGGACATCTGAAGTGCCAGAGTTTCTTGGCGTTGTGCTACTGCGAGCCAGCCGGCTGTCCTCACCCGCACAAAAGCGGGTAATGAGTGTCGTGAGGGCCGCCATGGACTTTGGTTTTTCTTGGCCGAGGTGTCGGGCGAGCCACTCGTCGCGGATATTATGCTTAAAGGCCACCAAGGCTTCGACGTCCGGACAGTCGACAAATTGGTTATTTTTAGTTAGGAACGGAGTCCAGAATTTCCTAGCTGACTCTCCGGCTGTTGGGTAATGTGACTTAAGTCATCAGCATCCGGTGGTCGCACGTAGGTGCCTTGGAAGTTGTCGAGGAACGCATCCTCCAGGTATTCCCAACTGCCGACGGAGTTTGCCGGCAGGCTATTCAGCCAGTGTCGGTCCGGTCCTTGAACTTAATGGGAAGATACTTGATGGCGTGTAGGTCATCACCGCGGGCCATGTGAATGTGGAGAAGAAAATCTTCGATCCATACCGCAGGGTCTGTTGTGCCATCATATGATTCGATGTTTATAGGTTTAAACCCTTCAGGGAATTCGGCATCCATTACTTCATCAGTGAAGCCGAGGGGGTGTGCGGCGCCTCTATGCCAGGCTATGTCACTACGCAGTTCGACTAAGTCTGGTCGGTTATGTTCGGCCCGGACGGACTTGGTGTTAGTGTATCCGACATGACGGTCATCGTCATGTGTTGGCGTGCGTCCCCGCGATCCGTAAATCGATCTTGGTTGACCTACTTTGCTTTCCAATATGTCTCACAAGTCCTGTGCATTGCCCCGGGCCGTAGTGTATTGGCGCCGGGGTGGGGGCTGGTATTCGGGCTGATATGTCGTTTTATCTCGGCCATGAGGTGGTCGGTCAGCCTCGTCCTGTGCTGGTAGTGTAGGCTCTAGGGCTCTTCCTTGAGTTGAGGTAGCAACTTGTGCTTTGGGTAACCTTTGGTGGGGCGCTCGAGTCCATATTTCTCGGCTGCCAGGACCTCAGTTCATCTGTCTGTGATCAGATCTTGATCAGCTTGGAGCTGCTCCTGCTGCTTCTTTTTCAAGCTTCTTGTAGTGGCTATAAGCCAGTGCTTGAAGCGCTCCTGCTCTACGGGATCCTCAGGCACGCCGAATTCATCGTCGCCGAGGCTCACCTCGTCTTTGGAGGGAGGCATGTAGTTGTCATCTTGCAAGTATCCGTCCGTCGCCTGTTCATCTGGGCTAACCTGCCCGTCTTCCTGTTCCGCCTGCTCGAAGGTAGGCTGATCGGGATTGTATTCATCTTCGGCACCATCCAGATTGTTTTCGTCTCCTGTGCCGATATTGCTGTGGCGGGGCTTAGAGCGGCGCCGATGACGCCCATGCATTGATTTCTTCCCTAAGGGGTTATCCTCCATTGCCTCATCGCCATTGTTTTCTTTGGGGGTTTCCACCATATATATATCATACGAGGAGGTGGCTGTCCAGCGCCCTGTGGGCGCTGGTTCCTGTTCTTCTCCTGCATCTCGTCCATACTGTCCATGTCTTCGGAGTCAAAGTCAAGCATGTCGGTTAAATCATCGACAGTAGCAATGAAGTGGGTGGTGGATGGGAAACGAATTTCTTCGTCATCTGCTTCCCACTCAAGCCGGACATAGTTCGGCCAGGAGTCTCCTGACAAAGAGAGAGACCTTAATGAGTTCAGCACGTCACCGAAGGGCGAGTGCTGAAAGATATCCACATCGGTGAACTCTATTACCGGAGCCCAATCGGATTCAATGGGCCCGGATGTGCGCGGTCTGAAGCCTACGACCGGAAACAAGTCCGGGAGTCCGGTGGCACAGATTTCCTTGGAGGTGGAATCTTTGTTCGGCTCCAACGCCGATGAGTATGCGGCCTCCATGGCGGGGTCCATCCACCCGTCCTCGGACGACGCAATCTGCCCCAGATTTAGGTCTGGAGCTGTTACAGGTACAATATCCCGAATACTGTGCGACATCAGATCTAAGTCGTGCTTGTCGCGACCGTTCGGCGCTCCTGGTGTAGGCCCGAATCCGTCGAAGATCAAGTAACAGCCGTGTAACAGCTCCGGCCATGTAATTCAAGTTTCCAAACCTGACCTGATGGCCAGGGGCATAGCTGTCGATCTGCTCTAGATGACTAAGCGAATTGGCCCGCAGTGTGAAGCCGCCGAACATGAAGATCTGTCCGGGGAGAAAAGTCTCACCTGGACCGCGTCGTTGTTGATGATTGAAGGAGCCATCGAGCCTTGCAGCAACGACACAGAGGAACTCTCAATGAAAGCACCAATGTCGGTGTCAAAACCGGCGGATCTCGGGTAGGGGGTCCCGAACTATGCGTCTAAGGCTAATGGTAACAGGAGACTAGGGACACGATGTTTACCCAGGTTTGGGCCCTCTAGATGGAGGTAATACCCTACTTCCTGCTTGATTGATCTTGATGATATGAGTATTACAAGAGTTGATCTACCACGAGATCGTAGAGGCTAAACCCTAGGAGCTAGCCTATGATTATGATTGTTGTTGTCCTACGGACTAAACCCTCTAGTTTATATAGTAACCGGAGGGGGCTAGGATTACACAGAGTCAGTTACAGAGAAGGAGATCTAATATCCGAATCGCAAAGGTTGCCTTCCACGCAAAGGAAAGTCCCATCCGGACACGGGACAAAGTCTTCAATCTAGTATCTTCATACTCCAACAGTCCGGCCAAAGTACATAGCCCGGCTGTCCGGATACCCCCTTATCCAGGACTCCCTCACACACCTCCCGGTATGCACCCCTCACCTCTTCCCCCCCTCTCCTCTCTCACTATCTTCACCTCGTCACCAAGCATGGATTTCAGTGGGAGATGGATTTCAGTCAGATGTTCTTCGGCATAGATGAATTTTGTTGATGCACTGTTAGGAGTTAGGAGAGATAGCTTGCTTGTTTGGTAGATATTGCTGAGATGAATTTTCTTGATGTACTATTAGGAGTTCTTCAGCTTGTTTGTTAAGAATTCTTCAGTCCTTGTTCTGTTAAGATTTGGGGTGAATTTGAGCTAGATGGCCTCAGTTGTTCTTCAATTGTTTGTCTACAGATTGTAAGGATAATAGTAATTGCAAATGATAGAACAACATAGTATTTGTTAGGAGGTAGCTAGCTTGGTCTTCCCTGCAACATTAATTGTAATTGTAATTGATAGAAACAGCATAGTATTTGTTAGGAGCTAGCTAGCTTGGTCTTCCCTGCATAAACAACATAGTAATTGTACTTGATAGAAACATGATCCTTCTAAATCTTGGTTTGGTTTAATTTGAATTAGCCTTCTCTGCAACATAAATTCATGCCAATTTCAGTGTTGGTTTGATTTATTGTTTGGTTTGTTTCTATGTTGTGGTTAGGCAATTAGCATATAAATTTTCTGGAATTTTAGCTTCCATTACATCCATCCATTTTCATTAATTAATGTTGATCCACTTAGATTGATTTGCTAATTTGCAACAATTTGTTGCCTTTGGCAGATGGACAGAAGCTGAATTAGAAAAGGAGTTAGCAAGTTTTCGAAAGAACATATTAAAGGAGTTGATGATTTCTTGGGATTTGTTCGGGCAAATTTTGCCAACGATGATCACATTCTTTGCCCATGCTGCGAATGCCTCAACCGTTCAAGAATGGCTCAAGGAAGAGTGGAAGATCATCTGCCTCTTAATGGGATGTCCAGCACATATGGTAGATGGATATATCATGGAGAACCTTTAGACAAGCAACCTCAACATTTTGAAGTTGATACAGAGGCCCCTCATATGATGGGTGGTGGTGATGCTCGCATTGATTTCATGGAAAAGGTTTTGCGAGATAATGCTATTTTGGAGGAAGAGGATGGGCATGAAGATGATTGGATTCCTGACCTGTTGAAGGATTTGTATGATGCTGAAGATCGTGCTCATGGAGAGAAGTCGTTGTTTGCTGAGGTGTTACAGGAGGCGAAGCGCGCAGCTCATGAAGGGGGTAATTTTTCAAGATTTACCTTCACCGTGAAGTTACTCCACATCAAGTCTTTCTACCGGATTAGCAATGCTGCATTCAACGCAATACTCCGCCTTTTTATCTTGCAATTCCCTGATAGTTGTGTTCCCAGATCTTATGATGAAGCATTGAGTGTAATCCGCAGGCTGGGGTTAGGTTATGTGTCAATACATGTGTGCCCAAATAATTGTGTCTTGTTTCGGAAGGATTTAGCAAAGCATGACAACTGTCCAAAATGCAATGCCTCTAGGTGGAAAGATGCTGATTGGAAGAAGTCAATATCGGAGAAGGTACCAAGGCACTTTCCATTGATACCAAGGCTGCAGCGGATGTTCATCTTGAAGAAATCATCGCATGAGGTACAGTGGCACAAGCTGAAGCGGCAACCTGTGGACAATGAGCTGAGCCATCTAGTGGACGGAGAGGCATGGAAAGAGTTTGACCGTATACATGTAGATTTTGCTGTAGATCCAAGGAACATAAAACTTGGCATTGCCACAGATCGGTTTAATCCGTTTGGGAACATGAGCACGTCTTATAGCATGTGGCCAGTTTTTGTGGTGCCGTACAACCTGCCACCACGGGCATGCATGGATCAGTCCAACTTCATGATGTCATTGCTTATCCCGGGTCCAGAGTCTCCTGGAAAGGATTTTGATGTCTTTATGGAGCCCCTCGTAGAAGAACTGCTCCAGCTCTGGACTGGTGTACCTACATACAATGCCTTCAGTCTGGAATAAAAGTTCAATCTACGTGCTGCAATCATATGGTCCATCCATGATTTCCCGGCTCTGCACACTCTGTCTGGGAGGTTCACAGCGGGTTATCAGGCATGTGTCCATTGTGACAAAGACCCTTGTTCAAAGAGAATAAGGAGCAAGATCTGCTATATTGGGCACCGTCGCTTTCTTCCCCGAAACCATCACTGGCGAACAAGCAAAGATTTTAATGGTGAGAATGAAACCCGTGACAAGACAGCTGAATTCACTAAAGAAGAGCTGGAGCAGCAACTTGAAAAGGTGAAAGATGTGACACCAGGAAAGCTTGCAAAGAAAAGAAAGCATGAGGAAGGTCAATGTTGGGACCAGAGGTCTTGTTTTTGGGACCTGCCATACTGGGCTGATATGAAATTGTGGTATAACCTCGATGTAATGCACATTGAGAAAAACATATGCGAGAATCTGCTAGGGACGTTTCTAAACAATGAATGGAAGACAAACAAAAGGTTAGTTCTAGGCTTGATTTGGAGGACATTGCCATAAGAGAAGATTTGCATCTACACCACAATGAAGATGAAGATTCATTTGAAATGCCACGAGCATGGTATACAATGAGTAAAGAACAAAAACTTGCATTCTGTGAATTCCTAAGAGCGGTTAAATTTCCAGATGATTATGCTGCTAACCTAGAAAAGTGTGTTACTTCTGATGGATTCAAGCTTTCAGTACTAAAAACCCATGATTGTCACATCCTCCTCCAAAGGATTTTACCGGCGGGCCTCCGAGGAATCATGGACAAGGATATATATGAAGCGGTTGCTGAGCTGGGAAATTTCAATAGAGAACTGTGCTGGAAAACACTCAAGTTAACTGTCCTGGAAATACTTGAAAAACAAATCCCAATTATTCTTTGCAAGCTCGAGAAGATTTTCCCTCCATCTTTCTTCACAGTGATGGTCCATTTGGCGGTGTACTAACCAAAAGAGGCAATGCTTAGAGGCCCTGTGCAATATGGTTGGATGTACCCAATCGAAAGAAGGTTGCTTACTTGTAAGCGTTATGTGCAAAACACGGCAAGACCTGAAGGTTCTATTGCTGAAGCATATGTCGTTGACGAGTGTTTGACTTTTTGCTCTAGATACTTTGGCGATGTGGAAACAAGATGGAACCGGCCGGGCAGAAATAGAGAGCGGTCTGATTCGCAAAGTGGTGATGTCTCTATTTTCAACCATGGTGTGAACTTTCTTGGAGCCTCACAATACTTGGAGGCTGCTGATGAGTATGACAAGATCGTTTGGTATGTGCTCAGCAATTGCGCTAAGGTTCTACCATATATCGAGTATGTTATATCTTGTGCACTCGTTATATATATATATATATATATATATATATATATATATATATATATATATATATATATATATATATATATATATATATATATATATATATATATAGACACACACACACAGACGGTCTATTCTGCTAATATTAGCAGAATAACTATTCTGCACACCACTTCGGCACTGCACGCTCAACAGAAGCGCACTGCATCATTTTGACGACGAGCACTCCAATAGAGACTAGTGAACTTCGTGTCGAAAAAAATTGCACGCGGTGTTTTTTCGGTACTGTTTTCGCTCTAACTTTTTAACCATTTATCGGAATGAGGCGTGTAATATACCATTAAAAAGCTATGGATTATGCACAACTTCGACATGTTGAACACTTTTCGAGATTTCAAACGGTTTAAGAGCAGTTTTGAAAATAGTGGGGCGGATGACGAGTGGCAGCGGGCGTTTTTTCGCGTTTTCTTTCTAAACCGCTTGTGGGAATGAAGCAAATGATACGCCGTTGGATAGATATCGTCGAGGCGCATCTTTTTTATATATAAATCTTTCTCTAATTCATTACGGTTTAAGAGCAGTTTCAAATTTACTAAATCGCGGAATTCTGTTTTTCAAATTTTCGGTACTGTTTTCGCTCTAGTTTTTGAACCGTTTGTCGAAACGAGGCGTGTAATACGTCGTTCGAAAGATATGGACAAGGCACAACTATCATATGTAGGAATGGTTTTGAGATTCCTTACGGTTTTAAGTTAATTTTGAAAATCGTGCGGCGGATGCCGAGTGGCAGCGGCCGTTTTCTTTTTACTTTTTACAAACTGGTTGTCGAAATGATTCAAATTATATGCCGTTGGAAAGATATCGACAAGACGCAACCTTTTCATGTAGAACACACTCTCTAATTTCTTACGGTTTAAGAGCAGTTTTAAAATTAGCAAAAAGCGGACACTCTGTTTTTTCGTGACACCAAAATCGTCGTCGGACAGAAGAACGCACTGCTTCAAACTGAAAACCGCACTGCAACGGAGAGTCAAGGAACTTCATGATTTCTGTTGTCGGCCGTACATTTTCTCAAACGAGTTTTTGTTGTCTTTTTTATAAAAAAATTGTGAACGAGTGGACCGCAGAGACGGGGCAAGTGAACCACGACAAATATCGAAGTGAACCGCATTACTATTGTTGTTTCGCTAATTTTTTCGCATTTTCTTGTTGGGCACAAGTGAACACCATCACTCTCAAAAGTGAACCACATCGGAGGGCCAAACGCACTGCAACGTTGCATTTGATATAGTGAAGAATGAAGGAGTTTTATTATGGTGAACCACGTGGGAGAACAAAGTGAGCTTCAAAACATATACTCTATATCTTTTCATTATTTTTAAACAGCCATACACACAAAATCTACAATATCACCAGCCGAACAACAATCGAGGACTAGCCATGATGTACTAGATCACACCCCAGCAGCGTACTGCACATCTTCTGGCTCTAGAGATTTCACACAAAACAGCCCCCAAAAATGTATTTTCTGAATGGGCATATGCGTCAGGCGACCCGCATGATGTGCACTAGACGACACACCTGCAGACTGCACCACCGGCCACATACTGAAGCAGCAACTCAGCCGAACTGCACGGAGGTAGCAACCGAGCTGCACGGGTGGTCGAGCACCATTGCTGGTGCTTTGCCTGAACTAATCCTGGGCCACGAACAATTTGGCCGATGCATTCACATGCCCAGCCGATGGCTCCACATGTCCAAGTGGCTAGCAACCTAGCAATGCATGCACGTAAGGTTTATATAGGCTTGGGTTCCGCATCTTTTTGTGAGAACTTATTTGAAACATTGATGTGGTCATAACTGAATTCAATATCTGAAACTGAGCCTGTAACCACCGTGTTCATGTTTTGTCTGAACTCCCGTCCCCTTCTCAGGTGACAACACTACCCGGTCTAAAGAACTCCTTGCATTATTACTTATTCTCCGACAGCAAGATGCAATCAGTTCCATTTGTTTCTAGTCTAGCTGTAGAAAACATAGGCACAAAAATGCTGGATGATGCGTTAGTAGAGTATGTGAGCATCAATTCTGAAAAACTAAACATGGTAACTTCTGCAGGAAACAAAATAGGAAGATGTCCAAGGAGCTCACCCGAGACCGAGCTTTTGCTGTCGTCGTCCAGGAATACACCTGCAAACTGCGCGGACAAGAGCACCGAGCTGCACCACTTGGACATGGGCGTGACCTTGTACTTCTTCCCCGTGCTGTCGGAACCAAGTGCAATGAGCTAGTGAGCTACATGTTCTGCCATCGGAACCGCGTGCAATGGGCTAGCGAGCTGCATGTTTTGCGGACGCTGGACACACAGCCGTCCAAACTGAAGAAAAAAAGACAAAAGAACGGCAAGCTCGGCTGGCCGGCAGTCTCTTGCACAGTTGCACCCACCCAGTGACGAACTATGTGCCCACTCAAGCGGACTGCAGGCCGCGGCAAGCCGAGCTACAACCTGAGCGGCGACGAGCTGCACGATGAGCCAAAACGAGCTGCACACCATGCTCCCCGGCATCCTGATTCTTGGCAGGCGACCACCAAACTCGGCAGAGGCCAACACGACATCGCGCGTCGGGCTCCTCACTGGGTCCGCATCTGCGGCGGCGGCGACGGCGCCCTCGCTTGAGGCAACAGGGCCGGCGACCACCTGCAGGGAGTTATGTACTTCTTCAATCACCATCAATGAGATCCATGGCCAGGAGGGTCGGTGGTTGCCGAAGACATGCAACGGAGAACAGGTGATGGTGGATCTCACCTGATTCATGGCGGGGCCGACGTGTAGTGGCCGGGGCATCTCGGATCTCGACGTCAGGGAGGCGGGGCTGCTCCGATCCATCTTCGTGGTAGTTAGCATCTGCCGCAGCGGCTGGCCCTCTCGTGGTAGCCGTCGCATCTGCCTCTCTCGACATAGGTTGGTGGAGGCGCTTCCCACGGCGGGGCATCGTGCGGGTCCGCAGCGGCCTGGATCTAGCGCTCCTCATCAGCGAGCGAAGGGATCAAGCAGCGGGGTGCCACGGTTGGCCGGTGGCCAGCGAGGAAACAAGGAGTGGAGGCGGGACGCGACGCGAGGAAGGAGGTGGTTGGGGGCGGCCGGGGCCGATGCGGCGGGGAGAGGCTTGGGGAGGTTGCTGCAGGAGGAGGCTTGGTGGTGGTTGTGTAGCAGCATAAAGGGGAGGTGGTCCGGCGCCGGGAGGCGGGTGGTGGTTCGACGGTGCGGGGAAGAGTTCTAGCCATGGTGGGTCGGGGTGTTAGCAGAATAAGCCGGACTGTTATCAGAATAAGGTCTTAAGGGGTGTTATCATAATAGACACCCTATATATATATATATATATATATATATATATATATATTTGCTTGGGTTGGCACCAGCTTAATGTTTTAATTCACATGTTCTGTTTGCATTGCAGGAAATGCAAGGAAGAGTTAAATCAGGAAGAAAGCAATATCCATGTTGATAAAATGGTTGCCAAGGGGTTTGCTAATTGGTTTAAGAATCATGTGAGATCTTTAGCCACGTGTTTGATGTTTTCTGTGTTATTCACCAATTGTTAAATACCATTGTTTGCTAAATGGTTTATTTGTGCAGATTGGAAAGTTGCATGAGGAGAAGAAGGTCAGTGATGATCTATTTGCTTTGGCATGCTTGCTGGATAAGCGAGTGAGAGTGTATTCAGCATGCATTGCTGACGGTGTCCGGTACCACACCGTTGACCGCGAGGAAAATAGGAAGACACAGAATAGTGGATCATCGCTGAGGGGTCACATGATCGTGAGATCATTGACTTCTATGGTCAGTTGAGAAGCATCGTAAAGCTGCAGTACAACTGTAGTGGAGGCATCCAGCGCTCGGTTGTCTTATTTCGATGTGACTGGTTTGAGCTTGGTAGCAAGAAGAAGAGAGACTATTTTGTCAAATATGATGGCCACTTCAAAAGCATCAACACTGCAAGGTGCTGGTATAAGAGTGATCCCTTTATTCTAACAACACAAGCAACAATGATGTTTTATCTGCCAGACACTCTTTTGCACAGAAAATGGCGAGTTGTGCAAAACTTTGAGCACAGACACTTGTGGAGTGTGACTGAAACTGAAGTGGAAAAGGGCCTTGGTGATGGTGGACTAACATACCAAGATGATGACTCCACGGAAGTTCCATTGCAAGCTGATGATGACTCTATGGAAGTTCCAGTGCAAAGCACAGTGCGAAGGGACCGGAAACGTGTGATCGTTGGTGCTGCAACAGTTGAAGTCATCAAGAAAAGAAGAAAGGAGGTAGCGGATGGACATGAGAGCCAGGATGAGGAAAACCGGACTGATCATACTATGCTGCAATATTATAGTGATGATGAGGAAAACATGAGTGGGCATAGAGTTCCTTGTTTTCGTATCGACGATGATGAGTAGCGAATGGACTGGCAAAGGAAAATACTATTACTTCATGTTCTTTGTTTTGATATCTATGGGACTGGCGATCCGATGTGATCAATCTTCTCTCCAGGTAGAAAAATGCTTGAAGATTGTAGGAGCAAAATGATGTGATCTTGATGGTTGTAGCAAAATGATGATCCTGATGGCTGTAGCAATAGTGATGTAGTTATCCTGATTCACAGTGCTTTAAGATTCTAGCAGCAAAATGTAGTTTTTGTAATATGGAGCAAAATGTAGTTTTTGTAGTTGTTATGCTTGCTGTTTTGAACTGGATTGAGATGTTATGTTTCATGAAGTGTTTTTGAACTAAATTGAGATGTTGTGTTCTGATGGCATGGAGCTGATGGCAAAATGAAGTTTTATACTGATGGAGATTCAAATTTTGGTAATCTACAAGTTGTGTTCTGATGGCATGGAGATGTTGTGCTCAGAATGTTGTCTTGTAATGCAAAAGATTGCAAAATAATCATACAGAAGATTTTTTGAACATCTTTAGTTCAAGTTTTGGTGATCATTTAGTTCGATTTTTGGTCAGAACACCATCATGAATGTTGTCTAGTAGTTTTTGTGATCATTTAGTAGTTTTTTTTTGAACTGAAGATGCTATTTTAACTGAATTTTGGTCAGAACTGAAGATGATTTTTTAACTGAATTTTTCTTCAACTGAACATGGGCGCGCTCCATCAGAGAGCCCGTCTGATCCCATGCGCGGCTCCGTTTCATTGTGAGCAAAAAAATATGCGCTGGCGGGGACTCGACCCCACGACCGTGCGCTTGTTTCACTATGTTTCTACCACTGGGCTAGGAAGAGACTACTGGTGTTCCACTCTGTGCCAACCCTTTTAAATATATCAAACTAGTCAAGTATCAAGCACACACCTCACTAACAAGTGGGCAACTCCACCCACTCACTGACAAGTGGGCCATTTTGCTATTGTACCCAAGCTACCACAAATATGCGCGCAGCCAAAAAATATGCGCGCGGGAGGGGGGGCTCAAACCCACAACATGGCGCTTATTTCACTGTGTTTTGACCACTGGGCTAGGAAGAGGCTGTTGGTTTCGTAATCTATGCCCACCCTTTTCAATATATCAAACTAGTCACGTAGCAAACACTGATAAGTGAACCCACTCCCTCTCTTTTCCCCACTTCTCCTCACCACTCGACCCGCTCCTCCTCTCCATCGACGGCGCCGCCCACCGCTGCCGGCTCCTTCCTCTCCCACCATCGGCCTCCCCACTGCCGTCGGCTCCTTCCTCTCACACCGCTGCCGACTCCTTCCTCTCCCACCACTTCCAACTCCTTCCTCTCTCTCCCGAGGTATGAATCCTTCCTCTCTCTCTCTCTCCTTCCTGGTTAGATTAGTTTTCTGCTACTGGTTAGATTAGGTTTCTTGCCGTTGCCTAGATTGGATTAGATTAGATAGGGATTGGATTAGATTAGGGTTTGATTTGGTTAGGGTTTGATTGGGACTGCATTCGATTAGATTAGGGTTGGATTAGATTATGGTTTGATTAGTGGGAATTGATTCTGTTAAGGATTATGATGTCAAGTATGCTTTGTGCCTTTTGATAAGAGTGGGAATTGATTCAGTTATGGAAATAGATGTTCTGTGCCATTTAATATGCAGCAAGTGTGTTCTAATTTGTTTTGCTATGTAGGTGTACAAATACAACGTGATCATGCTAAGCAATGCTTTGTTGGTGCTTATGTTCTGATGTGTACAAATACAATTTTATCTAGGTGTTTGCACTGCTAAGATTTTCTTGGTCTCTTGTCTTTTCTGTTTTGATGTTATATTCATAGAAGTTTGCATATGCCTGCATCATGTAATGTGATCATGCTAGCTCAAAAGGTTGAGAAAGGCCAGTGTCAGAAATGATCATAATCTCTTGATGATGCATGAAGTATTTCCTGCTATAATTTTCTTCAGTCACACTGTTGTTTTGCTGTGCTTGATAAACCTGAGACTTCTTTCTATTGTAATATTGAAACTGTTGTTTTGCTATACACTATTGGTCCATTTATAACAGATATGGTTCTGGTCAATTTATAGTAGATATGGTTCTGGTCAATTTATATTGCTGTGTTCTGGTCAATTTATAGTAGATTTTAGTGTTGTTGCTGTTGGTGGTCACGTGATGATGTTGTTGTTGCTATGTTAGCTTACTATGCTATTGATGTTGATGTTCTTGTTTATAGTAGGAGCAAATTGAGGCCATTGCCATTTATAGTAGTATTCCAAATTGAGGCCCTAACAAACACATGTAGTAATTATTCTACTGTTTTGAAGTGCTTGTTTCCTATTTATGTCCAGTCTTGTTGTTTAATTTACAATGCTGCTTTTCAGAGAAATGAGATGGCTGGCTTGGAAGGTTTCGAGTTCTTCGAGATCGTAATTGAGAAATCTTGCAGTAGGCAGGTATATTTATCATCACTCATTTCTTTATCATCACTCTGCTGTCTAGTGCTTGATTGGCACAATTAACCACTGCTTGACCCTCGCTGCAGAGGCTTCCTGACAAGTTTGCGAAGATGCTCGCCGGCCGTGAGCCCCACAAAGTGAAGCTGCGGGAGGCCGGCAGTGGGCTTCGCTGGCTGTGGGACGTGTTGGTGGTGTTCGATGGTGAAGGCCACATGTACATAGGGCCCGGATGGGAGCATTTCGCCCGCGCCCATGAGCTATAACTCGGGTACTTCCTTGTCTTCCGCTACGACGGCAACGCCATGTTCACCGTGAAGATGTTCGACAACACCATGTGCCGCATGTACTACCAGCACGGCAACGATGCCAGTAAGCTCTCTACCTCTCTTCTTCCTGTCCTTTTGGCTTCCTCTACCTACACGATGACAACACCATGTTCACACTTTGTTGCATTTGGCCAGGCAATGGGAGCAGCAGCAGGGTTGACAAGGAGAAGAGCAGGGATGACGAGGAGCAGCCTATTCTGTCTGACAACAACCATGATATGATGGTGGCTGACGACGACCCTGCTATGGTGGTGGCGAATGACGACCTTGCCATGGTGGTGGCGGACGACGACCTTGCTATGGTGGTGGCGGACGACGACCATGCTATGGTGGTGGCGGACGACGACCTTGCTATGGTGGATGACGACGGCCTCGCGATGGTGGTGGCGCCTGCAATCCCACAGCTTGGCGACATGACCATGCCAATTGTGGTAGAGGAGTACATCCGCATTGGGATTCGCCACTCTGAGCGCATCAGGTTGATGAAGGAGAAGAAGGAGGAGTGAAGATGCTAAGAAATGAAGTGGCAATGTTAACCATGTTAGGTTTAAACTTGTTAGTGTAATCTGAACATGTCAATGTTAAGTATGTTAGGTTTAATTTTGTGCATGCTCATGGATGTTGTATGACTGTGTCATCTAAACATGTCAATTTCTTAACAATGAATATTCAGTTTAGTAATTGATGGGAATTGAAATTTTTTTATGCATGCTCATGGATGAAACATAAAATTATGGGTTTTTGTGCATGCTCATGTATGAAACAATATAAGTTTCATTTTTTGAATGCTAAAAACATGACTCAAACCCAAGCCACGGACGACCGCTGCAACGAAATCAGCCGGTTTTTGAAAACACCACAAAAAATTCGAAAACCATTTTTCATTTTTTGAATGCTAAAGACATGCGTTTTTCGTGAAGCGGCTACAAGGAGGGTAACCCCAAACGGCGCCATCCCATGTATATCTCAAAGTAGACCCTATTTTATGGACGATCGCCAAAAAGCATGCATTTCCGACCCTCGTAGCTACTGCCGGCAATTCAGACCACCTTCGGCCGATTCAGCTGGAACCGACTGGAATTAGAACTGCGGGTCCTCCATAGCTTGCCTGTTATTTTCACTATAAATCATTTTTAGCTTCACATTTAGGCATTTCATCACAGAATCGACAACAGATTTGCACGGCCCAAAACCTAGCCACGGACGGCCGCCACGACGAAATCAGCCGGTTTATGAAAACACCATAAAAAATTCAAAAAAAAATCAAAAACATCGGAGACCTCCGCGTCACATCATCAAATGTGGCCTACCAACTAGAAAAAATACTAAACTTGCAATACCGGCATTTTTTTGACAAAGTGTTCTAAAAACGACCTACCATGAATGAAGATTCATGGCTTTCAAGCCAAACTAGCAATGATATGGCCGCATCCGTTGAATAGTTTTTGATAATATGCCCAAATTTGGCGCATGCCTCCGTCTTGTGATGGCAAACAGTGTTGCCAAAGCGAGGTTCCAACTTGTTTAACAAAAAAAAAACAGTTTTTCATTTTTTGAATGCTAAAGACATGCGTTTTCCGTGAAGTGGCTACAAGGAGGGTCACCCCAAACGGCGCCAATCCATGTCTATCTCAAAGTAGACCCTATTTTACGGACGGTTGCCAAAAAGCATGCATTTCCGACCCTCGTAGCTACTCCCAGCAATTCAGACCACCTTCGGCCGATTCAGCTGGAATCGGATGGTTTTTGAAAACACCATAAAAAATTCAAAAAAAAATTAAAAAAAGGGAGACCTCCGCATCACATCATCAAATGTGGCCTACCAACTAGCAAAAATACTAAACTTGCAATACCGGCGTTTTCTTGAAAAAGTATTCTGAAAAATGACCTACCATGAACGAAGATTCATGGCTTTCAAGCCAAACTAGCAATGATATGGCCGCATTCGTTGAATAGTTTTGGATAATATGGCCAAATTTGGCGCATGCCTCCGTCTTGTGATGGCAAAAAATGTTGCCAAAGCGAGGTTCCAATTTGTTTAACAAAAAATCGTTTTTCATTTTTTGGATGCTAAAGGCATGCGTTTTTTCATGAAGCGGCTACAAGGAGGGTTACCCCAAACGGCGCCATTCCATGTCTATCTCAAAGTAGACCCTATTTTACAGACGGTCGCCAAAAAGCATGCATTTCTGACCCTCGTAGCTACTCCCGGCAATTCAGCCCACCTTTAGCAGATTCAGCTGGAACCAGCTGGAATTTTAACTGCGGGTCCTCCACAGCTTGCCCGTTAGTTTCACTAAAAATCCTTTTTAGCTTCACAGGTAGGCATTTCATCATAGAATCGACAACAGATTTGCACGGCTCAAACCCTAGCCACGGATGGCCGCCACGACAAAATCGGCCGGTGTTTGAAAACACCGTAAAAAATTCAAAAAAAAATCAAAAAAGGGAGACCTCCGCATCACATCATCAAATGTGGCCTACCAACTAGCCATAATACTAAACTTGCAATACCAGCGTTTTCTTTAAAAAGTGTTCTCAAAAACGACCTACCATGAACCAAGATTCATGGCTTTCAAGCCAAACTAACAATGATATGGCCGCCATCCGTTGAATAGTTTTTGATAATATACCCAAATTTGGCGCATGCCTCCATCTTGTGATGGCAAACAATGTTGCCAAAGCGAGGTCCCAACTTGTTTAACAAGAAAAACCATTTTTCATTTTTTGAATGCTAAAGACATGCATTTTTCGTGAAGCGGCTACAAGGAGGGTCACCCCAAACGGCGCCAATCCATGTTGATCTCAAAGTAGACCCTATTTTACAGGCGGTCGCCAAAAAGCATGCATTTACGACCGTCGTAGCTACTCCCGGCAATTCAGACCACCTTCGGCCGATTCAGTTGGAACCGGCTTGCATTTGAACTGCGGGTCCTCCATAGCTTGCCCGTTATTTTCACTAAAAATCCTTTTTAGCTTCACAGGTAGGCATTTCATCACAGAATCGACAACAGATCTACACGGCTCAAACCCTAGCCACGGACGGCCGCCGCGACGAAATCGGCCGGTGTTTGACAACACCGTAAAAATTCAAAAAAATCAAAAAAGGGAGACCTCTGGGTCACATTATCAAAAGTGGCCTACCAACTAGCAAAAATACTAAACTTGCGATACCGGCATTTTCTTTAAAAAGTGTTCTTAAAAACGACCTACCATGAATGAAGATTCATGGCTTTCAAGCCAAACTAACAATGATATGGCCGCATCCGTTGAATAGTTTTTGATAATATGCCCAAATTTGGCGCATGCCTCCGTCTTGTGATGGCAAACAGTGTTGCCAAAGCGAGGTTCCCACCTGTTTAACAAAAAAACAGTTTTTCATTTTTTGAATGCTAAAGACATGCGTTTTTCGTGAAGTGGCTACAAGGAGGGTCACCCCAAACGGCGCCAATCCATGTCTATCTCAAAGTAGACCCTATTTTATGGACGGTTGCCAAAAAGCATGCATTTCCGACCCTCGTAGCTACTCCCAGCAATTCAGACCACCTTCGGCCGATTCAGCTGGAATCGGACGGTTTTTGAAAACACCATAAAAAATTCAAAAAAAATAAAAAATGGGAGACCTCCGCATCACATCATCAAATGTGGCCTACCAACTAGCAAAAATACTAAACTTGCAATACCGGCGTTTTCTTGAAAAAGTATTCTGAAAAACGACCTACCATGAACGAAGATTCATGGCTTTCGAGCCAAACTAGCAATGATATGTCCGCATTCGTTGAATAGTTTTGGATAATATGGCCAAATTTGGCACATGCCTCCGTCTTGTGATGGCAAAAAACGTTGCCAAAGCGAGGTTCCAATTTGTTTAACAAAAAATCGTTTTTCATTTTTTGGATGCTAAAGGCATGCGTTTTTCATGAAGCGGCTACAAGGAGGGTCACCCCAAACGGCGCCATTCCATGTCTATCTCAAAGTAGACTCTATTTTACAGACGGTCGCCAAAAAGCATGCATTTCTGACCCTCGTAGCTACTCCCTGCAATTCAGCCCACCTTTAGCAGATTCAGCTGGAACCAGCTGGAATTTTAACTGCGGGTCCTCCACAGCTTGCCCGTTATTTTCGCTAAAAATCCTTTTTAGCTTCACAGGTAGGCATTTCATCACAGAATCGACAACAGATTTGCATGGCTCAAACCCTAGCCACGGATGGCCGCCGCGACAAAATCGGCCGGTGTTTGAAAACACCGTAAAAAATTGAAAAAAAATCAAAAAAGGGAGACCTCCGCATCACATCATCAAATGTGGCCTACCAACTAGCCATAATACTAAACTTGCAATACCGGCGTTTTCTTTAAAAAGTGTTCTCAAAAACGACCTACCATGAACGAAGATTCATGGCTTTCAAGGCAAACTAGCAATGATATGGCCGCCATCCGTTGAATAGTTTTTGATAATATACCCAAATTGGTCGCATCCCTCCATCTTGTGATGGCAAACAATGTTGCCAAAGCGAGGTTCCAACTTGTTTAACAAGAAAAACCGTTTTTCATTTTTTGAATGCTAAAGACATGCGTTTTTCGTGAAGCAGCTACAAGGAGGGTCACCCCAAACGGCGCCAATCCATATTGATCTCAAAGTAGACCTTATTTTACAGGCATCACCAAAAAGCATGCATTTACGACCGTCGTAGCTACTCCCGGCAATTCAGACCACCTTCGGCCAATTCAGTTGGAACCGGCTTGCATTTGAACTGCGGGTCCTCCATAGCTTGCCCGTTATTTTCACTAAAAATCCTTTTTAGCTTCACAGGTAGGCATTTCATCACAGAATCAACAACAGATCTACACGGCTCAAACCCTAGCCATGGACGGCCGCCTCGACGAAATCGGCCGGTGTTTGACAACACCGTAAAAAATTCAAAAAAATCAAAAAAGGGAGACCTCCGCGTCACATTATCAAAAGTGGCCTACCAACTAGCAAAAATACTAAACTTGCAATACCGGCATTTTCTTTAAAAAGTGTTCTCAAAAACGACCTACCATGAACGAAGATTCATGGCTTTCAAGCCAAACTAGCAATGATATGGCCGCATCCGTTGAATAGTTTTTGATAATATGCCCAAATTTGGAGCATGCCTCCGTCTTGTGATGGAAAACAATGTTGCCAAAGCGAGGATCCAACTTGTTTAACAAAAAAATGTTTTTCATTTTTTGAATGCTAAAGCCATGCGTTTTTTGTGAAGCGGCTACAAGGAGGGTCACCCCAAACGGCGCCATTCCATGTCTATCTCAAAGTACACCCTATTTTACAGACGGTCGCAAAAAGCATGCATTTCCGACCCTTGTAGCTACTCCCGGCAATTCAGACCACCTTCGGCTGATTCAGCTGGAACCGGCTGGAATTTGAACTGCGGGTCCTCCATAGCTTGCCCGTTATTTTCACTAAAAATCCTTTTTAGCTTCATAGGTAGGCATTTCATCGCAGAATCGACAACAGATTTGCATGGCCCAAACCCTAGCCATGGCGGCCGCCGCGACGAAATCGGCCGGTTTATGAAAACACCATAAAAAATTCAAAAAAAAACAAAAAAATGGGAGACCTCCGCGTCATATCATCAAATGTGGCCTACCAACTAGCAAAAATACTAAACTTGCAGTACCGGCGTTTTCTTGACAAAGTGTTCTAAAAACGACCTACCATGAACGAAGATTCATGGCTTTCAATCCAAACTAGCAATGATATGGCCGCATCCGTTGAATAGTTTTTGATAATATGCCCAAATTTGGCGCATGCCTCCGTCTGGTGATGGAAAACAATGTTGCCAAAGCGAGGATCCAACTTGTTTAACGAAAAAACCGTTTTTCATTTTTTGAATGATAAAGACATGTGTTTTTCGCGAAGCGGCTACAAGGAGGGTCAACCCAAACGGTGCCATTCCATGTCTATCTCAAAGTAGACCCTATTTTACGGACGGTCGCCAAAAAGCATGCATTTCCGACCCTCGTAGCTACTCCCGGCAATTCAGACCACCTTCGGCCGATTCAACTGGAACCTGCTGGAATTTGAACTAGGGGTCCTCGATAGCTTGCCTGTTATTTTCATTAAAACTCCTTTTTAGCTTCACAGGTAGGCATTTCATCGCAGAATCGACAACAGAGTTGCACTGCGCAAATCCTAGACAGGGACATCCTCCGCGACGAAATCGACCATTTTATGAAAACACCATAAAAAATTCAAAAAAATTAAAAAATGGGAGACCTCCGCGTCACATCATCAAATGTGGCCTACCAACTAGCAAAAATACTAAACTTGCAATACCGGCATTTTCTTGAAAAAGTATTCTGAAAAACGACCTACCATGAACGAAGATTCATGGCTTTCAAGCCAAACTAGCAATGATATGGCCGCATCCGTTGAATAGTTTTTGGTAATATACCCAAATTTGGCGCATGCCTCCGTCTTGTGATCGCAAACAATGTTGCCAAGGCGAGGATCCAACCTGTTTAACAGAAAAAACTGTTTTTCATTTTTTGAATGCTAAAGACATGCGTTTTTCGTGAAGCGGCTACAAGGAGGGTCACCCCAAACGGCGCCATTCCATGTCTATCTCAATGTAGACCCTATTTTACGGACGGCTGCCAAAAAGCATGCATTTCCGACCCTCGTAGCTACTCCCGGCAATTCAGACCACCTTCGGCCGATTTAGCTGGAACCGGCTGGAATTTGAACTGCGGGTCCTCCATAGCTTGCCCGTTATTTTCACTAAAAATCATTTTTAGCTTCACAGGTAGGCATTTCATGGCAGAATCGACAACAGTTTTGCACGGCCCAAACCCTAGCCACGGATGGCTGCCGCGACGAAATCGGCCGGTTTATGAAAACATCGTAAAAAATTCAAAAAAACATGGAAGACCTCCGCGTCACATCATCAAATGTCGCCTACCAACTATCAAAAATACTAAACTTGCAATACTGGCGCTTTCTTGAAAAAATGTTCTAAAAAACGACCAACCATGAACGAAGATTCATGGCTTTCAAGCCAAACTAGCAATGATATGGCCGCATTCGTTGAAACGTTTTGGATAATATGGCCAAATTTGGCGCATGCCTCCGTCTTGTGATGGCAAACAATGTTGCCAAAGCGAGGTTCCAATTTGTTTAACAAAAAACAGTTTTTCATTTTTTGAATGTTAAAGGCATGCGTTTTTCGTGAAGCGGCTAGAAGGAGGGTCACCCCAAATGGCGCCATTCCATGTCTATCTCAAAGTAGACCCTATTTTATGGACGGTCGCCAAAAACCATGCATTTCTCACCCTCGTAGCTACTCCCGGCAATTCAGACCACCTTTGGCCGATTCAGCTGGAACCGGCTTAAATTTGAACTGCGGGTCCTCCATAGCTTGCCCGTTATTTTCACTAAAAATCCTTTTTAGCTTCAAAGGTAGGCATTTCATCACAGAATCGACAACGGATTTGCACGGCTCAAACCCTAGCCACGGACGGCCACCGTGACGAAATCAAAAAAGGGAGACCTCCGCATCACATCTTCAAATTTGGCCTACCAACTAGCCATAATACTAAACTTGCAATACGGGCGTTTTCTTTGAAAAGTGTTCTAAAAAACGACCTACCATGAACGAAGATTCATGGTTTTCAAGCCAAACTAGCAATGATATGGCCGCCATCCGTTGAATAGTTGTTGATAATATACCCAAATTTGGCACATGCCTCCATCTTGTGATGGCAAACAATGTTGCCAAAGCGAGGTTCCAACTTGTTTAACAAAAAAACTATTTTTCATTTTTTGAATGCTAAAGACATGCGTTTTTCGTGAAGCGGCTACAAGGAGGATCACCCCAAACGGCGCCAATCAATGTTGATCTCAAAGTAGACCCTATTTTACAGGCGGTCGCCAAAAAGCATGCATTTACGACACTCGTAGCTACTCCAGGCAATTCAGACCACCTTCGGCCGATTCAGTTGGAACCGGCTTGCATTTGAACTGCGGGTCCTCCATAGCTTGCCCGTTATTTTCACTAAAAATCCTTTTTAGCTTCAGAGGTACGCATTTCATCACAGAATCGACAACAGATCTACACGGCTCAAACCCTAGCCACGGACGACCGCCGCGACGAAATCGGCCGATGTTTGACAACACCGTAAAATATTCTAAAAAATCAAAAAAGGGAGACCTCCGTGTCACATTATCAAATGTGGCCTACCAACTAGGAAAAATACTAAACTTGCAATACCGGCGTTTTGTTTAAAAAGTGTTCTCAAAAATGACCTACCATGAACGAAGATTCATGGCTTGCAAGCCAAACTAGCAATGATATGGCCGCATCCGTTGAGTAGTTTTCGATAATATGCCCAAATTTGGAGCATGCCTCCGTCTTGTGATGGCAAACAATGTTGCCAAAGCGAGGATCCAACTTGTTTAACAAAAAAAATGTTTTTCATTTTTTGAATGCTAAAGCCATGCGTTTTTCGTGAAGCGGCTATAGGGAGGGTCACCGCAAACGGCGCCATTCCATGTCTATCTCAAATTAGACCCTATTTTACAGACGGTCGCCAAAAAGCATGCATTTCCGACCCTCGTAGCTACTCCCGGCAATTCAGACCACCTTCGGCCGATTCAGCTGGAACCGGCTGGAATTTGAACTGCGGGTCCTCCATAGCTTGCCCGTTATTTTCATTAAAATTACTTTTTAGCTTCATAGGTAGGCATTTCATCGCAGAATCGACAACAGATTTGCATGGCCCAAACCCTAGCCACGGACGGCCGCCGCGATGAAATCGGCCGGTTTATTAAAACACCATAAAAAATTCAAAAAAAAATCAAAAAAATGGGAGACCTCCGCGTCATATCATCAAATGTGGCCTACCAACTAGCAAAAATACTAAACTTGCAGTACCGGCGTTTTCTTGACAAAGTGTTCTGAAAACGAACTAGCATGAACGAAGATTCATGGCTTTCAAGCCAAACTAGCAATGATATGGCCGCATCCGTTGAATAGTTTTTGATAACATGCCCAAATTTGGCGCATGACTCCGTCTTGTGATGGCAAACAATGTTGCCAAAGAGAGGTTCCAACTTGTTTCACAAAAAAAACTGTTTTTAATTTTTTGAATCCTAAAGACATGCGTTTTTCGTGAAGCGGCTACATGGAGGGTCACCCCAAACGACGCCAATCCATGTTCATGTCAAAGTAGACCCTATTTTACGGACGGTCGCCAAAAAGCATGCATTTACAATGCTCATAGCTACTCCCAGCAATTTAGACCACCTTCGGCCGATTCAGTTGGAACTGGCTTAAATTTCAACTGCGGGTCCTCCATAGCTTGCCCGTTATTTTCACTAAAAATCCTTTTTAGCTTCAAAGGTAGGCATTTCATCACAGAATCGACAACGGATTTGCACGGCTCAAACCCTAGCCACGGACGGCCACCGTGACGAAATCAAAAAAGGGAGACCTCCGCATCACATCTTCAAATTTGGCCTACCAACTAGCCATAATACTAAACTTGCAATACCGGCGTTTTCTTTAAAAAGTGTTCTAAAAAACGACCTACCATGAACGAAGATTCATGGCTTTCAATCCAAACTAGCAATGATATGGCCGCATCCATTGAATAGTTTTTGATAATGTGCCCAAATTTGGCGCATGCCTCCGTCTTGTGATGGAAAACAATGTTGCCAAAGCGAGGATCCAACTTGTTTAACAAAAAAACCGTTTTTCATTTTTTGAATGATAAAGACATGTGTTTTTCGCAAAGCAGCTACAAGGAGGGTCACCCCAAACGGCGCCATTCCATGTCTATCTCAAAGTAGACCCTATTTTACGGACGGTCGCCAAAAAGCATGAATTTCTGACCCTCATAGCTACTCCCGACAATTCAGACCACCTTCGGCAGATTCAACTGGAACCTGCTAGAATTTGACCTAGGGGTCCTCGATAGCTTGCCTGTTATTTTCATTAAAAATCCTTTTTAGTTTCACAGGTAGGCATTTCATCGCAGAATCGACAACAGATTTGCACTGCCCAAATCCTAGCCACAGACATCCTCCGCGACGAAATTGACCGTTTTATGAAAACACCATAAAAAACTAAAAAAAATCAAAAAATGGGAGACCTCCGCGTCACATCATCAAATGTGGCCTACCAACTAGCAAAAATACTCAACTTGCAATACCGGCGTTTTCTTGACAAAGTATTCTAAAAACGACCTACCATGAACGAAGATTCATGGCTTTCAAGCCAAACTAGCAATGATATGGCCGCATCCGTTGAATAGTTTTTGGTAATATACCCAAATTTGGCGCATGCCTCCGTCTTGTGATCGCAAACAATGTTGCCAAGGCGAGGATCCAACCTGTTTAACAGAAAAAACTGTTTTTCATTTTTTGAATGCTAAAGACATGCGTTTTTCGTGAAGCGGCTACAAGGAGGGTCACCCCAAACGGCGCCATTCCATGTCTATCTCAAAGTAGACCCTATTTTACGGACGGCTGCCAAAAAGCATGCATTTCCGACCCTCGTAGCTACTCCCGGCAATTCAGACCACCTTCGGCCAATTTAGCTGGAACCGGCTGGAATTTGAACTGCGGGTCCTCCATAGCTTGCCCGTTATTTTCACTAAAAATCATTTTTAGCTTCACAGGTAGGCATTTCATGGCAGAATCGACAACAGTTTTGCACGGCCCAAACCCTAGCCACGGATGGCTGCCGCGACGAAATCGGCCGGTTTATGAAAACATCGTAAAAAATTCAAAAAAACATGGAAGACCTCCGCGTCACATCATCAAATGTCGCCTACCAACTATCAAAAATACTAAACTTGCAATACTGGCGCTTTCTTGAAAAAATGTTCTAAAAAACGACCAACCATGAACGAAGATTCATGGCTTTCAAGCCAAACTAGCAATGATATGGCCGCATTCGTTGAAACGTTTTGGATAATATGGCCAAATTTGGCGCATGCCTCCGTCTTGTGATGGCAAACAATGTTGCCAAAGCGAGGTTCCAATTTGTTTAACAAAAAACTGTTTTTCATTTTTTGAATGTTAAAGGCATGCGTTTTTCGTGAAGCGGCTAGAAGGAGGGTCACCCCAAATGGCGCCATTCCATGTCTATCTCAAAGTAGACCCTATTTTACGGACGGTCGCCAAAAACCATGCATTTCTCACCCTCGTAGCTACTCCCGGCAATTCAGACCACCTTTGGCCGATTCAGCTGGAACCGGCTGGAATTTTAACTGCGGGTCCTCCATAGCTTGGCCGTTATTTTCACTAAAAAACCTTTTTAGCTTCACAGGTAGGCATTCATCACAGAATCGACAACAGACTTGCACGGCTCAAACCCTAGCCACGGACGGCCGCCGCGACAAAATCGGCCGGTGTTCGAAAACACCGTAAAAATTTCAAAAAAAAATCAAAAAAGGGAGACCTCCGCATCACATCATCAAATGTGGCCTACCAACTAGCCATAATACTAAACTTGCAATACCGGCGTTTTCTTTAAAAAGTGTTCTCAAAAACGACCTACCATGAACGAAGATTCATGGGTTTCAAGGCAAACTAGCAATGATATGGCCGCATCCATTGAATAGTTTTTGATAATATGCCCAAATTTGGCGCATGCCTCCGTATTATGATGGCAAACAATGTTGCCAAAGCGAGGATCCAACTTGTTTAACATAGAAGCATACGACGGAACAACAGACCCTACAGTCTGGATCAAGGACTACATCCTCCACATACACATGGCCAAAGGAGACGACTTCCACGCCATAAAATACTTACCCCTTAAGCTCAAAGGGCCAGCCCGGCATTGGCTTAAAAGCCTTCCCGAAAACACCATGGGAAGTTGGGAAGTGCTTGAGGATGCTTTCCGGGAAAATTTTCAAGGGACCTATGTCCGGCCCCCGGATGCAGATGATCTGAGTCATATAACTCAGCAGCCCGGAGAGTCAGCCCGGAAGCTCTGGAATAGATTCCTTATCAAAAAGAATCAGATAGTCAACTGTCCGGACGTAGAGGCCCTAGTAGCTTTCAAACATAGCGTCCGAGACGAATGGCTCGCCAGACACCTCGGCCAAGAAAAGCCGCGAACAATGGCTGCGTTAACAAGCCTCATGACCCGCTTCTGTGCAGGAGAGGATAGCTGGTTGGCAAGAAGCAGCACCAGCGACCCGAATACGTCCGAACCCAGAGATGGGAACGGGAAGCCGCGCCGTAACAAAGAACCGCGCCGGATAAAGGACAAGAGCCCGATGAGCACGGCAGTAAACGCCGGATTCAAAAGCTCTCGGCAAAATCAGAAAAAGTCGCCCCCCAAAGACGACAGGGACGAGCTATCCAACCTCAACAAAAATTTTGACAAAATATGTCAAATCCACAGCACTCCGGGGAGACCTGCAAACCATACCCACAGAGATTGTTGGGTCTTTAAGCAGTCCGGCAGCTCAACACCGAACACAAGGGGCTCAACACACCAAGCGAAGATGACGAGGCACCCCACGAGCAGAACACCGGAGAACAAAAGAAGTTCCCACAAGAAGTCAAGACAGTAAATCTACTTCATGTGACAAAAGAGAAGAGCAGAATGGCACCTACAAAGACACGCGCCGTACAGCCAGCCCCGGAGGAGCAACCCCACTGGTTGTTACAACCAATCACCTTCGGTCATCAGGATTACTCTAGAGGAGACCAGAACGCAGGCTGGACTGCCTTGGTCGTAAATCCAATTATTAACGGACTCCAATTTACAAACGCCCTTATGGACGGAGGCAGCGACTTGAAACTGTTATATCAGGACACAGTCCACAAACTCGGGGTAAACCCAGTTGTAATCCACCTCGGCAACACTTCCTTTCAAGGAGTAACGCCAGGTTCGGATACCCCAAGTATGGGTTTCCTTACGTTAGAAGCCACGTTCGGATCACCCGACAACTTCCGAAGCGAAAAGCTAACATTCCACATCGCCCCATTCGTAAGTCGCTATCAACCGCTATTGGGACGCGAAGCTTTCGCCCGCTTTAACGCAATACCGTACTACCCATCCCTTACACTCAAAATGCCCGGCCCAAAGGGCATCATTTCATTACAAGGGAACATAAATTGACCCCCAAAGTACAGGCAGGGGTGCGGCTGCCTAGACATCCGCCCACAAATCCAGCCCTACTATCCCGGACACGGCTCGACGAGTCCGGCGTCAACATGCTTAATAGCCGCATACCCTCGTGCAAGGGGCTCCATGTGCTCACGCCCGGAGACAATACGGCCCAACTCTTGCTCCAACTATATTTTATTTATTTCGATATAGATTTCTCACACGCTTATTTTTTACTAAGTTCCTCTCTTTCGCAGACGAACATCGTGCTACGCCCGTCCAGGATACGGCACAACGGAGACACAGGCATAGACGTGTAGTAGGGACCCATTTCAAGGATTCTTTTTAGATTAAGACCCTGCGTAAACCTTTTTTACTGTCTCTTGTTGATAGCATCCCTCGATTTTCTCTATAGCCGAGGAGGAGGCTGGCGTCTTGGCATGTGGCCACGCCAGAATTTTTGCACGTACCTGGACACTAGGGGCTTTTTTACCAAGGGCTCTATTTCGGCCCGTCTTCATAAAGACCGAATACCTTAGGGAGTGTTCCGCGTCGCGAGTTTGGCCCTATATGCATCAGCTCCGAATCATGTCTTTGGTCAAATGTTGGGTTTGCCCGGCTCCTGTGTTTTGCTGCCTTATGTTCTGTTATATCGGCTAATGCGGCACCAGGAGAACTACTGCGATTGTGCCCCGGTTCGGCCAGGTGAGCACCTCAGTAGAGAAAGCCGAAAACTGACTGTCATGATATAGAGAGAGACTGGTCAACCACTCGATGACTTTCGAAATCTTTTGAATTCCCCCGCATTAACGAAGGGCCGCTTCCCGGTCAGGCACACTCACGCCCCGAATTCGGGCGAGCGCGGTGCCCCTAGGGGCTGTTCAGTAGCCCCACTGTTAAACTCCTATGGCTAAGTGAAAGTGATAAAGCATTATAGTCCGGTTGCCTAGTTCGCCGCGCCATCACCTCCTTTGTAGGACCAAGACGTTGCATTAAGTGTGAAAAGGCGCCTTTTTGCAAACACCCCCGCATTCTATGCGTGGGGGCTGAAGCCAACGACTGCCATCTTTCAGGTTATATACACATATATACATTAAACGGCCGCACAGGAGGCATTATGATTCTTGTAAGCACAAGTATAATAAGCTTCTTTCATAAAAACAAAATTCGTTTTACAAATAGTATCAGCTATTCGAACACAACATCCTTTGAGCACTGCGACTCTATTATACGAGCGCCAGGAAGAACTTCCTCAAAATAGTGCTTGGCAGGTACTCGGCTTTCGTCCGAATCCTGGGACGCAACAATACTGGCCTTCATATCTGCCCAGTATGTTTTGACACGGGCAAGAGCCATCTGTGCGCCCTCTATGCACGCCGACCTCTTCATCGCATCAGCATGCGGCACCGAACCAAGGAACTGCTGCACCAAGCCAAAATAACTCTTCGGCTCCAGCTTCTCCGGCCACAGACGACTCGCAACATACCTCATGGCGAGTCCGGACAATCTGTTCAGCTCCGCCCAGACAGCTAAACGGTCGGACACTGACAGTGGGCGTTTTGGATTGTGGTACTGCGACAAAAAAGCTCTTCCAACTCATGGTCACCTCGGTTGTGGAAGTGTTCGGTCGCGTCCGCCGCACTTGTGGCCAAATCCAGATAAGCGTTTTCCGCACTCCACTGCCGGTCTAATGGAAGATACTTGGGGTCTCCGAACTTCATCCGGAGCATATAAGGCTTTCCAGCCGTGATATCTCCGGCCTGACGTAGCTCCTCTTTCACCGCTCTCATGGCACAGCGAGTATCCTTGGCTTCGGCAGTGATCTTCTCAAGTTCCTTCTGAGCCGCCTTACCTGCTTGTTCAAGAAATTTACAGCGGTCAGTAGCATCCTTCAATTTTTTGGCCATCTCGGCTATTTCCTTCTTGCTCTGGCAGTGAGCAGCCTGTTCGGCTCTTAGCTCTTCAGCCGCTTTAACGGCAGCCGCATCACTTTTCCTTGCTTGCTCCTTGGCTCGGGCAAGTTCCGCCCGAAGGTTCTCCACAGCAGCAGCACCATCTACATAAAATATATATATATATATATATATATATATATATATAAGGCCTGAGCATCAAGCTCCTATTACTGGGTGTCTTTTGAACATACCTTGAGCCTTGTCTAGCCGCTTATTTACAAGCGCGATGTCGGCATCTGCTACGTCAAGTTGCCGCTTCAGTTCGGTAGATTCATCAGTCCGGCTAGCCATCGAACACCTCGCCACCTTCATAGAATAGGCGACATATTATACCTGGGGTTATGATCCTCTGTGTGCCGTCACTCGTGACGACACACAAAGTCTCAGGGGCTACTATTCATACAGGGCATATTTAATATGCAGCTCTACCAAAAGGTACACCTTTTTTACATACCTCAAAGCCTGTTAGTAAACTCCTGGCAGCCTCGTACATTCCGCTTTCCGCGGATGAAATCCTTCCAATCACCGTATCCATCAACGTACGGTGTTCTTCTAAGATGGACGCCCTACCAAGCAGATCCTTCAGCCCCTCCGCCGGTGCGCAAGAGGGTGCCGGACTAGTCTGACGACCTTTTCTAGGGTTCGGACTTGAAAAAACCCTCCGGGACGATACCTCGGGGTCGCCAGCCTCGTGAGACGGTGGAACAAGGGGAGGCATTTCGCTCTCTATCATTTCTGGACGAAGATCCCCTGAAGATGAGCTCTACTGAGAAGGGTTGAGATCCGAACTGCAAAATAATGTTTCGATTATTTTCCTCAGGGATAAGACGTGAGTGTGATTCATTATGGAACCCCTCCCTTCACTTATGCCTCTGGGGAGAGCGGGTCCCCTTTAGGGGGCGATTCGGCTGGGGCGCTCTTCGGTGCCGAACCCTCTGATGAAGATTTCTTTCCCCGTTTTGAGGTTATCACCTCCGGGTCTTCAGAGGCAGTCCTTTTCTTTCCCTGGTTGGGAGAATTTTTGATTCTTCCCTTCCTAACGGCCTCCTTCATGGAGGCGGTAGCTCCTTGGGTCCCCTCTTCGCCTTCCGCCAACGACACGACCTCCAGCATCCTGGTCAGCATGGGATTCGGCACGGTCTCGGGCAGGGGGGCTGGACACCTGATAAGCTTTGCCTTCGCCATCCACTCCTATTCGAAGGACAACTCTGTTAAAGGGTAGATTTGATAAAAATATGGATGGTGTATCCAAATACGGGGCTACTTACTTTAGCATCCGGGCGATTGCAGCTCAGACCTGCGTCCTCGGACAAATCCGGACACCTTGCTTGTGATCCGAAGAACAATTTGTACATCTCCATGGGTGTCATTCCCATGAAATGTTGTAGGACTCATGGTCCCTCCGGATTGAACTCCCACAGGTGGAGAGGTCGACGTTTGCAGGGCAGTGTGCGGCGAATCACCATGACTTGCGCCACTACGGTCAAATTGATATCTCTTTCTAGAAGATCTCGAATACGGCCCTGCAGCAAGGGCACATCTTTGGGCGGCCCCCAGATAAGTCCTTCATTAACCCATGACGCCATCCGTGGTGGGGGACCCGAGCGAAACGTAGGTGGTGCCACCCATGTGGTACCCCTAGGGGCTGTGATGTAAAACCAGTCCCGTTGCCATAAGCCGAGCTCCTCTTGAAAAGAGCCTTCGGGCCATGGAGCGTCGTCCATCTTGCTTATTATAGCCCCTCCGCACTCAACATGCTGCCCCTCGATCATTTTCGGTTCCACTTTGAAAGTTTTTTGCCACAATCCGAAGTGAGGGGTGATATGGAGGAAGGTCTCGCACACGACAATGAATGATGAGATCTGGAGGATGGACTCTGGAGCTAGGTCATGGAACTCCAGCCCGTAGTAATATATAAGCCCCCTCACAAAGGGATTGATCGGGAAGCCTAGCCCCCGAAGGAAGTGAGATGCGAACACCACGCTTTCACCAGGCTGGGGAGCGGGAACCGCTTGCCCTTGAGTAGGCAGTCTATGCGAGATTTCGCTGGTTAGATACCTGGCATCTCTTAGCTTTCGCACATCTTCTTCTGTAATGGAGGAAGGCATCCACCGGCCTTGTAGGTCGGAGCCGGACGTCTTCGAAGGTCTGAAGCGCCTAAAACTAGAGCTTTGGGTGTTGGAACTCAAAGCGAGGGGCAGATTTGATTGGTTTGAGAAGAAGGGAGCCGGGCCTTGGTTCCTTTATAAAGGAGGTGAATACCAAGAGCCCTCCCCGTAACCGTTTGAGACTCGCTTTCAATTAGGGAGTCATACCCAAGTCACGGTTGGGTTACCCACACCCGTATTGATGAGAATCCCGGAATAAGGGGACACGATCTCTGCTTTGACAAGACGTGCCAAGGGAACCGCCTCGCTAAACGCACTGAGGTGGAACAATAAAATGAATAAAAGCCTGGCCGTGCTATGATGTCACGCCGCGGAATACGTCAGCAGATCCGATTAACGCAAATATTATTCTCTCTACAGTGGAATGTGGAACTTATTTTGCAGAGCCGGACACTACCCTGGTGTTCAACATCTTCTATGAAATATTCGGAGGAGGAACCCGCCTTGCAATGCTGAAGACAACTTGCGCGCCGGACTCGTCGTCATTGAAGCCTGGTTCAGGGGCTACTGAGGGAGTCCTGGATAAGGGGGTGTCCGGATGGCCGGACTAAGAACTTTGGCCGGACTCCCGGACTATGAAGATACAAGATTGAACACTCTGTCCCGTGTCCGAATGGGACTTTCCTTGGCGTGGAAGGCAAGCTTGGCGATACGATATGAAGATCTCCTCCCATTGTAACCGACTCTGGGTAACCCTAGCCCTCTCCGGTGTCTATATAAACCAGAGAGTTTTAGTCTGTAGGACGAACAACAATCATACCATAGGCTAGCTTCTAGGGTTTAGCCACTCCGATCTCGTGGTAGATCTACTCTTGTACTACCCATACCATCAATATTAATCAAGCAGGAGTAGGGTTTTACCTCCATCGAGAGGGACCGAACCTGGGTAAAAACATCGTGTCCCTTGTCTCCTGTTACCATCCGCCTAGACGCACAGTTCGGGACCCCCTACCCGAGATCCGCCGGTTTTGACACCGACAACAGGCTTCTCCATAAGTCTGCATTAACCCAAACGCTTTGATCATTTCATCAAAGCGAATGTTCAAACTCCGAGATGCTTGCACCAGCCCATAGATGGACCGCTGGAGCTTGCATACCTTGTTAGCATTCTTACGATCGACAAAACCTTCCGGTTGCATCATATACAATTCTTCCTTAAGATAGACGTTCAGGAATGCCATTTTGACGTCCATTTGCCATATCTCATAATCATAGTATGCGGCAATGGCTCACATGATTCGGACGGACTTCAACTTCGCTACGGGAGAGAAAGTCTCATTGTAGTCAACCCCTTGAACTTGTCGATAACCCTTAGCGACAAGTCGAGCTTTATAGATGGTGACATTACCATCCGCATCCGTCTTCTTCTTAAAGATCCATTTATTTTCTATCGCTCGCCGATCATCGGGCAAGTTTGTCAAAGTCCATACTTTTTTTTCATACATGGATCCTATCTCAGATTGCATGGTGTCGGTGTCAAAACCGGCCAATCTCGGGTAGGGGGTCCCGAACTGTGCGTCTAGGCGGATGGTAACTGGAGACAAGGGACACGATGTTTTACCCAGGTTCGGGCCCTCTTGATGGAGGTAAAACCCTACATCCTGCTTGATTGATATTGATATTGTGGATGTTTACAAGAGTGGATCTACCACGAGATCAAGGAGGCTAAACCCTAGAAGCTAGCCTATGGTATGATTGTAATGGTTGTTGTTGTGTCCTACGGACTAGAGCCATCCGGTTTATATAGACACCGGAGAGGGCTAGGGTTACATAGAGTCGGTTACAATGGTAGGAGATCTACGTATCCGTATCGCCAAGCTTGCCTTCCACGCCAAGGAAAGTCCCATCCGGACACAGGACGAAGTCTTCAATCTTGTATCTTCATAGTCTTGGAGTCCGGTCGATGATAGTTCGGCCGATGATGGTAGTCCGGCTATCCGGACACCCCCTAATCCGGGACTCCCTCAGTAGCCCCCGAACCAGGCTGCAATGACGATAAGTCCAGCATGTGTGTAGTCTTCGGCGTTGGAAGGCGGGTTCTCCTTCAAGTTCTACGTACCTGCCGAACAGTGTCCGGCTTCCTCATGAATGTTGCGCGTCTTGGCTTCCACGCCCAATAATGGCCTTCTTCCACGCGTCGCGCGAATGTGAAAAGCCAGGGTGTCTTTTATGTTTTACCCCCTAGTTGTGTGAATAATCTTCCTATAAGGGAGGCAAGAATCCAGATCCAAATCACCATCTTCCTCCCGCAAATACTCATCAGAGCGCTTTTGACCAAGAAGCCATTCCATCATCGACCGTCAACGCGGCTCCTCTTCTCGCGCTCCCAGCCCTTTGCTAGGAGATTGGAGGAGATGCTCTGTTCCGCACAACGAGCTGGTGAAGCTCCAAGCGGGGGGATATCTCCCTCCGGCCTTTATGGTTCCGGTTCGAGCCGGGCTGGCCACCTACAAAGGTGGGAAGCAAGCAGAGGTTACCCCAAGTCCCAACAAAGGGGAGCGGGTATGCTTCATCCCCTATCTAATAAGGGGGCTCAGATTTCCTGTACATCCATTCCTCTGCGGGCTCCTGGAGTTCTACGGACTCCAGCTTCATCACCTCACGCCCGCCTCAATCCTGCATATTGCGGGTTACGTAGCTCTTTGCGAGCTATTCCTGGGCGTCGAGCCCCATTTCGCGCTGTGGAAGAGGTTGTTCTGCCTTGTACCCCGCTCTCACGAGGGGTCCATATATCAAGTGGGCGGCGCCGAAATATGGCGCATTGCCGGGACCGGATATCCATCCGGAACCCCTAAGAAGGCGTCCGAAGACTGGCCTTCGGGATGGTTTTATATAGAAGACGCTCCGCTGCCGGACCCTGTTCGGATCGGCCTCCCGGAGTTCAGCAATGCTCCTCTGAAGAAACGCCTTAGTTGGCGTCCGCGGAGCCCCCAACTGGAGGAAGACAAGAGCGTCCATTATTTGATGGGCCGAATAAGGTTACTGGCCCATTCCGGGTTGACCATGATTGGAGTCATGGCAACATGCATTATGCGGGGGGTGCAGCCACTACAATACAGGGGCCACCCCATGTGGGATTTCAACGGGGAGGACGATGCCACCCGTCATGGCCGCAAAGGGCCGGATTCGGTCGAAGACCTGGTGACGATCCTGTCCGGCCTGTATAAGGGGGAGAAGGAGGATTTCCTTCGGACGAACCCGTTAAATGGGTTCTCCATGAATAATCCCCGGCCTTGGGTAAGCGAACACTCTGCATGCCCGACCCATGCTTTTTGAAACTTAAGTTTCTTATATTGTGTTCTTCTTTCGACGCAGGAACTGCGCCGGATCGTGGAGGACATGCTAAGTCCAGCTCCGCAACCCGAGGATCCAGAGAGATCCCGGGATCCGGCCTCCGAAGAGGATCCAGACATAAAGGTGGAGCTAATCGACGGGGTGTTCCACCAGCTCAGCATGGACAATGCTTTAGTCGCCATCACGGCCGACTATCCCGGACTATATCCGGCTTCCCAGGTGATTGCGACCGAAGTCCTGACACCGTCATTCCTTCCTTGCTTATTTCTGACCACCGTATATGATGGCGCTGTGCAGGAGGCGCCCCTAGGGCGAGAAGCCGAGCCCGCGGTGGCTGACCAACAAAGGCCAGTCCGGACCAGTAGGCGGAAGAGGAGCGCGGCGCGGACTGAAACGTCGCCGCAAAGGTGTAGCTCACAATTCATTATTTAGAGCAACGTTCCTAGGAAGCGTTTGAGTGCTCATGACTTTTGTAGGGAAAAAAGCGCCCGCCGGACTGCGGGCGTGGAGGTTGCCAATCCAACCTCTACCAGCCAGGCTCCAGCACCTGGTCTGGAGGGGGAGGCGAGCGCAAGGCGCGAGCCGGACGTTCCTCCGACGGAGGATGCCGACAGACTGTCCGCCACCAAGTCTGAGGTGGAGAGTGCCATGAATCACAGGCGCCGCCGGACAGTATTTCGTGACGCGTGCTTCTCCCCCGAGGCGTTGAATGCCTTTAACGCGGGGGACGCGCACCTTCGTGCTGCTCAAGATGGTTTTACCAGAGCCACGGAGCAGTATGTAAAAGACATACGGGTAAGAGAATTTAATAGTTGTATATGCCAGTAGCCCCCGAGACTTAAAGTAGTTATATTAACTGATTTAAGGATCATATGAAACGTAGGATCTTACCGAGAAGAATACCCAACTGTCTCAGGAGCTGCAAGAGTGCAAGGCCCAACTTGAGGCCGCACTCTCTGGCGCAGGAGGAAACACAGGGACCTCTCCTGGTAACGCATTATTTTAGAAAGATAAGTAGCGTTTGGCCTTTGCGCAAGTCTAAAAAATGACGTTGCAGGTGCTGCCGGACAAGATCCGGACAGGCAAGAACTTCTGCGCCAACTAAAGGCCGGCGAGAGGGTGCTGCATAAGGTGCAGCATGAAAGGAACAAGCTCCAGGATGCCCATGCCCAGCTTGGAGAAGAGCTGAAAGGCGTTCGGGCCGAGCTGTCGGGCTCCGTTAAGGAGAATCAGCGGCTTCGTCGCGGCATCTATAGTAAGTGCTTGAGCGAACTCCTTTGAAAAGAAGAGTTCGGCGAGGAAGTCAATTTGACAGAATATGTCTGCAGGTATGCTCACAGGTCGCCCTGCGGAGGAGATGCCCGTATCAACGGGTGATCAACTTCCCGAATTGTTGCAACTGATCGAACGAGTTCGGCAGGCAATGAGCGGCGTCATCCAGGCTTTATGGCCAGCCTTCTCCTTACCCGAGGGTCTTGGGGAGCTTGCGGAGAAGCTTCAGGGAGTGCGGTAGCGCTTCCATTTATGGAAGATTTCGGCCTGCCGCCAAGGTGCCAGGGAGGCCTGGGCCATGGTAAAGACGCGGTACAAGAAGGCGGATCCCAACCACATGGCCGAAGTCGGACCTGTGGGGCCCGATGGGAAGGAGATCCCTGTGAGTTTAGTATACGGCCAAGTAGAGTTGGCCGCTAAATTTTCCCAACAGGACTGTAAATTAGACAACCTGTTAGACGGGATTGAGGAAGAATACAATCAGTCGATTTGACAATGTATTATAAAATGACATATAAAATGCCTTCTAGCCGGATTGTAGATCGTTTGTCTTTGCCGACCTTTTCGCTTCGACCTCGGGACCCTAGAGTCCGGAGTGTGTCCGAATACCTTCTCGGTTATGAAACAACCGGGGTATGCATGGAGACCAGGCGTAGGGGTCATTAGTGCTTTATCAGACAAGTGCCCAACTAGTTATGTTATATTACATGGGTAGTAAGAAACATCTTCCAGGGAGAATAGTTCCGTTAAGGGTTCCTTTCCTCTGGGGGTGGCATGCCCTAAAGTGCATGTCCGGACTGCGAAAAAAGCAGAAAAACATCTGGGGGCAGATAAATAAGTGGATAAAAAATCATCTTTTAAGTCACCGACCGAATATTCCCTTAAGAACGCGAGCTTTCGGCTTCACCCAGTCTGAGGTACACATCCGGCTGTCCCGGCAGTAACAATCGCAGAGGTGCTCCCTTTACCTCCTAGCCGAACAATCGGGAACGTAGGGGTAAGCACAGGAGCCAGGCAACCCAGCTTGGCCAAAACTTAAGTCATCTCGATGCATATAATGGTGAATAAAAGGTACATGTGGAGGCTTGACACATGTGCTGGGCATGAAGCCCTTATAATTAAGCTTCTGGTAAAGAAGCCCCCAGGTATAATGAGTGCGGAATGATACAAATAGTGCGGAAAGCAAGGGATTGGACGAATTAAAGGCGTCTCCCTCCAGGGGTAGGCCGCGGAATGGTGTATTTAACAAATTTAATGCTCGTAATGGAGACCACCTGAGTGTTCGTCGCAGCCTTTGTCCCTCCCTGGCTATTGCATCATGAGTTCAGCAGGTTCGCCGCCGGACAGAGTTCTGTATAAAAAAGAGAGAAATAAAATATAAAAAGAGCGACACACTTGGGAGCCCCTGGTGTGGTCGAACGGCACTCTGGGTCTGTTGTGGTTGTGCCTCTCCCCCTATGCCCATGGTATCTCCAGGGCGTAATTATGTACGCGGAGAGTTTGTCTTACAATTGTGCGAGGGCTGGGGTTGAGGCCGCATTGCTACGCGTGCTCGGAACGTGCCAGGTGGTCTTGGTTGATGTTGCTCCGGGCGCGTTTGGCCGTGTCCGGTCGTTTAACGGCCGGACTCGAAAATTGCCTTAAAAGGCTGCTCTGTACTTCTGCCGCGAGAGCCGCTGTATGTTCCTCCGTTCGGAGGGAGCGTTCCGTGTTTCCATTGACCGTGATGACTCCACGAGGGCCTGGCATCTTGAGCTTAAGGTATGCATAATGCGGCACCGCGTTGAATTTTGCGAACGCGGTTCGTCCGAGCAGAGCGTGATAGCCACTGCGGAATGGGACTATGTCGAAGATTAACTCCTCGCTTCGGAAATTATCCGGGGATCCAAAGACCACTTCCAGTGTAACTGAGCCTGTACAACTGGCCTCGACACCTGGTATGACGCCTTTGAAGGTTGTCTTTGTAGGTTTAATCCTTGAAGGGTCTATGCCCTTGGCACTGTATCCTGATAAGCAGTTCAGGCTACTGCCGCCGTCCATCAGGACTCTCGTGAGGTGAAATCCATCGACGATTGGGTCTAAAACCAATGCGGCGAATCCGCCATGGCGGATACTGGTCGGATGGTCTCTTCGATCGAAAGTGATTGGGCAAGAGGACCATGGGTTGAATTTTGGGGCGATTGGCTCCATTGCTTATACGCCCCTTAGTGCACGCTTCCACTCCCTCTTGGGAATATGCGTTGCGTATATCATGTTTACCGTCCGAACTTGAGGGGGGAATCCCTTTTGTCCTCTGTTGTTCGGCGGCCGGGTCTCTTCCTCGTCATCGCTGTGTAGCCCCTTGTCATTGTTTTCGGCGATTAATTTGCCTGCCTGCTTGAATACCCAACAATCTCTGTTGGTGTGGTTAGCTGGCTTTTCGGGGGTTCCATGTATTTGACAGGAGCGGTCGAGTATTCGGTCCAAATTGGATGGGCCCGGAGTGGTTCTTTTGAATGGCTTCTTCCGTTGACCGGGCTTGGAGCCTCGGAATCCGGCGTTGACTGCCGTATCCTCATTGCTGTCGCCGTTAATGCGGCGTTTGTTTTTGTTTCGACGCGACCTGCCATTGCGGTCCTTGGTATCCGGACTGCCAGCGTTTTTGCTGAGGTTGTTGCTGCGAGCTAGCCAGCTATCCTCTCCCGCACAGAAGCGGGTCATGAGTGATGTGAGGGCTGCCATGGATTTCGGCTTTTCCTGTCCTAGGTGCCGGGCCAGCCACTCGTCGCGGATGTTATGTTTGAAGGCAGCGAGGGCCTCTGCATCCGGACAGTCGACGATTTGATTTTTCTTTGTTAAGAACCGTGTCCAGAATTGCCTGGCCGATTCGTCTGGCTGCTGGATTATGTGGCTTAGGTCATCTGCGTCCGGTGGTCGCACATACGTGCCCTGGAAGTTGTCGAGGAATGCGGCTTCCAGGTCTTCCCAGCATCCAATTGACTCTGCGGGCAGGCTGTTAAGCCAATGCCGAGCTGGTCCTTTAAGCTTGAGCGGGAGATATTTGATGGCGTGAAGATCGTCGCCGCGGGCCATATGTATATGGAGGAGATAATCCTCAATCCAAACCGCGGGGTCTGTTGTGCCATCGTAGGATTCGATATTAACGGGTTTAAACCCTTCAGGGATTTGATGATCCATTACTTCGTCAGTGAAGCATAGTGGGTGCGCGGCGCCTCTGTATTGAGCAATATCGCGACGTAGCTCGAGAGAGCGTTGTCTGCTGTGTTCGGCCCGGCCGGAGTAGTTGTATCCGGCGCGACGGTATTCGTCGTGGGTCTTGGGGCGCCCACGTGATCCATAGATAGATCTGGATTGTCTTGCCTTGTCCTCCAATATATCCCGCAAGTCCGGCGCGTTCCCCCGTGGCTTCATGCTTTTTGAGCGATGCCGGGGTACGGTTTTGGTGGAGGGCTTGCACGCCTCTCTGTCGCGGCCACGAGGTGGTCGGTCTGCCATATTGTGCGCTGGTGATGCAGGTTTGTACGCTTCCTCCTCTAGTCGGGGGAGCAACTTGCGTTTTGGGTAACTTTTGGAGGGGCGTTCGAGTTCATACTCTTCGGCCGCGAGGACCTCGGTCCATCTGTCGGCCAGTAGGTCTTGATCAGCTTGAAGCTGTTGCTGCTTTTTCTTTAGGCTGTTTGCCGTGGCCATTAGCCTGCGTCTGAAACGCTCTTGTTCGACGGGATCCTCAGGCACGACGAATTCGTCGTCGTCGAGGCTTGCCTCGTCTCCGGAGGGAGGTAAGTAATTATCATCCTCGACCTCTTCGTCTGCCGCCCTCTCGTGAGGGCTTGCTTCTGCCTCCTCCTGCGCTGGATCGTGCTGGAGGGGGTTGTCTTCGGCACTTTCTGGGGTGTTATTATCTCCTGTGCCGGAATCTCCATTCTTGCTGTGGCGGGATTTAGAGCGGCGCCGCTGACGTCGGCGCTTGGGCTGTTTCTTTAAGGAATCGGCCTTCGTTGCTTCTTCGCCGTCCCCATCTTTTGGGGTGTCCACCATGTATATGTCGTATGACGAGGTGGTCTTCCAGTGTCCTGTAGGCACTGGTTCTTGATAGTCTCCGGCATCGTCGTCCATACCGTCGATGTCTTCGGAGTCGTAGTTGAGTACGTCGGTTAGATCGTCGACGGTGGCTACGAAGTGGGTGGTGGGTGGGCTCTGAATTTCTTCGTCGTCCGCGTCCCAACCATCCTGGCCGTAGTTCGGCCAGGGCTCTCCGGATAGCGAGAGATGCTTCAGCGAATTTAAGATATCGCCGAAGGGTGAGTGCTGAAAGATGTCCGCAGCGGTGAATTCCATGATCGGCGCCCAATCGGATTCGACTGGCAGGGGCGCAGGAGGTTCGGAGTCCGGCAGAGAGTCCGGCACCTTGGAGTCATGAGCTTTATGCAGGACAAGGTAAGTGTTCAGCTCCATCGCCGTAGAAGTTGCAGCTCCTGAGGCGGTGTCCAGCCATCCGTCCTCGATCTGAGCGATCGGCTCCGGACTATGGGTCGGAGCGGATTCGTGTGCGGCCTCCAAGGTGTTGTCCGGCGGCAGAGTTAGGTCGTGCCCATCGTGACAGCGCGACACGCTCGGCTGTGGCTCAGGTCCATCGAAGATCAAGTCCCCACGGATATCGGCCGTGAAGTTTAGGCTCCCAAACCTGACCTGACGGCCAGGGGCGTAGCTTTCGATCTGCTCCAGATGGCCAAGTGAGTTGGCCCGCAGTGCGAAGCCGCCGAATACGAAGATCTGTCCGGGGAGAAAAGTCTCCCCCAGGACTGCGTCGTTGTCGATTGAAGAGGCCATCAAGCCTATCGGTGACGACACAGAGGAACTCTCAATGAAAGCACCAATGTCGGTGTCAAAACCGGCGGATCTCGGGTAGGGGGTCCCGAACTGTGCGTCTAGGCGGATGGTAACAGGAGACAAGGGACACGATGTTTTACCCAGGTTCGGGCCCTCTTGATGGAGGTAAAACCCTACGTCCTGCTTGATTGATATTGATATTGTGGATGTTTACAAGAGTGGATCTACCATGAGATCAAGGAGGCTAAACCCTAGAAGCTAGCCTATGGTATGATTGTAATGGTTGTTGTTGTGTCCTACGGACTAGAGCCATCCGGTTTATATAGACACCGGAGAGGGCTAGGGTTACATAGAGTCGGTTACAATGGTAGGAGATCTATGTATCCGTATCGCCAAGCTTGCCTTCCACGCCAAGGAAAGTCCCATCCGGACACGGGACGAAGTCTTCAATCTTGTATCTTCATAGTCTTGGAGTCCGGTCGATGATGATAGTCCGGCCGATGATAGTTCGGCCGATGATGGTAGTCCGGCTATCCGGACACCCCCTAATCCGGGACTCCCTCACATGGCTTCAAGCCATTTGTTGGAATCTGGGCCCACCATTGCTTCTTCATAGTTCGAAGGTTCACCGTTGTCTAACAACATGATTTCCAGGACAGGGTTGCCATACCATTCTGGTGTGGAACGTGTCCTTGTGGACCTAAGAAGTTCAGTAGTAACTTGATCTGAAGTACCTTGATCATCATCATTAACTTCCTCTCTAGTCGGTGCAGGCACCACAGGAACATCTTCGTGAGCTGCGCTACTTACCGGTTCAAGAGGTAGTACTTCATCAAGTTCCACTTTCCTCCCACTTACTTCTTTCGAGAGAAACTCTTTCTCCAGAAAGGTCCCATTCTTGGCAAGGAAAATCTTGCCTTCGGATCTGAGGTAGAAGGTATACCTAATGGTTTCTTTAGGGTATCCTATGGAGACGCATTTTTCCGACATTGGTTCGAGCTTTTCAGGTTCAAGTTTCTTGACATAAGCATCGCATCCCCAAACTTTTAGAAACGACAGCTTAGGTTTCTTTCCAAACCATAATTCATACGGTGTTTTCTCAACAGATTTAGACGGTGCCCTATTTAAAGTGAATGTAGCTGTCTCTAAAGCGTATCCCCAAAATGATAGTGGTAAATCGATAAGAGACATCATAGACCGCACCATATCCAATAGAGTGCAATTACAACGTTCGGACACACCGTTACGCTGAGGTGTTCCAGGCGGCGTGAGTTGTGAAACAATTCTACATTTCCTTAAGTGCGTACCAAACTCGTGACTTAAATATTCTCCGCTACGATCTGATTGTAAGAACTTTATTTTTCTGTCACGTTGATTCTCTACCTCATTCTGAAATTCCTTGAACTTTTCAAAGGTCTCAAACTTGTGTTTCATTAAGTAGACATACCCATATCTACTTAAGTCATCAGTGAGGGTGAGAACATAACGATAGCCACCGCGAGCCTCAACGCTCATTGGACCGCTCACATCAGTATGTATAATTTCCAATAAGTTGGTTGCTCGCTCCATTGTTCCAGAGAACGGAGTCTTGGTCATTTTGCCCATGACGCATGGTTAGCACGTGTCAAATGATTCGAAATTAAGAGACTCCAAAAGTCCATCTGCATGGAGCTTCTTCATGCGTTTGACACCAATGTGCGGCAGTGCCACAAATATGTGGGACTATCATTATCAATCTTACATCTTTTGGTATTCACACTATGAATATGTGTAACATCACATTCGAGATTCATTAATAATAAACCATTGACCAGCGGGGCATGACCATAAACATATCTCTCATATAAATAGAACAACCATTATTCTTGGATTTAAATGAGTAGCCATCTCGTATTAAACGAGATCCAGATACAATGTTCATGCTCAAAACTGGCACTAAATAACAATTATTGAGGTTTAAAACTAATCCCGTAGGTAAATGTAGAGGTAGCATGCCGACGGTGATCACATCGACCTTCGAACCATTCCGACGCGCATCGTCACCTCATCCTTCGCCGGTCTCCGCTTATTCCGCAGCTCCTGGGTTGAGTTACAAATATGAGCACCCGCACCGGTATCAAATACCCAGGAGCTACTACGAGTACTGGTAAGGTACACATCAATAACATGTATATCACATATACCTTTGGTGTTACTGGCCTTCTTATTCGCTAAGTACTTGAGGCAGTTCCGCTTCGAGTGACCGTTCCCCTTGCAATAAAAGCACTCAGTCTCAGGTTTGGGTCCGTGCTTTGGCTTCTTCCCGGCAACTGGCTTACCGGGCGCGGCAACTCCCTTGTCGTCCTTCTTGAAGTTCTTCTTACCCTTGCCTTTCTTGAAACTAGTGGTTTTATTGACCATCAACACTTGATGTTCGTTTTTGATCTCCACCTCCGCTGATTTCAGCATTAAAAATACCTCAGGAATGGTTTTCACCATCCCCTCCATATTGTAGTTCATCACAAAGCTTTTGTAGCTAGGTGGGAGTGACCAAAGGATTCTATCAATGACCGCCTCATCAAGGAGGTTAATGTCCAGCTGAGACAAGCGGTTGTGCAACCCAGACATTTTGAGTATGTGCTCGCTGATAGAACTATTCTCCTCCATCTTACAACTGTAGAACTTGTCGGAGGCTTCATATCATTCGACCCGGGCATGAGCTTGGAAAACCATTTTCAGCTCTTGGAACATCTCATATGCTCCGTGCTTCTCGAAATTCTTTTGGAGCCACGGTTCTAAGCTGTAAAGCATGCCGCACTGAACCAGGGAGCAATCATGAACACACGACTGCCAACCTTTCATAACGTCTTGGTTCGCTGGGATGGGTGCTTCACCTAGCGGTGCTTCTAGGACATATGCTCTCATGCGAGCTATGAGGATGATCCTCAAGTTCCGGATCCAGTCCGTATAGTTGCTACCATCTTCTTTCAGCTTGGTTTTCTCTAGGAAGGCGTTGAAATTGAGGTTGACATGAGCGTGGGCCATTTAATCTACAAGACATTTTGCAAAAGTCTTAGACTAAGTTCATGATAATTAAGTTCATCTAATCAAATTATTTAATGAACTCCCACTCAGATAGACATCCCTCTAGTCATCTAAGTGATACATGATCCGAGTCAACTAGGTCGTGTCCGATCATCACGTGAGACATAATAGTCATCATCGGTGAACATCTTCATGTTGATCATATCTTCTATATGACTCATGTTCAACCTTTCGGTCTCTTGTGTTCCGAGGCCATGTCTGTACATCTAGGCTCGTCAAGTCAACCTAAGTTTTTTGCATGTGTAAATCTGGCTTACACCCGTTGTATGTGAACGTTAGAATCTATCACACCCGATCATCACGTGGTGCTTCGAAACAACAAACTTTCGCAACGGTACACAGTTAGGGGGAACACTTTTTTGAAATTATAATGAGGATCATCTTATTTACTACCGTCGTTCTAAGCATATAAGATGCAAAAACATGATAAACATCACATGCAATCAAATAGTGACATGATATGGCCAATATCATATTGCTCCTTTTGATCTCCATCTTCGGGTTGCCATGATCATCATCGTCACCGACATGACACCATGATCTCCATCATCATGATTTTCATGAAGTTGTCTCGCCAACTATTACTTCTACTACTATGGCTAACGGTTCAGCAATGAAGTAAAGTAATTACATGGCATTATTCAGTGACACGCAGGTCATACAATAAATAAACACAACTCCTGTGGCTCCTGCCGGTTGTCCTACTCATCGACATGCAAGTCGTGATTCATATTACAAGAACATGATCAATCTCATACATCACATATATTTCATTCATCACATCCTTGTTGGCCATATCACATCACAAGGCATATCCTGAAAAAACAAGTTAGACGTCCTCTAATTATTGTTGCATGTTTTTACATGGCTGCTATAGGGTTCTAGCAAGAACGTTTCTTACCTACGCCAAAACCACAACGTGATATGCATATCTCTATTTACCCTTCATAAGGAACCTTTTCATCGAATCCGATCCGACTAAAGTGGTAGAGACAGACACCTGCTAGCCACCTTATGCAACTAGTGCATGTCAGTCGGTGGAACCCGTCTCACGTAAGCATACGTGTAAGGTCGGTCCGGGCCGCTTCATCGCACGATGCCGCCGAAACAAGATAAGACTAGTAGTGGCAAGCAAATTGACAAAATCGACGCCCACAACAAACTTGTGTTCTACTCGTGCACATAAACTACGCATAGACCTAGCTCTGACACCACTGTTGGGGATCATTGCAGAAATTAAAAAATTTCTACGCACCACCAAGATCAATCTATGGAGTAACTAGCAACGAGAGAGAGAGAGGAGTGCATCTTCATACCCTTGAAGATCGCGAGTTGGAAGAGTTACAAGAACGCGGATGAAGGAGTCGTACACGAAGCGATTTAGATCACGGTGGATTCCGACCTTAGCGTCGAACAACGGCACCTCCGCGTTCAACACACGTGCAGCCCGCTGCCGTCTCCCGCGCCTTGATCTAGCAAGGAGGAGGGATAGGTTGAGGAAGATTTCTCCAACAGCAGCACGGCGGCGTGGTGGTGATGGAGTGGAAGTTCTCCGGCAGGGCTTCACCAAGCTCATGCGGAAGAGGAGAGGTGTTGGGGAGGTGAGGGCCTGTGCCTTGGAAGTGTTGCTGCAGCCCTCCCCTCACCCCTCTATTTATAGGTAGAAGGTGGAAGGGGGGTCGGCCCCTCTATATGAGATCTAGAGGGGGGCGGCGGCCAAGGGGAGGGGACTTGCCCCCCAAGCCAAGGGGGGCGCCCCCCTTAGGGTTCCCCCCAACCCTAGGCACATGGGCCCTAGGGGGGTGGCGCCCAATCCTCCAAGGGCTAGTTCCCTTCCCTCTACAGCCCATGAGGCCCTCCGGGAGAGGTGGCCCCTCCCGATGGACCCCCGGAACCCCTCCGGTGGCCCCGGTACAATACATGTATGCCCCTGAACATTTCCGGTGACCATATGACAACTTCCCATATATAAATCTTCACCTCCAGACCATTCAGGAACTCCACGTGACATCCGGGACTCCGAACAACATTCGGTAATCACATACATGTCTTCCTAATAACCTTAGCGTCATCGAACCTTAAGTGTGTAGACCCTACGGCTTCGAGAATCATGCAGACATGACCGAGACAGCTCTCCGGCCAATAACCAAAAGAGGGATCTGGATACCCATGTTGGATCCCACATGTTTCACGATGATCTCATTGGATGAACCACGATGTCGAGGATTCAAGTAATCCCATATGCAATTCCCTTTATTAATCGATATGTTACTTGCCCGAGATTTGATAGTTGGTATCCCAATACCTCGTTCAATTTCGTTACCGGCAAGTCACTTTACTTGTCCCGTAATGCATGATCCCGTGACCAACCACTTGGTCACATTGAGCTCATTATGATGATGCATTATCGAGTGAGCCCAGAGATACCTCTCCGTCATATGGAGTGACTAATACCAGTCTCGATTCGTGCCAACCCAACAGACACTTTCAGAGATACCTGTAGAACATCTTTATGGTCACCCAGTTACGTTGTGATGTTTGGTACACCCAAAGCACTCCTACGGTATCCGGGAGTTATACAATCTCATGGTCTAAGGAACTGATACTTGACATTAGAAAAGCTTTAGCAGACGAACTACACGATCTTGTGTTGTGCTTAGGATTGGGTCTTGTCAATCATATCATTCTCCTAATGATGTGATCTCGTTATCAATTACATCCAATGTCCATAGTCAGGAAACCATGACCATCTGTTGATCAACGGGCTAGTCAACTAGAGGCTCACTAGGGACATGTTGTGATCTATGTATTCACACATGTATCACTGTTTCCAGTTAATACAATTATAGCATGAACAATAGACATTTATCATGAAAAAGGAAATATAATAATAATCAATTTATTATTGCCTCTAGGGCATATTTCCAATAGGATCTTGTGAAGTTACTTGTTGTGATGGCTGTGAAGTTATGCACATGTTGTTGAACATGTGAAGTTACTTCCTGTGATGGCCGTGAAGTTATGCACATGTGAAGTTTTGGAGGTTGTGAAGTCACTTGCTGTGAAGCTATGCATTTTCTGAATTATTTTAGTTTTGTTTGGATCACAGAATATTATTTTGATTAATTGGACTCTAAATTTAGTTGGACTGCAAAAAGGCCGACGCCCAAACAAGAATTAGACTAAAAAGGCTTGGGCCTATAACAAGAGTTGACTGTAAAAAAAATTGTAAAAGGCTGCATAACAGAAAATAAAAAGGCCAAGGCCCAAATTCGAACTAGATTAAAAAGGCTATGTCCCAAAACAATAGTGGACTATAAAAAAGTTCATCGGAAAAAGGCTCCATTCCCAGAAAATAAAAGGCCAAATTATTGGGCCAAGCCCATGCAGATAAGCAAAATAAAGAGAAAAAAACGTTAAATGGGCTGAATTATTGGGCTTGGCCCATGTAGAGAACTGAAATGGACAAGGCTGATTGTATTTTATGACCTTTTCATTTGGTCGTAATTCTGCCACATCAGCTTGCCACGGTGGGTCTGATGTGTTATGGTTGGATTGCTAGTGACCAAAATAATTGGTTGTTAAATCTACGACCTTTTTTTGGTCATAAACGTCTACAACCATTCCAGAAGAAAGTTCAAAAATGTCAGTTTTCGACGGTCAGGTATTGACCTTCTGGTTTTGGTCACAAAAACATCACAAATGGAAAACTATGACCATTCAGTGACCAATAGTGGTGGTCACAAGTTGACATATTTCTTGTAGTGATCAGTCATGGCGTTAATTTGCTGCTTTAAGCCTGCAAGCTCTATAGATACCGGTTCAAGGGTGGCTTCAGCATCTTCAGCCCTCTTCAACAGGGTTGCCCTTTCGGTATCCCAATCTGCTTGCTTTGCCTTGAAGCTTTCCTTCAGTTTCTCCATTGCTCCTAAGGCACTAGTCAGTTCATCCTTGGTCGTGGAGGTTTCTGCTTCTTGGGACTTGATGTCTTCTTGAAGGTCGTTGACTTGTGTTTCTTTGCTGCTAAGCTTAGTCTACAAAAGTACACAATACATAAGATGGCAATTAGTCTAATCGAAGTCCCAAGCACAATAAAAGTATTACATTTGGCACTTGGGGGCTAATTTCTATTGCTTCTTCAAAACATTGGTGAAGTGCCAAGTACAATACAAGTATTCTACTTTGCACTTGGGGGCTAATGCGTAATTCTCTTCAAAATATGGCTTCATTTGCTGACCCGGACAAATGATGATGATCCGGCTTACGAAGGTTATGACTAGGATTCTGGATTTTCACAAAATGATTAGTCTCGACTTAACATATTTCTTAAGAAAACCCTTGGGGCTACAGACTCAATGTTAAATCTTTTTGAGTTAAAGTTCAGACTCAACATATTTGTTGAACAGGCCCTTCGGGGCTACGGATGTAGAGTTGAGGTGCTGATATTATGAAGTCCCAGTTTATATTAAAAGAATAAACTGGCCCTTAGGGGCTACGGGAATTGATCTATGCGGCTATTGAAGTTTATAGCACATGTTATTCTAGTCATGTCCAATAAACTTGGCGGCTTAGGGGAAGGATATTCATGTAACAAGGAATTGCAGTGTTTACCTTGCACATGTTATTTGTCAAGCGAGGCAATATCTTGAAGTTGTACCAGTGGGCTGGGCTGCAGCTTCAACAATGGCTCCATAATATGGCAGAATCAAGCTACAAGAAATTAATCATGGAAAAATAATAAATATTTTTGACATATACCACTGAGAAAGCAGCTATAGGCCTCGTCTTCACAAGCAGTACATATTCTAAAAGCACATATCTAGCAATGATACAAGAACCTCTTCAGTTTTTCAATGATATAAACAAACGTGAGTGCTAATAACACAACCAATAGTAGCTCCTAAAATTCTGTGATACGTGAGATAACAAAACTCTTCCTAGCAATCTGAAGTAGAATAAATCAACACATGGAAAACAGATAGGAGGAGGAGGGGATTTGCTGGATGTGCAACATGAGACTTACCCAGATCTGGAGCAGGGAGCACGGGGTACAGTCATCACGTATAGGGCGGCCGTGTTGGGGTGGAGTGGGCCGATGGAGGTGGGATGCAGCAAGGGGCGGAGCTGCAGGCAAGCGACAGCGGAAGTCATGGCGATTAAAGGCGGGCGTCGATGGCAGACGCAGGTTGACCCAGGCGGCGGTGGTGGAGGTGAGAGACGACCAGTAGTGGAGGTCGGGAGAGTGGAGGGCGAGCGGCGCCGGAACGATTTAGGGCGGCCGCTACAGCTGGGAAGTTTGAGCAGGGCGGCGGCGGCTACGGCTGGGATGTTTGAGGAGGGCGGCGGCGGCAGCCATGGAGCAGATGTGAGATGGAGGGAGGAGACGAAGTGGGGAATTGGTCTAGGGATTATGTTTATCTCGCTGGGCCTTTTTTTTCCTGTAGGCCCATACTCACAGGAAAACTGGCGTGATGTTTTCATCTTCCACGCGAAAGTTTCATTTGAGGCGCCAAAGTTAGCCCGTCAGGAAAATCTGTATTCCTGTGAGGGGCTTCAGGCCTCACAGGAAAATTCATCACGCAAAGGAAAAGTACAGTTTCTGGTAGTGGGAGATAGCTTGCTTGTTTGGTAGATATTGCATAGATGAATTTTCTTGATGTACTGTTAGGAGTTCTTCAACTTGTTTGTTAAGAATTCTTCAGGCCTTGTTCTGTTAATATTTGGGGCGAATTTGAGCTAGATGGCCTCAGTTGTTCTTCAATTGTTTGTCTACAGATTGTTAGGATAATAGTAATTGTAAATGATAGAAACAACATAGTATTTGTTAGGAGGTAGCTAGCTTGGTCTTCCCTGCAACATAAATTGTAATTGTAATTGATAGAAACAGCATAGTATTTGTTAGAAGCTAGCTAGCTTGGTCTTCCCTGCATAAACAACATAGTAATTGTACTTGATAGAAACATGATCCTTCTGAATCTTGGTTTGGTTTAATTTGAATTAGCCTTCTCTGCAACATAAATTCATACCAATTTCAGTGTTGGGTTGATTTATAGTTTGGTTTGTTTCAATGTTGTGGTTAGGCAATTAGCATATAAAATTTTCTGGAATTTTAGCTTCCATTACTTCCATCCATTTTCATTAATTAATGTTGATGCACTTAGATTGATTTGCTAATTTGCAACAATTTGTTGTGTTTGGCATATGGACAGAAGCTGGATTAGAAAAGGAGTTAGAAAGTTTTCGAAATAACATATTAAAGGAGTTGATGATTTCATGGGATTTGTTTGGGAAATTTTGCCAACGATGCTCACATTCTTTGCCAATGCTGCGAATGCCTCAATCGTTCAAGAATGGCTCAAGGAAGAGTGGAAGATCATCTGCCTCTTAATGGGATGTCCAGCACATATGATAGATGGATATATCATGGAGAACCTTTAGACAAGCAACCTCAACATTTTGAAGCTAATACAGAGGCCCCTCATATGATGGGTGGTGGTGATGCTGGCATTGATTTCATGGAAAAGGTTTTGCGAGATAATGTTGTTTTGGAGGAAGAGGATGGGCATGAATATGATTGGATTCCTGACCTATTGAAGGATTTGTATGATGGTGAAGATCGTGCTGATGGATAGAAGTCATTGTTTGCTGAGGTGTTACAGGAGGCGAAGCGCGCAGCTCATGAAGGGGGTAAATTTTCAAGATTTACCTTCACCGTGAAGTTACTCCACATCAAGTCTTTCTACCGGATTAGCAATGCTGCATTCAACGCAATACTCCGCCTTTTTATCTTGCAATTCCCTGATAGTTGAGTTCCCAGATCTTATGATGAAGCATTGAGCGTAATCCGCAGGCTGGGGTTAGGTTATGTGTCAATACATGTGTGCCCAAATAACTGTGTCTTGTTTCGGAAGGATTCAGCAAAGCATGACAACTGTCCAAAACGCAATGCCTCTAGGTGGAAAGATGCTGATGGGAAGAAGTCAATACCGGAGAAGGTACCAAGGCACTTTCCATTGATACCAAGGCTACAACGGATGTTCATCTTGAAGAAATCATCGCGTGAGGTACAGTGGCACAAGCTAAAGCGGCAACATGTGGACAATGAGCTGAGCCATCCAGCGGACGGAGAGGCATGGAAAGAGTTTGACCGTATACATGTAGATTTTGCTGAAGATCCAAGGAACATAAAACTTGGCATTGCCACAGATTGGTTTAATCCGTTTGGGAACATGAGCACGTCTTATAGCATGTGGCCAGTTTTTGTGGTGTCGTATAACCTGCCACCACGGGCATGCATGGATCAGTCCAACTTCATGATGTCATTGGTTATCCCGGGTCCAGAGTATCCAGGAAAGGATTTTGATGTCTTTATGGAGCCCCTCGTAGAAGAACTTCCCCAGCTCTGGACTGGTGTACCTACATACGATGCCTTGAGTCTGGAATAAAAGTTCAATCTACGTGCTGGAATCATATGGTCCATCCATGATTTCCCGGCTCCGCACACTCTGTCTGGGAGGATCACAGCGGGTTATCAGGCCTGTGTCCATTGTGTCAAAGACCCTTGCTCAAAGAGAATAAGGAGCAAGGTCTTCTATATTGGGCACCGCCACTTTCTTCCCCGAAACCATCACTGGCGAACAAGCAAATATTTTAATGGTGAGAATGAAACCCGTGACAAGCCAGCTGAATTCACTAAAGAAGATCTGGAGCAGCAACTTGAAAAGGTGAAAGATGTGAGACCAGGAAAGCTTGCGAAGAAAAGAAAGCATGAGGAAGGTCAATGTTGGTACCGGAGGTCTTGTTTTTGGGACCTGCCATACTGGGCTGATATGAAATTAAGGTATAATCTTGATGTAATGCACATTAAGAAAAACATATGCGAGAATCTGCTAGGGACGTTTCTGAACATTGGAGGGAAGACAAACAAAACGGTTAGTTCTAGGCTTGATTTAGAGGACATGGCCATAAGAGAAGATTTGAATCTACACCACAATGAAGATGAAGATTCATTTGAAATGCCACGAGCATGGTATACAATGAGTAAAGAACAAAAGCTTGCATTCTGTGAATTCCTAAGAGCGGTGAAATTTCCACATGGTTATGCTGCTAATCTAGCAAAGTGTGTTACTTCTGATGGATTCAAGCTTTCAGTACTGAAAACCCATGATTGTCACATCCTCCTCCAAAGGATTTTACCGGCGGGCCTCCGAGGAATCATGGACAAGAATATATATGAAGCGGTTGCTGAGCTGGGAAATTTCAATAGAGAACTGTGCTGCAAAACACTCAAGTTAACTATCCTGGAAAGACTTGAAAAACAAATCCCAATTATTCTTTGCAAGCTTGAGAATATTTCCCCTCCAGCTTTCTTCATAGTGATCGTCCATTTGGCCATGCACTAACCAAAAGAGGCAATTCCTAGAGGCCCTGTGCAATATGGTTGGATGTACCGAATCGAAAGAAGGCTGCTTACTTGTAAGCGTTATGTGCGAAACACGGCAAGACGTGAAGGTTCTATTGCTGAAGCATATGTCGTTGACGAGTGTTTGACTTTTTGCTCTAGATACTTTGGCGATGTGGAAACAAGATGGAACCAGCCGGAGCGGTCTGATTCGCAAAGTGGTGATGTCTCTATTTTCAACCATGGTGTGAACTTTCTTGGAGCCTCACAATACTTGGAGGCTGGTGATGAGTATGACCAAATCATTTGGTATGTGCTCACCAATTGCGCTAAGGTTCTACCATATATCGAGTATGTTATATCTTGTGCACTTGTTATATATATATATATATATATATATATATATATATATATTTGCTTGGGTTGGCACCAGCTTAATGTTTTAATTCACATGTTCTGTTTGCATTGAAGGAAATGCAAGGAAGAGTTAAATCAGGAAGAAAGCAATATCCATGTTGATAAAAGGGTTGCCAAGGGGTTTGCTAATTGGTTTAAGAATCATGTGAGATCTTTAGCCACATGTTTGATGTTTTCTGTGTTATTCACCAATTGTTAAATACCATTGTTTGCTAAATGGTTTATTTGTGCAGATTGGAAAGTTGCATGAGGAGAAGAAGGTCAGTGATGATCTATTTGCTTTGGCATGCTTACCGGATAAGCGAGTGAGAGTGTATTCAGCATGCATTGATGACGGTGTTCGGTACCACACCGTTGACCGCGAGGAAAAAAGGAAGACACAAAATAGTGGAATCATCGCTGAGGGGTCACATGATCGTGAGATCATTGACTTCTATGGTCAGTTGAGAAGCATCGTAGAGCTGCAGTACAACTGTAGTGGAGGCATCCAGCACTCGGTTGTGTTATTTCGCTGCGACTGGTTTGAGCTTGGTAGCAAGAATAAGAGAGACTATTTTGTCAAATATGATGGCCACTTCAAAAGCATCAACACTGCAAGGTGCTGGTATAAGAGTGATCCCTTTATTCTAACAACACAAGCAACAATGGTGTTTTATCTGCCAGACACTCTTTTGCACAGAAAATGGCGAGTTATGCAAAACTTTGAGCACAGACACTTGTGGAGTGTGACTGAAACTGAAGTGGAAAAGGGCCCCGGTGATGGTGGACTAACATACCAAGATGATGACTCCACGGAAGTTCCGTTGCAAGCTGATGATGACTCTATGGAAGTTCCGGTGCAAAGCAGAATGCGAAGGGACCGGGAACGTGTGATCGTTGGTGCTGAAACAGTTGAAGGCATCAAGAAAAGAAGAAAGGTGGTAGCGGATGGACATGAGAGCGAGGATGAGGAAAACCGGACTGATCATACTATGCTGCAATATAGTAGTGATGATGAGGAAAACATGAGTGGGCATAGAGTTCCTTGTTTTCGTATCGACGACGATGAGTAGCGAATGGACTGGCAAAGGAAAATACTATTACTTCATGTTCTTTGTTTTGATATCTATGGGACTGGTGACCCGATGTGATCAATCTTCTCTCCAGGTAGAAAAATGCTTGAAGATTCTAGGAGCAAAATGATGTGATCCTGATGGTTGTAGCAAAATGATGATCCTGATGGCTGTAGCAATAGTGATGTAGTTATCCTGATTCACAGTGCTTTAAGATTCTAGCAGCAAAATGTAGTTTTTGTAATATGGAGCAAAATGTATTTTTTGTAGCTGTTATGCTTGCTGTTTTGAACTGAATTGAGATGTTATGTTTCATGGAGTTTTTTTGAACTAAATTGAGATGTGGTGTTCTGATGGCATGGAGCTGATGGCAAAATGAAGTTTTATACTGATGGAGATTCAAATTTTGGTGATCTACAAGTTGTGTTCTGATGGCATGGAGCTGTTGTGCTCAGAATGTTGTCTTGTAATGTTGTCTTGTAATGCGAAAGATTGAAAAATGATCATACAGAAGATTTTTTTTCAACATCTTTAGTTAGAGTTTTGTGATCATTTAGTTCGAGTTTTGGTCAGAACTCACAATGTTGTAAGTTTTGTGATCATTTAGTAGTTTTTTTTGAACTCAGATGCTATTTTAACTGAATTTTGGTCAGAACTGAAGATGTTTTTAACTGAATTTTTGGTCTCAACTGATCCATGCGGTTGTCCGTTTCAAAAAAAATATGCGCTGGCGGGGACTCGAAACCCACGACCGTGCGCTTGTTTCACCTAATGTTTCTACCACTGCTCGGAAGAGACTACTGGTTTCCACTCTAATGCCACCCTTTTTCAAATATATCCAAAACGTAGTCAAGTATCAAGCAGCCACACCTCACTGACCATGTTGGGCCAACGCGACCCACTCGCTGACAAGTGGGCCATTTTGCCTATTGTTACCCAAGCTTACCTAACAAATATTGGCGTGCCTGGCCAAAAAATATCAGCGCGCGGGGCCTGAACCATGACCTGGCACTTATTTCACTGTGTTTTGACCACTGGGCTAGGAAGAGGCTGTTGGTTTTGTAATCTATGTCCACCCTTTTCAATATATCAAACCAGTCATGTAGCAAACACTGATAAGTGGACCCGCTCCCTCTCTTTTCCCCACTTCTCCTCACCACTCGACCCACTCCTCCTCTCCATCGACGGCGCCGCCCACCGCTGCCGGCTCCTTCCTCTCCCACCATCGGCCTCCCCACCGCCGTCGGCTCCTTCCTCTCACACCGCTGCCGACTCCTTCCTCTCCCACCACCGCCAACTCCTTCCTCTCTCTCCCGAGGTATGAAATCTTCGTCTCTCTCTCTCCTTCCTGGTTAGATTAGTTTTATGCTACTGGTTAGATTAGGGTTCTTGTCGTCGCCTAGATTGGATTAGATTAGATAGGGATTGGATTATATTAGGGTTTGATTTGGTTAGGGTTTGATTGGGACTGCATTAGATTAGATTAGGGTTGGATTAGATTATGGTTTGATTAGTGGGAATTGATTTTGTTAAGGATTATGCTGTCAAGTATGCTTTTTGCCTTTTGATAAGAGTGGGAATTGATTCAGTTAAGGAATTAGTTGTTCTGTGCCATTTAATATGCAGCAAGTGTGTTCTAATTTGATTTGCTATGTAGGTGTACAAATATAACATGATCATGCTAAGCACTTCTATGTTGGTGCTTATGTTCTGATGTGTACAAATACAATTCTATCTAGGTGTTTGCACTGCTAAGATTTTCTTGGTCTCTTGTTTTTTTTGCTTTGATGTTATATTCATAGAAGTTTGGATATGTCTGCATCATGTAATGTGATCATGCTAGCTCAAAAGGTTGAGAAAGGCCAGTGTCAGAAATGATCATAATCTCTTGATGATGCATGAAGTATTTCCTGCTATAATTTTCTTCAATCACACTGTTGTGTTTGCTGTGCTTGATAAACCAGAGACTTATTTCTATTGTAATATTGAAACTGTTGTTTTGCTACACACTGTTGGTCCATTTATAATAGATATGGTTCTGGTCAATTTATAGTAGATATGGTTCTGGTCAATTTATATTGCTGTATTCTGGTCAATTTATAGTAGATTTTAGTGTTGTTGGTGGTGGTGGTCACCTGATGATGTTGTTGTTGCTGTGTTAGCTTACTATGCTATTGATGTTGATGTTCTTGTTTATAGTAGGAGCAAATTGAGGCCATTGCCATTTATAGTAGTATTCCAAATTGAGGCCCTAACAAACACATGTAGTAGTTATTCTACTGTTTTGTAGTGCTTGTTTCCTATTTATGTCTAGTCTTGTTGTTTAATTTACAATGCTGCTTTTTAGAGAAGTGAGATGGCTGACTTGGAAGGTTTTGAGTTCTTCGAGATCATAATTGAGAAATCTTGCAGTAGGCAGGTATATTTATCATCACTCATTTCTTTATCATCACTCTGCTGTCTAGTGCTTGATTGGCACAATTAACCACTGCTTGACCTTCGCTGCAGAGGCTTCCTGACAAGTTTGCGAAGGTGCTCGCCGGCCGTGAGCCCCACAAAGTGAAGCTGCGGGAGGTCAGCAGAGGGCTTCGCTGGCTGTGGGACGTGTTGGTGGTGTTCGATGGTGAAGGCCACATGTACATAGGGCCCGGCTGGGAGCATTTCGCCCGCCGCCCATGAGCTACAGCTCAGGTACTTCCTTGTCTTCCGCTACAACGGCGACGCCATGTTCACCATGAAGATGTTCGACAACACCATGTGCCGCATGTACTACCAGCACGGCGACGATGCCAGTAAGCTTTCTGCCTCTCTTCTTCCTGTCCTTTTGGCTTCCTCTACCTGCACGATGACAACACCATGTTCACACTTTGTTTCATTTGGCCAGGCAATGGGAGCAGCAGCGGGGTTGACGAGGAGAAGAGCAGGGATGACTAGGAACAACCTATTCTGGCTGACGACAACCATGATATGATGGTGGCTGATGACGACCCTGCTATGGTGGTGGCGGACGACGACCTTGCTATGGTGGTGGCGGACGACGACCTTGCTATGGTGGTGGCGGACGATGACCTTGCTATGGTGGGTGATGACGGCCTCGCGATGGTGGTGGCGCCTGCAATCCCATAGCTTGGCGACATGACCATGCCAATTGTGGTAGAGGAGTACATCCGCGTTAGGATTCGCCACTCTGAGCGCATCAGGTTGATGAAGGAGAAGAAGGAGGAGTGAAGATGTTAAGAAATGATGTGGCAATGTTAAGCATTTAGGTTCAAACTTGTTAGTGTAATCTGAACATGTCAATGTTAAGTATGTCAGGTTTAATTTTGTGCATGCTCATGGATGTTGTATGACTGTGTCATCTAAACATGTCAATTTCTTAACAATGAATATTCAGTTTAGTAATTGATGGGAATTGAAATTTTTATGCATGCTCATGGATGAAAGATAAAATTATGGGTTTTTGTGCATGCTCATGTATGAAACAATATAAGTTTCATTTTTTGAATGCTAAAAACATGACTCAAACCTAGCCACGGACGACCGCCGCGACGAAATCAGCCAGTTTTTGAAAACACTGTTAAAAATTCGAAAACTGTTTTTCATTTTTTGAATGCTAAAGACATTCGTTTTTAGTGAAGCGGGTACAAGGAGGGTCACCCCAAACGGTGCCATCCCATGTCTATCTGAAAGTAGACCATATTTTACGGACGATCGCCAAAAAGCATGCATTTCTGACCCTCGTAGCTACTCCCGGCAATTCAGACCACCTTCGGCCGATTCAGCTGGAACCGGCTGGAATTTGAAATGCGGGTCCTCCATAGCTTGCCCGCTATTTTCACTATAAATCATTTTTAGCTTCACAAGTAGGCATTTCATCACAGAATCGACAACAGATTTGCAAGGCCCAAACCCTAGCCACGGACGGCCGCCGCGATGAAATCGGCCGGTTTATGAAAACACCATAAACAATTCAAAACAAATCAAAAAAATGGGAGACCTCCGCGTCACATCATCAAATGTGGCCTACCAACTAGAAAAAAATACTAAACTTGCAATACCGGCATTTTCTTGACAAAGTGTTCTAAAAACGACCAACCATGAATGAAGATTCATGGCTTTCAAGCCAAACTAGAAATGATATGGCCGCATCCGTTGAGTAGTTTTTGATAATATGCCCAAATTTGGCGCATGCCTCCGTCTTGTGATGGCAAAATGCGTTGCCAAAGCGAGGTTCCAACTTGTTTAACAAAAAAACAGTTTTTCATTTTTTGAATGCTAAAGACATGCGTTTTTCATGAAGCGGCTACAAGGAGGGTCACCCCAAATGGTGCCAATCCATGTCTATCTCAAAGTATACCCTATTTTACGGACGGTCGCCAAAAAGCATGCATTTCCGACCCTCGTAGCTACTACCGGCAATTCAGACCACCTTTGGCCGATTCAGCTAGAACTGGCTGGAATTTTAACTGCGGGTCCTCCATAGCTTGCCTGTTATTTTCTCGAAAAATCCTTTTAGCTTCACAGGTAGGCATTTCATCACAAAATCGACAACAGATTTGCACGGCTCAAACCCTAGCCACAGAAAGCCGCCGCGACGAAATCGGTCGGATTTTGTAAACACCATAAAAAATTCGAAAAAAATAAAAAATGGGAGACCTCCGCGTCACATCATCAAATGTGGCCTACCAACTAGCAAAAATACTAAACTTGCAATACCGGCATTTTCTTGAAAAAGTATTCTCAAAAACGACCTACCATGAACGAAGATTCATGGCTTTCAAGCCAAACTAGCAATGATATGGCTGCATTCGTTGAATAGTTTTGGATAAGATGGCCAAATTTGGCGCATGCCTCCTTCTTGTGATGGCAAAAAATGTTGCCAAAGCGAGGTTCCAATTTGTTTAACAAAAAAACCGTTTTTTATTTTTTGAATGCTAAAGGCATGCGTTTTTCATGAAGCGGCTACAAGGAGGGTCACCCCAAACAGCGCCATTCCATGTCTATCTCAAAGTATACCCTATTTTACGGACGGTCGCCAAAAAGCATGCATTTCTGACCCTCGTAGCTACTCTCGGCAATTCAGACCACCTTTGGCCGATTTAGCTGGAACTGGCTGGAATTTTAACTGCGGGTCCTCCATAGCTTGCCTGTTATTTTCTCGAGAAATCCTTTTTAGCTTCACAGGTAGGCATTTTATCACAGAATCAACAACAGATTTGCACGGTTCAAACCCTAGCCACGGACGCCCGCCGCGACGAAATCGGCCGGTGTTTGAAAACACCGTAAAAAATTCAAAAAAAATTCAAAAAAGGGAGACCTCCGCATGACATCATGAAATGTGGCCTACTAACTAGCCATAATACTAAACTTGCAATACCGGCGTTTTCTTTAAAAAGTGTTCTCAAAAACGACCTACCATAAACGAAGATTCATGGCTTTCAAGCCAAACTAGCAATGATATGGCCGCATCCGTTGAATAGTTTTTGATAATATGCCCAAATGGCGCATGCCTCCGTCTTGTGATGACAAGCAATGTTGCCAAAGCGAGGATCCAACTTGTTTAACAAAAAAAACCGTTTTTCATTTTTTGAATGCTATAGACATGCGTTTTTCGCGAAGGGCTACAAGGATGGTCACTCCAAATGGCGCCATTCCATGTCTATCTCAAATTAGACCCTATTTTACGGACGGTCGCCAAAAAGCATGCATTTACGACCCTCGTAGCTACTCCCGGCAATTCAGACCACCTTCGGCCAATTCAGCTGGAACCAGCTTGAATTTGAACTGCGGGTCCTCCATAGCTTGCCCGTTATTTTCACTAAAAATCCTTTTTAGCTTCATAGGTAGGCATTTCATCACAGAATCGACAACAGATTTGCACGGCTCAAACCCTAGCCACGGACGGCCACCGCGACGATATCGGCCGGTGTTTGAAAACACCATAAAAAATTCAAAAAAACAAAAAAAGGGAGACCTCCGCGTCACATAATCAAATGTGGCCTACCAACTAGCAAAAATACTAAACTTGCAGTACCGGCGTTTTCTTTAAAAAGTGTTCTCAAAACGACCTACCATGAACGAAGATTCATGGCTTTCAAGCCAAACTAGCAATGATATGGCCGCATCCATTGAATAGTTTTGGATAATATGCCCTAAATTTGGCGCATGCCTCCGTCTTGTGATGGCAAACAATGTTGCCAAAGCGAGGTTCCAACTTGTTTAACAAAAAAACGTTTTTCATTTTTTGAATGCTAAAGACATGCGTTTTTCGTGAAGCGGCTACAAGGAGGGTCACCCCAAACGGCGCCATTCCATGTCTATCTCAAAGTAGACCCTATTTTATGGACGGTCGCCAAAAAACATGCATTTCCGACCCTCGTAGCTACTCGCAGCAATTCAGACCACCTTCGGCCGATTCAGCTGGAACCGGCTGGAATTTGAACTGCGGGTCCTCCATAGCTTGCCCGTTATTTTCACTAAAAATCCTTTTTAGCTTCACAGGTAGGCATTTCATCACAGAATCGACAACAGATTTGCACGGCCCAAACCCTAGCCACGGACGGCCGCCGCGATGAAATCGGCCGGTTTATGGAAACACCATAAAAAATTCAAAAAAAATCAAAAAAAATGGGAGACCTCCGCGTCATATCATCAAATGTGGCCTACCAACTAGAAAAAATACTAAACTTGCAGTACCGGTGTTTTCTTCACAAAGTGTTCTAAAAACGACCTACCATGAACGAAGATTCATGGCTTTCAAGCCAAACTAGCAACGATATGGCCGCATTCGTTGAATAGTTTTTCGTAATATGGCTAAATTTGGCGCATGCCTCCTTCTTGTGATGGCAAAAAATGTTGCCAAAGCGAGGTTCCAATTTGTTTAACAAAAAAACCGTTTTTTATTTTTTGAATGCTAAAGGCATGCGTTTTTCATGAAGCGGCTACAAGGAGGGTCACCCCAAACAGCGCCATTCCATGTCTATCTCAAAGTATACCCTATTTTACGGACGGTTGCCAAAAAGCATGCATTTCTGACCCTCGTAGCTACTCTCGGCAATTCAGACCACCTTTGGCCGATTCAGCTGGAACTGGCTGGAATTTTAACTGTGGGTCCTCCACAGCTTGCCCGTTATTTTCTCGAAAAATCCTTTTTAGCTTCACAGGTAGGCATTTTATCAAAGAATCAACAACAGATTTGCACGGTTCAAACCCTAGCCACAGACGCCCGCCGCGACGAAATCGGCCGGTGTTTGAAAACACCGTAAAAAATTCAAAAAAAATTCAAAAAAGGGAGACCTCCGCATGACATCATCAAATGTGGCCTACTAACTAGCCATAATACTAAACTTGCAATACCGGCGTTTTCTTTAAAAAGTGTTCTCAAAAACGACCTACCATAAACGAAGATTCATGGCTTTCAAGCCAAACTAGCAATGATATGGCCGCATCCGTTGAATAGTTTTTGATAATATGCCCAAATGGCGCATGCCTCCGTCTTGTGATGACAAGCAATGTTGCCAAAGCGAGGATCCAACTTGTTTAACAAAAAAAACCGTTTTTCATTTTTTGAATGCTAAAGACATGCGTTTTTCGCGAAGGGCTGCAAGGATGGTCACTCCAAATGGCGCCATTCCATGTCTATCTCAAATTAGACCCTATTTTACGGACGGTCGCCAAAAAGCATGCATTTACGACCCTCGTAGCTACTCCCGGCAATTCAGACCACCTTCGGCCAATTCAGCTGGAACCAGCTTGAATTTGAACTGCGGGTCCTCCATAGCTTGCCCGTTATTTTCACTAAAAATCCTTTTTAGCTTCATAGGTAGGCATTTCATCACAGAATCGACAACAGATTTGCACGGCTCAAACCCTAGCCACGGACGGCCACCGCGACGATATCGGCCGGTGTTTGAAAACACCATAAAAAATTCAAAAAAAACAAAAAAAGGGAGACCTCCGCGTCACATAATCAAATGTGGCCTACCAACTAGCAAAAATACTAAACTTGCAGTACCGGCGTTTTCTTCAAAAAGTGTTCTCACAAACGACCTACCATGAACGAAGATTCATGGCTTTCAAGACAAACTAGCAATGATATGGCCGCATCCATTGAATAGTTTTGGATAATATGCCTAAATTTGGCGCATGCCTCCATCTTGTGATGGAAAACAATGTTGCCAAAGCGAGGATCCAACTTGTTTAACAAAAAAAACGTTTGTCATTTTTTGAATGCTAAAGACATGCGTTTTTCGTGAAGCGGCTACAAGGAGGGTCACCCCAAACGGCGCCATTCCATGTCTATCTCAAAGTAGACCCTATTTTATGGACGGTCGCCAAAAAACATGCATTTCCGACCCTCTTAGCTACTCGCAGCAATTCAGACCACCTTCGGCCGATTCAGCTGGAACCGGCTGGAATTTGAACTGCGGGTCCTCCATAGCTTGCCCGTTATTTTCACTAAAAATCCTTTTTAGCTTCATAGGTAGGCATTTCATCACAGAATCGACAATAGATTTGCACGGCCCAAACCCTAGCCACGGACGGCCGCCGCGATGAAATCGGCCGGTTTATGGAAACACCATAAAAAATTCAAAAAAAATCAAAAAAATGGGAGACCTCCGCGTCATATCATCAAATGTGGCCTACCAACTAGAAAAAATACTAAACTTGCAGTACCGGTGTTTTCTTCACAAAGTGTTCTAAAAACGACCTACCATGAACGAAGATTCATGGCTTTCAAGCCAAACTAGCAACGATATGGCCGCATTCGTTGAATAGTTTTTCATAATATGGCTAAATTTGGCGCATGCCTCCTTCTTGTGATGGCAAAAAATGTTGCCAAAGCGAGGTTCCAATTTGTTTAACAAAAAAACCGTTTTTCATTTTTTGAATGCTAAAGACATGCGTTTTTCATGAAGCGGCTACAAGGAGGGTCACCCAAACAGCGCCATTCCATGTCTATCTCAAAGTATACCCTATTTTACGGACGGTTGCCAAAAAGCATGCATTTCCTGACCCTCGTAGCTACTCTCGGCAATTCAGACCACCTTTGGCCGATTCAGCTGGAACTGGCTGGAATTTTGAACTGCGGGTCCTCCACAGCTTGCCCGTTATTTTCTCGAAAAATCCTTTTTAGCTTCACAGGTAGGCATTTATCACAGAATCAACAACAGATTTGCACGGTTCAAACCCTAGCCACAGACGCCCGCCGCGACGAAATCGGCCGGTGTTTGAAAACACCGTAAAAAATTCAAAAAAAATTCAAAAAAGGGAGACCTCCGCATGACATCATCAAATGTGGCCTACTAACTAGCCATAATACTAAACTTGCAATACCGGCGTTTTCTTTAAAAAGTGTTCTCAAAAACGACCTACCATAAACGAAGATTCATGGCTTCAAGCCAAACTAGCAATGATATGGCCGCATCCGTTGAATAGTTTTTGATAATATGCCCAAATGGCGCATGCCTCCGTCTTGTGATGACAAGCAATGTTGCCAAAGCGAGGATCCAACTTGTTTAACAAAAAAAACCGTTTTTCATTTTTTAAATGCTAAAGACATGCGTTTTTCGCGAAGGGCTACAAGGATGGTCACTCCAAACGGCGCCATTCCATGTCTATCTCGAATTAGACCCTATTTTACGGACGGTCGCCAAAAACCATGCATTTACGACCCTCGTAGCTACTCCCGGCAATTCAGACCACCTTCGGCCAATTCAGCTGGAACCGGCTTGAATTTGAACTGCGGGTCCTCCATAGCTTGCCCGTTATTTTCACTAAAAATCCTTTTTAGCTTCATAGGTAGGCATTTCATCACAGAATCGACAACAGATTTGCACGGCTCAAACCCTAGCCACGGACGGCCACCGCGACGATATCGGCCGGTGTTTGAAAACACCATAAAAAATTCAAAAAAAACAAAAAAAGGGAGACCTCCGCGTCACATAATCAAATGTGGCCTACCAACTAGCAAAAATACTAAACTTGCAGTACCGGCGTTTTCTTTAAAAAGTGTTCTCACAAACGACCTACCATGAACGAAGATTCATGGCTTTCAAGACAAACTAGCAATGATATGGCCGCATCCATTGAATAGTTTTGGATAATATGCCTAAATTTGGCGCATGCCTCCGTCTTGTGATGGCAAACAATGTTGCCAAAGCGAGGATCCAACTTGTTTAACAAAAAAAACGTTTGTCATTTTTTGAATGCTAAAGACATGCGTTTTTCATGAAGCGGCTACAAGGAGGGTCACCCCAAACGGCGTCATTCCATGTCTATCTCAAAGTAGACCCTATTTTACGGACGGTCGCCAAAAAGCATGCATTTCCGACCCTCGTAGCTACTCGCAGCAATTCAGACCACCTTCGGCCGATTCAGCTGGAACCGGCTGGAATTTGAACTGCGGGTCCTCCATAGCTTGCCCGTTATTTTCACTAAAAATCCTTTTTAGCTTCACAGGTAGGCATTTCATCACAGAATCGACAACAGATTTGCACGGCTCAAACCCTAGCCACGGACGGCCGCCGCGATGAAATCGGCCGGTTTTTGAAACACCATAAAAAATTCAAAAAAAATCAAAAAAATGGGAGACCTCCGCGTCATATCATCAAATGTGGCCTACCAACTAGAAAAATACTAAACTTGCAGTACCGGTGTTTTCTTCACAAAGTGTTCTAAAAACGACCTACCATGAACGAAGATTCATGGCTTTCAAGCCAAACTAGCAACGATATGGCCGCATTCGTTGAATAGTTTTTCATAATATGGCCAAATTTGGCGCATGCCTCCTTCTTGTGATGGCAAAAAAGTTGCCAAAGCGAGGTTCCAATTTGTTTAACAAAAAAACCGTTTTTTATTTTTTGAATGCTAAAGGCATGCGTTTTTCATGAAGCGGCTACAAGGAGGGTCACCCCAAACAGCGCCATTCCATGTCTATCTCAAAGTATACCCTATTTTACGGACGGTCGCCAAAAAGCATGCATTTCTGACCCTCGTAGCTACTCTCGGCAATTCAGACCACCTTTGGCCGATTCTGCTGGAACTGGCTGGAATTTTAACTGCGGGTCCTCCACAGCTTGCCCGTTATTTTCTCGAAAAATCCTTTTTAGCTTCACAGGTAGGCATTTTATCACAGAATCAACAACAGATTTGCACGGTTCAAACCCTAGCCACGGACGCCCGCCGCGACGAAATCGGCCGGTGTTTGAAAACACCGTAAAAAATTCAAAAAAGGGAGACCTCCGCATGACATCATCAAATGTGGCCTACTAACTAGCCATAATACTAAACTTGCAATACCGGCGTTTTCTTTAAAAAGTGTTCTCAAAAACGACCTACCATAAACGAAGATTCATGGCTTTCAAGCCAAACTAGCAATGATATGGCCGCATCCGTTGAATAGTTTTTGATAATATGCCCAAATGGCGCATGCCTCCGTCTTGTGATGACAAGCAATGTTGCCAAAGCGAGGATCCAACTTGTTTAACAAAAAAACCGTTTTTCATTTTTTGAATGCTAAAGACATGCGTTTTTCGCGAAGGGCTACAAGGATGGTCACTCCAAATGGCGCCATTCCATGTCTATCTCAAATTAGACCCTATTTTACGGACGGTCGCCAAAAAGCATGCATTTACGACCCTCGTAGCTACTCCCGGCAATTCAGACCACCTTCGGCCAATTCAGCTGGAACCAGCTTGAATTTGAACTGCGGGTCCTCCATAGCTTGCCCGTTATTTTCACTAAAAATCCTTTTTAGCTTCATAGGTAGGCATTTCATCACAGAATCGACAACAGATTTGCACGGCTCAAACCCTAGCCACGGACGGCCACCGCGACGATATCGGCCGGTGTTTGAAAACACCATAAAAAATTCAAAAAAAACAAAAAAAGGGAGACCTCCGCGTCACATAATCAAATGTGGCCTACCAACTAGCAAAAATACTAAACTTGCAGTACCGGCGTTTTCTTTAAAAAGTGTCCTCACAAACGACCTACCATGAACGAAGATTCATGGCTTTCAAGACAAACTAGCAATGATATGGCCGCATCCATTGAATAGTTTTGGATAATATGCCTAAATTTGGCGCATGCCTCCGTCTTGTGATGGAAAACAATGTTGCCAAAGCGAGGATCCAACTTGTTTAACAAAAAAAACGTTTGTCATTTTTTGAATGCTAAAGACATGCGTTTTTCGTGAAGCGGCTACAAGGAGGGTCACCCCAAACGGCGCCATTCCATGTCTATCCAAATTAGACCCTATTTTACGGACGGTCGCCAAAAAGCATGCATTCACGACCCTCGTAGCTACTCCCGGCAATTCAGACCACCTTCGGCCAATTCAGCTGGAACCGGCTTGAATTTGAACTGCGGGTCCTCCATAGCTTGCCCGTTATTTTCACTAAAAATCCTTTTTAGCTTCATAGGTAGGCATTTCATCACAGAATCGACAACAGATTTGCACGGCTCAAACCCTAGCCACGGACGGCCACCGCGACGATATCGGCCGGTGTTTGAAAACACCGTAAAAAATTCAAAAAAAAACAAAAAAAGGGAGACCTCCGCGTCACATAATCAAATGTGGCCTACCAACTAGCAAAAATACTAAACTTGCAATACCGGCGTTTTCTTTAAAAAGTGTTCTCAAAAACGACCTACCATGAACGAAGATTCATGGCTTTCAAGCCAAACTAGCAATGATATGGCCGCATCCATTGAATAGTTTTTGATAATATGCCTAAATTTGGCGCATGCCTCCGTCTTGTGATGGCAAACAATGTTGCCAAAGCGAGGATCCAACTTGTTTAACAAAAAAAACCGTTTTTCATTTTTTGAATGCTAAAGACATGCGTTTTTCGTGAAGCGGCTACAAGGAGGGTCACCCCAAACGGCGCCATTCCATGTCTATCTCAAAGTAGACCCTATTTTACGGACGGTCGCCAAAAAGCATGCATTTCCGACCCTCGTAGCTACTCCCGGCAATTCAGACCACCTTCGGCCGATTCAGCTGGAACCGGCTAGAATTTGAACTGCGGGTCCTCCATAGCTTGCCCGTTATTTTCACTAAAAATCCTTTTTAGCTTCATAGGTAGGCATTTCATCACAGAATCGACAATAGATTTGCATGGCGCAAACCCTAGCCACGGACGGCCGCCGCGATGAAATCGGCCGGTTTATGAAAACACCATAAAAAATTCAAAAAAAATTCAAAAAAATGGGAGACCTCCCCGTCATATCATCAAATGTGGCCTACCAACTAGAAAAAATACTAAACTTGCAGTACCGGTGTTTTCTTGACAAAGTGTTCTAAAAACGACCTACCATGAACGAAGATTCATGGCTTTCAAGCCAAACTAGCAATGATATGGCTGCATCCGTTGAATAGTTTTTGATAATATGCCCAAATTTGGCGCATGCCTCCGTCTTGTAATGGCAAACAATGTTGCCAAAGCGAGGTTCCAACTTGTTTAACAAAAAACCTATTTTTCATTTTTTGAATCCTAAAGACATGCGTTTTTCGTGAAGCGGCTAAAAGGAGGGTCACCCCAAACGGCGCCAATCCATGTTCATCTCAAAGTAGACCCTATTTTACGGACGGTCGCCAAAAAGCTTGCATTTCCGACCCTCGTAGCTACTCCCGGCAATTCAGACCACCTTCGGCTGATTCAGCTGGAACCGGCTTAAATTTGAACTGCGGGTCCTCCATAGCTTGCTCGTTATTTTCACTAAAAATCCTTTTTAGCTTCATAGGTAGGCATTTCATCACAGAATCGACAACAGATTTGCTCGGCTCAAACCCTAGCCACGGACGGCCACCGCGACGATATCGGCCGGTGTTTGAAAACACCGTAAAAAATTCAAAAAAAAACAAAAAAAGGGAGACCTCCGCGTCACATCATCCAATGTGGCCTAGCAACTAGCAAAAATACTAAACTTGCAATAACGATGTTTTCTTTAAAAAGTGTTCTCAAAAATGACCTAGCATGAACGAAGATTCATGGCTTTCAAGCCAAACTAGCAATGATATTGTCGCATCCGTTGAATAGTTTTTGATAATATGCCCTAATTTGGCGGATGCCTCCGTCTTGTGATGGCAAACAATGTTGCCAAAGCGAGGATCCAACTTGTTTAATAAAAAAATGTTTTTCATTTTTTGAATGCTAAAGACATGCGTTTTTTGTGAAGCGGCTACAAGGAGGGTCACCCCAAATGATGCCATTCCATGTCTATCTCAAAGTAGACCCTATTTTATGGACGGTGGCCAAAAAGCATGCATTTACGACCCTCGTAGCTACTCCCGGCAATTCAGACCACCTTCGGCCAATTAAGCTGGAACCGGCTGGAATTTGAACTGCGGGTCCTCCATAGCTTGCATGTTATTTTCACTAAAAATCCTTTTTAGCTTCATAGGTAGGCATTTCATTGTAGAATCGACAACAGATTTGCACGTCCCAAACCCTAGCCACGGATGGCCGCCGCGACGCAATCGGTCGGTTTATGAAAACACCATAAAAAATTCAAAAAAAATCAAAAAATGGGAGGCCTCCGCGTCATATCATCAAATGTGGCCTACCAACTAGCAAAAATACTAAACTTGCAGTACGGTGTTTTCTTGACAAAGTGTTCTAAAAACGACCTACCATGAACGAAGATTCATGGCTTTCAAGCCAAACTAGCAATGATATGGCCGCATACATTGAATAGTTTTTGATAATATGCCCAAATTTGGCGCATGCCTCCGTCTTGTGATGGGAAACAATGTTGCCAAAGCGAGGTTCCAACTTGTTTAACAAAAAAACTATTTTTTATTTTTTGAATCCTAAAGACATGCTTTTTTCGTGAAGCGGCTACAAGGAGGGTCACCTCAAACGGCGCCAATCCATGTTCATCTCAAAGTAGACCCTATTTTACGGACGTTCGCCAAAAAGCATGCATTTCCGACCCTCGTAGCTACTCCCGGCAATTCAGACCACCTTCGGCCGATTCAGCTGGAACCGGCTTAAATTTGAACTGCGGGTCCTCCATAGCTTGCCCGTTATTTTCACTAAAAATCCTTTTTAGCTTCATAGGTAGGCATTTCTTCACAGAATCGACAACAGATTTGCACAGCTCAAACCCTAGCCACGGACGGCCACCGCGACGATATCGGCCGGTGTTTGAAAACACCGTAAAAAATTCAAAAAAAACTAAAAAAGGGAGACCTCCGCGTCACATCATCCAATGTGGCCTAGCAACTAGCAAAAATACTAAACTTGCAATAACGACGTTTTCTTTAAAAAGTGTTCTCAAAAATGACCTACCATGAACGAAGATTCATGGCTTTCAAGCCAAACTAGCAATGATCTTGTCGCATCCGTTGAATAGGTTTTGATAATATGCCCTAATTTGGCGCATGCCTCCGTCTTGTGATGGCAAACAATGTTGCCAAAGCGAGGATCCAACTTGTTTAATAAAAAAACGTTTTTCATTTTTTGAATGCTAAAGACAAGCGTTTTTTGTGAAGCGGCTACAAGGAGGGTCACCCCAAATGACGCCATTCCATGTCTATCTCAAAGTAGACCCTATTTTATGGACGGTGGCCAAAAAGCATGCATTTACGACCCTCGTTGCTACTCCCAGCAATTCAGACCACCTTCGGCCGATTAAGCTGGAACCGGCTGGAATTTGAACTGCGGGTCCTCCATAGCTTGCACGTTATTTTCACTAAAAATCCTTTTTAGCTTCATAGGTAGGCATTTCATTGTAGAATCGACAACAGATTTGCACGTCCCAAACCCTAGCCACGGATGGCCGCCGCGACGAAATCGGTTGGTTTATGAAAACACCATAAAAAATTCAAAAAAAATCTAAAAATGGGAGGCCTCCGTGTCATATCATCAAATGTGGCCTACCATCTAGCAAAAATACTAAACTTGCAGTACGGTGTTTTCTTGACAAAGTGTTCTAAAAACGACCTACCATGAATGAAGATTCATGACTTTCAAGCCAAACTAGCAATGATATGGCCGCATCCGTTGAATAGTTTTTGATAATATGCCCAAATTTGGCGCATGCCTCCATCTTGTGATGGGAAACAATGTTGCCAAAGCGAGGTTCCAACTTGTTTAACAAAAAAACTGTTTTTCATTTTTTGAATCCTAAAGACATGCGTTTTTCGTGAAGCGGCTACAAGGAGGGTCACCTCAAACGGCGCCAATCCATGTTCATCTCAAAGTAGACCCTATTTTACGGACGTTCGCCAAAAAGAATGCATTTCCGACCCTCGTAGCTACTCCCGGCAATTCAGACCACCTTCGGCCGATTCAGCTGGAACCGGCTTAAATTTGAATTGCGGGTCCTCCATAGCTTGCCCGTTATTTTCACTAAAATTCCTTTTTAGCTTCATAGGTAGGCATTTCATCACAGAATCGACAACAGATTTGCACGGCTCAAACCCTAGCCACGGACGGCCACTGCGACGATATCGGCCGGTGTTTGAAAACACCGTAAAAAATTCAAAAAAAACAAAAAAAGGGAGACCTCCGCATCACATCATCCAATGTGGCCTAGCAACTAGCAAAAATACTAAACTTGCAATAACGACGTTTTCTTTAAAAAGTGTTCTCAAAAATGACCTACCATGAACGAAGATTCATGGCTTTCAAGCCAAACTAGCAATGATCTTGTCGCATCCATTGAATAGTTTTTGATAATATGCCCTAATTAGGCGCATGCCTCCGTCTTGTGATGGCAAACAATGTTGCCAAAGTGAGGATCCAACTTGTTTAATAAAAAAACGTTTTTCATTTTTTGAATGCTAAAGACATGCGTTTTTTGTGAAGCGGCTACAAGGAGGGTCACCCCAAATGACGCCATTCCATGTCTATCTCAAAGTAGACCCTATTTTATGGACGATGGCCAAAAAGCATGCATTTACGACCCTCGTTGCTACTCCCGGCAATTCAGACCACCTTCGGTCGATTAAGCTGGAACCGGTTGGAATTTGAACTGCGGGTCCTCCATAGCTTGCACGTTATTTTCACTAAAAATCCTTTTTAGCTTCATAGGTAGGCATTTCATTGTAGAATCGACAACAGATTTGCACGTCCCAAACCCTAGCCACGGATGGCCGCCGCGACGAAATCGGTCGGTTTATGAAAACACCATAAAAAACTCAAAAAAAAAATTCAAAAAATGGGAGGCCTCCGCGTCATATCATCAAATGTGGCCTACCAACTAGCAAAAATACTAAACTTGCAGTTCGGTGTTTTCTTGACAAAGTGTTCTAAAAACGACCTACCATGAACGAAGATTCATGGCTTTCAAGCCAAACTAGCAATGATATGGCCGCATCCGTTGAATAGTTTTTGATAATATGCCCAAATTTGGCGCATGCCTCCGTCTTGTGATGGGAAACAATGTTGCCAAAGCGAGGTTCCAACTTGTTTAACAAAAAAACTGTTTTTCATTTTTTGAATCCTAAAGACATGCGTTTTTCGTGAAGCGGCTACAAGGAGGGTCACCTCAAACGGCGCCAATCCATGTTCATCTCAAAGTAGACCCTATTTTACGGATGTTCGCCAAAAACCATGCATTTCCGACCCTCGTAGCTACTCCCGGCAATTCAGACCACCTTCGGCCGATTCAGCTGGAACCGGCTTAAATTTGAACTGCGGGTCCTCCATAGCTTGCCCGTTATTTTTACTAAAAATCCTTTTTAGCTTCACAGGTAGGCATTTCATCACAGAATCGACAACAAATTTGCATGGCTCAAACCCTAGCCACGGACGGCCACCGCAACGAAATCGGCCGGTGTTTGAAAACACCGTAAAAAATAAAAAAAATAAAAAAAGGGAGACCTCGGCATCACATCATCTAATGTGGCCTACCAACTAGCCATAATACTAAACTTGCAATACCGACGTTTTCTTTAAAAAGTGTTCTCAAAAACGACCTACCATGAACGAAGATTCATGGCTTTCAAGCCAAACCAGCAATGATATGGCCGCATCCGTTGATAGTTTTTGATAATATGCCCAAATTTGGCGCATGCCTCCGTCTTGTGATGGCAAACAATGTTGCCAAAGCGAGAATCCAACTTGTTTAACAAAAAAAACCGTTTTTCATTTTTTGAATGCTAAAGACACACTAGTAGAAAAGGGGGCAATGGTCCAGGCCAGGTCAGCCCATTAGTCCCGGTTCAATCCAGAACCGGGAGCAATGGGGGCATTGGACCCGGTTCGTGAGCCCCGGGGTCCGGCCGGGCCACGTGGGCCATTGGTCCCAGTTCGTCTGGACCTTTTGGTCCCGGTTGGTGGGACGAACTGGGACCAATGGGCCTCGCTCCTGGCCCGCCACCATCGGTCCCGGTTGGAGGCATGAACCGGGACCAAAGGCCGCCCATTAGTCCCGGTTCATACCACCAACCGGGACTAAAGGATTGGTCCTCGTTGCGGCCAGAGTTTAGTCCCACCTCGCCAACCGAAGGGGCTCACGTCGGTTTATAAGCCCCTCCCTCTCTGCCTTGTTGAGCTCCTCTGAAAATGAAAATAGATGCCCTTATACAGGGAATTCGACCTAAATTCATACTGAATTTCTCTGAAGTTAGTAGAAACTAGTCGTCAACCCGTGCATTCGCACGGCCTAGTCTTTAAGATGTTTTATATCATTAATACTTTTCATAAATAAATAATTGCCATAGCACATCCTTTATTTTTAGTGAATACATGAGTTATATCATATTTATATTTCTAAAGACCATCAAGAAAACAATTCAAATATCACAGGTTTTAAATTTTTGAATTCCTTTAAAATCTAATTCATTTAACAGAGTCGTTTATGATCCCCTACTAAGAAAATTCTTATTTGTATGATGGCGGAGTGCATAAACTAATCTATTGTACTTTACTTGCAACAACCGTGTCATCCGATGGCATACTACATGAGGTGGCATGTACATAGGCATATACTTCCCATTTTTTTACATCTTACATTCAATGTTATGTTTAATTTTTCAAATAAATAATTCATTTCATGCTGCAAAAGATATGAATATTTTTTATTGATGACTACCTGCACATAATTTTTGAAAGCATCAAGAATAAAATGGTTCAACTGTCATTTCGGTTGCTGGTTTCTCAATGAAAAAAAAACAATGTTGTTCTCAAAAACTCCAAATGCTATATTGTAAGGCTGCTACGTACAATTTTAAAAACAAACCAACCAAGGCTTTGACCATAATGGATAATGCATGTACAGCTAGAAAGAGAATACCTTAGGAAAACATTGAAAACGATACATCAGTACTCCAATCTATATATTGGCAATACAAATAATATAGAAATGTAGAGTTATGTTATCACAAAGAACATTGAAGCAAAAACTAAGCAAGAAGCTTCTAATGGGCCATCCTTTGAATAGAAACTCATTGAATTTTATCCAAAAATGACTACCTTTAATTGTTATTATGTGAATAATATCATTAATTAGCTGATCACATGAGAATTAGTCGATGTTGTTATTTGTGCGAAGAAAGATCAACAATTCTAGCATCAGAGGAGATACTTTAGATTCTTAAAACTGTGTAATGCAAAACTGCAAATTATGCTTCTTTAATGTCATTGATTCATCTAAGCTGGTGGATATGCCCAACGTCCAAAGGTAGTTCATCAGCTAACATGTTGTTCGGCAAACCATGAATAGTGGAAACATAATGTGAATAAATTTAGAATGCGAATAAATTTAGAACAAAAGGACATGTGAGATCTCATTATGGAAAGCTAAAAATACAGGAAAAGAGCTGAAGAGATTGGAAGTAATTGATAACAACTAAATAGAGGAAAGGGCCAAATATTCCGAATCCAGTTATTAGTAAGACAATTCTAGGAAGCAGCCAATAAATGAGTTTGTCCAAAAAAAGCCAATAAATGTATTGTTGTTTGAGCCATAAATTACACTTTTTACGTCGGCAATTAGTTGTGGGGCATATTATGGTTGGGAAACCTCCGTTGTGAAAAATATATGTGTACATTGTAGTCTTAATTAAGGGTTCCAATGGTAATTAAGAGCCATATGAGATTAACAGCATTAATACGGGTACCTCCTCACTTGCAAAGTCTAATGCATGGACATATGCTTAGCATTGTGTAATACAAAACTGGTAATTAAGTGTTTTTAAGGTGATTGGACGCTGGTGAATCTGTCGAACTTCCAAAGGTAGGTCATCGGTTGACATATTGTTCAGCTAACCATAAATCTGAAAAGAGGACATGAATACAATTAGACCAAAAGGACATGTGGAATATCATTATGGAGAAGAGTTTTTTTTTGGAAAAGGAGGCTCACCCCCGGCCTCTACATCTGAAAGATGCATGCGGTCATCTTATTAAAAAGTTTGAGTAAAAACAAAGTGTCAACTCCATACATGCTGCCATCTTATTATGGAGAAGAGTAGGTCACCAGTAGACATGTTGTCCTGCAAACACTAAATACTCAAAAGAGAACGGAATACATTTAGATATAAAGGACATGTGAGATCTTATTATGGAGAAGGCAAACATACATGGAAAAAAGGCAATAGAGTGGATAGGAATAGAACTGAGAAAAGGGCCGCATGCATGATTTACGGTGCACGTGCTGTCCAAGATCTCCACTGATGCGTTACTCCAGTAACATCAGGCAGCTACATATACTGATTGAGGCATTCATCTTTGGCTACCATGAACAATTTCTTGTTTGCAGGAATTGTCAGAGATGTGTTGACCGTTCATGGTTTTGCTGGATTTTGGTGTCAGCCTCCACGCCAGGAGGGACAAGACACAACCCTGTCATAAACATGGATTAGACACTGCACGTTACAACAAAGGGATATATGTTCACCTTAAATGTATTAATCCAACGCACGATTGAATTAGGATCTATACTTAGAGTAGTAGTTTTCGAACAAATTACATATCCGCATACAAATTCATCAAACAGTAGACTACACAAATTACCTTACAAACTGGACAAATAAATTTCCTTTGATCAAATCAGGGATATCTCAAGGGAAACAAATAAACGAAGAGTTAAGAAACTTAAAAATAAAACGCTAGCATCATCGAGCGACCCACCTTACTGTTACTAATCCTTCTGATCACAACATTTTTATGCCTTCTCTCATTGCCATGTCCAAGCCCCATCCTCCATCGTCCTCATAAACTGGCTTCTGTCATAGACCACACTGCTGTTATTTGCCAAAAGCAAAAGAAACCACGTTGCTGCTGTTAGGAAGTGTACTAATAAGAGAAGTTGTTGAGGCATCGTCAAGACAGAGATGTTAGCAGCACCGGCTGGCAGGCGGCGACGTACAAACATACGTTGTGACTTGGGAGAGCAACGGATGAACCTGCTATGGAGGATTGAACGTGAGGCGGCACCGGACGGCCAGCGGCGGCGTGCAAACTACACATGGAGAGAACAGCGAGGATAATGTGAAGGAGGGGATTGACGGGCCAATTGAGGATGGTGGCGATGCACGTAGAGGCTGATAGATCGCTCCCACGTATAGCGTCCTGTGTGATCTCTGTATCAGATCGGGGAGCCAATTAGGGCATGACGTAATTGGAGGAGAGAGAATATAGTAAGGGTAGAAACGTGTGAGTCCTGTAACGTGATTTGTGAATAGATTTCTAAAACCATGCGGCTGATCCAATTTGATTAATCCAAGCATTAAAACTCCGATGGATGGTTAACATTTTTTTCTCTTTCTTGATTAATCTAGAAAAAAATCGTAAGATCTACACTGTTATAATTCGGTCCCACCGGATCAATGGCTCGTAAATTCTAATTAACATGGTAATTTCTAGGAAAAAATCGTAAGATCTACACCGTTATAATTCGGCCCCACCGGATCAATGGCTCGTAAATTCTAATTAATATGGTAATTTCTAGGGAGTCTGTGATTAGTATAGGTATAGTTTTTTATGAATTTAGGTTGAATTATCTCTATAAGCGCATCTATGCTCATTTTTTTAGTAAAGTTAATGACAACTATTTCTTCTTCTATTTATTTATGAGTAGTTTTTTATATAGTTTTTTTCTTTTCTGTTATATTTATTTTTTTCTATTTATTTCTGAGTGGTAATAAGTCATTAAAAATAAGCATCTATGCTCATTTTTTTAGTAAGGTTAATCACAACTATTTTTTCTTCTATTTATTTCTGAGTAGTTTTTTATATAGTTTTTTTTCTTTTCTGCTATATTTATTTTTTTCTATTTTTTTCTGAGTGGTAATAAGTCATTAAAAATAAGCATCTATGCTCATTTTTTTTAGTAAAGTTAATCACAACTATTTTTTCTTCTATTTATTTCTGAGTAGTTTTTTATATACTTTTTTTCTTTTCTGCTATATTTATTTTTTTCTATTTATTTCTGTGTGGTAATAAGTCATTAAAAATAAGCATCTATGCTCATTTTTTGAGTAAAGTTAATCAGAAATATTTTTTCTTCTATTTATTTCTGAGTAGTTTTTTATATATTTTTTTCTTTTCTGCTATATTTATTTTTTTCTATTTATTTCTGAATGGTAATAAGTCATTAAAAAAAAGCATCAACGCTCATTTTTTTAGTAAAGTTAATCACAACTATTTTTTCTTCTATTTTTTTCTGAGTAGTTTTTTATATAGTTTTTTTCTTTTCTGCTATATTTATTTTTTTCTATTTTTTTCTGTGTGGTAATAAGTCAATAAAAATAAGCACCTATGCTCATTTTTTTAGTAAAGTTAATCACAACTATTTTTTCTTCTATTTATTTCTGAGTTGTTTTTTATATAGTTTTTTTCCTTTTCTGCTATATTTAGTTTTTTCTATTTATTTCTGAGTGGTAATAAGTCATTAAAAATAAGCATCTATGCTCATTTTTTTAGTAAAGTTAATCACAGCTATTTTTTCTTCTATTTATTTCTGATAAGTTTTTTATATACTTTTTTTCTTTTCTGCTATATTTATTTTTTTCTATTTATTTCTGTGCGGTAATAAGTCATTAAAAATAAGCATCTATGCTTATTTTTTAGTAAAGTTAATCACAACTATTTTTTCTTCTATTTATTTCTGAGTAGTTTTTTATATAGTTTTTTTCTTTTCTGCTATATTTATTTTTTCTATTTATTTCTGAGTCGTAATAAGTCATTAAAAATAAGCGTCTATGCTCATTTTTTTAGTAAAGTTAATCACAACAATTTTATCTTCTATTTATTTCTGAGTAGTTTTTTATATAGTTTTTTTTCTTTTCTGCTATATTTATTTTTTTTCTATTTCTTCTGAGTGGTAATAAGTCATTAAAATAAGCATCTATGCTCATTTCTTTAGTAAAGTTAATCACAACTATTTTATCTTCTATTTATTTCTGAGTAGTTTTTTTATAGTTTTTTTTTCATTTCTGCTATATTTATTTTTTTCTATTTATTTCTGTGTGATAATAAGTCATTAAAAATAAGCATCTATGCTCATTTTTTTAGTAAAGTTAATCACAACTATTTTTTCTTCTATTTATTTCTGATAAGTTTTTTATATAGTTTTTTTCTTTTCTGCTATATTTATTTTTTTCTATTTATTTCTGTGCGGTAATAAGTCATTAAAAATAAGCATCTATGCTTATTTTTTAGTAAAGTTAATCACAACTATTTTTTCTTCTATTTATTTCTGAGTAGTTTTTTATATAGTTTTTTTCTTTTCTGCTATATTTATTTTTTCTATTTATTTCTGAGTGGTAATAAGTCATTAAAAATAAGCGTCTATGCTCATTTTTTTAGTAAAGTTAATCACAACAATTTTATCTTCTATTTATTTCTGAGTAGTTTTTTATATAGTTTTTTTTCTTTTCTGCTATATTTATTTTTTTTCTATTTTTTCTGAGTGGTAATAAGTCATTAAAATAAGCATCTATGCTCATTTCTTTAGTAAAGTTAATCACAACTATTTTATCTTCTATTTATTTCTGAGTAGTTTTTTTATAGTTTTTTTTTTCATTTCTGCTATATTTATTTTTTTCTATTTATTTCTGTGTGATAATAAGTCATTAAAAATAAGCATCTATGCTCATTTTTTAGTAAAGTTAATCACCACTATTTTTTCTTCTATTTATTTTTGAGTAGTTTTTTATATAGTTTTTTTCTTTTCTGCTATATTTTTTCCATTTATTTCTGAGTGGTAGTAAGTCATTAAAAATAAAAAAAAGGCGCAATGCTCGTTAATTCACTTCAAGCCTTTCGGAATAGTGTAAACTGCACTGCACATAGCTCCGTGCAGTCTACCTTATTCCTCAAGGCTTGAAGCGAACCAACGTGCAGGTGAGCACTGAGCCTCTTCTTCATCGTCTCTGCACTCAGGGCTTATAAACAGCTGCGAGTGCCTCTCGCTTGGCGAGGTGGGACTAAAAAAACAGCAGCAGATAGAATCAACTAAAAGCAGCTGCAGAAAGAATGAACTAAAAAACAGCTGCAGAAAATAAATAAGTAATTAGACAGGTCCATTGGTCCCGGTTCGTGGCACAGACCGGGACCAATGCCCCCTTTAGTCCTGGTTGGTGGTTCCAACCGGGACCAATGCCCCTCTTTATTCCCGGGTGGTGGCACCAATCGGGACCAAAGGTCTTTGTTTCCCGCCCTTTGGGTTGCTGAAAAGAGGCCTTTGGTCCCGGTTGATGCCACCAACCGGGACTAAAGGGGGCATTGGTCCCTGTTTGTGCCACGAACCGGGACCAAAGCCTTTGCTATATAAGTAGCACTTAGGAAAATTTCAGAACCGCATCCCCACTTCGATCTCTCCTCCTCCTCTCCCGATGCCGCGCGTCGTCCCCTGCCGCCACCTTGCCGTCGCCGCCCCACCCCGACACCGTCGCCGCCCCGCCCTGACACCGTCGCTGCCCCGCCCCGCCCCGACCTACCGCCCCGACGTCGCCGCCCTGGCCCGCACCGCCCCGACGCCGTCGCCGCCCCGCGCCGCACCTCGACGTCGCCGTAGCCGTCACCATGAGCAACTTTTTATGATTTTTGTTAGATTTTGTTTAGATTTTTTCTTAGTTCATAGATTTTTTTGTTAGATTAGATGTGTAGTAATTTAGATATGTAGTTCATAGTATGTTAATTTAGAATGTGTAATTAATTTGTTCATATTGTGTTAGATTTTTTTTCTGTTAATAGATTTTTTTGGTGATATTATTGTTGAATATGCATGTTTGGTGATATTATTGTTAATAGATTTTTTTGGTGATATTTAGATTGTGTAATTAATTTTGTTCATAAAATTTTAATGATTTTTTTGTTCATAGTATTTAGAAAAAGGAAAAAAATAAGAAGAGAAAGTGTTTAATATAATTAGTTAGAAAAATACTAGTTTATTTTTAGTAAGTACTATTTTATTTTATTTATAGTAAGTGCTTCATATATAGTTGAACTAGCTAGTTGATTTAATAAACTAATTTATTTTACTATATATAGAAGTAGTTTGTAGTAAGTACTACTTTATTTATTTATAGTAAGTGCTTAGTAGTTGAACTAGATAGTTGATTTAATTAATAAAACTACTTTATTTAACTATATATATAAGTAGTTCCCGCATCGACATCGGCGATGCCTATCCCGCATCCTCGTCGTCGTCGACTCGGCGGTGGAGGCCTGCTTGATCAGGGCCATGTTCGGGACTGGGCTCCGCCGGGCTGGTATTGGGAGGTGCTACCTTCCGGGGGACGTAGGTTGGTGAGGAGGCAGCCCGTTGTTGACCCGATCCTTGTTTGGCGGCGGTCGCGTGGGCCAGTGACGGTGCTGAGGACTCCGGACACCGCGGAGGTGGTACGTCACTGTGTCAGCGAGGAGGACGAGCACGTCTGTTGCTACATGGTTGCATTGGAGGGCAGGTTCGACAATACCTGGTAGGTTCTTCAGGGATCTCACTGGAGCTATGATCCTGTGATGGTTCCTTATCTTTGGGTGTCCACCGCCCGCGACGATACCCGTCGGGTGCTACGGTTCTAGTTGTATTAGTGATGATATATTAGTGATAATATTCGACGATGTACGAACACCAAGAGATGATGTACTTTTGATTATAATTATTGAATGCATGCTAATTTGAATACTACTTTATTTTATGATTTGGTTTTGCTTATTTTATGATTTGGTTTTGCTTATTGAATGCTAATATTGGATAAGTTCTTCTTCATTCCCGTGTGCTAGACAATTTGGTGTAATAATGCACTCGGGAATAAAAGCAAGAGCTACGTACATCACCGATAGTCAACCCGTGATTAATAATAATGATCTAGTTTAATATTTGAATTATGAACATAGGCCGGAAATGTCGTACTCGGACGGCGAAAACCGCCCGGGGGAGTGCGACTGGTGCCACGACGACCGAGGTATGTGCGACAGGTTCATTGAGCTGGACGAAGATCGACGCTTCAGCATTAAGCTCGAGGAGACCTTTGATGTTCATACGGTACGCAACGACGACAATAGTTTTTTTTGTAATTAAGCACGACTTCAACTATTTTAACGTGTATTTTTCATCTTTTCCAATTCGACTAGCTTATCCCATGCTTTGCAAGACGCTATGTCTTGGAGAGGATGGGTTTTGAAGACCATGAAAGTATGGAAACCAAAAAAATTATCCTAAGTACCCATCATGGTGTGGATTTTCAAGTAAAGTTGTACAATGCTCAGAGTGTAACCCATTTTGGTTGCAAAAATTGGGAAGCACTTTGCAAGATGTATGGTTTTGATGAGGGTATGCTTGTCACCATGTATCTTGGTGATCCTACAATCGAGCAAGAGAGACCTTCGATTTGCATCCTTGTGGATACACCTCCAATTCTTCCCCAATGTGAGCTTAACATAGTTATTAAGTAATTTATATTGTTTATTTCAAAATAGTTGACAACTTATTTCCATTGACAGCTTATTTTCATTCTTCAAAGAATGTGCGGAAGATGGTAGACAGAACCTACTACACCGAAGGCTCCGAATTAACTTATCAGGAGAAAAATCATCTGGTCGCATTTTGTACTGATCTTGAGAATTACAATATCTACAATCAAACTCCTCAACATTATGGTCAATACGTTCCACTAGTGCACGTGTTGAACTACGGTAACTACCATGGAGATACCCTGGTAAGATTTTTTTACTATTACGACATCCGTGCATCGTTTTGCACACTTCTAAAACTAGTACATCATTGCTAACTACGAAGTTATTACTATGATTTTCAATAGATAATCCCGAATGATTGTGTGCCTCATCTGATGTATACGCACGGTACCCTTCATGTTTTGAACATACAACCGGGTCTTCCTACGAATGTCAACTGTCCATACCAGGTTTCTAAAAGAAGTGGAGACATGACAATCAAAGAATGGAAAAAATGTATGGACAGTCGTAAGGAGCTTCTTGGAAGCAAAAAGCAGCGAAGGGCAAGAATTGGAGACAGGATGACCGCCATTCTTCATAATGGAGAGTCAGGGTCTATATTGTTTTATGCTATTTTACCTTAAGGGTGTTTAGTTCCTACCTGATACTGATGACCATGTGCTAAGAACAATTATGTAGGGTTGGGTTCGATGACTATGAGGATGATGATCGTATGACTTATTATTAATAATGAGTAGAAGTTGTATGATGATGCATGATTAGTAGGACTTGTTATTATATATGATGATGTATGATGCGAGCATGCATGAGTTATTATATTAGCGGGTGAAATGAACATATATAGCAGCAGCGTTGGTAAACCAAGGACGAAGATATAAGAGAGGACACTTCTCTCCATTAGCTAGCTAATAACAACCTAAAAATAACCCCCAAAACCCCTAAAGCAGCCACTCTGCTAAAAAAACATGGTCTTTTGGTCCCGGTTGGTGCCACCAACCGGGACCAAAAGGCCCCCTGACTAGGCTCGGCGCACAGGCCACGTGGAGGCACATTGGTCCCTATTCGTGTTTGAACTGGGACTAATGGGTGGAGGTATTAGTAACGACCCATTAGTCCCGGTTTATGAACCGGGACTAAAGGCCCTGACGAACCGGGACTATTAGGTATTTTTCTACTAGTGACATGCGTTTTTCGCGAAGCGGCTACAAGGAGGGTCACCCCAAACAGCGCCATTCCATGTCTATCTCAAAGTAGACCCTATTTTACGGACGGTCGCCAAAAAGCATGCATTTCCAACCCTCGTAGCTACTCCCGACAATTCAGACCACCTTCGGCTGATTCAACTTGAACCGGCTGGAATTTGAACTGGGGGTCCTCGATAGCTTGCCGGTTATTTTCACTAAAAATCCTTTTTAGCTTCACAGGTAGGCATTTCGTCACAGAATCGACAACAGATTTGCATGGCCCAAACCCTATCCACGGATATCCTCCGCGACGAAATCGGCCGGTTTATGAAAACACCGTAAAAAATTCAAAAAAATTAAAAAAATGGAAGACCTCCGCCTCACATCATCAAATGTCTCCTAACAACTATCAAAAATACTAAACTTGCAATACTAGCATTTTCTTGAAAAATTGTTCTAAAAAATGACCTACCATGAACGAAGATTCATGGCTTTCAAGCCAAACTAGCAATGATATGGCCGCATTCGCTGAATAGTTTTGGATAATATGCCCAAATTTGGCGCATGCCTCCATCTTGTGATGGCAAACAATGTTACCAAAGCAATGTTCCAACTTGTTTAACAAAAAAAACTGTTTTTCATTTTTTGAATGCTAAAGGCATGCGTTTTTCGTGAAGCGGCTACAAGGAGGTCACCCCAAACGGCGCCATTCCATGTCTATCCCAAAGTAGACCCTATTTTACGGACGGTCGCCAAAAATCATGCATTTCCGACCCTCGTAGGTACTCCCGGCAATTCAGACCACCTTCGGCCGATTCAGCTGGAACTGGCTAGAATTTGAACTGCGGGTCCTCCATAGATTGCCCGTTATTTTCACTAAAAATCCTTTTTAGCTTCAATGTAGGCATTTCATCACAGAATCGACAATGGATTTGCACGGCTCAAACCCTAGCCACGGACGGCCGCCGCGACGAAATCGGCCGGTTTTTGAAAACACCGTAAAAGTTCAAAAAAAATCAAAAAAAATGAGAGACCTCCGCGTCACATCGTCAAATGTGGCCTACCAACTAGCAAAAATACTAAACTTGCAATATCGGCATTTTCTCGAAAAGTGTTCTAAAAAACGACCTACCATGAACGAAGATTCATGGCTTTCAAGCCAAACTAGCAATGATATGGCCGCATCCATCGAATAGTTTTTGATAATATGCCAAAATTTGGTACATGCCTCCGTCTTGTGCTGGCAAACAATGTTGCCAAAGCGAGGATCCAACTTGTTTAACAAAAAAAAACGTTTTTCATTTTTTGAATGCTAAAGACATGCGTTTTTCCTGAAGAGGCTCAAGGAGGGTCACCCGAACGGCGCCATTCCATGTCTATCTCAAAGTAGACCCTATTTTACGGACGGTCGCCAAAAAGCATGCATTTCCGATCCTCGTAGCTACTCCCGGCAATTCAGACCACCTTCGGCCGATTCAGTTGGAACCGGCTGGAATTTGAACTACGGGTCCTCCATAGCTTTCCTGTTATTTTCACTAAAAATCCTTTTTAGCTTCACAGGTAGGCATTTCATCACAGAATCGACAAGAGATTTGCATGGCCCAAACCCTAGACACGGACGGCCGCCGCGACAAAATCGGTCGGTTTTTGAAAACACCGTAAAAGTTCAAAATACATCAAAAAAAATGGGAGACCTCTGCGTCACATCATCAAATGTGGCCTACCAACTAGAAAAAATATTAAACTTGCAATATGGGAGTTTTCTTGAAAAAGTGTTCTAAAAAACGACCTACCCTGAACAAAGATTCATGGCTTTCAAGCCAAACTAGCAATGATATGGCTGCATCCGTTGAATAGTTTTTGATAATATGCCCAAATTTGGCGCATGCCTCTGTCTTGTGATGGCAAACAATGTTGCGAAAGCGAGGTTCCAACTTGTTTAACAAAAAAACCGTTTTTCATTTTTCGAATGCTAAAGACATGCGTTTTTTGTGAAGCGGCTACAAGGAGGGTCACCCCAAACGGTGCCAATCCATGTCTATCTCAAAGTAGACCCTATTTTACGGATGGTCGCCAAAAAGCATGCATTTCCGACCCTTGTAGCTATCCCGACAATTCAGACCACCTTCGGCCGATTCAGTTGGAACCGGCTGGAATTTGAACTGCGGGTCCTCCATAGTTTGCCCGTTATTTTCACTAAAAATCCTTTTTAGCTTCAAGGTAGGCATTTCATCACAGAATCGACAACACATTTGCACGGCTCAAACCCTAGCCATGGACGGCCGCCGCGACGAAATCGGCCGGTTTTTGAAAACATCGTAAAAAATTCAAAAAAAATCAAAAAAGTTGGAGACCTCCATGTCACATCATCAAATGTGGCCTACCAACTAGCAAAAATACTAAACTTGCAATAACGGAGTTTTCTTGAAAAAGTGTTATCAAAAACGACCTACCATGAACGAAGATTCATGGCTTTCAATCCAAACTAGCAATGATATGGCCGCATCTGTTGAATAGTTTTTGATAATATGCCCAAATTTGGCGCATGCCTCGGTCTTGTGATGGCAAACAATGTTGCGAAAGCAAGGTTCCAACTTGTTTAACAAAAAAAACCATTTTTCATTTTTTGAATGCAAAGACATGCATTTTTCGTGAAGCGGCTACAAGGAGGGTCACCCCAAACAGTGCCATTCCATGTCTATCTCAAAGTAGACCCTATTTTACGGACGGTGGCCAAAAAGCATGCATTTTCAATCCTCGTAGCTACTCCCGGCAATTCAGACCACCTTCGGCCGATTCAGCTGGAACCGGCTAGAATTTGAACTACGGGTCCTCCATAGCTTGCCCGTTATTTTCACTAAAAATCCTTTTTGGCTTCACGGGTAGGCATTTCATCACATAATCGACAAGAGATTTGCACGGCCTAAACCCTAGACACGGACGACCGCCGCGATGAAATCGGACGTTTTTTGAAAACACCGTAAGAGTTCAAAAAAAATCAAAAAATGGGAGACCTCCGCGTCACATGTGGCCTACCAACTAGCAAAAATACTAAACTTGCAATAACGGAGTTTTCTTGAAAAAGTGTTCTCAAAAACGACCTACCATGAACGAAGATTCATGGCTTTCAAGCCAAACTAGGAATTATATGGCCGCATCCGTTGAATAGTTTTTGATAATATGCCCAAATTTGGCGCATGCCTCCATCTTATGATGGCAAACAATGTTGCCAAAGCGAGGTTCCAACTTGTTTAACAAAAAAACCGTTTTTCATTTTTTGAATGCTAAAGACATCCGTTTTTCATGAAGCGGCTACAAGGAGGGTCACCCCAAACGGCGCCAATCCATGTCTATCTCAAAGTAGACACTATTTTACGGATGGTCGCCAAAAAGCATGCATTTTCGACCCTCGTAACTATCCCGACAATTCAGACCACCTTCGGCCGATTCAGTTGGAACCGGCTAGAATTTGAACCGCGGGTCCTCCATAGTTTGCCCGTTATTTTCACTAAAAATCCTTTTTAGCTTCAAGGTAGGCATTTCATCACATAATCGACAACACATTTGCACGACTCAAACCCTAGCCATGGACGGCCGCCGCGAGGAAATCGGCCGGTTTTTGAAAACACCATAAAAAATTAAAAAAAATCAAAAAAATGGGAGACCTCCATGTCACATCATCAAATGTGGCCTACCAACTAGCAAAAATACTAAACTTGCAATACCGGCTTTTATTAAAAAGTGTTCTAAAAAACGACCTACCATGAACGAAGGTTCATGGCTTTCAAGCCAAACTAGCAATGATATGGCCGCATCCATTGAATAGTTTTTGATAATATGCCCAAATTTGGTGCATGCCTCCGTCTTGTGATGGCAAACAATGTTGCCAAAGCGAGGATCCAACTTGTTTAACAAAAAAAACCATTTTTCATTTTTTGAATGCTAAAGACATGCGTTTTTCCTGAAGCGGCTACAAGGAGGGTCACCCCAAACGGCGCCATTCCATGTCTATCTCAAAGTAGACCCTATTTTACGTACGGTCGCCAAAAAGCATGCACTTCTGATCCTCGTAGCTACTCCCGGCAATTCAGACCACCTTCGGCCGATTCAGTTGGAACCGGCTGGAATTTGAACTGTGGGTCCTCCATAGCTTGCCCGTTATTTTCACTAAAAATCCTTTTAGCTTCATAGGTAGGCATTTCATCACAGAATCGACAAGAGATTTGCACGGCCCAAACCCTAGACACGGACGGCCGCCGCAACGAAATCGGCCGGTTTTTGAAAACACCGTAAAAGTTCAAAAAAAACAAAAAAATGGGAGACCTCCGCGTCACATCATCAAATGTATCCTACCAACTAGCAAAAATATTAAACTTGCAATACCGGAGTTTTCTTGAAAAAGTGTTCTAGAAAACGACCTACCCTGAACAAAGATTCATGGCTTTCAAGCCAAACTAGCAATGATATGGCTGCATCCGTTGAATAGTTTTTGATAATATGCCCAAATTTGGCGCATGCCTCTGTCTTGTGATGGCAAACAATGTTGCGAAAGCGAGGTTCCAACTTGTTTAACAAAAAAACCGTTTTTCATTTTTTGAATGCTAAAGACATGCGTTTTTCGTGAAGCGGCTACAAGGAGGGTCACCCCAAACGGCGCCAATCCATGTCTATCTCAAAGTAGACCCTATTTTACGGATGGTCGCCAAAAAGCATGCATTTCTGACCCTTGTAGCTATCCCGACAATTCAGACCACCTTCGGCCGATTCAACTGGAACTAGCTGGAATTTGAACTGCGGGTCCTCCATAGTTTGCCCGTTATTTTCACTAAAAATCCTTTTTAGCTTCAAGGTAGGCATTTCATTACAGAATCGACAACAGATTTGCACGGCTCAAACCCTAGCCATGGACGGCCGCCGCGACGAAATCGGACGGTTTTTGAAAACACCGTAAAAAATTCAAAAAAAATCAAAAAAATTGGAGACCTCCATGTCACATCATCAAATGTGGCCTACCAACTAACAAAAATACTAAACTTGCAATACCGAAGTTTTCTTGAAAAAGTGTTCTCAAAAATGACCTACCATGAACGAAGATTTATGGCTTTCAAGCCAAACTAGCAATGATATGGCCGCATCTGTTGAATAGTTTTGATAATATGCCCAAATTTGGCGCATGCCTCCGTCTTGTGATGGCAAACAATGTTGCCACACTACAACAGGACAGAGCTTTTGTAACACGGTGTTATGTTACTACAAGCCGAAAACAGTGTTACTAGCCCAGATAGTAACACATTTTGAAATGTGTTCCATTAGACCGTGTTACTAAGGGTGTCCATTGTCACTATAGTAGGTGTTACAATAGATTAAAAATTGTGTTACAATTTTGTTATAGTAACATGCATATTATGTGTTACCAACCGCATCGGTAACACATTTTTGCAACTATAGTAACACACGTGTAACATATTTTTGTAGGTGTAGAACATTGTGGTAACATGTTTTCATAACTGTAGTAACACAATGTAACATAATACCAAAATATCATAACACTATAATCTATAGTTCTCAACCACCCTAGTAACATATCTATACCTATAGTAACACCATCAGTAACACTACTATATTAGTATGGCAGCATAATTAATGTATTTCTTTTTTAATTATTAACCACAAAATTAGGTACCCATTTATTTAATATACATTTATTTAATATAAAATCAATGCAATTGCTCAAATAGTTAATTATTACTATTTATTATGCTGCTTGGCACCATGAAAAAAGATAGAGAAATTGAAGCACAACACATACACAAATTAAAAATATCAATATATTTATTATATAGAAGAGTGTAGGATACGTATGCATTACAATAAACAAATACCAATATTATTGGTGCAACATAATATCATTCATATCAATTTGAGTATAGACAACACAACTGTGGAGAAAATCTTGTGAATGATATTACATTTTTCAATCTGTCAATGTAAACTACAGGTATTGCTAAGTAAAATCTTCTTCGCTGCTTGATCCAACCGAAGAATTCAGCTGCAACTCAATTATCCTTCTTTTCAATCTGTAAAAGAAAATTGAACCTTACAGATATGTGATTAAATGTATACAAATATAAATTCGAAATATGAAAGAAAAAATACTTTAACTTACAAAAGCTCAAGGCCATATAATTAAGTATCCTGAAGCAAAGGCGTCGCCAATTCTCTACAATCCAAAACTTCCCTTGCTAACTCCTCATTATCCAGAATAGGTTCATCCATGGCAAAGTTATAAAGAATATAAACATTCTATAGGAACTATCAATGAGCGCGTCCATATGACTACATAAACATATACCTGGAAACTAGTAGCCAGCATTACAATGCCTTTAAGCAACATGGAACTGTTATTCATAAACCCTTGAGGCATCGACACTAACTGAGCTCCCCGCAAACATTCTGTAAGAGTAGAATGATAAATAACATGAGATAGAAATAGATGTACAGCCACATGCTACAAACTATAAGCATGCAGTATAACCAAATATTCAACAGATTTGGAATTTAATGTATAACCTATTTTGCACATAATGTAAGGACATGTACTTGGTAAAAGTTCATGGTATCTTACATTTACCTAAATAACAAAGTAACCAGGATGGGTACTTGGTAAACGGTGATGCTATCACCCATTGGATTATATCAAACTAGCAGATGAGATTGAGATACAAGAAATATAAGAATTAAAATGGAAATGAACAGACAAGCTTCTGCTGTATTTTCATATAGTGATAATTGGGATATACTACACCAAAATGATCGTACATCTACTGCTGTACGGCCTGCAGAACCCTTACCAGGAAAAGCACTATGTATTACACCTAAATTCCCTGTCAGTAAAGTAGATATCAATATTGTTGCATGGCCTGCGGAACCCTTACCAGGAAAAGCACTATGTATTATGCCTAAAGTCCCTGTCAGTAAAGTAGATATCCATAGTGCTCTGCACAATCTCTGCTATCCAATCCAGGACGCCATCTTCTCCAACATTGCCTCTGCATTAATTCATGGAATGACATGAGCGCATAAGTATATCGAGTAGAAGAGTAAACTCATCAACAGAACTCAAAGTAATGATACAAACTTTCTGATAGGTATGCATGGGCTAGCCTGAATCTGTGATACTTGCCTACTTGAAAGATATGTGCTAGGCTACGCTGAATCTGTGATACTTACTTTCCTGAAATATATGTGCTAGGCTAGACCGAATCCGTCCCGGATTATTATCACTAGACGATATAGAAAGACACATACAACATTGATTTGCGCTAAAAATCAATTGCATGCCCAATTAATTTAATTCTGAAATTGCTAATTGGCTGGGAACAACAAGTAGCCAAGCAGCAATCATTCATGGGTATTGGGTAGAAAGCAGCAGCAGCGCAAGTATTTAGTCAAGTGAGCAGCCGAACACAAGATCTGTGAGCCACCCACAGCAGACTCGTTGTAAATCTGGGGAGAGCTTGCAAAAACTGAGTACAGTACACCTAGTAAATTTCCACAAGATTCCATAAAAGCATGCACCCACGGTTTGATGTTCCAAGAGATGTCACAGTATTCAGTCAGCTATCTTCAGGTAATGACAATGTCCACCGTAGGCCTTTCAGGATTTTTACATTATTCAATCGGGTCCTGCTTAACAGGGATAAGTACTAGTGTTACTAACAGAACAATAAGTTGAGAAATGCATAGCTAGCTCATGCGTGTGAATCCTAATTCTAAGCTGTCTTTCACTGGACAGTCTGGTCAGGTGAGGTGCATGCATGTACATACCCTGATCATGAACGACATGCAGAGATAGAAACAGGTTTCCACTGGGCGCCGAGATAGCATCGACATTGTATCTTACACACCCTAAATTAGCTGCCATTGTAGTTAGCTGCCAATATTCAAATCATGTGTTCCTGGTTAGATAATCAGGCGCCTGTTTACAGAACAGGAAATCTTATAAGTACAGGGCACCTAAAACTAGATGAACGCAATCTAATTCATCAGTATAAGCACTTGTTTACAAAACATGCCATCTTTAAAATTTATAGAATAATTCCACTTGACCAATGCGCTCCACTAAGTTCACACCTGACGCACAAGAAACTAGTACTGTACATAGTAGTAGAACACACACACCCCAGAGTACCACTTAATCTCAAAATCACAAAGCAATAACATCAGTGGCGGAGCTAGCCCAGATCTTTTGGGGGGGTGAATCACAAAATATTGATGTTTGGGGGCCCAAAAACTATATTTTTCTAATTTGAGGACCCTAAATATTTTTCCTTCACAATATTGACCAAGGTTGGGGGGCCATGGCACCTGCAGGTCCAGCCGTAGCTCCGCCGGTGAATAACATACAGCTCTTGACCAGTTCGACTGCACAAGCCGATGACTCCCTCACAAGCATTCAATCAAACGAGCAGCCGAGCGCAAGATGGGGTAGCGGGCAGCAGCAGCCTGCAACTCGATGGATGAACTCCAAATCACAGAGATGAAGACATGAGAGGATGATGGGTTTGGGGTTACCTGGCGTCTGGAGGAGAGGATGCTGGGGACAGAGGTCGCCGGTCCAGTCAAGGTGGCAGCGGTGGTGTCGAGTCCAGCGGCAGTGACAGCATTGAGCCCAGGCGGCGGCGGCGGAGATCTAGGAAGAGGCGGCGCGTTCACTGCTGCTGGAAGCACCTTCGTTTGTGGAGACCGGATAGGTTTTCTATATGGGCCGAGGCTGATTATGGGCCGAGGCTGATTATGGGCCGAGCCGTATCCCTAGGCCTATCACGCACTTATGCCAGCCGTTTCCTTGTTTCATCTAAAAAAACATGCTTCCCTCAAAAAACAAAAATCTAAAAAAACATGCTTGTCTTAAAAAAACCTAAAAAAACATGCATTTCTAAAAGAAAAACTAAACTAAACAAACATGTCGCGTCCTTGTATTTTGTTTTTTTATTAAAAAAAACATGGGATACTATAGGGCACGCCTGTCACGACGTATCGTGGCGTGTCGCCATATACCGCCTATCAGGACGGCGAGTTGGCAGTTTTTGCCGTATCAATGCTTTGGAGACATGCAACATCAAAAATTGCAGTAGAAAACAAAAAAGGGTGCATTTTCTACAAAAAGAAATATATAGGTGCAGCATAATAGTATGGCCTACTGCAGTGGAGGAGGAGGACGTGGAGTTGCTGGCGGTGGTGTTGTGTACCAGTCTGAGAGGGTGGCGGTGTGTTCGTCGTCGGGGTACTAGTAGAAGAACTTGTCATTGATGTTCTCCTTCACGTGCAAGATACGGTCGAGGACGAGGTCATCGGAGACGGCGTTGGGTGAATGGAAGGTGGAGGAAGAGGAGGTGCGGCAAAGGAAGCCCTCTCCCACATGTAGGTACTCTCCAGCATTGCGGCCATGACCAGGAGAGTCAGTGATTGATGGAGGCTAGCCTAATAGCAATGACGATGATCGCGACACCACAGTGGCACTGCAACGCACGATCATGGTGTGGATCCTATCGGGAACCCAATGGACCGAAACTACGGCTCCGCGTGCGCGCCGACATCAGGAAGGTTGTCCTCCCCGACGACACAAGGTGACGCGGTGAAGGAGAATGCGAAGTGGGGATGGGCCAATAGGATTATGGATTGGACTTTATTCCATTTTTATTTAATTTATATTGCTAAAAAATATATTTAGTTAGAACTTATGCTTTTGGAAATGCCCTCAAAATTATCTTAAATAAAATTGTCACCAAGATCGAGGTTGTTTGTATGGTCAATAGGAATCTTTTGCCCTCTCCCACAAGAACGAGTATGTACTCATGAATAGTGTACAACATGCAAGTGTGAGCCCCCCTCCCATCGTGTGATCTAATCAAGCTAGTCATGAACAAAAACTAGTTACCTTATTAGTCCATACTAATGGTTTACATGTCTATGAGTAAGGGTACATATCAATGCGAGAGATTCATCGATTATGAACAATAGGTTTCTCATAATTGAGGAATCATCTGACTGTATCGAATCCCCCAATAAATAGCTATGAAACTATCAACCATTGCCTCTATATAAGAGACCGCACAGAGGCTCCGTTAATGTGGGGGCATTCTAGAGAATCTTGGCCCGTACTCTAGCTCAAAGTAGATTGACACAACATTATTTATAGCCCTCGTCAAATAGTAGGACCAACGGCTACTGACAGTGTCACGGGAAACGGGGTGCCCCGAGCACACTATAATTGTGTACCCTAGCATACAAGGGATCAAACCATAAGTTTACTTGTGATGTGCTATGGTAATGTAGATTTACTGTAAGTGAGCTTATGATCTAATAGTTGATATGAAAAAAAAGCATTAAGGTAGAAGACGACTTGCCACAACCATATGTGTCCTTGGTCTGCTATCCGGCAGCCAAATGGAGCATGCTTCTCTACCCTGAGACAGTTAGCGGCACCAAGAACATCGGTGAAGGTTGTACTAACAACAGATGATTGTGAACATTGGTAGCTATAGTCGGAGTAGACCCTGACGAAGCTATCATAGTTGGTCTCGTCATTGTTGTGTCGACATAGCTCTCAGCGGCGATGGACAAACATCAGGAAATTTCCATGAAAACACACCAACTCCCAACAAAAGGAACCAAAATTGTTGTGCATGAAGAAGGGTGTAGTGGCATAGGGTCAAATAATGAACATCCAAAGAAACCTTCAAAACCCTTGGAACGAGAGATGCCAAAGGTTTTCACATCGGTCTTGTCCTCCTCCTTTCTTGCACCTCCATGACGATAAAGAATAAGGGAGACGAGGCCAGCTACACCCATAGTGTAAGAAATCGACCATACCAGTAGTCAGAACTGAAATAGAATGTTGCGACCAACGTCTCTCCGTGACGGGACTTTCAGTGAGGCCCTTTCACGAAACGTGTGATGCGTATGATGGACAAAAACAAGATGACGAATTTCATGAAAACAAACATTAAACGTACACTGAAACGCGATCCAACGTCCCAAGAGGTAAACGATTGACCTTGGCCGATCAACCACCCCTAGCGCCGGCCTTAATTAAATGCTCTAAACCATGAATGCTACTAAACCAGGAAAAACTAGTGATGTAAAAAAATCAGGAAAACTAGTTGACCGGACTATTTTTATTTTTATCTGAAACTAGTGAACCAAGCGATTTGCACTAAACGGACTAGTTTGACTTCAAATACATGATACAATATGCTAAAAATATATATGAAAAAAAACCTATTCAGTATACCTTGCAAAAAAAAAGCCTATTTGGTAGGGTTCACGGCCGAATTGGAGCAGTTCCCCCTTTTTTTTCCACGAGGCAGCCCTATCGTGCGTCGGCGCCCCTTCCGCCGCCACCCCTGCCTCGCCGCCAAGACCGCCCCTCCCTCGCCGGCTCGCCACCCGCGCAGCCACTCCCGCATCCTGTCATCCCGCGCGACCTCTGCTGGCGCCTGGGGGGGGGGGGTACGCCGCCGGCTGGTTCAACTCCGACCTCCCTGCTCCAGTACAGCGCCAACCAGACCTCCCTCTGCTTGACCAGTCCAGGTGCAGCCAACCAGGATGACCAGGACACCCGGCGGTTACCTCCAAACCTCCCTCCGCTCCAGTCTTCAGATCAGGACGCTCGGCCGACGCTGGCAAGATCTCTCTGTGCTCTTCTGTGCCTCCGCATTCTTCTATCAATGATTAATCTATCCTAGCATGAAGATCCATATGTGAATTTTTGAACTACTGAACCGAACTGTGTTGTTTTTGTTGTCCTGATGAGAATTGTTGATAAATAATGAGAGATATTGGAGAAAAGAATTAGACATTGGTATTGATATTGGAGAAAAGTATTTGTTTGATTGTGTTGTGCATTTCTTTGTCAAATTGCAGGCTTGCAACCACAGGATGGAGTTGTTGCTTGCTGCTTTATTTAGAGAATATAATGTATATGAATGAGACATTATCAAGTAGTTGCTGGTTACAATTGTCATGTTACTACAAAATTTGTTATCTATTGGTTGGTGTATGGTAAACAGTAGGATGGAGTTGTTGCAAATTCTGATTTAGGCCGTTTTACTTTGTTGTCTATTGCGTCAATCAGGTGGAAGAGTCAAGTCTATTGTGTTAACTAAACAATCATATTTGCTATCCAATACATGAACACACAGTCATGCGAACACATACACATAGTCTGCTATCCACTACACACAGTCATGCATGTAGGACCATATTGATCTATTTGTATGTGCTATTGTTAAATTAATTAGAATGTTGGCATGTCATATTTGTTGTCACTTTTTTTGGTGGACTACCTGCACTATTTTGAAATCCTAGATGGGTACTCGGGGAACTCAGAAAAACAGAAGGAACAATTTTGGCATGTCATATTTGTTGTCACTTTTTTTGGTGGACTACCTGCACTGTTTTGAAATCCTAGGTGGGTACTCGGGGAACTCAGAAAAACAGAAGGAACAATTTTGCAATTTACTTCATGATATAAAAGTTCCAGATTGGTATTTGGAGGAATGAGGTCAGCCACTAAACATATAAACCCAACCTTTGTTTTTGTTTATTGCTTTTTAGTTTCTCATTTATATTTTCAATTGATGCTTTCATTGTGGATTAGATAACTGTTAGTACTTCATCCTTACGGTCCTGACAGTTACTTGGTTGAGAATATTATGTTAAATTTCATCCATGACTCAAATAACTCATTGTTAAGAGATGTAGCAGAAGCTCTGTGCTTGGCCTCGTCCTCTTACTTGTTTTCTAAAGCTCTGTGAGATGTCGTGTTCTGCTTGTTTTTTGAAGCTATATGAGATGGTATTCCCCTCTTAATGAAGATACATTTTTTCCTGGAGCTTCCTTTTCCTAGAAATAAATGTTGCTTTCCTGGTATATTTCACTCTATCATGATGCACGATACTATTTTTGTTGGCCCTCTTGTGTTTCTGTCTAGTTTGTACGGTTAAGAATGTCTGTGTTGAATCATACATGTTATCTGTACCTGACAAATAGGAATTTAGCGTTAACTATGAAATCTCATGTTCTAGCATAAAGCACTAAGCTAACAGTATATTATAATTACAGACCATATATGTATTGAATATATCTTGACTCTCATGTTCTACCACAAAGCACTAAGCTAACAGTATATTATAATTACAGACCATATATGTATTGAATATATCTTGACTCTTCTGACTAGTAATGAACTTTTGCTCAAGCGCTTCAGTGAATCTTATTTTTCAGGGAATTTTGCCACTGGAGATTAGAAGGATTGTTCTAAACTGGTGCATGAAGCTATGCGTTCTTTTAGAGGACATTTATATGTCTGCATAGTTTTTGCTCTTTAATAACGAAGCTTGAAAAAACTCTGAAAATTGTTACTGAGTTAAGCTTCATGTATGACGGATTGTCATTGGAAATAGATAGATACACTTTTGTCAAAGAAGTATTATGTCAGATTTATCATCTTGTAAACTAAGCTTATGTCTGTTTGAAATTGATGTCTTGATTTATGTGGGATGTTTGTTTGGTGTCAAAACCTGGACGTTTGATTCAATCGTTTCTTCTTTGTTGTTGTGAACCAGCCTTTGGGTGCATGACTTTTGTGGCTTGCATCATAGCTTGGTGCTAGCTGTTGTGCATGTGTGACTTCTGTTGCTTGCACTTGCACATGCATACATGGATTCATGCCTTATTAGTTATGGATGTGGTTAGCATTTTTAAGAGAAAAATGACTACGTTCCAAGAAAAAATGACCTCTGACCAAATAAATCAATTATTATTGTTTTTAGGGGAATAACTTATTATTGGTTGTAATCAAGTCTTAAATCACAAATTGCAGCAAGCCCATTGTGTATTGGGCCGTTGGGAATGCCTCGGCTCAAGGATAATAGTTTAGTTCCTACGTTACACATGATTTTCGTGACATCTCACTGTTTTGTCGCTAAAAGATCGACTTACCTAAAAAAAATGGACCAGGCCTCGGTTTCGGGGTTTTCCGCTCTGACTGTTGGTTCGGTCATGTTTTGAAAACTATGTTCAAAAGTTAGGCTCTCATTTGTTGTTGATCTTCCATTCCTTCGTGAGTATTGTCGTCAAATACTTAATTTTATATGGTCATTTTAAAGTGTGCATTTGGACCGTCGAGTAATCTTAAAATTCATGTAAAAATATGGTTAATAGGATATTCACTACAGCCATACTGAAATAGTTTGTTATTTACAACTAAACTATATTGTTTTTTCACATGATATTGACCAAAGAATGAAAACTCTATTACACGTATTTATAGAAAAATAACGTTGACACGTGGGAACTATGTGTAAGGTATTGGTGATCTATGTATGTGTTTGACGTTAGTTTTTCTATTCCCCCCCTATTAGAGCTTGTAACATTGTATCAACACATGATTATGTGTTACTCTACTAAAATCGTAACACAAACAACTAACACATATTTATATGTTACTTGATGAATCCATATGCAACACATTCTTACCAACACATACATATATGTTACTATCATAATACCACTATAACACATTCTGAGGCCTTGTATAGTATGTGTTACTGGCTATCATTGAACACAAATTATGTGTTACTGTAATTTTCCCTGCCACACATTTTTCTATCTGTTACATGATTGTGTTACTTAATGTCTGTTTTGTTGTAGTGCCAAAGCAAGGTTCCAACTTGTTTAACAAAAAAACCGTTTTTCATTTTTTGAATGCTAAAGACATGCATTTTTCGTGAAGCGGCTACAAGGAGGGGCACCCCAAACAGCGCCATTCCATGTCTATCTCAAAGTAGACCCTATTTTATGGACGGTCGCCAAAAAGCATGCATTTCCGATCCTCGTAGCTACTCCCGGCAATTCAGACCACCTTCGGCCGATTCAGCTGGAACCGACTAGAATTTGAACTGTGGGTCCTCCATAGCTTGCCCGTTATTTTCACTAAAAATCCTTTTTGGCTTCACAGGTAGGCATTTCATCACATAATCGACAAGAGATTTGCACGGCCTAAACCCTAGACACGGACGACCGCCGCGATGAAATCGGCCGTTTTTTGAAAACACCGTAAGAGTTCAAAAAAAATCAAAAAATGGGAGACCTCCGCGTCACATGTGGCCTACCAACTAGCAAAAATACTAAACTTGCAATACCGGAGTTTTCTTGAAAAAGTGTTCTAAAAAACGACCTACCATGAACGAAGATTCATGGCTTTCAAGCCAAACTAGCAATGATATGGCCGCATCTGTTGAATAGTTTTTGATAATATGCCCAAATTTGGCGCATGCCTCCGTCTTGTGATGGCAAACAATTTTGCCAAAGCGAGGTTCCAACTTGTTTAAAAAAAAACCATTTTTCATTTTTTGAATGCTAAAGACATGCATTTTTCGTGAAGCGGCTACAAGGAGGGTGACCCCAAACGGCGCCATTCCATGTCTATCTCAAAGTAGACCCTATTTTACAGACGGTCGCCAAAAAGCATGCATTTCCGACCCTCGTAGCTACTCCCGGCAATTCAGACCACCTTCGGCCGATTTAGCTAGAACCGGCTGGAATTTGAACCGCGGGTCCTCCATAGCTTGCCCGTTATTTTCACTAAAAATACTTTTTAGCTTCACTGGTAGGCATTTCATCACAGAATCGACAACAGATTTGCATGGCTCAAACCCTAGCCACGTACGGCCGCCACGACGAAATCGGACGGTATTTGAAAACACCGTAAAAAATTCAAAAATATGGGAGACCTCCGCGTCACATCATCAAATGTGGCCTACCAACTAGCAAAAATACTAAACTTGCAATACTGGCGTTTTCTTGAGCTACTTGGTATGATTTTAACCATGATTTCTATAAAGTTTACAAGAAAAACCCTAATTTTTTCTCCCCCAAACCCAAAAGAATTTGCCTCCCATACCAAAATTTTCCCTCTACCAAAATTTCCCTCTCCCAAAATTTCCCTCCACTCCCTCCACTCCCTCTCCCACTACCAGGCGGGTCCCACCACTCCCTCTCCCACTAACATGCGGGATCCCCTCCCCTCCCCTCCCAAAAATCTCCATTCCCCTCCCCTCTCCCCGACGAATCCTAGCTTCTCCCTCCCCGAACCGCCCTGCCGATGACCACTCCCTCCCCTGCTCCGTGCCGCCCATCCTCTGCTCCGCCCCTCCATTCCCCACCTCCCAACCCCGACGAATCCCCCCTCCCCTCTCCCCACCCCGCAACCCTAGCCCCTCCTCCTCTGCTCCTCCCTGCCCCACTCTCCTCCCCGACGATGAATCGCCACTCCGCTCCTCTACATCGACGACGGTGGCGACAAGAGGGAGTGATGACTACGATAGGAGCCACCGCTGCATCATCTACAACACGACGACATGTACTCCCCTCGATGTTCTAGGGTTAGGATTTCCCTCTGGTTAGGATCTTCTGGTGGTTCGGTGGATCTCATGGGTTAGGATCTTCTGGTGGTTCGGTGGATCTCATGGTGCATCTTCTAGGGTTAGGGTTCTTCTTCATGGGGATGGGGATGGGGATGGATTCATGGGATGATATCCTTCTTGCTCATTGGATTAGGGTTCAGGTCGTTGGTAATCTGATTTTCAGATGGGGATGGATTCATGGGATTAGGGTTTTGTGGGGAGGTGGTTCTTTATTCTAGATTTTGTATGCTCTATTTTGATTTTGCATCCTAGTCAATGTCGTTGCTTGATGTTTTGCGTTGTGGCAGATCATCCATGTCCTTGTTTGTCATGCAAGTCATTGAGCAGCATCAGGAGGAGGAGCTCAAGCACGGCTACCACAAAAGCAGTTTTTTGTCCATCTCCATCTCCCTCGCCCTCTACTGCCAATCCTGTTATTTGTTCTTGATTACGATCACCACTATATCTAAGGCTCTGTAGTTGCTGTTCCCATGCTATCTAGGGTTTGTAGGTTCCCATTCATGTTTGGTTTCTATCCTGTGAGCTCCTGCCATGCCTTGGTTTACATATGGATGATCTAGTTCCATAGCTATGTTCCTGGTTTGCTAAATTGGTCAGTGGAAGTGCTGATCTCTCATTGCTTCCTATGGGACTCTGTTGTTCATATAGAAAGCTTTCTGCTCACTGTACTACTAGAGTAGTTCATGTAGGTGTGATATATGCTCTCTGGGTTGGTCTAGTTAATTCATGGTGTTCATTACCAAATGATTAAGTCCATCTGCCATTCCTGTGAGATTTATTTTATTGATTGCCTAGCTGTGTTAGTTTGTTACTTTGTGCTACTTTTATGTAATTACACCAATTAACTTAGTTGAGTTATGTACATTGCTACCCCTACTTTATGTAGTCAAGATTTTAAGGGATGCTTCATATCTTTCCCGATTGATATATCACTGTTGTACCAGCAACCCATGTTGATTGTTCAAGTAGAATACTTCTTTTATGATGTGCCCATGGGGTTTGTAGCAGTGTTCTTCTTCTACGAATGTGCATGAAGCTTGTGTTCTTCTTTCCAGTGAATAAGAGAATGCTTAGTACTTATTGTGGTATTGGAATTCCTGGTGTGTTAAGGCAGTATGACTAGTTTTAATATGTACTATATTGGTGCTAGATAATTTTGGGTGCTGTAATATACAAGGTTGATTCTAATTGTCGAAATGTCTGAATTTGTGTTCTTCTAATCTGTATCTATGTTTGGTGTGTAGAGGCAACATAATCAATAGTTGAGTATAGTTTTTTCATCTGCTTTTGTAGTTCTGCAAGTATAGTTGTTTCATGCTTTACCAGTGGCAACATCTAGTTGTTTTGAAGGTCCTCATGATATACTCTTCTAAATTGCCTGCATAATCATGATTTCAAGGCCTAGTATTATTGTTAACATTGCTTGCTTATTTATTCATCAAGTGTTTGGCAATCAGTTGCTCTGAATGCATAAGCTTTCCTCCATTAGGGAAAACAATTGAGTAATTCATTTGCTTATAGATGATTGCAGGTACATGGATAAAATTGCAAGTGAAAACATAAAAGTAATTGTTGTAAATAGTTGTTTTTGCTAATCCACATCGCTGAAGTATAATCCGTGTGCACTGTATTTGTATCCAACTATATATAATTGTAATACATGTGAGTTCTGTTCTTGTCTCTAGTACCACAACCTTAATTCATCTAGCTTGATGTAGTTTGCTTCACATATATTACTGCTAATTCATTGCTTCACATATATAGTTTGCATCAATTCAGTTGCTTGCTAGCATACATATGGTTAGTGTTTGCATCAGTAGTACTACTAGCACTTTGCTTGCTTGTTGTGTACTTTATATGAGGCACTAGGAAGATTTCTTGATGTACATTACTACCTCTTGCTTGATCTAGTGAAGATATTAAGAGATGCGTCATATATTTTCAGTGTACATGCATGCTTGTTTAGTGCACTTACATGTTTGCTTAATTAATAACACTAGATCACTGTATTGTTGATCCATCAAGTTTGTTTCACATGTATTACATGTCTGTGCATGATAGTCCAAATGCTTTCCTTTATTGATACAAGTGCATCATTTTACTTTATCCCTGTTGTATCTGACTGTTGTTTATTCTATTTTGCAGGCAGCACCTCAAGATCATCCATGGCAAGGAGGACAAGGTCAAACATGAGGCCCACCGTTGGTATGCAACTTGCTCCTTGTGGTTATACTGTCAGTTTCATAAAATATGTGTCTTAATATGCTAAGTGAAATGTATTGCTGCAATCTGAATAAGTTGGCTTAATTGTTCATGTGTGATGTTAGTCTTCCTTACCTGAATAACTAGGATTAAATGATAATAAAATTTCATAAGATATGTTTGGCTGTCTGTCCATGCATTCCATCCATTCACCTAATAGTTACGTTTCCTTTATCATGGAAAGAAGAGCCTCTCACCAAGTACGAGAAGGTTAGGGCTAGAAATGTCATGAGGAACAATCGGATGTTCCAGTCCCTTGGCATCGGTGCAATAGCGTCGATGATTAGGAAAACTAATGGTGTACAAGAAGGTAGAAGTGACGAGGTTCAAGAAGGTAGTGGAGTTACCAATGATGATCCAGAGTACAATCCTAAGGAGGATGAAGTTATTGATGGAGAGGAAGTGGATGATGTCGTAGTGAATAAGGCTGTTAAGGTGCAAACTCTGTCTTGCTTGGAGGGTTGGGGTTCTTTTATGCTATGTGTTTCCTTGTGATCACATATTTCTCTTGTGATCTAATGATTTTGTCCATGCTATTTATACGAGGCACTGAAGGAATCTAGGACGAAGAGGCCTGGTGTTAAGAAGACAGTCAGCAAGAAGAAGAAGACCTCGGAAACATCTGCTACAATGCCTCCAAGAAGGGTGATGGCCCCAGCTCCAGGACAAAAAAAGAGGATCCTGGAACCTAATGAACTTGCCCCTGATAGAGTCACAAGGTAGAAAGCAAAGATGGCGACTGTGACGGACCATCAGGAAAGTCTGCTACGCATGGACTCTGAGACCTCGATGCAAATGGGTGATCAGTTGCCACCCACGGATGAAGGAATCACTCTCAGCATGGATGGAAGTGGCATTGTCTGCCTAGATGAAGGAGGAACTATCTACATTGATGAAGGAGGTACTGTCCACACAGACCTCGGCCCTGTTGCACCTTCTATTGATAGGAATGCTGTCATCAATGAAGAAGAACACCAGCTTGTGCTTCAATCAGGCAAGTTGACCTTTGCAATGCTATCTTTTACTAGTGCATTTTCCATATGGAATGATCTGCATTTGTCAATTTCTATTCTAATTTATGAGTTCAATTTCATTTTCGGATGTAATGACTACCAAGACTAGACCTAGAAAGGGCAAAGGGCTAGAGAGAATCACCAAGTCGCTTGGTAACAAGGTGCCTATCCAAATTGCCGAAGGGATGAAGCGTCCAGAGAAGCCTCTGCAGGCAGCAAAGCTTGCTTCCGAGTGTGGACTCGTTGCAAGAAGCCATCTTCCGGTTCTTCCTCACTTCAAGCTATACAAAAAAATGCTAGTCTATTGGAGAACTACATTGGGAAAGTCGTTGTAAGCTAATTGTTTCATAGCTAATGTGCTATCTATTTTCTGTTACACCTATGCATGATCACTAATATTGTTCCTACCTTGTTTGTTGTCTTCGTAGGAAAATTTTGAGATGAACACGGACTCGGAGACCACCAAGAACGCGTGCAAAGATATTCTACAGAAAAATTCAAAGAACAAACGTCATCAGATCAAGAAGAAGTATTTTGATACAGTAGCCGCAAACAAAGTCATCATTAAGTCTTCGGTGCCAGATCCGATGGATGGTGAATGGCAAGCTCTGGTGGAGATGTGGTCTACCCCAAGACACAAGGTTTGTCTCTCCTTTGTTTGATGCTTTATGTTCTACACATGATATGCTAGTGCTAGATCATGCTGACAGTATGCTTTTTTGTAGGAAACCTGTGTGTCGAACACGATGAATCGAGAAAAAGTTGTGTACAATCAGAGAACTGGTTCCAGGCACTACACAACACACATTTTTGCCACTGTGAGAACTTTTCTCTAGAGACCTTACCGTTTGATCCTCATTGAATAACATTTTTGATTCTCGCTGAATAACATTTTGATTTTGGTTGAAAAACATTTCAGAAAGAAGAGCATAAGGGTGAGGAGCTGTCTGCAATTGACTTGTTTAAGGCCACCTACAACAGCAAGAAGCACGGGTTTTCGGAGCCAGTCAAGACTGCTATAGTAAGTCACTCCATGATTTGTTGAAACGTCAGCCCTGTTTGATTCACAGCCAGCTTTGATGTTGTTTAATGCTTTGATGCTGTTTGATTCAGAGCCAGTCAAGAACACACACTATGTTCCATGCTTTGATGATGTTTGATAATTCAACAAAGATATCAGAACTTGTTGTAGCTATTTGTTGCATTTTTTATGATATGATGAATTTTGATCTGAATGCTGTTTGATGATCGGCTCACTCAAGAAGACATCTTATATACATTGTTCCAATTGCATGTCTAGGCTTAATGAAACAATTCTAGGCTTAATGAAGCAATCATATTGTTCCAATTGCATGTCTCCAGGTCACTAGTCATCATCTTCTTGTATAGATTATGTGTACTAGTTTGGTTACTTCAAATAATCCATTTTTGTGTGCTGGTTTGCAAAATGTGAAATAGATCTCCCACTAATGCCTATCATTTTCCTCCATATGCTAGCTTGAGATGGAAAAAATGAAGGACACGTCAGTACCAAAATGTGAAGAGCCAAAGTCTGCTGTTCAAATTGTCGAAAAAGTGCTCAGGACCGAGGTCAAGCAAAGCATATTCCTCAGGAATGTTGGGCTCCAGTCATCTAGGAACAACTTTGGCAAAGCAACTACTGAAGTGGCTGCTCATGTTCGTGACCTTGAGCAGAAGCTGGAGATGTCCATGCTTCAAGCTGAAGTGATGCAAGAAGAATTGGTGGAAATCCAGATGAAGGCGGAAGAATCTGAAGCTGCACGCGACAAGGAACTTGAGCTACTACGCAAGAAGTCTCAAGAGCAGGAAGAGAAGTTAGCCCACTTGATGGCTCGCTTTGGAGCTAAAGCAGTTTGATGGCTTTGCAGTTTCCCTTTGAACATGTCGTAGTAGGTCGTGAACTTATGTCGTAGTAGGTCATGAACTTATGCAGTTTGTTGCATTTTGCACTTGGCAAGTGAACCTGGGAGCACTTGTGAACCTGGGATCTTGTGAACCTGGGAGCACTTGTGAACCTGGGATCTATTGGGGATCGTGGCAGAAATTAAAAGTTTTCTACGCATCATCAAGATCAATCTATGGAGTAACTAGCAACGGGAGAGAGAGAGGGGAGTGCATCTTCATACCCTTGAAGATCGCGAGTTGGAAGCGTTACAAGAACGCGGATGAAGGAGTCGTACACGAAATGATTCAGATTGCGGTGGATTCCGATCTTAGCACCGAACAACGGCACCTCCGCGTTCAACACACGTGCAGCCCGGTGATGTCTCCCGCACCTTGATCTAGCAAGGAGGAGGGAGAGGTTGAGGAAGAGGGCTCCAACAGCAGCACGACGGCGTGGTGGTGATGGAGTGGCAGTACTCTGGCAGGGCTTCGCCAAATTCTTGCGGAGGAGGAGAGGTGTTGGGGAGAGGAGGGGCTGCGCCTTGGATGTTGTATTGAAGCCCTCCCCTCGCCCCTCTATTTATAGGAGAAGGGGGAAGGGGGGCGGACCCCTCTAGATGAGATCTAGAGGGGGGCAAGGGGAGGGGCTTGCCACCCAAGCAAGGGGGGTGCGCCCCCTTTAGGGTTTCCCCCCCAACCCTAGGCGCATGGGCCCAAGGGGGGTGGCGCCCAGCCCTCCAAGGGCTGGTTACCTTCCCTCTACAGCCCATGAGGCCCTCCGGGAGAGGTGGCCCCTCCCGGTGGACCCCCGGAACCCCTCCGGTGGCCCCAGTACAATACCGGTATGCCCCCGAACATTTCCGGTGACCGTATAACAACTTCCCATATATAAATCTTCACCTCTGGACCATTCTGGAACTCCACGTGACGTCCGGGATCTCATCCGGGACTCCGAACAACAGTCGGTAATCACATACAAGTTTTCCTAATAACCCTAGCGTCATCGAACCTAAAGTGTGTAGACCCTACGGGTTCGGGAATCATGCAGCCATGACCGAGACAACTCTCTGGCCAATAACCAACAGAGGGATCTGGATACCCATGTTGGCTTCCACATGTTCCACGATGATCTCATCGGATGAACCACAATGTCGAGGATTCAAGTAATCCCGTATGCAATTCGATCCCTTTATCAATCGGTACATTACTTGCCCGAGATTCGATCGTTGGTATCCCAATACCTTGTTCAATCTCGTTACCGGCAAGTCACTTTACTCATTACGTAATGCATGATACCGTGACCAACCACTTGGTCACATTGAGCTCATTATGATGGTGCATTACCGAGTGGGCCCAGAGATACCTCTCCGGCATACGGAGTGACAAATCACAGTCTCGATTCGTGCCAACCCAATAGACACTTTCAGAGATACCTGTAGAGCACCTTTATAGTCACCCAGTTACGTTGTGATGTTTGGTAAACCCAAAGCACTCCTACAGTATCCGGGAGTTACACAATCTCATTGTCTAAGGAACTGATACTTGACATTAGAAAAGCTTTAGCAAACGAACTACACGATCTTGTGGTGTGCTTAGGATTGGGTCTTGTCCATCACATCATTCTCCTAATGATATGATCTTGTTATCAATGACTTCCAATGTCGATACTCAGGAAACCAAGACCATCTGTTGATCAACGAGCTAGTCAACTAGAGGCTCACTAGGGACATGTTGTGGTCTATGTATTCACACATGTATCACGATTTCCGGTTAATACAATTATAGCATGAACCATAGACAATTATCATGAACAAGGAAATATAATAATAATCATTTTATTATTGCCTCTAGGGCATATTTCCAACAGTCTCCCACTTGCACTAGAGTAAATAATCTAGTTACACTGTGAAGAATCGAACACCCATAGAGTTCTGGTGTTGATCATGTTTTGCTCGCGGAAGAGGTTTAGTCAACGGATCTGCGACATTCAGATCCGTATATACTTTGCAAATATCTATGTCTCCATCTTGAACATTTTCACGAATGGAGTTGAAGCGATGCTTGATGTGCCTGGTCTTCTTGTGAAACCTGAGCTCCTTGGTAAGGGCAATAGCACCAGTGTTGCACAGAAGAGAGTGATCAGCCCCGATGCATTGGGAATAACTCCTAGGTCAGTGATGAACTCCTTCATCCAGATTGCTTCATGTCCTGCCTCCGAGGCTGCCATGTACTCCGCTTCACATGTAGATCCCGCCACGACGCTTTGCTTGCTGCTGCACCAGCTTACTGCCCCACCATTCGAAATATACACGTATCCGGTTTGTGACTTGGAGTCATCAAGATCTGTGTCGAAGCTAGCATCGACGTAACCCTTTACAACGAGCTCTTCGTCACCTCCATAGACGAGAAACATATCCTTTGTCCTTTTCACGTACTTTAGGATATTCTTGACCGCTGTCCAGTGTTCCATGCCGGGATTACTTTGGCACCTTGCTACCAAACTCATGGCAAGGTTTACATCAGGTCTTGTACACAGCATGGCATACATAATAGACCCTATGGCTGAGGCATAGGGGATGACACTCATCTTCTCTCTATCTTCTTTCGTGGTTGGGCATTGAGCCAAGCTCAATTTCACACCTTGCAACACAGGGAAGAACCCCTTCTTGGACTGATCCATATTGAACTTCTTCAATATCTTATCAAGGTATGTGTTTTGTGAAAGACCTATGAGGCGTCTCGATCTATCTCTATAGATCTTGATGCCTAATATATAAGCAGCTTCTCCAAGGGCCTTCATTGAAGAACACTTATTCAAGTAGGCCTTTGTGCTGTCCAAAAGTTCTATATCATTTCCCATCAAAAGTATGTCATCCACATATAATATGAGAAATGCTATAGAGCTCCCACTCACTTTGTTGTAAACGCAGGCTTCTCCATAAGTTTGCATAAACCCAAACGCTCTGATCATTTCATCAAAGCGAATGTTCAAACTCCGAGATGCTTGCACCAGCCCATAGATGGACCGTTGGAGCTTGCATACCTTGTTAGCATTCTTAGGATCGACAAAACCTTCCGGCTGCATCATATACAATTCTTCCTTAAGATAGCCGTTGAGGAATGCCATTTTGACGTCCATTTGACATATCTCATAATCATAGTATGCGGCAATGGCTAACATGATTCGGATGGACTTCAGCCTCGCTACGGGAGAGAAAGTCTCATTGTAGTCAACCACTTGAACTTGTCGATAACCCTTAGCAACAAGTCGAGCTGTATAGATGGTAACATTACCATCCGCTTCCGTCTTCTTCTTAAAGATCCATTTATTTTCTATCGCTCGCCGATCATCGGGCAAGTCTGTCAAAGTCCATACTTTGTTTTCATACATGGATACTATCCCGGATTGCATGGCTTCAAGCCATTTGTTGGAATCTGGGCCCACCATCGCTTCTTCATAGTTCGAAGGTTCACCGTTGTCTAACAACATGATTTCTAGGACAGGGTTGCCATACCATTCTGGTGTGGAACGTGTCCTTGTGGAACTATGAAGTTTAGTAGTAACTTGATACGAAATACCTTGATCATCATCATTAACTTCCTCTCTAGTCGGTGTAGGCACCACAGGAACATCTTCGTGAGCTGCGCTACTTACCGGTTCAAGAGGTAGTACATCATCAAGTTCCACTTTCCTCCCACTTACTTCTTTCGAGAGAAACTCTTTCTCCAGAAAGGACCCGTTCTTGGCAATGAAAATCTTGCCTTCGGATCTAAGGTAGAAGGTATACCTAATGGTTTCTTTAGGGTATCCTATGGAGATGCATTTTTCCGACATTGGTTCGAGCTTTTCAGGTTGAAGTTTCTTGACATAAGCATCGCATCCCCAAACTTTTAGAAACGATAGCTTAGGTTTCTTTCCAAACCATAATTCAACGGTGTCGTCTCAACGGATTTAGACGATGCCCTATTTAAAGTGAATGTAGCTGTCTCTAAAGCGTATCCCCAAAATGATAGTGGTAAATCGATAAGAGACATCATAGACCACACCATATCCAATAGAGTGCAATTACAACGTTCGGACACACCGTTAGGCTGAGGTGTTCCAGGCGGCGTGAGTTGTGAAACAATTCTACATTTCCTTAAGTGCGTACCAAACCCGTGACTTAAATATTCTCCACCACGATCTAATCGTAAGAACTTTATTTTTCTGTCATGTTGATTCTCTACCTCATTCTGAAATTCCTTGAACTTTTCAAAGGTCTCAGACTTGTGTTTCATTAAGTAGACATACCCATATCTACTTAAGTCATCAGTGAGGGTGAGAACATAACAATAGCCACCGCGAGCCTCAACGCTCATTGGACCGCTCACATCAGTATGTATAATTTCCAATAAGTTGGTTGCTCGCTCCATTGTTCCGGAGAACGGAGTCTTGCTCATTTTGCCCATGACGCATGGTTCACACATGTCAAATGATTCGAAATTAAGAGACTCCAAAAGTCCATCTGCATGGAGCTTCTTCATGCGTTTGACACCAGTGTGTGGCAGTGCCACAGATATGTGGGACTATCATTATCAATCTTACATCTTTTGGTATTGACACTATGAATATGTGTAACATCACATTCGAGATTCATTAATAATAAACCATTGACCAGCGGGGCATGACCATAAAACATATCTCTCATATAAATAGAACAACCATCATTCTTGGATTTAAATGAGTAGCCATCTCATATTAAACGAGATCCAGATACAATGTTCATGCTCAAAACGGGCACTAAATAACAATTATTGAGGTTTAAAACTAATCCCGTAGGTAAATGTAGAGGTAGCATGCCGACGGTGATCACATCGACCTTGGAACCATAATAGGTTCCGATCTGAAGTCATGGCACTCGGGCCCTAGTGACAAGCATTAAGCATATCAAAGTCATAGCAACATCAATCTTAGAACATAGTGGATACTATGGATCAAACCCTAACAAAACTAATTTGGTTACATGGTAAATCTCATCCAATGCATCACCGTCCAGCAAGCCTATGATGGAATTACTCACGCACGGCAGTGAGCATCATGAAATTGGTGATGGAGGATGGTTGATGATGACGACAACAACGAATTCCCCTCTCCGGAGCCCCGAACGGACTCCAGATCAGCCCTCCTGAGAGGTTTTAGGGCTTGGCGGCGGCTCCATATCGTAAAACGCGATGAATCCTTCTTCTCTTATTTTTTCCTCCTCGAACGTGAATATATGGAGTTGGAGTTGAGGTCGGTGGAGCACCAACGGGGGCACGAGGCAGGGGGTGCCCCCACCTTCGTGGACAGGGTGTGGACACCCTGGCCTTGATTCTTTCGCATTATTTTTTATTAATTCCAAAATTAATTTTCATGGAGTTTCAAGTCATTCCGAGAACTTTTATTTCTGCACAAAAATAACACCATGGCAGTTCTGCTTAAAACAGCGTCAGTCCGTGTTAGTTCCATTCAAATCGTGCAAGTTAGAGTCCAAAACAAGGGCAAAAGTGTTTGGAAAAGTAGATATGACAGAGACGTATTAACTCCCCCAAGCTTAAACCTTTGCTTGTCCTCAAGCAATTCAGTTGATAAACTGAAAGTGATAAAGAAATACTTTTACAAACTCTGTTTGCTCTTGTTGTTGTAAATATGTAAAGCCAGCATTCAAGATTTCAGCAAAGATTATGAAGTAACCATATTCACAGTAACACTTAGGTCTCATGTTTACTCATATCAATGGCATAATCAACTAGCGAGCAATAATAATAAAACTTGGATGACAACACTTTCTCAAAACAATCATAATATGATATAACAAGATGGTATCTCGCTAGCCCTTTTTGAGACCACAAAACATAAATGCAGAGCACCTCTAAAGATCAAGGACTGACTAAACATTGTAATTCATGATAAAAGAGATCCAGTCATAGTCATACCCAATACAAACTAATAGTAATGAATGCAAATGACATCGGTGCTCTCCAGCAGGTGCTTTTAAATAAGAGGGTGATGACTCAACATGAAAGTAAATAGATGGGCCCTTCGCAGAGGGAAGCAGGGATTTGTAGAGGTGCAAGAGCTCGATTTTTGAAACAAAGATAATAATATTTTGGGTGGTATACTTTCATTGTGAACATAACAACGGAGAGATCTCGATATCTTCCATGCTACACACATTATAGGCGGTTCCCAAACAGAATGCTAAAGTTTATACTCCCCTTCCACCAACAAGCATCAATCCATGGCTTGCCCAAAACAACGGGTGCCTCCAACTAACAACAATCCTGGGGGAGTTTTGTTTAATTATTTTGATTTGATTTGAGCATGGGACTGGGCATCCCGGTGACCAGCCATTTTCTCGTGAGTGAGGAGCGGAGTCCACTCCTCTTGAGAATAACCCGCCTAACATGGAAGATACAGACAACCCTAGTTGATACATGAGCTGTTCGAGCATACAAAACATAATTTCATTTGAAGGTTTAGAGTTTGGCACATACAAATTTACTTGGAACGGTAGGTAGATACCGCATATAGGAAGGTATGGTGGACTCATATGGAACAACTTTGGGGTTTATGGAAGTGGATGCACAAGCAGTATTCCCGCTTAGTACAGGTGAAGGCTAGAAAGTGACTGGGAAGCGACCAACTGAGAGAGCGACAACAGTCAAAAACACGCATTAAAATTAATCAACACCGAGTGCAAGCATGAGTAGGATATAATCCACCATGAACATAAATATCGTGAAGGCTATGTTGATTCTGTTTCAATTACATGCGTGAACATGTGCCAAGTCAAGTCACTCGAATCATTCAAAGGAGGATACCACCCTATCATACCACATTACAACCATTTTAATAGCATGTTGGCACGCAAGGTAAACCATTATAAACTCCTAGCTAATTAGGCATGGCATAGGCAACTATAATCTCTAATTGTCATTGCAAACATGTTTATTCATAATAGGCTGAATCAGGAACAATGAACTAATCATATTTACAAAAACAAGAGATCGAGTTCATACCAGCTCCTCTGATCTCAATCATTTCATCATATATCATCATTATCGCCTTTCACTTGCACGACCGAACGGTGTGAATAATAATAATAGTGCACGTGCATTGGACTAAGCTGGAATCTGCAAGCATTCAATTTCAAGAGAGAAGACAAAGTAATATAGGCTCTTGGTTAAATAAATCAATTATGCATGAAAGAGCCACTCAACAATTTCATCAAAGTCTTCTCCTTTTGACCCCCAAAGAAGAGAAAGAAATAAAATTATTTACACGGAAAATCTCCCAACAACCAAAAAGAAGAGCGAGAAAATCTTTTTGAGTTTTATTTCAATTAGTACTACTACAGGCATGGAAAAATAAACTAGCTAAAAGCTATTAGTCATTTTTTTGGTTTTTCTTAAAATTATTCAAACACACAAGAAGAAAACAATAAAATAAAATAAAGTAGCATGGATAGTAAAGTGAAAGAGTATGAGCACCGACAGTAGAATGAGTGTGTGAACATGAATGTAAAGTCGGTGAGAAATACATACTCCCCCAAGCTTAGGCTTTTGGCCTAAGTTGGTCTATGGCCATGGGTCAGAGCTGCTCCCTCCGGTGTACTCAGGAGTATCATCTGGGTACCACCGGCTGGCAATCTCCTCCGGATCCCACCTATAAAAGGATTGTCGATAAGGGTCAAGTTGTGGTTCCGGCTCAGGCTCTAGGGCTGATGTCTGGCCTCGGTATGCATGAACAGCCTCCGGCAAGACGAGAAACGTGCCTGAAGATAAATCAAACAAAGAGGGTGCAGGCAGGATTATAGTTTCACTGTGTTTCTTATGAAATCTCAAATTATATTTAAGCATATTCTCATCATTTGTAACAATAAACTCATGTGCTACCATGCTCTTGTAATCTAGAAAAGTAGGCGGCAACAGTTTTTCTTCTTTCTCAAAATGCCTAATGATAACCCACAAGTATAGGGGATCAATTGTAGCCTCTTTCGATAAGTAAGACTGTCAAACCCAACGAGGAGCTAAAGGTAGAACAAATATTCCCTCAAGTTCTATCGACCACCGATGCAACTCTGCGCACGCTTGACGTTCGCTTTACCTAGAACAAGTATGAAACTAGAACTACATTGTAGGTGTTGTTGGATAGAATTGCAAGATAATAAAGAGCATGCAAATAAAAAGTAGGGGTTTTTTAGATAAAGAAGCAATAAATTTAATATAGCGAGTGTGGAAAAGTGGTGGTAGGAGTTGTGAAATTGTCCCTAAGCAATTGACTACTTTGCTAGACCGATAGCAAGTTTTATGTGGGAGAGGCATAAGATAACATACTTTCTGTTCTTGGATCATATGCACTTATGATTGGAACTCTAGCAAGCATCCGCAACTACTAAATATCATTAAGGTAAAACCCAACCATAGCATTAAAGCATCAAGTCCCCTTTATCCCATACGCCACAACCCCCTTACTCGGGTTTATGCTTCTGTCACTTAAGCAACCCACTATAAGCGAATCATTAACTTATTGCAACACCCTACAGCGCGAATCCCTCACGCTTGCGCGACACGGAGAGCACCATAGGACAGCAACATAACCACAAGCAAATTAAACCAATCATAGCAATTCATCAATTACCGACAGGACAACGAAAATCTACTCAGACATCATAGGATGGCAACACATCATTGGATAATAATATGAAGCATAGCAGACTAAGGCATAGCCTAGTGGTAGGAAGGTGTTGATGCCTTCCCACCCACCCAGGTTCAAGGCACGGTACTTGCAATTTGGGTTTGTTGCACCAATTATACTGTAGGGGGTTCCCTTACAGCCTTCCTCTCAAAAAAATATGAAGCATAAAGCACCATGTTGTCAGGACCAGTTTTCCAAGAAAATACTTATTGAAAAATCAACCATTTTATTAGACTAGCATAGGAAAATCTTCCTTACTAGCAGACCAATCCTTCATACAAAATTCCAGCAGTACTGAATATAATACAAGGTTGAGCAGAGGCTGCTCAACAATTTATTACAAGTACGCCGATATTATACATCGAGGCAGATATGACACAAGATGTATGGTGGCATAACTACTGACTCGTAATAAAAGTGGTGGTGGATATGTCATAGTGACATGGGTGACATGACTCCTAATTCTTACTGCTCATCGAGCGTCGGAGTGAGGCTCGATGATTTTTTTATTTGGGTAGCGGAAGCATATATGATACAAGTGACCAATTCCAGGATCGCACGGGACTGACTGGGACTCCTCTAGGCGTCGGACTCGCTATTGTACTCTTCATCCATAAGATCCCCTTCGTCAATATCTGGCCAAATCAACAAGCCAGGTGAGTACTTTGAATGTACTTGCAAGACAGTTTGGACACAAGATATAACAAATGCAAACATGATGCACACGAGCTGATTAGTAATGCACACTTAGATAATAAATTTGCACGGCATGTTAAATAAAAAGGAAGTCAGGTGGTAGTCCTCCCTAAATCCCAATAAAATAACTGAAGACCGATAGGGTGTCTGAAGCGACTCCTCGAAAGGTGAAAATAAATTCAACATGCCGCAGTCGGGCGTCAGCGACATCACATAAAGGGCTTATATTTCACCATTTGAATTCAAGTAGCTCATGAATTTAAATCATCCAAGGAAATACTCAGTGCATAATAGTAAACGGGTTAGTCCATCCACAGGAATAACATTCAGCCGGGTTTACCACTCATGTATATTCACCGGAGATTGTCACTGAAACTGACATTGAGACTGACGATGAGACGGACGTTGAGACTAACACTGACAATGATAGTGATATGTTGGTCACAGGCCTTGACCGTGGACATGGTTACTCGAATGGTTTGACTCTGCAGAGTTTGTACTCTTTACCCACAGTCAACAGATTTCCGTAGTCACAAAGTACTAGTTCCGTTTTTGGTATTTTAGAAGAAGCTCATCTAACCAGTACACACCCATTCCACATTCCGCTGCCAGCAATCACCCTAGGCAACGTTCAAGAAAAACTTTAAGACGGGGAGGCCAACCTCAAGTAGCATGGGATCAAATTTATATCGCGCGCTCAAAGGGGTGCCCCCCTCTTGGTCCCAACCGGAAACACCCATGCCCCCTGACCGGATGACGGGCTTTAATCCAGGGCCATCGAACCCTCATCACGGCCTCTCTATTTGGTGTGTACAAGGAAAGAGGTTTGCAACTGACTAGACCGCATTCTTTGCAGAAGGCATGTGGTAGCCCGAAAAAGGGGATGAACGGGAACATGACTTGATCCACGTTAATGCTGGAGTTAAACGGTTGGCATAAGCCTGGCATGCTACAACAATACCAGCTTGCAACCTATCATGCCACCACATGATCAGGTTATCTCACCATCATTTGAACACGTCAAGTTTCGAAGCTCACGTGTAGCTTACCTTGCATGCAATATAACATGCACTCATGCTTATATAAACATGCCATGAGCACACTACTCAAACAAACATGCAAAACACTCATCATATCAAAGGTTCAAACATGCTTGCCTGGTTCAGAGTAGTCGGAGTCTAGCTCGATGAAGTTTGCGGCTCGGTCACCTCCTTCGATATCTATGGACTCACGAAACTCTCCCGCGTCTGAGGGTGGTGGAGTTGGTCGTCGGTGAGCACCACGTCGAAGGCAACCTCTTCTCTGACGGACGGCGGTTCGTTCGAGGGTGGATCGCACCGGGGAGGGCAGAGAGGATCTTGCCGGAGCCCGAGACGGATCGGGGCTTCCGGAGTCGAGGAAGAAGGCCTCCTCGAGGTCCTCCTAGTGGCTGGGCGCAGTACTGGAGAGGTGGAGGGGTAGTGCTGGGTCGAGAATGAGCTCGAGGCCTCCTTTTATAGCCGGTCGAGGCGGTTGCCGAGAACGGCGGATCTCCGGTGAGTTATTATGGCGAGGCAGAGGCGGGGACGGGGGTTTAGGTGACTGGGCAGTTGCGTTTTGGTCTACTGGGTCCATCCCGAGTCTAAACTTTGTCGGATTTCCCCTGCTCCGATGGTTTCGACAGAACGGAGCTCACGGGCACGTCGGCAGCAGAGAGCGCGCTCTGCGCCTCTCAGGCCACGGGGACGGTGCTGCAGCGCGCGCAGAGAAGGGAATGGCCACACGGGGGGCTCCTGGTGGTGTGGGCGGTGCTGGACGGCACCATTTGGCAGGGCTGGCTCCTGTTGGCCGCCACGGGTAGTTCTGCCACCGCGGAAGACGCCGGAGCTGGCGCGCCATGTTGCCACCGGCGCTCGCGACCGGCCAAACGACCGTGCGGCGTGATGGATAAGAAGGAGGAGCAGGGAGCAAGAGGCCAGAGCAAGCACTGGCGATATTGACGCCGCGGCTCTGAAGAAAACGACACTGTCAACTGAAGTTTCTAAATTTTGAACAGAAACAGTGCAGGCCAACAGTTCGACGTAATGTTTTTGGCATGTGGAAATTTTTTCTGGATTTGATCCTTGGTGAGGTGGTCTCTTGATGCATCTAGAGGCTGCCTGGTTTATCTCAGATTTTAAGGAGAAGAAAAAGAATGAATTTCACCAAAATTGGCAAATCTGGTTCAAACTTGCAGCAAGCATAATTTGAAAATTTTGAACTATGGACCAGTGGACCTTGATGGATCTTGGCTGAGGGTACTAAGGACTAGCTAGGGTAATTTGCTTGGGCTCAGAAGCTTAAAGGATTTGGTACTTCCTTTGTAAATACCAAGAGTCCAAATTAAATGATAGAAAAAGATTTAAGGATAAAATAAATAGAATGGAATTCTAAAAGAGGTTGAAACTTGCTGGAATTGGGTGTTTGACTTGACCCAAAGAAGGGAGGTGGGTTTGGAAGAAAAATTTCAACATGGGTCATGGCAAGAGAAATTATTTTGAGTGGGAAGGAACAAACCCATAATTTTTATAGAAACTCTTTTTAATGAAAGAAATATTAAAACAACCCAAGATAATTTATGTTAACCCAACACAAGTTAAAGAACCCTCAAGATCAAAAATCAATATTGAGAAGAGCTCCAAAAAAATCTGTCATAAAAGGTTTTTAAGAAGGAGAGCCCTTCTTTTAGCAAAATTTAAATAACCCCTTTTTAATCAAATAAAGAATTTAATAAAAACCAAATAAATTTTTTTGGAGTGTTACAACACCTACCCCCTTAGGAAAAATCTTGTCCCCGAGATTTCAGCTGATCCTCAAATAGGTGTGGGTGCTCTGTCCGAAGAAAATCCTCTCTTTCCCTTGTTGTTTCATCCTTGGTGTGATTGCTCCATTGAACCTTGAAAAACTTAATTGTTTTCTGATGGATCCTCCTTTCAGACTCCTCCAATATTTATATTGGATGCCCCCTGTAGGTGAGGTCTGGTTGCACGTCAATGCTCTCATGAGACACATGCTTCTCTGGGTTGCTTACACATTTCCTCAATTGTGAGATGTGGAACACGTCGTGGACATCTGGCAGTTCCTTGGGTAGGTCTAGCTGGTAGGCTACTGTGCCTCTTCGTGCAGTCACACAGAAGGGTCCAATAAACCATGGAGCTAGCTTTCCTTTAACTTTGAATCGTTGCAGGCCCCTCATAGGAGATACTCGTAGGTACACATAATCACAGGGTTCAAAGCTGACTTCGCGATGTTTTTGATCGTAATAACTCTTCTGTCGGCTCTGGGCTGTCTTGAGTCAATCCCTGATTAGTCTAACTTTCTCCTCAGCTTCCTTGAGTATGTCGGGGCCGAAGATATGACTGTCTCCTATTTCTGACCAATTTAATGGGGTACGGCATCTTTGCCCGTACAAGGCCTCAAAAGGTGCCACTTGCAGACTAGCTTGGTAACTGTTGTTGTATGCGAACTCGGCATACGGCAAACTTTCTTCCCAACTAGTTCCATAGGTGAGAACAGATGCTCTTAGCATGTCCTCTAGAATTTGATTCACACGTTCGGTCTGTCCTCCAGTCTGGGGGTGGTATGCTGTATTGAATACTAGTTGAGTTCCCAGAGCTTGTTGTAAATGATCCCAAAATCTAGAGACGAATTGAGTGCCTCTGTCGGATATTATAGTCTTTGGAATCCCGTGCAGACAAACTATATGGGAGAGATAAAGCTTGGGAAGATTCTGAGTGGTGTGGGTTGTCTTTACGGGTATGAAATGTGCCACCTTAGTCAATCTGTCTATGATGACCCATATGGCATCATTCCCGTGTCGTCACCGAGGTAGTCCGACAATAAAGTCCATTCCAATTTCGTCCCATTTCCACTCAGGTATCTTGTTTGGCTGTAATAGTCCTGCTGGTCTTTGGTGTTCGACTTTAATGCGCTGATGAATCACAACATGCAATGAATGTGGCTATATCCCTTTTCATACCGTGCCACCAAAATTTTTCCTGAATGTCCTTGTACATTTTGGTCCCTCCATGATGGATTGAGTATGGAGCGGTGTGACCTTCGGCTAGAATTTTCTGTTTGAGGTCCTCTATATTTGGTACGCAAAGTCTGTCTCCGTACCGTAATATCCCCTTATCGTCTATGACAAATTCCGAGGCCTTGCCCAGACTCACTTTTCTTTTTATGCCTTCGATGTTGGGGCGTCCAGGCTGAGAGTTCTTAATCTGTTCCGTTAGGGTGGGCTGTATTACCAAATTTGACACATTGCCTTCAATGACCATTACTAAGTTGAGTTTAGCGAACTCCTGCTGAAATTCAGGTCTCAAGTTTTGTATACTGTCGTTGCCCGAGATGGGGTTTCGACTAAGAGCATCTGCAACTACATTCGCCTTTCCTGGATGGTAGTGAATGCCAACATCATAATCTTTCACTAATTCCAACCAACGCCGTTGTCGTAAATTGAGTTCTAGTTGTGTGAAAATATATTTGAGGCTTTTATGGTCCGTATATATTGCACAACGATTACCGAGCAAAAAGTGCCTCCACTCTTTGAGTGCATGAATGACGGCTGCCAACTCCAAGTCATGAGTAGGATAATTTTCCTCATGCTTTCGTAATTGCCTGGAAGCGTATGTGACTACCTTGCCTTCTTGCATTAATACGCATCCGAGACCCTTCTGGGATGCGTCACAATACACTTCAAAACTTTTGTGTATGTCTGGCACAACCAATACTGGTGTTGTTGTTAATTTCCTTTTGAGTTCTTGGAAACTTTTCTCGCAAGCTTCAGTCCACACAAATTTCTTATCCTTCTTGAGTAACTGTGTCATTGGTTTTGCTATGGTGGAGAACCCTTCAATAAATCTTCGGTAATATCCTGCCATTCCTAGGAAACTTCGTACATCCGTTACGTTGGCTGGTGGTTTCCAGCCAAGTACGGCCTTGACTTTTTCTGGGTCTACGACAACACCTTCTTGGGTCAACACATGGCCTAGGAAACCATCCTGTCTTAAACCAAAATTCACTTTTGCTGAATTTGGCGTATAATTGATGTTTCCTTAATTCTCCCAGTACAATCTTGAGATGTTCAGCATGCTCTTCTGGTGTCTTTGAGTATACTAGAATATCATCAATGAACACCACAACAAAATTGTCCATAAATTTCATAAACACTTTGTTTATGAGGTGGACAAAATATGTGGGGGCGTTTGTCAGTCCAAACGGCATTACTGTAAATTCATATAGTCCGTATCTGGAGGTGAATGCTGTCTTGGGGATATCTTCTATCCGTACTTTTAATTGATGATACCCCGACCTTAAATCAATTTTTGAGAAAACCTTAGCTTGCGCGAGCTGGTCAAATAAATCATTTATCCGTGGCATTGGATATTTGTTTTTGATGGTGACCATGTTGAGTGCTCGATAGTCTATACATAATCTCAGTGTCCCATCCTTTTTCTTGGCAAATAATACTGGTGAACCCCAAGGTGAGGAGCTGGCTTGTATAAATCCTTTGTCCAGTAATTCTTTTCTTTGCTTCTTTAATTCTACCAACTTAGAGGGTGCCATTCTATAGGGTTTCTTGTAAATGGGGGTGGTTCTAGGTGCTAGTTCAATGATGAACTCTATTTCTTGGTCTGGTGGCATGCCCGGTAGTTCTTCGAGAAATACGTCAGGGAACTCACACACCACTGGAACTTTTCTTAACTCTGAAACGTCCACCTTGTTCAACCTTGGCTGCCGTGGCATTGGTCTTTCTTGAGCTGCAATTTTTATCGTCTTCCTGTGATGATGGGTAAGAACTACAGTCCAATTGAAACAGTCGATAAATCCCTTGTTAGTGGTTAACCAGTCCATCCCTAGGATAACATCCAGTCCCTTATTTTCCAATACAATGAGGTTTGCCTGAAACTTTAGTTCCTCAAACTCAATAACCACACCTTGGCAGTAACTATGAGTGATTTTCTTAATCCCGAGGGACTTGATGATCATGGAGTTTTCCAAGGGAAGCATCGAAAAATCATGTTGCAAAGCAAATTTCTTTGAAATGAACGAGTGAGAAGCTCCAGAATCAAACAAAACCGTGGCAGGTATTGTGTTGACAGGGAACGTACCGAGTACGATATCCGGGGCATCTGTGCTTCTTCCTTGGTCACATGGTTCAGGTGACCCTTCTTGTGATTGTTATTGGGGTTGAAGTTGTTACGCTTGGGGGCTGAATTATTTCCACTGTTGTTCGGCTTGGGGGCCGAGTTTCTGGGCTTTGGGCAATGTTTGGCATAGTGTCCTTCCTCTCCACAAGCGTAGCAAGTAACACCTAGGCGATATGTAAAATCATTATCCCTTGCATGAAAATTTTTGTTTGGGCGTGGAACATTGGTCGTGGATTTGTTTGCTCCACTTTTCTAAAAATCAGTCTTGTTCCGGTTGTTGCGAGTATGAGTAGTCTTGTCTCTTCTGCGCTTGCGAAAGTCCTCCAACCTGCGGCGCTCATTTTCCAATGTAATAGATTTGTTCAAAAATGTTTTAAAATCCGGAAAGGTGTGTACAACTAGCTGACATTTAAGTGCTGGTGCCAGACCATCCAGGAATTTTTCCATCTTTTTATTTTCAGTCATATGCTCTTTGTTGGCATAACGAGATAATTGAGTAAACTGACAGTTGTACTCAGTCACTGTCATGCTTCTCTGCTTGAGGTCCTCAAACTCCCTTTTCTTGATCTTCATAATGCTTCTGGGAATGTGCGCCGCACGAAAACCTTCTTTAAATTCTTCCCAGGTGATGTTATTTTCATTGGGGTGTATGTGTAGGAAATTTTCCCACCATGATGCAGCTGCTCCAGTGAGATAGTGAGGTGCATATAGTACCTTCTCACGGTCTGAACATTGTGCAATAATTAATTTCCTCTAATGTCTCGAAGCCAATCATCGGCCTCAAGAGGTCTATCCGTGTGAGAAAACAATGGGGGACGTGTCTTTTGTAGTTCAGACAATTTGGATTGCTGCTGACACGGTCCACGGTGATTTCCCATATTGATAACATGGTTCATCATTTCTTGATGCTGCTGCTGGCTTTGCTCATAAAGGCGGCATACTTGAGAAAATGTTGCTTCACTGCCTTGCTAACTTGACTGCCCCTATGTGAAATTGTTACTTGTCTGTGTACCATAATTTTCTTCTGGCGGACTTGGCATGGAACGAGTCCAGGGACGAGGCATTTTGCACTCTGGGGTATTTTTGCAGAACTTATGAGAAAAACAGAGTGGCAAAATTAAATAATATTGCAAAGGCGAAATTCCAAGATTTTTCAAGAAAATACTTGATTGCGCATGGAGAAGGAATGCTTAATACATATCTTACATGCAAGCAGTAATTATACAATACATCACTCAGGATGTGCGTACACATTCCTGACATGTTATTAAGGCTAGTGCACTTCTCCGAGTTCCTACATGATGCGCAAACAACTACTTCTCACCAAACCTATATACATATAAACATATCGTACAAGCTGGTACATCGTACGGCTGCTAGGCGCACTCAGTCAGAGATGGTAAGAACTTCCCTCGGCCTACCAAGGGTAAGACCCAGTGATGCTGGAGACTCAACTTCCTCCTCACTAATAGGCTCCAGGCGTGAAGTACTGAGTTGAGGCGCTGGTGCGGGCGCGGTAGGTGGCGCAGCCCCGACTGGAGTAGGAGCAATGACTTGGTCAAACTCTTCAAGGGTAGGCAGGCGGCGAGCATTGGAAAAAATGGCAGGTGCATAGGAAGCTGAGGACGGGACGTAAGTCAGTGGTGGTGCTCTATGGAGGAGCTCCCTACTGTTGGTGGAACAGCCCTGCACGAAGTCCATACGAGCAGCAACAAAGTCGTCCATGAGGTTATCAAAAGCTGCCTCAAGAGCTTTGAGATATTGAACCAACATCTCAATAGCCTCATCCCTCTCCCCCTAGTGCAAGCGAACGCATAGTGACATGTGTATGGCACGTCACATGGAAGGTAGCGGTAGCAACGAGTCTTCATCGAAGGAAGATCATCCCGGAGACGAGCTATCGCCTCACGGGCAGCCATCTGCATGGCATGCCTCTCCGTAGGCATGGCCCTTCCCACAAATCGGAAGCGGCGTGACTCAGCACGTCCTCCCCTGAATTGCACCGCGGCCTGGCGCATGGACACGCTGTCGCTGATCTTGTGCTGGTAGAGTGTGAACTCGGACGAGCCGATGGCCCGATCGCGACTTTGACGATGGAGACAAGAAGCTTGATAAACCCCTCAGGTACATTGGCGAACACCTGTGACTCACAGCCGCTGCCAGCCATCTACAAATGTAGACAAAAATTTCGAATAGTCAAATCATAAATTTATGATGACTAGCAGAAAATTGCTACATTTGTAAAATGATAAGTAATAGTGCTTTTTATGCTAATAACCGATTAGCGATCGCACCTAGTGGCTTCCTACAGTCAGCCTGGCTCTGATACCAAGGTTGTCAGGACCGGTTTTCCAATAAAATATTTATTGAAAAATCGACCATTTTATCAGACTAGCATAGGAAAATCTTCCTTACTAGCAGACCAATCCTTGATACAGAATTCCAACAGTACTGAATATTATGCAAGGTTGAGCTGAGGTTGCTCAACAATTTATTACAAGTACCCCTATATTATACATCAAAGCGGATATGACACAAGATGTATGGTGGCATAACTACTGACTCGTAATAAAAGTGGTGGTGGATATGTCACAGTGACGTGGGTGACATCTATATCTATCTATACCTATACTAATTATAGACTCCCAAGAAATTACCACGTTAATCAGTAATTAGGAGCCGTTAATCTGGTGGGACCGAGTTATTACGGTGTAGATTAACCCACATAATTCAGATCAAGTTCAGAACAATAATTGGCTGGAAAGCCCACGTATCATTAGAAGTAAGAATAAAAGCCGAACCAGAAGGCCCACATGGCCATAATGGTTTCACACGGCTGTATTGAAGCCCAAGGTGGTACCCCTATACATCTATGTACACAACCGCCTATTCCTCCCATAGAAGAAAAAAAACAATTTGAATCAATCTTACGCGATCTTGGTCTACTACCTCTCTTCCTGTGGAAAACGAATCTCTCTCAAATTGGATCGAGCGAGTTTGGGCAAGGACCCGGTCTACTCATGGCGCTAAATTGTTTTCCGTTGTGTTCGATCTCTACATAAAGGACGAAGACGTGTTTCCCTAATATCCAGTTCCCTAAACCCTCAACTATCTCCATAATAGACAGGAAAACGGTTCCAGGGATTCTATGGCGGCGCCAACGATGGGGGGGCTGCTGTTGACTGCTCCCGGCCGGCCAGGAAGAAGGAGAGGTCGTGCCACCAAGCCACGAGGAAGGAGGATCACCGCGACTCCACCCCGTAGTGGCCGCTCCCACGGTCCGATCCACAGGGAAAAAGAGGAGGGGTTGCTTCGACTGCTCCTGATCGCTGCTTGCACCCTCAGTTTGATAGGATAAAACCATCTGATTCTTGCGGTGTTTCCTTGGCAAGACATGTAGAAATATATAGCTTTGGTTTGACTTGGAGCAGATGAGACTGAGCCGATGATTGCTTATACCTGCATATGCAATTTCGTTGGAATTGTCAGGCACAGGTGAGTTTGATCTGAAGACAATGGATTGGTTACTCTCTCTTATAAGACATGTGGATTTCTATCTACTAATTTCACACAGGTGAGTTTGATCTGGAGACAATGGATTGCTTACTCTCTCTTATAAGACATGCAGATTTCTCTCTACTAATTTCACACATTGATGTTTATTTGAACCTTGCTATCGTCCATCTCATGCATAAAGCATGAGTGCGTGCCAAGTGTTGTAGCTAATTACAGATAACTATCTTCTGATCTATCTTTGCTCATGTCTAAACTGAATTGATCAACCACCAGACTAGATGGGTTCCGCACCACCATAGACATCCAGCATGCCCATGTGTATGGCATATGCCAGCATGCAACAAACGCCTCTCCCCGCAGGTATGAATAACATGTATGCAAATTGTTTTTTTTTCAATCTAATGTATACATCTCCAAATGATGTTTGTTTTGCCTCTGATTAACTTATGTGCAGCAAGGAGCATCAGGTATCACGAATGCAAATAGTCTACCAATCTATGCATCTCACAATCTTTTCTTAATTAAGCATACCGAGCGTGCACTAGAGACATATTAATATACTATATAAGGTAATAAAGGAAACATGAACATTGCTATTTGATCACGCAACAGTGGCAGTATACCAGGCTCTGCGTGCATGTCTGCATACTGCATGTATAAGGAGTTAATTTTTCGGTGCATGCTTACTCATATATATCACAAAAAGATGTGGGCGACTTGGAGAATGTCTTAACATCGGATGGAGTAGGTACATGTTGGACTAGATCCTTTTGTAACCTTCTTTACTACTAATCTCCTAATTTGTCGATGTAATTTCTCTTATCCTCTCTGCTATGTAGAAGTCATTAGTCAATGCAAAAGTTATTTAAGGATAAGGTCCAGTATTAAGGTGTGAAGGGGATATTTGTAGGCTGGTACATAAATATAGTTTTTCCATATGTATAAAAATCATTTGTTCTAATACTGGCTGAATGTTACTCAAGCATATTAAGTAACTTACTGTTGTGGTAGTATTTCATAGTAGTTCGGAAAGCATAGTGTTCCGGTAAAAAAGTATTTCATAGTAGTTGTATCTATCACTTATTAATAATCCTATTACCTCATGAGATATAGTTTTTGATTACGACCATTGGTGCAGTAAGACAATAATGAGTTTGATATTTATTTATTTCAGAGTTTCCTTTAGTTGATCTGAACATGATCTAATAAGGAAAACACATATTAGTCTGACTTATGAAATGCAAGATGTGAAAAGAACTCATTTTGTGCACTATATTTCAGAAATCTTTACAACTCAAGATATCACAACTTTGACATACAGAATACATCACTAGTAGAAAAAGGGCCTACAGTCCCGGTTGGTGAGGGCCTTTAGTCCCGGTTCATGAACCGGGACTAAAGGGTCGGTACTAATGCCCTGACCCTTTAGTCCTGGTTCAATCCAGAACCGGGACAGATGGGCCTCCACCAATCGGGACCAATAGGCATCCACGCATCAGCATTTCTGTGGCTGGGGTTTTTGTTTTTTTTAAAGGGGGGGGGGGTGGGGGGTTTTGGGGGGTTAATTTAGGTGTTTCATATATTGTGCTATAGCTAGCTAATTAATAGAGAGAAGTGTCCTCTCTTTTGTCCGTGCTTGGTCGACGCTACGTACCATACATACGTATAGAGAGGACTAGCTAGACACGCTAGCTAGCTAGTAAAGCAAATAGAAGATCGTCATGAACATATATGCATACAGAGAGAAGTGATATCGACCACCTCTCCTTCTCCGAGAGATTGGTCAAACAACAAGTTCTCGTATATCTATCCGACACTACCGGCTACATATATACAATAATTATCTTTTACAAATATATAATCTCCTAAAATATGGACGCGTGGTCCACATAGTATTCTCCGTCTTCAGCGATCACGTGGTCAAGAAAGAAGGCCGCCAATTCCTCTTGAATTCCTCGCATGCGATCTGGTGCTAGGAGTTCATCCCGCATCCGAAACATCTAATTTTAAGAAGGGGGTCAATACATATATATATATATATATATATATATATATATATATATATATATATATATATATATATATATATATATATATATATATATATATATATATGAATGAATGAAACTCAACACAAATGATGGTAATAAAATAAAATTTTGAGTATTGTTATTTACGCACTTCATATTGTTTGTCGGAGTAGCCCCGCTCACAGGTCGTGTGGCGGATGGACTCGCAAATGTAGTATCCACAGAAATCATTCCCTTGTTCTTGCCACAACCACTTTACAAGAAATAGAGGTCAATCAAACTGATAATTAGCAAGCATGCTAAATGGTATTGATGAAACTAGCGCTTGAATCACTAGGAGATGCCTGGAATATGCTACTATATAGTACTTACTTTCGGGTGCCTAAATTGCAGCTTCTTCGGTAGTCCCAGAGCTTTTTTGGTGAATTTTCTCCAAGCCCTGCCATACAAAGAAAACAATTACTTGATATCAGAAATGAACAAAGTTGCTGATATGGTGGATAATGATCGATTTAACTTACTTCTCGAGCATTTCAGTCATGTCCGCATACTCCTTGGGATCTTTTCGCTTGGAGTCTAAGACAGTTACTACTCCCTTCTCAAGATTAATCTCTAGGAGAATATAGTGGTAGCTGCGCACACATGCATAACTCATCAATATTACATTTCTATAACCTGGACTAATAAGGAAACCGAATATGCCACAAGACAGTAACACTCACTTGAAGTTGTAAGGAAAGAGTATTATATCTTTGTGTTCATTTATTTCTAACGATCGTAGCAAGTTGGCCTCGGTTTCTTGGGCACGATATTGAACCTCAGTTGCATCTATGAGATACGTGTTAATGAACCCAATATCTCCCACTTGTCTTTTCTTCAATTCAGCGATCTTCAATCTGCATAATATAGTGAGGATAATTATAAATACATGCAATGAAAGGGCTGAGTTATATAGAGAGACTTAATGACGGAAGTAGTACTACTTACAGACAGTAGGAGGTGACCGTTGCTTTATCGATGGCCAATTGATTGAAAAACTGATAGAACTCCTCAAATGGAATAGGCAACAGTTCAATTCCAAGGAGGTCATGCTCCTTTTTAACTCTCACATACAAAGTACTCCTCCCCTCAGACTCTTTGCAGGTTTTCATGTACCAATCATGCAATCTTCGCATCATCGTTGATAGAGAACTTTCATCTTTGACGAGAGGCTTCCCGTACTCGTATCTTTGTATCTGCACCTCCAAGATATCATAATGTACATCGTCGGGCAGGTAATCTGCAGGATTGCCATAACCGGGCACCATCCTCGGATCGACGATGTCGCTAGCAGGCACCTTGAGCGGGGGGCACGATTGCTTCGCTTGTTCGCCGAGCTGGGCAATTTGTTTCCCAGCTCGTCGTTCTTTCATCCTTTGATCACTTTTAGTACTTCCCGACCTCTCCGCTTCGGCAAATGCCTTTTCAATAATGCGCTCATAGTTGCCTTTCGGCGGACACTTGGGTGGTTTTGTCAGGGCAGCCAGAGTGCGCTTTGCTTTCACCGGATCTACCTTCTCCTCCGGAGGTGGATGCCTCTTTGCTTTCAACCCTTGAAACCAGTCATCCACTTCGGTCTGCGCGATCTTCGCGCTTTCCTCCTCGCTCCTCTCATACGGTAACTTCTCTGGAGTCTTCAGAGAAGGACCAAATCTGTATCTCCTCCCGCCTTTGGCTGCATTGCTAGACGCCGGCAGAGTAGACGGAGCGGATGTCTTCTTTCCTTGCTTACGAGGCGGAGGAGAAGGACTGCGATGCGCCGGAGCAGCCGGAGCGGCAGCGGGTCTCTTCCGCCCTTGCTGACGAGGCGGAGAAGGAGGCGGAGTGCCGCCACGCGCCAGAGAAGGAGCCGGCTGAGTGCCCTGATCGTCACTCGCCGGAGGAGGAGGCGGTGGAGGAGGCGGAGTGGCCTGACTCGCCGGAGGAGTAGGAGGAGGCGGAGGCGTCCAGTTCGGAAGGTTGATGAGATCCTTCCGCCATAGGCATGGAGTCTTCAGAGCAGAATCCAGCCGATACTCCCCTTCACCGGTAGGGTGGTCAAGCCGGAGGTCCTCAAATCCCTCCGTTATTTCATCGACCATCACCTTAGCATATCCTTCTGGAATCGGCCGGTAGTGAAAAGTTGAGTCGGGTTTAGTAGGATAAACAGAACCAACAGCCGCCTTGACCTTCAAATTGCTCCATTGCGCCATAAGGTGGCAATTTTCAGCATCCGTGATAGCATCCACGGGATAGCTGGCAGGAGCCGTCAAGGCATGCTCTGGCTGAAGCAGCTCGGCGGAAGCCACGCTGCTTCTCCGCTGAGATGGCGGGGTAGCTTCGGGGGAAGCTTCGGCAGGTCGTTTGCTGCGATCTGCTTCTCGTTCCTCTAGCCCCATTACCCTTTCGTGCAGCGCTTGCAGTTGGCTCTGCTCCAGTTTCTTCCTCCTCTCCTGGGTTTTGTAACCCCCTGCGTCCGGAAATCCAGCCTTCCACGAAACGGAGCCTGGCGTGCCTCGTGTCCGTCCAGGGTGCTCAGGATTGCCGAGGGCCATTGTGAGCTCGTCCTTCTCCATGTCTGGAACGAACATCCCTTGCTGCGCTGCTTTGATATATTGCTGAAGCCTCTTGATTGGTATGTCCAATTGTTCGTCCGTCCATACGCACTTCCCTGTTATAGGGTCCAAGGATCCGCCGGCCCCAAAGAACCAAGTCCGGCAACGTTCTGGCCAGTTCATTGTCTCTGGTTCGATCCCTTTATCAAGCAGATCATTCTCAGCCTTGGCCCACTTAGGTCGGGCTACGAGGTAGCCACCTAACCCCGTGCGATGGTGAAGCTTCTTCTTCTCAGCATTTCTCTTGTTTGTTGCCGACATCTTTTTACTCTTTTCCGATGTCTTGTGGGCCACAAATGCGGGCCAGTCATCTCTGATCTTCTCATATTTGCCAATGAATTCTGGTGTCTCATTTTTTTCGACATACCTATTGAGGTCTTTCTTCCAATTCCTGAATAGGTCTGCCATCTTCCTCAGAGCAAAAGACTTGATTAATGGCTCTATAACCGGCTTCTCCGGATCATCCTCCGGCGGTAGGGTGAAATTTGACTTTAGCTCAGTCCAAAGATTCTTTTTCTGCATCTCATTGACATAAGACACCTCAGGGTCTTCGTTCTTAGGCTTATACCATTGCTGGATGCTGATCGGGATCTTGTCCCTAACCAGAACCCCGCACTGAGCAACAAATGCCTTCTTTATCCGGTAGGGTTCAATCGGTTGGCCGTCGCGCGCGATTTGTATGATCTCAAACTTTTCATCCGAGCTCAACTTTTTCTTTGGGCCTCGTCTCTTTACCGAAGTTGTGCTCGATCTGGAGGGCTAGAAAAAAGAACAAAGACGAGAGTTAATTAATATGTGTACATACCAAAACAATGAATGCATCAATTAGCTAGTCAGCACAGGCTTAACTAATATATATACCTGGCTGGACTCGGTTTGGTGATCACCGGAGCCGTCCTCACGGTCTACTTCTTCACCCTCTCCTTCTTGCACCGGCATTGGGTCATCGGAGCCATGTAAATCATAGCCAGCTGCTTCTTCACCCTCTCCTTCCAGACCATCGTTGTCGTTGAGAAACATCAACAAGGAGATGGCATCACTTCCTTGTGCGATTATGTCCCTCAACAACGCTTCTTGTGCTTCGTTCTCGGGGGGTGTCCATAGTTTCTACAAATATTTACAACATGACAATTATAATTCAAACATGACAGATATGGATATATTAGTGGCAAACGTAGAACTAGCTAGCTAATCACAATAAGGAATCATATTAGTGGCCTCGATGCTGCTTCTCTAGGGTTTGGGGTGGCCTCAACAACGCTTCAAGGGTTAGGGGGTGGCCTCGAGAACGCTTCAAGCTAGGAGGGGGTAATATCGACCCCCCCCACGTGTTGAAGCTATCGGGAGGGGGTCGGTGTTGAACACTACATCTATGTCCCACAAGTGACGTGGGCATCAACGCCCGCGGTAGGGTAGAGGGTCGTGGATCGCCGAGCGGTCGAGAGTCAAGGGGTCGAGGATCGCCGAGGGGTCGGGAGGTTGCCTAGTGTCAAAGGATTCAACAAAACCATGTCTTCATCATTAGGCGAAAGTAACAGGTGCATGATGGCACGAAGCTCTCCAAAGTTATTTTGGAACGGAGTCCCAGATAGGATAATTCGCTTTTTGGTACAAAGTTCAACAAGAACCTTCCGAATATCGTTATTTGGAAGGCCTTTGCTGAAATTCGTACAAAAAGGCAAATTATCCTATCCGGGACTCCATTCCAGAATAACTTTGGAGGACTTCGTACCATCATGCCATGGTTACTTCCGGCTAATGATGAAGCCATGGATTTCTTCAATACTTTGACACTATAGGAACCCTCGACCCTGAAACCTTCGACCCTTGACCCCTTAACGTCCCTCGACCCTGAAACCTTCGAGCCTTGACCCCTTAACGACCCTCGACCCTCTACCCTAGTTCCTGACCCTCGATCCCTCGGTGATCCTCGACACCCTCGTTATATCGACAACGAAGCAATATACATATACATGGGAAAATAATGTTATCGGGGAGGGGGTATCGGTACCCCCCCCCCTCGTGTCAAAGTTTCTTCTTTCTCCTCTATTCCTTTCTTTCTTCTTCTCCTCTTCTTTTTCTTCTTATCCCTCGAGAAAGGAAAATAAGGAAAAAGGAAGAAAAGAGGAAGAAGGAAGAAGGAAGAAGAAGAAGAAAAAGAAGAAGAAAAAAAAGAGGAGAAGAAGAAAGGAATATAGAGAAGAAGAAAAAATAGAATTTTTCTATTTTTTCTTCTTCTCCTCTATTCCTTTCTTCTTCTCCTCTTCTTTTTCTTCTTTTTTCTTCTTCTTATTTATTTCTCCTCCTCTCCCCTCTTCTTCTCCTTTCTTCATCTTCTTATTTCCTTTTCCCTCTCATTCTTTTTCTTCTTATTCCTTCTTAAAAATACATGAAGTAGTATTGCCTAATTCATTGTTCATATGAATATACAAACATCTGCATATTTACACTAACTAATATCACCAAAAAAAACTATGAACGGAAAAAAATCCTAATTTTTCTAAAAAACTATCTTTTGCATTGTTCACATACACATATACATTATAGCCACATACACATATACATCACATATGAACAAAAAAAAATTAAAACATAAAAAACAGAGCATAAAAATAAAAAAAGAGCTTAAACATTAAAAGAGCCGGGCGGCGGCTCACAGCGCGGGGGCAGGCGCGAGGGCGCCGGCGCGCGGGGCGGGACGGGGCAGGGGGGGCAGGGCGACGGCGACGAGGAGCGGGCGGCGACGGCGAGCCCGTAGCAGGGGAGCTCGAGGCGCCGGCGGGGGCGGCGAGGGCGCCGGCGCGCGGGGGTGGGATGGGGCAAGGGCAGGGCGACGGCGAGCACGGGGCAGGGGCGCGGGGCATCGGCGACGGCGAGCACGGGGCAGGGGCGCGGGGCGACGGCGAGCACGGGCAGCCTGACGTCGTCGTCAGGGCGAGCTCGGGCAGCCTGGCGGCGGCGGCGGGGCGGGGAACTGGCGATGAAATCTGAAAAAACGCCAAGTCTTTGCTTATATAGAAAAGGCTTTGGTCCCGGTTGGTGCTACGACCCGGGACTAATGCCCCCGTTTAGTCCCGGTTGGTGCCACCAACCGGGACCAAAGGCCAATTTTTAGCAGCCCAAAGGGCGGGAAGCGGCGGCCTTTGGTCCCGGTTGGTGGCACCAACCGGGACTAAAGGGGGGCATTAGTCCCGGGTCGTGCGGGACTAATGCCCCCCTTTAGTCCCGGTTGGTTCCACCAACCGGGGCCAAAGGCCTGTGCTGCCCCAAACCTAATATTTAGTCCCACCTCGCTAGTTGAGAGGGAGGCGCACCTGTTTATAAGGTGCGGTGCGCCTTCCCTCTCGAGCTCCTCTCTTAAGCAGGCTTTCGGGCCTAACCCTGCAATCTGTGCCTGTGGGCCTACTGGGCCTCCTGCGGGCCTGAATCCTGGCCCATGGTAGGGTTTCTAGTCGTATTCAGGCCGTGGGGGCCCAGTAGGTGGCACTTTTTTCCAGTTTTTTGTTTTGTTTTCTGCATTATTTATTTTCTTTTGTTTTTTTCTTTATTTTTAATTCTTTTTGCTTTTAGTTTTAGAAAAATTATAAACTTCTGTTAGTGCCATTAGTTTTCAAATTTGAAAACACTTTTTTTGTTTTCTTTGTTGCTTTATTCATTTTATTTTGTTTCTACTTACAAAAAAATAATTATTCTTGCTATTTTTATTTTTTTCCAGTTTTTTTGTTTTGTTTTCTACATTATTTATTTTCTTTTGTTTTTGCTTTATTTTTTAATTCTTTTTGCTTTTATTTTTAGAAAAATTATAAACTTTCTGTTAGTGCCATTAGTTTTCAAATTTGAAAACACTTTTTTTGTTTTCTTTGTTGCTTTATTCATTTTATTTTGTTTCTACTTACAATAAAATACTTATTGTTGCTATTTTTTTTTCTAGTTTTTTTGTTTTGTTTTCTGCATTAATTATTTTCTTTTGATTTTTTGCTTTATTTTTTAATTCTTTTTGCTTTTAGGTCAGCAAAATTATAAACTTTCTGTTTGTGCCATTAGTTTTCTTTGAAATTTGTGTGAATCACAAGTTTGTGAGCTCAACAAGGCGTGTAGAGGGACGGGCTTATAAAACGGTGTGAGCGCCCTTCGGTTGGCGAGGTTTTCAAATTCATAGTTTTCAAATGAACTCTGAAAAAGTTGGCATAGCATGTGCATGTACAAAACGGACAATGGTATCATACTCGTCTGTTACAAAGTTGGCATGGTATCATCATATATAATAGTTGCGGGAGAAAGTCTTCACTTTTTCTTCGCTTGTGTCATTTTCTTATTGCGCCATAACCATGGATAATCTTCATCGTTTATCAGGATGCTTGGGTCAGCCTTGACTTTGAAGGCGGGAATTTCATGAAACTTTTCATACTCTTCAGACATGTCTGTCTTGCCCTCCACTCCCAGGATGTCCCTTTTTCCTGAAAGAACTATGTGGCGCTTTGGCTCATTGTATGATGTATTCGCTTCCTTATCTTTTCTTTTCCTCAGTCTGGTAGACATGTCCTTCACATAGATAACCTGTGCCACATCATTGGCTAGGACGAACGGTTCGTCGGTGTACCCAATATTTTTCAGATCCACTATTGTCATTCTGTACTATGGGTCTACCTGTACCCCGCCTCCTGACAGATTGACCCACTTGCACTTAAACAAAGGGACCTTAAAATCTACTCCGTAGTCAAGTTCCCATATGTCTACTATGTAACCATAATATGTGTCATTTCCATTGTCGGTTGCTGCATCAAAGCGGACACCGCTGTTTTGGTTGGTGCTCTTTTCATCTTGGTCAATCGTGTAAAATGTATTCCCATTTATCTCGTATCCTTTCCAAATCATTACAGTCGAAGATGGTCCCCTGGACAACAAGTACAGCTCATCACAAACAGTGTTGTCACCTCTGAGACGTGTTTCCAACCAACTGCTGAAAGTCCTTATGTGTTCACATGTAATCCAGTCGTCGCACTGCTCCGGGTGTTTGGAGCGCAGACTGTTCTTGTGTTCATCGACATACGGGGTCACCAAGGTAGAGTTCTGTAGAACTGTGTAGTGTGCTTGAGACCAAGAATATCCGTCCTCATATTATTGAGTCCCTTCCAAGCATGCCTTTTCCAGTCAGTCTTCCCTCATACCGCGATTTAGGTAGACCTATCTTCTTAAGGCCAGGAATGAAGTCAACACAAAACCCGATGACATCCTCTGTTTGATGGCCCATGGAGATGCTTCCTTCTGGCCTAGCGCGGTTACGAACATATTTCTTTAGGACTCCCATGAACCTCTCAAAGGGGTCCATATTGTGTAGAAATACGGGCCCCAGAATGATAATCTCATCGACTAGATGAACTAGGACGTGCGTCATGATATTGAAGAAGGATGGTGGGAACACCAGCTCGAAACTGACAAGACATTGCGCCACATCACTCCTTAGCGTTGGTACGATTTCTGGATCGATCACCTTCTGAGATATTGCATTGAGGAATGCACATAGCTTCACAATGGCTAATCGGACATTTTCCGGTAGAAGCCCCCTCAATGCAACCGGAAGCAGTTGTGTCATAATCATGTGGCAGTCATGAGACTTTAGGTTCTGAACTTTTTCTCTGGCATATTTATTATTCCCTTTATATTCGACGAGAAGCCAGTCGGGACCTTCATGCTGAGCAGGCATTGAAAGAATATTTCTTTCTCTTCTTTCGTAAGAGCGTAGCTGGCAGGACCTTCATACTGCTTCGGAGGCATGCCCTCTTTTTCGTGCAAGCGTTGCAGGTCCTCTCGTGCCTCAGGTGTATCTTTTGTCTTCCCATACACGCCCAAGAAGCCTAGCAGGTTCACACAAAGGTTCTTCGTCACGTGCATCACGTCGATCGAAGAGCGGACCTCTAGGTCTTTCCAGTAGGGTAGGTCCCAAAATATAGATTTCTTCTTCCACATGGGTGCGTGATTCTCAGTGTCATTCGGAACAGCTAGTCCGCCGGGACCCTTTCCAAAGATTACGTGTAAATTATTGACCATAGCAAGTACGTGATCACCGGTACGCATGGCGGGCTTCTTCCGGTGATCTGCCTCGCCTTTGAAATGCTTGCCTTTCTTTCGACATTGATGGTTGGTCAGAAGAAATCGACGATGGCCCAGGTACACATTCTTCCTGCAGCTTCCCAGGTATATACTATCGGTGTCAAGTAAACATTGCGTGCATGCGTGGTATCCCTTGTTTGTCTGTCCTGAAAGGTTACTGAGAGCGGGCCAATCGTTGATGGTCACGAACAGCAACGCCTTTAGGTCAAATTCCTCCTTTTTGTTCTCATCCCATGTACATACACCGTTTCCATTCCACAACTGTAAAAGTTCTTCAACTAATGGCCTTAGGTACACATCAATGTCGTTGCCGGGTTGCTTAGGGCCTTGGATGAGAACTGGCATCATAATGAACTTCCTCTTCACGCACATCCAAGGAGGAAGGTTATACATACATAGAGTCACGGGCCAGGTGCTGTGATTGCTGCTCTGCTCCCTGAAAGGATTAATGCCATTCGCGCTTAAAGCAAACCATACGTTCCTTGGGTCCTTTGCAAACTCATCCTAGTACTTTCTCTCAATTTTTCTCCACTGCGACCCGTCAGCGGGTGCTCTCAACTTCCTGTCTTTCTTACGGTCCTCACTGTGCCATCGCATCAACTTGGCATGCTCTCCGTTTCTGAACAGACATTTCAACCGTGGTATTATAGGAGCATACCACATCACCTTCGCAGGAACCCTCTTCCTGGGAGGCTCGCCGTCAACATCACCAGGGTCATCTCGTCTGATCTTATACCGCAATGCACCGCATATCGGGCATGCGTTCAGATCCTTGTAGGCACCGCGGTAGAGGATGCAGTCATTAGGGCATGCATGTATCTTCTCCACCTCCAATCCTAGAGGGCATACGACCTTCTTTGCTGCGTATGTACTGTCGGGCAATTCGTTATCCTTTGGAAGCTTCTTCTTCATTATTTTCGGTAGCTTCTCAAATCCTTTATCAGGCACAACATTCTCTGCCTTCCACTGCAGCAATTCGAGTACGGTACTGAGCTTTGTGTTGCCATCTTCGCAATTGGGGTACAACCCCTTTTTGTGATCCTCTAACATGCGATCGAATTTCAGCTTCTCCTTTTGACTTTCGCATTGTGTCCTTGCATCGACAATGACCCGGCGGAGATCATCATCATCGGGCACATCGTCTGGTTCCTCTTGATCTTCAGCAGCTTCGCCCGTTGCCGCACCATCGTGCACATCGTCTGGTGCATCTTGATGTTCAGTAGCATCACCGTATTCAGGGGGCACATAGTTGTCATCGTACTCTTCTTCCTCGCCGTCTTCCATCATAACCCCTATTTCTCCGTGCCTCGTCCAAACATTATAGTGTGGCATGAAACCCTTGTAAAGCAGGTGGGTGTGAAGGATTTTCCGGTCAGAGTAAGACTTCGTATTCCCACATATAGGGCATGGACAACACATAAAACCATTCTGCTCGTTTGCCTCAGCCACTTCCAGAAAATCATGCACGCCCTTAATGTACTCGGAGGTGTGTCTGTCACCGTACATCCATTGCCAGTTCATCTGCGTGCATTATATATAATTAAGTGTGTCAAAAATCATTACAGAACATCATGAATAGATAATTAAGTGACCAAATTAATAGAAGTTCATCATCACATAAAAACCAAAGTACATACATAGTTCTCATCTAACAACATAAAGCTCTGCAGAGCATCTAAATTAATTAAACCATACATTGAAACTATGTAAAACATATCAATGCGAAAACAAATGCGATCATAATCGCAACCAAGGTAACAACTGATCCAACGGCATAATGATACCAAGCCTCGGTATGAATGGCATATTTTCTAATCTTTCTCATCTTCAAGCGCATTGCATCCATCTTGATCTTGTGATCATCGACGACATCCGCAACATGCAACTCCAATATCATCTTCTCCTCCTCAAGTTTTTTTATTTTTTCCTTCAAGAAATTGTTTTCTTCTTCAACTAAATTTAACCTCTCGACAATAGGGTCGGTTGGAATTTCCGGTTCAACAACCTCCTAGATAAATAAAATCTATGTCACGTTGGTCGGCATAATTTTCATAAACAATAAATGAACCAATAGTTATGAAAAGATAATATATACCACATCTGAATCATAGACAGGACGAGGGCCGACGGGGGCGGATACCAAAACCATCGCACTATATAAGATGCAATAATAAAAGTAAGAAAATAATACAAGTATCTATCTAAACAAACAAGCAATAATATTTTTTCCTTTCAGAAAGAAGATAAGAACAAGAGGCTCACCACGGTGGTGCCGGCGATGAGATCGGCGCGGGTGATCGACGGCGATGAAGACGGGGACGAGGCGTGACGGACCGCTAAACCTAGATAAATATTGAGGAAAATGGAGCTTGGCGGTCGAGCTTGGAGAGGAGAAACCTTAAGTAGTGTGGCTCGGGCATTCCATCGAACACCTTGTGTGCATAGGAGGTGAGCTAGAGCACCACCAAGCCCTCTCCCCCTCTGCCAGAAAAAACAGAGCAGTGTGCTCTGCTCTTGCACGAGGGGCTATATATAGGCAGCACCATTAGACCCGGTGGGTGGCATGAACCGGGACCAAAGGGAACCCTTTGGTCCCGGTTCATGCCACCAACCGGGACCAATAGTGGTGGGCCAGGAGCCAGGACCATTGGTCCCGGTTCGTCCCACCAACCGGGACCAAAAGGTCCGGACGAACCGGGACCAATGGCCCACGTGGCCCGGCCGGCCCCCTGGGCTCTTGAACCGGGGCAAATAGCTCCATTGGTCCCGGTTCTGGATTGAACCGGGACTAATGGGCTGAACTGGCCTGGGCCATTGCCCCCTTTTCTACTAGTGCATGTCCATGTACATTGATATGGTTCACATGCACTCACCTCAGGTAATAGCCCCTCTTCTTTTTATATATGTACGGATGTGTTTCTGTAGTTATGTATAAATGAGATCCAGCGTATTTGATGCAGGCTTCATGGCCATTTACAAACTCTATGTGGATAGAGTATTTGTTATTTTTCTAAAATGGTAGCATAGTCCCATCAAATCTTTCTCTTTCTCGCAATGATACTTCATGTGGTCAAATACTCGACAGTAAAAGATTTAAGGGTAGAAATTGATTCAAGATGGGACCACTTGCATTCTAATTTTGTGCATTATATTTCTGATCAACGCCTAATCAATTCAGAGGTAGCTGCAGTGTGGATTGAAGGTAATGAAAGAGTATATATTTGTGACAGGAATGTAATACTTCATGGGAACAACAACGAAAAAGAGCACATTCAATCATATTACGGGTAGTATGATCCTTTGTCATATCCTCTATCCTTTTCAAGAGCTGAACTCGGTTGGCATAGGAAAATCTCAAAGAGGGATACACGAGAGGAAGGGGTTGCTAGTGGTGACATGTAATTATTGTGATGAATAATCAGGCCTTTGATGGAATTGTTGGAAGTTACTCACGTACTATGTGTGGGCATCAGGCCTTAGTGCCATTTAATTTTTGGCATGATAATTTCAGGTCACCTAGCTCCCTCCAGGGTGTTTATCATGAAAATCTACCATCAATTAGAGCAGTAGTATATGTGTGGTTCATCCAAAGACAATTTCTTGATCATACTTGACCTATACGTATATTTGAAATACTGTGTATTTTAATTTTATAGAATATCACACATATACTTTCATACAACTTTTTTTCTAACTAAGTGCTAATCTTTATTGTATTTATCATTGGCATATTTTTTCCTTTCTCTCTTTACTTTAATAATTTATACTATCACACTGGTTTATTTCCCAGCCAAAGGAAACTTAACTAGATGACGCAGCTACAGTTGATATATATAGTATGCATTCCATGATCTTCCAATACTCACTTTATTTCACCAAATAGATTTCCTGGTTGGAATTCTCTTTCCATTGAATGTATTTCATGTATAAAACAACTATGTAAACCTGTACATAGAAGTGCTCACTAACCTATTGTCAGGGAAACATGGTACTACAAGCTTTATGTTTTAAGCTAAATAAGCTAGGAAGAAATTGACATACTTCGGAATATAGTACTGATTATAAAGATTCATAAAGTGCATAAGCATAGAATCATTCTATATGTTAGGTAACATAAACAATATGAAATCATAATGAAAGTAGATTAAATATAAATTAGTGAGGTATCGCAAATATACACAAAATAAAAATAATAATATACAACATAAATATAAATGCTTTTTAATATATCAATACCAAAATTAAAATTACAAGGTGTTCCCCGTCTGTTGGACATAAACTAGATCCAAAATCTACAAAAATAAAATAAAATATAACATAAAATTCCTCCGTCACAAAATAAATGTCGCACCTTTAGTTGAAATTTGAATTAAAGCCACGGTTCTTAAATTGGAACAGAGGTAGTATTATTTAATAAACTAGCCGGTGCGAATGCACGGGTTGGCGACTAGTGACTCCTAATTCTTATAGCTCATCGAGCGTCGGAGTGAGGCTCGATGATTATTTTTATTTGGGTAGCAGAAGCGTATATGATACAAGTGACCAATTCCAGGATCACACGGGACTGACTGGGACTCCTCAAGGCGTCAGACTCGCTATCGTACTCTTCATCCATAAGATCGCCTTCGTCAATATCCGGCCAAATCAACAAGCCAGGTGAGTACTCTGGCCAAATAAATTTGCACGGCATGTTAAATAAAAAGGAATTCAGGCGGTAGTCCTCCCGAAATCCCAATAAAATAACTGACTGATCGGGTGTCTGAAGCGACGCCTCGAAAGGTAAAAATAAATTCAACATGCCGCAGTCGGGCGTCAGCGACATCACATAAAGGGATTATATTTCACCATCTGAATTCAAGTAGCTCATGAATTTAAATCATCCAAGGAAATACTCAGTGCATAATAGTAAATGGGTTAGTCCATCCACAGGAATAACATTTAGCCGCGTTTAACACTCATGTATATTCACCGGAGATTGTCACTGAAACTGACACTGAGACTGACGATGAGACGGACGTTGAGACTGACACTGACACTGACAGTGATATGTTGGTCACAGTACTTGACCATGGACACGGTTAGTCGAATGGTTTGACTCTGCAGAGTTTGTACTCTTTACCCATAGTCAACAGATTTCCGTAGTCACAAAGGACTAGTTCCATTTACGGTATTTTAGAAGAAACTCATCTAACCAGTACACACCCATTCCACATTCCGCTTCCAGGAATCACCCTAGGCAACGTTCAAGAAAAACTTTAAGATGGGGAGGCCACAACCTCGAGTAGCATGGGATCAAATTTATATCGCGCGCTCTAAGGGGTGCCCCCCTCTTGGTCCCAACCGGAAACACCCATGCCCCCTGACCGGATGGCGGGCTTTAATCCAGGGCCATGGAACCCTCATCACGGCCTCTCTATTTGGTGTGTACAAGGAAAGAGGTTTGCAACTGACTAGACCACATTCTTTGCAGAAGGCATGTGGTAGCACGAAAAAGGGGATGAACAGGAACATGACTTGATCCACGTTAATGCTGGAGTTAAATGGTTGGCATAAGCCTGGCATGCTACAACAATACCAGCTTGCAACCTATCATGCCACCACATGATCAGGTTATCTCACCATCATTTGAACACATCAAGTTTCGAAGCTCACGTATAGCTTACCTTGCATGCAATATAACATGCACTCATTCTTATATAAACATGCCATCAGCACACTACTCAAACAAACATGCAAAACACTCATCATATCAAAGGTTCAAACATGCTTGCCTGGTTCAGAGTAGTCGGATTCTTGCTCAGTGAAGTTTGCGGCTCCGTCACCTCCTTCGGTATCTACGGACTCACGAAGCTCTCCCGCGTCTGAGGGTGGTGGAGTTGGTCGTCGGCGAGCACCATGTCAACGGCGGCCTCTTCTCCGGCGGACGGCGGTTCGGTCGAGGGTGGATCACACCAGGGAGGGCAGAGAGGATCCTGCTGGAGCCCGAGGCAGATCGGGGCGGCTGGAGTCGAGGAAGAAGGCCTCCTGGAGGTCCTCCTAGTGGCTGGGCGCAGTATTGGAGAGGTGGAGGGGTAGTGCTGGGTCGAGAACGAGCTCGAGGCCTCCTTTATAGCTGGTCGAGGCGGTTGCCGAGAACGGAGGATCTCCGGCGAGCAATTACGGTGAGGTAGAGGCGGGGACAGGGGTTTAGGTGACAGGGCAGCTGCAGATTGGTCTACTGGGACCATCCCGAGGCTAAACTTGGTCGGATTTGCCCTGCTCCGGTGGTTTCGACGGAATGGAGTTCACGGGCACGTCGGCGGCAGAGAGCGCGCTCTGCGCCTCTCAGGCCACGGCAACGGTGCTGCAGCGCACAAAGAGAAGGTAGTGGCGATGCGGAGGCTCCTGGTGGTGTGGGCAGTGATGGACGACGCCGTTTGGCACGGCTGGCTCCTGTTGGCTGCCATGGGTGGTTCTGCCACCGCGGAAGACGCCGGAGCTAGCGCGCCACGTTGCCACCGACGCTCGCGGCTGGCCAAACGACCGTGCGGCGCGATGGATAAGAAGGAGGAGCAGGGAGCAAGGGGCCAGAGCGAGCACTGGCGAGATTGACGCCGCGGCTCTAAAGAAAGCGACACTGTCGACTGAACTTTCTGAATTTTGAACAGAAACAGTGCACGCCAACTGTTCAACGAAATGTTTTTGGCATGTGGAAATTTTTTCTGGAGTTGATCCTTGGTGAGGTGGTCTCTTGATGCATCTAGAGGCTGGCTAATTTATCTCAGATTTTTAGGTGAAGAAAAAGAATGAATTTCACAAAAATTGGCAAATCTTGTTCAAACTTGCATCAAACATAATTTGAAAAATTTAAACTGTGGATGGATCTTGGCTGAGGGTACTAAGGACTAGCTAGGGTAATTTGCTTGGGCTCAAAATCTTAAAGGATCTTGTACTTCCTTTGTAAATACCAAGAGTCCAAATTAAATGACAGAAAAAGATTTTGGATAAAATAAATAGAAAGGAATTCTAAAAGAGGTTGAAATTTGATGGAATTGGGTGTCAGAATCAAGATACATACTTGTCCTGTCATAGAAGTGTTCCATGACATTACCAAAATTATCATCACGGAAGTGTCCACTTCCATGACGATAAATCGCGCGTCACAAAAGTGCTTTCGTAAAGGGTGAGCGACACGTGGCATCCACTGTAATTGAACGCCGTTAAGCTATCGGGTCGGGTTTTGGATCCGATAACGCGTTAACAGCCCCGACCAATGGGGATTTTCCACGTGTAAAATTCTAATTGGCCGAAGGGAGCACCTGTCAGCTCGTCAGTGGCCAGATGTCGCCCATCCATTGGAGGAGACACGCCTATAATACATCAACATGTGGCGGGGTCCAATAGAGGCCCATATAGGTTAAAAAGGCCGGCCCAGTCAAAGGCCCGTAGTACTTAATCAGGTACTAGTGGGCCAGCCCAGTAACAGCCTGCTTAATAAAGGCCCATTTACGGCCCGAAGCCAGATCTGGCCTGTTAATTGTTTGGCAAAAATTTGGGCCCATTTATGGCCCGAAGCCACATCTGGCCCGTTAATTGTTAGCCCAATAATTGGGCCCATTTGCGGCCCGAAGCCAGATCTGGCCCATTAATTGTTCGTCGAATATTTGGGACCAACTACGGCCCATTGACTTTCGGCCTGTTAGAGGCCTGATGTACACATGGGCCCATTTTAGCCCAATGTGAATTTCGGCCTGTTAGAGGCCTGATGTAGACATGGGCCCATTTCAGCCCGATGAGACTTTCGTCCCGGGAATGGCCCGTGGTGCCCATGGGCCATATATCATCCGACGGGACATTGGCCCCACTAACGTCCCGTGCTAAAGGTGGCAACAATTAAGCCCAACGTGACTTTGGGCATGTTAAAGGCCTATCACGTAATTCGGCCCGTTGATGCCTGTACTAAGCTTTCGGCCTCTTAAAGGCCCATGATATCAGTGGGCCAACTAAGGCCCGAGATATGTTTCGGCCTTGTAATGGCACGTGAGCTAACTGGGCCCAAAAATGCCCGGTCTACATTTCAGCCTACTGAAGGCCCATCGAGACTAGTGAAAATTGCGGCCCAACATGCATTTTTGCCGGCTAAAGGCCCGTGGTTTCATCTCGGCCGTAACAGGCCAGTATAATATTCAGCCTGTTAATGGCCCAACGCTACCTGGGTCAAACTAAGTGCTGGGTCGATAAAAGGCCCAACTAATATATAGGCCGGTGTAAGTTTGGGCCTGGCGCAATGTGTGAAGGACCCAATCATTCGGGCCCAAGAAAGACGCGGGCCGGCCCAATTGTGGCCCGCTAAAAACCAGGCCCGTTAGAGTCGAATGTTTCGGCCTGGTCGACTACATCTATTTTTTTTTTCAGATAGGGAATGATGGTAGTAACTAGTAGGAAATAAGAACAAACCTACTCTATACAATAAAGAAATTATGGCATAGTAACTAAGAATAAACCTACACTATACAATAAAGGATTTAAGGTATATTCCAACCACTGGGCATCGAAGTTCGCCACCAGTGATCATAAAGCGCAACGAAGAAGCAGATTACAAAAACTGGGCACCATTGCAGCGTATCAAAATAATACCGAACCGAGACCACTTCCAAGACAGTTCAAGAAAGGTTAGCCTTGCCAGGGAACTGTTGCGCAAGCTGCTGAGCAAGGCTGTGAGACCAGCCTAGCATGCCGGTCATAGCTTCCAGGTGTAGCTATTTAGCGATGAGGTTCCCATTGGTGTTCTCCACAATCTTTCTTAGAGATAGGAATTCAAGTCAAAGTTGAGTTGCAGAATGCCTTTCTGCTAGAACTTGGGACTAAAGAAGTCGAACTGATTCAGACAACGAATTCTGTGAGCTTGTCTGACTGCTAGTCAAGTAACTTGAACGCTGCATCAAGACAAGAATTTGGGGTTGTCTCGCCATCTTCAAGATGTTTTGCCTTCTTTGCTGCAATATATGTTGGGTTTGTCTCACAGCCTTCAGCAGACTTATGCATGCCAGCAGGCATATCACCCTGATACAAATCAGAGAGATGATAGGTTTTGCATGTGTATAAACAAAGATGATAACTGTGTTGTCAATTCCATCCAATTTTAAATTAGAAAATAAAGAGTAAGTTCAAAATATCAATAGCATAATTTGGCATTGTTCATAATGCGGGGAGCTTCACCACAATACTGGATTACCATGTCAACATAACAAGCATAGATGAAGGGCAAAGAAAATCATTGTATCTATTTTGGATAATGTGCATGGCATGTTTATCATATCATCAACCGCATTAGTAAGATAAAACGGAGATGACAAGGTGCAAACATGGGCTGCTTCACCACACACTGGATTATAGATCCACAAAAAAACATACATATAAGGAGTATTAAGTAATGTGCATGGTATGAATAAGGAATTTGGTTTTACAAGTAAAACTTAGAACTTACGGTTCTTGCGAACAAGCATTTTGGTAGAAACAGCAAACTAAACAGCAGTAAACAATAGGGAGTATGAGCAAATTAAATAGCAGTTGAGGATAAAGGCTTTAGAAGGACTGACTTACATTAACAGTTAACACCGGCTTTATAATGCCCTTCTCCATGTCAAGGGAAGGATAACTCAAGAATTTGAGCACATAATCTTCTTCATAAGCATTGCATGTACTCTACATTTTGTAGAGAGTAATTATAGATATGATAATAATGGAAGGGATAGAGGATAATGAAGATAAGATGCAGATTGATGCTACATAATCAACTACCAATCCCTGGAAGTACAAGTGTTACATGACAAAATGTACTGACTAGAGCAATGGGCTACACTTCTGCACTAGCATTGTCTATATTCTACTTGTTGGTAAGATTAAATATAGATCTGATCTTTTTTAGTAAATGGTGGGCGGCGGAGATAAGATGCAGAATGCTACACAATGAACCAATCCCTCTTCCCATAATACAAGAGTGTTTTGAACACTGGTGTACTGTACAAAACGTTCTTATATTATGGGACGGAGGGATTAGCTGTTAATGTAAGTACAGTGATAGACCACGTTCAGTCCTTACAAGAGGACTGTAGAGCTAAACCTCTTCAAAAGCATTGGGTTGATTCTAAATTTATGTAAGAGTCCATACGGATCTTATAATGTCCACCAAATGGACGATTACAAGGCTAACATGTGCAGTGATGCTACATAATCAAACAGCTATGAAAGTAAGTATGGTCATACAGGGCAAGAGGTACTCACAAGAGCAATGCAGTGTGCAGTATAGTTGCGAGATTCTGTGGTCCCTTGAGAATGAAAGTTCTTCTGCTAACAGTTTTCGTACAAGTGAGACATTATGGCAAATGCAGAAATATAGTTCAAATTGTGATGTGATAGCATAGACAGTACCTTACGCTGCAGCCGAGACCAATGTGTAACAAGATTATTCCAATCACCGTCGGATAAATATAGCACCGGAGACTTTACAGAAATTTCGTTCAAAGGCTTTCCATCGAAGTTCGCTTGCCTCAGGTAGGAACGATACTTCATCAACGAGTGCTTAAAAAGCGCAACCAACCATTGCTCGTATTCACAATCTAGTTTGCTCCTCGCCTATTTAAAAGAATGAAGTCTTGTGTCTTTTGTCATCAAAAACATATGCAGTAATGCCCATGAATAACATTTGTACATTACTTACGCGTAAGTTGCGGAGGAAGACTGGAAATTTTTCTGTGTCTGCGGTATAATCTTTCCATGAAGGAAAGATGCGCACAAAGTTCCTGACAACAACATAAGCTTCATCTTCTAAACTGGGAAGAAATGGAACAGGGGTCCTATTTGCTGCAATTGGGGCTCTCTCTGGTTGGAAAAGGGATTTGTCAACTGGATTTGGTGTACTCTTTGCTGGAATGGGGGTTTTGCCTCGTAGAGTTGGTTCTATGTCAACTTGCATAATCATGCTGTTTGCTGCAGTTGGGGTCTGCTGAGTTGGGGCATCAGAAATGACCTGTGTAGTAGGGCTAGAGTCTGCTAGATTTGAGGTGTTTTGTGGGTCAGGTGATATTGCAACTACACCTAATGGGCGATTTGATTTATCAGGTGCCACTAGCTTTTCCACGATCAGCAATCGCCCTCTTCCTTTTGAACGTCTGATACACAAGAACAACATTTGAATGGATAAATATGGTATGATGACAAATCGAATATGTACTGAAAATGGATAGGCAGGGCGTATTCACATACACGGTGTGTAAACTAAGCTAATGGCAGTTCGACAAATTAGAAGCAATGCAAAGAATCAGTTGCAAGATATGTGCGAGCAATGTAACCTTGGAAAGTTAGAGCAAGTACCTTGATGGGTGAATAAGATAGGGCATCTTCCACTGACTCCTCCACTAGGGAGCTACATTGACTTAGGTCTCCCTCTAGCTTAGAATCACTGTTAGGATCATATTCTAAGCATGAATCTGTAGGTGGAGAGCGTTTGCATTGCATTGCATCCAGACTTGATTTCAGTCCCTTAATGCCAAGTTTGATAGCCATGGCATTGTTCTGCTTTATTCTTTTCATGCACGCAAGCTCATAATCATTATGATGCTGTTCAGAATCTGAAAACATAAAAAGTAGTCAGATTATCTATGGAATGCATTGCGGATTCAACTCGAAGAGTGTCTCCCTATAAACCCCTGCATATGCAAAGTTCACCGCCCCAACTGAAATAGAAACCCCTTATGTCTCTATAACAGGCAGGCACACATTTCAAAACTGAAGTAGGAACATTAGAATCATATGAAATTTGTATTTGAACAAATAAACTAAGCAAGTATGAGTGGCATAATTTTTAGCTTCAAGGGTGGAGTGTTGGTAGTGCGACACAAAGCAAGTAGGCAAATTGTATTCCATGTAAAAGATCGAAACCTATGTAAAAGCGGGAAATGACACTTTCTTTCTATACAATGCAGTGTTAATTGCCCACACATGATGGAAGAGATCACATAGAGAAATACTATTCACTCATGTCTACGGTTCCAGTATTTTTAAATAGGGTGGTCCACCCTAAAAGAATATTGACAACAAATATGACAAGGCAAGCATAGATGTAGTAAATCAATCATTTACTTGTGAGGTTACAAGGACAAGTATGCAGAATTGTAACTGCAGTAAGAGACCGTCCAAAATCTGAATGAAGAAGTTTGTCTAGCACTTATTACTTGCAACTAATCGACGTGAATAATTGGATATTATATCACATGAGTAAGAAACACAAGTAAAATTGTCAACAAACCTGGCTTGCAGTAGTAATCTGGGTCAATGTCACTACGACCAACAATCTGAAATGACTAGTGTCTATTCCGATGGACAGAATTTTGAAAACCCTGTGAACTTTAGAGGTACTAAAGATTACCGAAATACATCTGAACCAGTAAGTGTAGGTAGCACTGAGCACGCAACAAACCCTAATGACAGTCCTGCCTAATGAGTAATGAATCAATTAGAAAATGGGTGATGAGGAGTGGCTGCTGAGTGTTGAAGAAGTATCTCAGGATTAATTGGGTTGGCTTGGTGGGTGCTGCACGCCTGAGCCCTGAACGGACTGGGAAGGTAGGCACGGCGGCGCGCCCGGGCAGCGGTGACGCTGTTGGGCGAGCGGTTCCTTGCCTCCTGTTAGTCCGGCGTCTCCTCCTAGAGTCATGCCATCCGGGGACGCCAAGTCGCCAGCGAGGCAGGCGACTGGGTCGAGTAGAGATCGGAAGCGCGCAGCAGAACAGAGTGGAATCGGGGCCTGGGACGACCCAAAATCCCAGGGTGGGCCGTCCCACCATGGGCACCCTGTAGAGATACACACCCGAGCGGCGAACATGCATTTTCGAAACTAATTTAGGAACATTTAGCTGACCAATTAAACAACTCTGTTTTAATAATATCAGATTCGTATTTGAACAACTAAGCTTGTTTAGCTTGATGGGTGGAGCAGTGTTATTATGACACGAAGCACGTATTCTGATCGTATAGTGATCATCAAAGGGGGAAACTCTAAGCATATTTTTTAGCAAAAGAGGGTTTCCCCTACGATTTCTATTAAAGAAAAACCACCACGGAACCAACATGATCAATTAAACCCTAAGCATTATCAATTAAACCGTATTATGGCTGTGGCATGGCAGATTTGAAGCTGCAAACCGAAGAAATGATATTTAGCATCCATTGTTTGCTTCGAACTAAGAACTAAATTCTAAGAGCTGAAAAGAAAGTAGAGTAACCAAGTTAAGATCTATTTTCTGGTTGAGATCAAAAAGTTGAGGATATATGAAGTACCACCTCTCTTGCGGCACCGTGTAGTCATCCGGGGTGCGATGGCTGTCGGTGGTGTTGAAGCAGATCTGCGACGGTAGACGGGTGCATCGGGGGATAAGTCCCATTGCGGTGGAAGAGAAGGTCGTGTGAGCGGCCTCGGCAAAGAGGACGACAGCGCCGATGAAGCGAGAGGACCGATCCAAGGCTATTGGTCCGTCGCCGTGGATGAGAAACGTCCATATCTAGCAGTGGACAACGCATTCTTGGTAGGCGCTCCGGCATGGTGGAGGACGGTGGCGATGGATGTGGTCGAGGACGACGGCGATGGATGGGGTGGCGGACGGAGGCTGGTGTGGGGAGGGGGTGTTCTAGCGCGAACGGTGTATGAATCGGAAAATGGAGGGAGAGGTACGGGGAACCATGTTTTTGGGACGCGCCTGTCTGAAATATGGGAAAGTTACGAACTTAGCCCCCGTTTAAAATTTGGACGTCTCATCGGTTGGGGATAGGACGTTAATCTCGCATCTCGCCAATATTTGCCCAGAGCGATTTCGGGCGAGGAGAGGGTGGTTGGCACCATGGTTGGCACCCACGGTGTATGAACGAGGCTGACAGGTAGGGCGGTTGTGCCACGTCCGAGTGAAGTTACAAACCTGCCCCTATTGAAAATATTTGCCTACATCGATTTCGGCCGAGTCGAGTTTGTTTTGCCGCCCACCGTGTATGAATGGGGAATGGAGGGAGAAACAGAAGTCTTTCAGACGAGCTTGAATCAAATGTGTTTTGCCGCCCGTGTTTGACGCCCACCGTGTCGGAATGGGCTGAGAGGCGGTCGTGTCACGTCTAACTGAAGTTACTAACCTACCCCTATTTAGGGTAGTGGAAATCGGGCCGATGGATTGTCCGTGTAATGGGTAGACAGTAATTTCCATCTCCCAAACACTTGGCTTCAGGCGGCCAATATGGGAGTGGACATTTTGCCGCTTCTTTCGAATTTTGGTACAATAAGCATCCACGTTTACCCTGGCAACTAAATTAGAATCCATTTTGTATTCTTATATCAATCTTTATAAATCATTCTACGTATTTTTATATATCTTCAAAAGGAGGACAAAGATGTATTCCACTGTCATATATGAATATGGTTTACAAATGCCCATACTCAAATTTAGAAGCTAGAATCCAGTTTAAGGTGAATTCGTATATTTGGAACACTTCATGTCCAACTCAAATGTCACACGCAGCATAATGTGTACTCCCATATAGATATGTACACAAGCGATGTATCAAGATTCAAATACCGAGTCAATCAACCAAAAATGTACAGAACTAACAGACATATAAACACTTATAGAGTATATGGATCAATAATATCAATAACATACATAAGCCAGGCCGCTGTACTTTTTTTGGCTACAACAACATCCTTTTTTTAGCCAGCATCTTGGCCCTTTCCGATGCGTGCCACTTATGGTCCATCTATACTACTACTATTGTTGAATGCACATTCAGCCCGATTGGCATATTTATAGGTCTGGCACAGCAATCAAAATCAAATGTCTCCGAGACGTATCGATTAATACAGACTTGTGCTCAAATAAAATTACAAACCAAAAAACAAAAAAAAACAATTATTACAAAATCTCTAAAACAAATGGTTTGATTGATTACATGAACAGACAACACAAAGGTTATTCAACGATGGAAAGAACATTTGACCTATGATTTACCAAGTAGGAATTTAATTTCCTTTTTTCCTTCAGGACCTTAACAATCTGGTCAGTCTCAGCTTGCTTCGTTTTGAAATCCACCAAATATTTAATGGTTGTCTTGAGTACTGCTTGTGATTATGTTGTTTGCTTTCTCAACATGTCAACTTCATCTCTAAGTGCAGAAGCAGAATCTCTTTCTACCACTACTTTAGCCTCTAGAGCATCAGCAGTTGGCAATTCATAATGCACGGTTGGGCCGGTGCCACTGACGGGGGGATGATGCAACGTCCATGGTGACCTCGCTCTTTGATCTGGGACTAACCTGTTTTGCCATTAAAGTTCCGATTGGATTCAGAAAAGTTGAAATTAGCAAAACATCTCAACTGGGAGCTATAACAGCAAACCAGTTAAACAAAAAAGGAATTAAAGAGTTTCAGTTGGATGCTGAAAAGTAGTTATTAACATCATTGTAACCCGCTATTGCAGCAGCAAAGCAGTTAAACAAACAAGTAGATATTTAAGTTAAGGCAAACAGGTAATTCTTAACAGTAAGTATCAAACACATATATAGGCGCAGTCTACAATATGATTAATAGGCCGTGGCATTATGTAATCATTAGCAAACTAAATTAAGCCAAGCAACGTAATTGAACAATTTTGCAATAAGTGGCTAACTAAAATTCTGAGAAGCAGCTAACCGAACTTATGCTAGTTCTTTGTACAGGCACACTGCAACTTCTTTTTCGCTTACAAGGTTGTACGAAGGAGTCCATGGCATCAATTCCTTGGATACGCAGTCCCAATACTTCTTTCTTCCCACACTGTATTGGTAAGTCGAATGGTTAATCTGGTAAGATGGTGCATCCTTGATATGTTATATGAGGACGTGTAGTCAGACTAATTGTAGCCATACACATCACACTGGCTTTTACTGTATATTTCATGCGATTACTTTTGGCATATCGAGATCTAAGCAATCTACAATAGGATGACAAGACTAGCATCCTTCACATTATTGGCGAACTCAGTTCATAGAAACAAGCAATTCAACCATTTTGTGGTTAAATCAAAAGCGTCATTGGAATATTTTTCACTACCCAATCATACACGCAAAAAGGGGCGACGCCACCATAGGGGCTGGTATGGGCGGCCGCCTCAGGTGGCTGGAAAGTGTGCCCCTAGTTTGAGTCATCCAGGTTGGCCCAGGCTAGTTTTGTTAGTCCCAGCGCACGAGCAGGCAATGTAAAAAATGAAGAAAAATGTTTCAATTTGGATGGGCCAATAACATAAGTGCAAGGAAGGCCATATAGCAGGCTCGCGGCCCAAACAAGCGCCTCCCATATCGATCGACAGCAGGAAAAATCCCAATTGATTTCCTCCAGCCTTCAGTCTGGTTCGCTCCTAACCTAGCCGCCGCTGGACAGACCGACACAACACTTCCTTGCACCCTTATTGGAGGGCGGTCGCCAGGCTTCAAGCGAACGGAAGGACAAGAAGATGAAGATCCAACCCTGGGTGTAGCATGCGTGGGAGGCAGCGGCGGCAGCACGGGCATGGCATCAAGCTTGCGCAAACGGACAGTCGCAGCTTGCAAGAGTAGCATGCGCAATGAGCAGGTACATCACATCCCTGATTATATCTAATTCAACTCTACAATTTCTGGCCAATAGTTAAACCTGACGGTGTTGTAAAACTGCTTGTATGTAGGGAATCTATGAGAAAATGAAACCAATTTCTACTTATTTTATAACTCCCCCAATCAATACTGAACTGATTGAATCTGATCTATCTATCTATCTATCTATCTATACCTATACTAATTACAGACTCCCTAAAAATTCCCACGTTAATTAGTAAATATGAACCATTAATCTCAGTGGGACCAAATTATTATGGTCTAGATTGATTTCTATATTCCAGTTTGCCATAATGCTCAATTTGCAAACAAATCGCTTAAGAGGCCCGCTGAAGAGGCCCACCATCCTTTTTTCCAACCCAAGCGTTGCACAAGCGGCCGCTCGGTAGCCTATAGCCCTAACTAATACGATCCCGATTCTATCTCTCCCAACGTAAAGCTCCGATCCCATCTATTCCATGCATGCGCTGTTATGGTTGTTCAAGACGCGTGCAATACGCATCTCTTCCCGTCTGATGCTGCGGTGCTACAGTGCGGCGCCAGCTCTCTCTCAGATGACCAGTTCATTGGACTAAACAAGTCAATAGGCAGGCACGCAGAGTGCCTCAAGTAATCGTGAAAATTCAGCTTGCCGTTGTTCCTAATTGGCGGTCGTGGCTGCAACATCAAGGCATCAACCACGTGGCCTCCTGCTGGTTCTGCATGTACAAGGTACGTGTTTGATTAAACACTAGCAGTAATGACGTTGCCATGGCCTAGCAAACAAGCTCTTAGTAATTTAATATTTTTTATTATGCATACATGCAAACAATATTCGCCACGGTCATGAACAAGGAACTAATCTATCTACTATTCCATTGTCTCCTGACTCTCTTCCTCCATAAAAAAGTCAATTGTGTGGTATGAGATCTCTACACCCCACAGAAAAGAAATATATCGTATGTCTCAAACTCATGACTGCAGGTTGCCGTATGGATCCCGTGTGGTCAAAGGTCAAATAGCTTATTTCCTCATGTGGATCAAGTTTGTTTTTGCCTCACATTATTTTTTTTCAGAATTTGTTTCTTGACTGTTTATAATTGATTCCATTTATTGATCACATAATCTGATTGTAATGTGCCAAGTCGATCCTAAACAGGTGTTTCTTCATTGCAAGTTGGGCATTCTTTTTTCTCCAAGTATTCTTCCCACGTACAATATTTGTACACCTCGTGGACATTGGGTCGGAGCACAACTATGCCCATCAGCTGGGCAACATCATCATCAAAAAGCATTATGTTGGTTGTCAGTTGTCACCATCACCGCCGGTTAAGCTTCTCCCGCTGGGTGCAAAGGTTATTTTTGGTCAGCTGCTGCCACTACCCAGGTTAGATATGTGTCTTCTTGCAGAAAAATAAACTAAAATTCTAGCGATTTGTTGTACCAGTTTAGAATCACGCTGTTACTCAATATTGTTCACCTACTACTTTTCGTACTCCACTCATTCCAATTTGCGTCTTGAATCATCTTTGAAAATCTATTTTCCTTCATGTCATAAAGATTTATGTTCCTTTTTCTGCGAGTAAGATTTGTGTTCCTTTAACAATATTAAGGTCCTATTTTATTTCTTTCTAGCAGTTCAAGGTCTAAAACAATTAATGGTGTGCGATACACTTAATGCAATTAGCAATAAAAAGGATTCCAGCAAACTGAACGTCCGAGTAATTAGGCACATATGCTAATTAAAGATTCGGAGAGCGTAGTTTCCATATTAATATTTTTTAGAGGGAGATAGGATTGGAAACCACGTGCCTGTTCGTACACACAAGACCAAAGGTTTGATGATGCAAACTAAAAGCATAAGATGCTGCTTCATTTCTTTTCAACAGATGGATAAGATGTGTCCTTGCCAACCTCACAACGCACAAGAACGAGTTTCAAATAAGAAAACATAGTTTCTTTTAATAAGCCGAAGAAAAACATGACTCAACTCAACTGTGCGCCTTGGTAACTAATAAAGATGCGCAAATATCAATAGCAAAATTTAAAACTGTTTTTATATTAAAACTATATGTAAAAGTAGGTGTATAAGCTTGAGTTAACTACCAAAGAACATATACAATGAATATTTTCTTACAATATTATGTATCTCACAATTATTTTTGAAATGGGCGCCATCTCTCACGCCAAAAGGTATTATCCGACGGAAGAAATGCACCAGTCTGGGTACAGATGTTCTGGCATGAATTATAAATCACAACAAAAGCAAATTGGTGTGTATGCAATATATATTAAGTAGAAATATAGTTAACATATACTTCCTCCTTTCCATAAGGTAGTGTCATAATGTAGTGCGTGTATATGTAGAATGCCAAACATATATCATTTGATTCATCGTAAGATGTAGTTTCATATTATATATTTTTGGCGATCAAGAAAAATAAAAATAAAAATAAACTCTATCGACTATTTAAATTAGTTTTCAAACCATTGTCATGGAACTACATTATGGAACGGAGGGACACAAGAAAAGTAAAAATAAAATTAAACTCTGTCTACTATTTGACTGCTTAGACCAAGTCAAAGATGAACCATCGTATGCATCAGTCGTAAGAGCTTGGCAAGAACTTCTAGAATTGTATGTAAATGAGCAGATCGTGAAGTGAACCTAAGGAGAAGAAGTAAACGTTGTCCATGAAAAATTGATACAACAATTGTGTATAAATGGAAATGTTTGGTATAAGATGATAATTTTAACAACCTCCCTGGAAAAGAAAACAGCAAGCAATTCTCACACTACATATAATTGTTTCCAAACACAGAAAGTTAACATTCTCTATATATTAGGATTCAGCCAGAGTTAATTAATATTATTAACCAAATGTAAGCATTTCAAGCAATGCTACCCTGGTATAGAAGAACTCAAGTAACATGTTTTTCAAATTGGATAACATACTTTTTGAATGGCTCTAAATTCACTGATATGTGTACCGACACAAATGCGTAGACGGAAAACCATGTCGTGCCTTCCGTGAAAAAAAGCATGTTTGCCTCCGTGATAAAATGATTAAGTAATTAACTGCAAAACTGTTGTTGACTAATAACAACTTAGTCGTAATGTTTGTTTACAATTGTAGACAATTGTAGACAGTTAACGTTCTCTATAGGTTGACGACTAGTGTATCTAATCAAGTTTCCGATGCAAACATACAAGCTCATGTTGTTCTTGAGCCTGAAGTGTCTACTGAACAGACTGCTAATGAAGGATTTGTGTGACACTCCAAAAATTTTGGTGGTTTGTTTTTCAAGAGAGCCTTGCTTGGTTTGAAAGAAGGTCATTTAAAACCCTTCCAAAAAAAACATCTTCTAAGTTTGCCATCTCAAAAATCCTTTTTCTGGTTTTGGTTTCATTTGAAATGAAAAGCCCCTTTTTGTTTTGGGTTTTTATTTGTTTTTGATCCCTTCCAAATTTTTTTTGCCATGCCACCCATGGTAAAAAATTTCCCAAAAACCTTTCCTCCCACTTTAGTTCAACCCTATCATTCTGTCCAAACTAATAAAATCCATTTTTGGATTTTATTCCAATTATTTCTCCTCCCAAAATAATTCTGTCTTCTCTTTTGAACCTAGGTGGATTACAAAGCAAGTACCCTAATGCTCTTGATTTTTGATCTCAACTCAACACCCCTGGATAGTCCCTTGAACCCACAACCCAGAACCATCTTGATCCACTCTTCTCCTGTTCATATATTTCAAATTACACTCACTGCAAGTTTGGACCAGATTTGCCAAATTTGGTGAAATTCATATCTATACCTCTCCAAAAATTCCACAAATATTCAGGCAGCCTCTAGGTGCAATGAGAGGCCCCTCCACCAAAAACCAGCTCAAGGAAAAATCCCTACATACCTGGAACATTCTGTCAAACACCTTGCATGCACTGTCCTAGCCACATTCAGTAAAATTCAGACATTCAGTGTCTCTTTCCTTCGTCAGATTCAGTCACGCGTCGACAGTGCACTCTGGCACGTTGCGCATGGCCCCTTCCCCCTGGACAGCACCCCGCACGCGCACTTGGCGCCTTCCTGGCGTCGGTGGCGCCCTGGCCCGCCTGCGCCGGCGTGTCCTGCGGCGGCCGTAGCGCCGTAGCGGCCGACAGAAAGCAGAACGGCGGCTCAACGCCGTTCGGCGCCACCCAAGCGACCTGGTGGCTCCGCGTGGCCACCTCCTTGCCAGCGCACGCATGCAGCGCCGTCGCCGTGGCGCGGCACGCGCAGAGCGCGCTCCCTGCCGCCGACGGGCCCGCGCAGCCCCGTTCCGTCGAGCTCCCCCTAAACCTCCGTATCCCGACGCGCTTAGCACCAAAATGGAGTCAGTGGACCCGCACGACGGCGCTCAACCTCTAAACCACCCCGACCAATGCCCTGCGCCGCCGTAAACTTCGCCGGAGAATCCCGTTCTCGGCCACCGCCTCGGACCGCCTATATAAAGGGCTCCCGAGCTCGCCCTCGAGCACACACCCCCTTTGCACCTCACCAGCACCCTGCCAGGCCACCAAGGGGACCCCGAGGAGGTCCTCTTCCCCAGCTCCGGCCGCCCCGTTCCGCCTCGGCCTCCACCATGATTCACTCTGGTGAGGCCATCTCCGGCGCCCTAATCACGTCAACGACCCCCTCATGCTACCGCAAGTCTAACCCCCTCCTCAATTTCATCTCCGCAGCACCCTCCGACGAGACCCACGACTGCCCGAACCGCCGTCCGGCGGAGCTAGGGCCGCCGTCGACACAGTGATCGCCGGCGACCACCACCACCACCCACAGACGCGGAACGGTGCACTGATCTCGAAGGTACACTCCGATCACCTTGCCTCGCCGTGGATCGCCGCCGGCGACCACCGCACCTCTCGGGCGCCGTCGCGCTCTGTTCCTCTGTTTGAACTTTCAAACCCGACAGGTGGGGCCCGCCTGTCAGCCTCACAGCCGTTGTTTTTATTTTCTTAAACGAAACGTTATCTGTACTTTTCCGCAGAACCCCCTGGAAGTTTTCTGTTTCATTACAGATGAGTCCTTGGGTTAAAACACTTATAACTTTTTAACAGAAGGGAATTTTTGAGTGATTCTTCTTCTGTTCTCTTTAGATTTTTGTCTAGTTTTTTATCATATTTATTTGAAAAATATTTGGAACACTTTTCTGTACACTCACGGTATTTACGTTACGTGCGTATTTTCTTTATACCGTAGATACCGGAGGAGGTGACGGAGCGGCAAACTTCGCACAGTTAGACTCCGACTACTCCGAACCAGGCAAGCATGTTTGAACTCTTGATATGATGAGTGTTGTTGCATGTTTGCATTTTAGTATAGTCATGGCATGTTTATGAACATCACTTTGCATGATATATCTCATGCACATAATCGGAAAGTATGTTTTCGGAAAGCATTATGTTGTTGGATACATATTTGCAAAGCCATGTGTTGGTATGAGGATGGGTAAGATGGCAGTGTTGTGACATGCCAGTCTTATGCCGGATTATTTGACTTCCGTGTCGTCATGACACCATTCACATTCCCATTCATTCCACCCTATACTGTCACATGTTTTCCGAAAGGAATATGGCATAGTAAGTTGCAAATCGTTTTCCTGGTACACACCAAGTGGAGAGGCCGGGATGAGGGTTCCATGGCCCTGGATTAAAGCCCGTCATCCGGTCAGGGGGCATGGGTGTTTCCGGTTGGGACCGAGAGGGGGGCACCCCTTAGAGCGCGCGTAAAGAAATTTGATCCCATGCTATTCGAGGTTGTGGCCTCCCCGTCTCAAAGTTTTTCTTGGACGTTGGCCAGGGTGATTCCTGGCAACGTGAGGTGAAATGGGTGTGTACTAGTTAAATGTGTTTCTACCGAAAAACCATAAACGGAACTAGTCCTTCGTGACTACGGAAATCCGTTGGCTGTGTTCAGTTCTTCCAAACTCTGCAGAGTCTCAACCTTTCGATTATCTTGTACTTTGTTCGAGTACTATAACTATCTTATCTTGTCAGGTATCAGCCTCAGTGACAAAACTCCGGTGGGATTTATGTGTGATAAATCCGGTTAAAAGATTATTCTTGTGGATGGACTAATTGTTATTTACTTTTATTATAAGCCCTGTCTGCGATGTCGCTCAGACGTCCGACGGTGGCGGACCTGTTATTTACTTTTATTATAAGCCCTGTCTGCGATGTCGCTCAGACGTCCGACGGTGGCGGACCTGTTATTTACTTTTGTTATAAGCCCTGTCTGTGATGTCGCCCAGACGTCCGACGGTGGGACCGGTATTTCTTTTTAAAGCCCTGTCTGTGATGTCGCCCAGACGTCCGACTGTGGTATTTCTTTTAAAGCCCTTTATGTGATGTCGCCCAGACGTCCGACTGTGGCATTTCTTTTAAAGCCCTTTCTGTGATGTCGCCCAGACGTCCGACTGTGGCATTTCTTTTAAAGCCCTTTATGTGATGTCGCCCAGACGTTCGACTGTGGCATTTCTTTTAAAGCCCTTTATGTGATGTCGCCCAGACGTCCGACTGTGGCATTTATTTTAAGCCCTTTATGTGGTGTCGCTTAGACGCCCGACTGCGGCATGCATTTTATTTATTTACCTTTCGAGGCGTCGCTCCAGACACCCGATCGGTTTTTCAGCTTTTATTTTATTTATCAAGTCCTGAAATTCTTATCATTGTTATGAGCATCATCCTTTATTCATGACGCATGCATGCATTCATTATTATATCTTTTGTCCGAACTGTCTTGCGAGTACTTTCAAGTACTCACCTGGCTTGTTGATTTGGCCAGATGCTGATGAAGGCGATCTCTTAGATGAAGAGTTTGATAGCGAGTCCGACGCCTAGAGGAGTCCCAGTCAGTCCCGTGCGATCCTATCTTGATCATTGTATTATCCGCTTCCGCAACCCCGAATAAATTCATCGAGCCTCACCTCGACGCTCGATGTACTGCCAGTAGAAGTCAAGTTATCCACCACCACTTTTCCCTCGAGCTAGTAGCATGCCACCCCACCCCTGTGTCATATCCGCCCATATGTACAATATTGGCGAGTCTGTAATAAATTGTTGGGCAACCTGAGCTCAACCCTGTAATGTATTTGATGCTACTGGTTCTCTGCTTATCAAGCTTTTGTCTACTAGAAAGGATGACTTTTCCTATACTGGGATATATATTGAAAAACCGGTCGTGACAGACTTGGTAACCAGAGCCAGGCTGACTGTAGGAAGCCACTAGGTGCGATCGCTAATTGGTTTTTAGCAGGGTAGAGTTATTCATGTTTTTACAAATGTAGTCATTTTTCTGACAGTCAGCATAAAATTTGTGATCTGACCACTCAGAATTTTTGCCTACTTTTGTAGATGGCCAGCAACGACTGCGAGTCTCAGATGTTCGCCAACGTGCCTGAGGGGTTCGTCAAACTCCTCTCCTTCATCGTTCAGGTCGCGATGGGGACATCCGCGCGCCCAGTCTTCACGCTTTATCCACACAAGATCAACGACAGTCTGACTATGCACCAGGCCGCGGTGCAATTCAGGGGAGGCCATGCTGAAGTACGCCGTCTCCGTTTCGTGGGGAGAGCCATGCCTACAGAAAGGCATGCTATGCAGATGGCTGCCCGCGAGACGATAGCCCGTCTTCGGGATGTCCTTCCGGCAATGAAGACCCGTCGCTACCGCTACCTTCCATGCCATGTGCCTTACACCTGTCACTACTCTTTCTCTTGCCCCAGAGGAGAGCGAGACGAAGCCTTTGAGATGCTTGTCGAGTACCTCCGAGCCCTGGAGGCAGCATTCGACTGTATGGTGGATGACCTCGTAGCTGCACGCATGGACTCAGTTCATGGCTGTGCTGCTAACAGGAGGGAACTCCTGCACACCGCTCCACCACTGACTTTTGTGTCATCCACAGCATCTCACTCACCTACCATACTCGCCACTGCTCGTCGTCTGCCTACCACAGAGGAATTTAACCAGGCTATTGCACCCACTCCCGTCCGCTCTGCACCACTTGTTACGCCCACTCCCATACGTGCTACCCCACCTATTCCACCCACTCGTATTCGTGTTATTCCGCCTAAGGCACCTGCTCCATCAGCTCAGCACAACATTTCTCGTCTGGAACCTATTAGCGAGGAGGAGGTTGATTCCCCAGCGTCTCTACGTCTCACCCTCGGCAGGCCAAGGGAGATCCTCACCGTCTCCGACTAAGTGCGCATAGACGCCATGCGATGCATCAACTTGTGTAATATGTTTTTATGTACTTAGGTTGTGAGAAGTAGCCTGTTTGCGCATCATGTAGGATCTGGAGGAGTGCACTAGTTTAAATAACATGTCAGGATTATGTACGCATATCCTGAGTGATGTAATGTATAATTATGCCCGCGTGTAAGATATGCACTAGTCCTTCTCCGCGCGCAATCGTGTGTTTCCAAAACTACCCTGGAATTTAAAAATGTGCTTTGTGTGTGATTTTATTGACTTTCGCGACTCTCTTCTTGTCTTACGAGTTCACAAAATATATCCCCAGAGTGAAAGATGTCTCGTCCTTGGACGCGCTCCATGCCAACCCAGCCAGAAGAAAATTATGGCACACCGCAGAACCAGAATTTCACTCAGGGTCAGACAAGTCAACAGGACAGTGAAACAGCTTTTACACAAGTTTGTCGTTTGTATGAACAGAGTCAGCAGCAACACCAGGAAATGATGAACCAATTCATCAATATGGGAAGTAACCGTGGTCAGTATCAACCGCAATCCAAATTATCTGAGTTACAAAAGACGCGTCCTCCAACATTTTCTCATACTGACAAGCCTCTTGAGGCCGAAGACTGGCTTCGAGACATGGAGAGAAAATTAATTATCGCACAGTGTTCCGACCGTGAAAAAGTACTGTATGCACCACATTATCTCACAGGTGCAGCTGCATCATGGTGGGAAAACTTTCTGCACATGCACCCCAACGAAAATGAAATCACCTGGGAAAATTTCAAGGAAGGTTTTCGTGGGGCACATATTCCTAAAAGCGTCATGAAAATCAAGAAGAAGGAATTTGATGAACTCAAGCAAAGAGCCATGACAGTGTCAGAATACAACAGCCAATTCACAATGCTGTCTCGCTACGCAAATGAAGAACGCATGACCGAGAGCAAGAAGATGGAAAAATTCTTGGAAGGCCTGGCACCCGCCCTTAAGTGCCAGCTAGTTGTGCACACCTTTCCAGATTTTAAAACACTGGTGGATAAGGCCATTACCCTGGAAAATGAGCGACGTAGCCTGGAAGATATCCGCAAACGGAAAAGGGACCAGACTATTTTTTCTCGCAATCACATGAGCAAGAAGGAATTTCAGAAGGGGAATTCCCACAAAACCCCGGTGAATAATTCACGTCCAACCAAGAATTTCCATGCAAGAGACAAGGAATTCACCTATCGCCCAGGCGTTACCTGTTATGCTTGTGGAGAAGAAAGGCACTATGCGAAGCAGTGTCCCAAGCCAAGGAACTCAAACCCGAAGCTCAATAATGGTGGAAATAATTCAGCACCAAAGCGAAGCAATTTCAACCCCAACAACAACCACCGGAAAGGTCACTTGAACCACGTGACCCGAGAGGAAGCACAGAACGCCCCAGATATCGTACTCGGTACGTACCCCGTCAACACAATACCTGCCATGGTTTTGTTTGATTCTGGAGCTTCTCACTCATTCGTTTCGAAAAGTTTTGCTTTGCAAAATAATTTTTCGATGCTTCCCTTGGAAAAATCAATGATAGTCAAGTCCCCTGGAATTAAGCAAGTGACCCAGAATTACTGTCAAGGTGTGGTTATTGAATTTGAAGGATTGAATTTTTACGCCAACCTTATTGTACTGGAGAGCAAAGGACTGGATGTCATCCTAGGAATGGATTGGTTGACAACCAACAAAGGTTTTATTGACTGCTTCAACCGTACCGTGATCCTCACCCACCATCAAGGGAAGAAAATAAAAGTTTCAGCCAAAGAGAGACAAATACCTCGGCAACCTAGATTAAACAAGGTGGACGTCTCTGAGCTGAACAAGGTTCCAGTGGTATGTGAATTTCCAGATGTATTTCCAGAAGAACTACCAGGCATGCCACCAGACCGAGAGATAGAATTCAGCATTGAGCTAGCACCCGGAACCACTCCTATTTACAAGAAACCTTACAGAATGGCACCATCCGAATTGGTAGAGTTGAAGAAGCAAATAAAAGAATTATTGGAGAAAGGATACATACGAGCCAGCTCCTCACCTTGGGGTTCTCCAATTTTATTTGCCAAGAAGAAGGATGGAACAATGAGGTTGTGTATTGATTATCGAGCTCTCAACATGGTCACAATCAAGAACAAATACCCAATGCCCCGAATAAATGATTTATTCGATCAGCTCGCACAGGCCAAAGTCTTCTCGAAAATTGATTTGAGATCGGGATACCACCAGTTAAAAGTACGAACAGAAGATATTCCCAAGACCGCATTTACCTCCAGATATGGGCTGTATGAGTTCACCGTAATGCCTTTTGGGCTAACCAACGCCCCCGCATATTTTGTTCACCTCATGAACAAAGTATTTATGAAGTATATGGACAAGTTTGTTGTGGTGTTCATCGATGATATTCTGATATATTCCAAAACACCAGAAGAGCACGCTGAACATCTCAGGATTGTACTCGGAGAACTCAGGAAACATCAACTGTACGCCAAATTCAGCAAATGTGAGTTTTGGCTAAGGCAAGTGGGTTTTCTGGGCCACGTGCTAACCCAAGAAGGTATTGCAGTAGATCCGGAAAAAGTCAAGGCCGTACTTGGCTGGAAACCGCCAGCTAACGTAACGGACATACGGAGTTTCTTGGGAATGGCAGGCTATTATCGGAGATTTATTGAAGGATTCTCCACTATAGCAAAGCCCATGACACAATTGCTCAAGAAAGGCAAGAAATTTGAATGGACAGAAGCATGTGAGAAAAGCTTCCAAGAGCTAAAAAGAAAATTAACAACGGCACCAGTGCTAATTGTGCCAGATATACACAAGAACTTTGAGGTATATTGTGACGCATCCCGGAAAGGCCTCGGATGCGTATTAATGCAAGAAGGCAAGGTAGTTGCGTATGTCTCCAGACAACTACGCAAGCATGAGGAAAATTATCCCACTCATGACTTGGAATTGGCAGCAGTCATCCATGCACTCAAGGAATGGAGACACTTCCTACTTGGGAATCGTTGCGAGATATACACAGACCATAAGAGTCTTAAGTATATTTTCACACAGCCAGAGTTAAATTTACGGCAACGACGCTGGTTAGAATTGGTGAAAGACTATGATGTTGGAATCCACTATCATCCCGGAAAAGCAAATGTTGTGGCAGATGCACTTAGTCGAAATCCCAGCACAGACAATGACAATATCCCAAAATTGAGGCCAGAATTTCAACAAGAATTTGCCCGACTCAATCTAATAATGGTTACCGAGGGCAGTGTGTCGAATATAGAGCTACAGCCTACACTAATGGAAAGTATCAAGGTAGCCCAGCACGGACACCCCAGCATTGAGGGCATAAAAAGAAAAGTGAGTTTGGGAAAAGCCTCAGAATTCAACATAGATGAGCAGGGAATATTGTGGTACGGAGAAAGGCTATGCGTACCAAATGTCAAGGACCTCAAACAGCAGATATTAACTGAAAGTCACACAGCTCCGTATTCAATTCATCCTGGAGGGACAAAGATGTACAAAGACCTTCAGGAAAATTTTGGTGGCACGGTATGAAGAGAGATATAGCCACGTTCATTGCATGCTGTGACTCTTGTCAGCGTATCAAGGCCGAGCACCAGAAACCAGCCGGACTGTTACAGCCAAATAAGATACCCGAGTGGAAATGGGACGAGATTGGAATGGACTTTATCGTTGGACTGCCCCGATCACAACACGGAAACAATGCCATATGGGTCATAACCGACAGATTAACCAAGGTGGCACATTTTATTCCGGTAAAAACAACTTACACCACTCAGAGACTAGCCAGACTTTATCTTGCCCGTATCGTCTGCCTTCATGGAGTCCCTAAGACTATTATCTCCGATAGAGGCACACAGTTCGTCTCTGCATTCTGGGATCACCTACAACAGGCACTGGGAACCCAACTAGCCTTCAGTACCGCATACCATCCCCAGACCGATGGACAAACAGAACGCGTAAACCAAATCTTAGAAGACATGCTAAGAGCTTGTGTCCTCACCTACGGGAACAGTTGGGAAGAAAGTTTGCCATATGCAGAATTCGCATACAACAACAGCTATCAAGCCAGCTTACAAATGGCACCCTTTGAAGCTCTATATGGGAGAAGATGTCGTACCCCGCTAAATTGGTCAGAGACAGGAGACAGCCATATTTTTGGCCCAGATATGCTCAGAGAGGCCGAGGAGAAAGTTAAGACGATTAGAGAACGACTCAAAACAGCTCAAAGTCGACAAAAGAGTTATTACGACCGAAAGCATCGGGAAATCAGTTTTGAACCCGGAGAATTGGTATACCTGAGAGTTTCTCCTATGAAGGGTCTGCAACGATTCAAGATTAAGGGGAAACTAGCACCAAGATTCATCAGACCATTTCATATAGTGGCACGGCAAGGCAAGGTAGCCTACCAGCTGGACCTGCCCGGAGACTTATCCGGTATCCACATCTCGCAGTTGAGAAAATACATAAGCAACCCAGAGAAGCAAGTTTCACATGAGTATATTGACGTGCAACCAGACCTCACTTACCGGGAGCACCCGATAAAAATATTGGAAGAATCTGAGAGGAGGACCCGACAGAAAACCATTAAGTTTTTCAGAGTTCAATGGAGCAATCACACCGAGAACGAAGCAACTTGGGAAAGCGAGGATTTTCTTCGAATAGAGCACCCGCACCTGTTTAAGGATCAGCTGAAACCTCTGGGACGAGATTTTTCCTAAGGGGGTAGGTGCTGTGACACTCCAAAATTTTTGGTGGTTTGTTTTTCAAGAGAGCCTTGCTTGGTTTAAAGAAGGTCATTTAAAACCCTTCCAAAAAAAACATCTTCTAAGTTTGCCCTCTCAAAAATCCTTTTTCTGGTTTTGGTTTCATTTGAAATGAAAAGCCCCTTTTTGTTTTGGGTTTTTATTTGGTTTTGATCCCTTCCAAATTTTTTTTTGCCATGCCACCCATGGTAAAATTTTTCCCAAAAACCTTTCCTCCCACTTTAGTTCAACCCTATCATTCTGTCCAAACTAATAAAATCCATTTTTGGGATTTTATTCCAATTATTTCTCCTCCCAAAATAATTCTGTCTTCTCTTTTGAACCTAGGTGGATTTCAAAGCAAGTACCCTAATGCTCTTGATTTTTGATCTCAACTCAACACCCCTGGATAGTCCCTTGAACCCACAACCCAGAACCATCTTGATCCACTCTTCTCCTGTTCAAATATTTCAAATTACACTCACTGCAAGTTTGGACCAGATTTGCCAAATTTGGTGAAATTCATATCTATACCTCTCCAAAAATTCCACAAATATTCAGGCAGCCTCTAGGTGCAATGAGAGGCCCCTCCACCAAAAACCAGCTCAAGGAAAAATCCCTACATACCTGGAACATTCTGTCGAACACCTTGCATGCACTGTTCTAGCCACATTCAGTAAAATTCAGACATTGAGTGTCTGTTTCCTTCGTCAGATTCAGTCACGCGTCGACAGTGCACTCTGGCACGTTGCGCATGGCCCCTTCCCCCTGGACAGCACCCCGCACGCGCACTTGGCGCCTTCCTGGCGTCGGAGGCGCCCTGGCCCGACTGCGCCGGCGTGTCCTACGACGGCCGTAGCGCCGTAGCGGCCGACAGAAAGCAGAACGGCGGCTCAATGTCGTTCAGCGCCACCCAAGCGACCTGGTGGCTCCGCGTGGCCACCTCCTTGCCAGCGCACGCATGCAGCACCGTCGCCGTGGCGCGGCACACACAGAGCGCGCTCCCTACCGCCGACGGGCCCGCGCAACCCCGTTCCGTCGAGCTCCCCCTAAACCTCCATATCCCGACGCACTTAGCACCAAAATGGAGTCAGTGGACCCGCACGACGGCGCTCGACCTCTAAACCACCCCGACCAATGCCCTGCGCCGCCGTAAGCTTCAAAGAGAATCCCGTTCTCGGCCACCGCCTCGGACCGCCTATATAAAGGGCTCCCGAGCTCGCCCTCGAGCACACACTCCCTTTGCACCTCACCATCACCCTGCCAGGCCACCAAGGGGACCCCGAGGAGGTCCTCTTCCCCAGCTCCGGCCGCCCCGTTCCGCCTCGGCCTCCACCACGATTCACTCCGGTGAGGCCACCTCCGGCGCCCTAATCACGTCCACTACCCCCTCATGCTACCGCAAGCCTAACCCACTCCTCAATTTCATCTCCGCAGCACTCTCCGACGAGACCCACGACTGCCCGAACCGCCATCCGCCGGAGATAGGGCCGCCGTCGACACAGTGCTCACCGGCGACCACCACCACCACCCACGGACGCGGAACGGTGCACTGATCTCGAAGGTACACTTGCCGTGGATCGCCGCCGGCGACCACCGCACCTCTCGGGCGCCGTCGCGCTCTGTTCCTCTGTTTGAACTTTCAAACCCGACAGGTGGGGCCCGCCTGTCAGCCTCCCAGCCGTTGTTTTTATTTTGCTTAAACGAAACGTTATCTGTACTTTTCCACAGAACCCCCTGGTAGTTTTCTGTTTCATTATAGATGAGTCCTTGGGTTAAAACACTTATAACTTTTTAACAGAAGGGAATTTTTGAGTGATTCTTCTTCTGTTCTCTTTAGATTGTTGTCTAGTTTTTTATCATATTTATTTGAAAAATATTTGGAACACTTCTCTGTACACTCCCGGTATTTAAATTACGTGCATATTTTCTTTATACCGTAGATACCAGAGGAGGTGACGGAGCGGCAAACTTCGCACAGTTAGAGTCCGACTACTCCGAACCAGGCAAGCATGTTTGAACTCTTGATATGATGAGTGTTGTTGCATGTTTGCATTTTTGTATAGTCATGGCATGTTTATGAACATCACTTTGCATGATATATCTCATGCACATAATCGGAAAATATGTTTTCGGAAAGCATTATGTTGTTGGATACATATTTGCAAAGCCATGTGTTGGTATGAGGATGGGTAAGATGGCAGTGTTGTGACATGCCAGTCTTATGCCGGATTATTTGACTTTTGTGTCGTCATGACACCATTCACATTCCCATTCATTCCACCCTATACTGTCACATGTTTTTCGAAAGGAATATGGCATAGTAAGTTGCAAATCATTTTCCTGGTACACACCAAGTGGAGAGGCCGGGATGAGGGTTCCATGGCCCTGGATTAAAGCCCGTCATCCGGTCAGGGGGCATGGGTGTTTCCGGTTGGGACCGAGAGGGGGGCACCCCTTAGAGCGCGCGTAAAGAAATTTGATCCCATGCTATTCGAGGTTGTGGCCTCCCTGTCTCAAAGTTTTTCTTGGACGTTGGCCAGGGTGATTCCTGGCAACGTGTGGTGAAATGGGTGTGTACTAGTTAAATGTGTTTCTACCGAAAAACCATGAACGGAACTAGTCCTTCGTGACTACGGAAATCCGTTGGCTGTGTTCAGTTCTTCCAAACTCTGCAGAGTCTCAACCTTTCGATTATCTTGTACTTTGTTCGAGTACTATAACTATCTTATCTTGTCAGGTATCAGCCGCAGTGACAAAACTCCGGTGGGATTTATGTGTGATAAATCCGGTTAAAAGATTATTCCTGTGGATGGACTAATTGTTATTTACTTTTACTTAAAGCCCTGTCTGTGATGTCGCTCAGACTTCCGATGGTGGCGGACCTGTTATTTACTTTTATTATAAGCCCTATCTGCGATGTCGCTCAGACGTCCGACGGTGGCAGACCTGTTATTTACTTTTATTATAAGCCCTGTCTGCGATGTCGCTCAGACGTCCGACGGTGGCGGACCGGTTATTTACTTTTGTTATAAGCCCTATCCATGATGTCGCCCAGACGTCCGACGGTGGTATTTCTTTTAAAGCCCTTTATGTGATGTCGCCCAGACGTCCGACTGTGGCATTTCTTTTAAAGCGCTTTCTGTGATGTCGCCCAGACGTCCGACTGTGGCATTTCTTTTAAAGCCCTTTATGTGATGTCGCCCAGACGTCCGACTGTGGCGTTTATTTTAAGCCCTTTATGTGGTGTCGCTTAGACGCCCGACTGCGGCATGCATTTTATTTGTTTACCTTCCGAGGCGTCGCTCCAGACACCCGATCGGTGTTTTCAGCTTTTATTTTATTTATCAAGTCCTGAAATTCTTATCATCGTTATGAGCATCATCCTTTATTCATGTCGCATGCATGCATCCATTGATTATATCTTTTGTCCGAACTGTCTTGCGAGTACTTTCAAGTACTCACATGGCTTGTTGATTTGGCCAGATGCTGATGAAGGCGATCTCTTGGATGAAGAGTTTGATAGCGAGTCCGACGCCTAGAGGAGTCCCAGTCAGTCCTGTGCGATCCTGTCTTGATCATTGTATTATCCGCTTCCGCAACCCCGAATAAATTCATCGAGCCTCACCTCGACGCTCGATGTACTGCCAGTAGAAGTCAAGTTATCCACCACCACTTTTCCCTCGAGCTAGTAGCATGCCACCCAACCCCTGTGTCATATCCGCCCATATGTACAATATTGGCGAGTCTGTAATAAATTGTTGGGCAACCTCAGCTCAACCCTGTAATATATTTGATGCTACTGGTTCTCTGCTTATCAAGCTTTTGTCTACCAGAAAGGATGACTTTTCCTATACTGGGATTTAAAGATTGGTTTTCTCAATAAATATTTTTATTGAAAAACCGGTCGTGACAATTTGATGCAAAGATTTTACATGCTCCTGGTGATGAACATATAGTGTCTAATGAGGGATCTAATGCAAGCATTTTGCAAGCTCATTAAAGTATTTAGTTTCTAATGATGATCTACTATGTTGAGAGAGACAGAGATTTGCTGGCATTGATGACAAGAAAATTATAGTGCATTTTCATAGCTTGAGGAAACGTCGAGGCCATCTACCAGAAAGTCCCCGTATCATGACAGCATAGCATAAATAGTTTTCTAATCTGTTGTTTGAAACTATTGGCATACTTGTGCAGGATAGATATATTGACATGCAGTTTGCGCACTGGTTATAGGTGCAATTACACTTCGATATTTTCAGCCAGAGACGAATAATTCAAGCAGGTACAGACCATGTTTGTAGTCCTTGCACACCATGTTGCATATTGTGTTTTTTGGTGCTTGCATCTTTTAGTATTTATAATCCGAACTACTTTGGATCATTAGCTGGTTTTCAAAGTGCGTGTAGCTTCACATTTCTCAAGTTATGTTGATTTTCGGAGTGCAAGTGCCTTCGTATTTTTTAAGTTAAATGTTCGCCCCAGGTAACTTGAATTCGTGTATCCGCCAATGCACACAAATCATATATGAATGCCAGTACGAATTAAATGAAATGCATGGACTTACGCTAGCTCGTTGTACTGGCTCACTGCAGCTCTGCTTGCGCTTGGGATGTTCCATGTACAAGTCCATGTTACTAGTTGCTTGGATGTGCAGGCCTTGTGCTCCTTGCATCCCCATCTGCATTTTTGACACGGCGAATGGTTGATCAAATAAGAGGAATCGACCTTGATGTTGTACCGGAGGACAGATACTTACAAGATTATACGGGTGTGCAGGATGTGTACCAGATCACGTAGCGCCGTCATGCTTTGCTAAAAAATGGATTTGCTTGTTTCAGATGATATCTCCAGAAGAAATAAGAGTTAAAGTCAGAGTTGCATACACGTGTAAGCTAAGAGAGCAGTGAAAGGATATCCAAACATCATCGTAACAGTGGACAAGGGAGTGATGTGTGGAAACCTAGTTTGGGCCGGTGTTTGGGCATGCTCGCCTAGCTAGAGTGCGGGTCACTTCAGAGTCATTGAGGGTGATGCACTGGCGTTGGCTGGCCACGCACGGATGCAGATCTTGAGTGGCAGCGGAGTGCTACGATGCGGTGGACGAGACCAGTGGTGAAGCCCCAACGGCCTCGGGGGGCGGAGGTGCGACGATGTGCTCGGTGAAGTAGCCCCGGTGAGCTGGGAGACGGCATCGGTGAAGCGCACCTGATGCAGTGGAACTTGGTGTCTGTGAGGCACGTCGGTTGCAGTGGCCGACGTTGTCAGTGGAACACCCGGTGCGGTGGACGAGGGCGTAGATGAGGTAGGTCCAGTGCGGTGGTGAAGGGCGACCGTCATCTTCGTCATCGTCGTCCGGCACAGAGGTGGGGAAAGAGACGAGACGAGGGGCGATTCGAACTTTGCTTGGGTTGGCGGCGAATTAGGGATTTGAACTATCTGGGCGCGGAAGGGGACGGTGGAGAAGAGATATTTTGTAGGACTGGAATTGGGGCCGCCAGATATTTCAATCCGAAACGTGGAAGAGCAAACTTATTTTGTCGTTGTCCTTTTTTTGGGGTGGAGGGAGGGACGAGGGAGGGAGTGGGAGAGGGAGGGGGTGGGTGGCTGGGTGCTACACGTCCGCCCGACACACGCGAGCACCCCGACACGACTATGCTTTGGCGCCTTAAGGCACCTGCCATTGTGTCCATGACATGTGGGCCCAACAGGTGGCTAGCCCACATGTCAGTGACTGAAAGGCAGGTGCCTTTAAGGCACTGAAGCAGCGTCCACCTCGACACGACCTTGGTCTGCCTCGTGCGCCTACATTTGAGAATGCAGACGAATCTTCTTTCATTTGCAAGCGAATATGTATGTATTACCATGCCCGTGTTTTCCTTGCAATAATTAGTCATTCGAAATGAGGTACTCCCTCCATTCACTTTTGTAAGTCGTTTCAGACAACTTAAAATGAACTGTTTTGCACATTGTCTAAAATGTCTTCAATGTCTTGTAAAAGTGAACAGAGGGAGTACTATAAACTAATTAATGAGGAGTTATTTCAAAAAAATTGAAACAATATCCACGCTAATGTGGATTAGAGTGTGTGTCACATAATTAGTTATTTGAATTAGAGTGTGTGTCATGTAGCGATCTCCAATTCTAACGTGGATTTCATATTTCACTATATCCACGCTACTTTTTAATACAAATTCATATGTATATGATGAACACCATGGTAGTGAGAAAACTTTTGGATGGATTCAAACATACGACCTACAAAAAAGCACAACAAATTGAGTCAATGTCAACTTTTTGAAACTTAGTATGACACGAATTCGAAATAATTACTCGTATGCATGGTCCTCAGTACAAGTCTTACAATGTACACCGAATTGAAACATCAATGTTAAGTCTCGTACTATGTCCATTCAACCATCCACCCCCCCCCACACACACGCTACATACTTCATGTATCGGTCAATCTTCCTCTCTTACCACCTTAGGAAGCTATCGGTTTCCAAAACACGTTCATTCTTTCTCTCCATGTTTTGATCTCTAAGTCCCTCAACTACACACCCAATTTTTTCCACTCTGTTACCAAATGTATTCATCTCACCCACCCACCATTGCACCCCATGTTGAGCTCTATCTCTCTCTCTCCCCCTCCCCCTCTCACCCTCTCGCGCTATATACATGCATTGCCTATCTAGGCCCCCCAACCTCTCGTGGGCACGCACGCACGTTGTATATCTAGGTCACTCCCTCGAGACTATCTCACTCTTTCTTCCGCACGGCGGGCCACACTCGCTCAATCTTGCTCTCTTTATCTGAATCTCATTTAACCTCGTTTTCTTTCACACACAAATGATATATCTGCCTGTTCGGGCCTCGATCGACACACTCTAGACTGTCTCACACAGATTGTCTATCTAGGCTAGTCCATCCAAGCCGCCGCCACTCTTTCTACCTCATGGCGGGCCACCCTCACTCAATCTCTCTCTCTCTCTCTCTCTCTCTCTCTGTCTCTCTCTCTATGTGTGTGTGTGTATGTCTCGGTTGACCTCGCTCTTTCTCAGACAAAAACGATATATCCCCATGTTTCAGCCCAATTCGACCTATTCACATTGTATACTCTCTCATGCACAATGTCTATCTAGGTCACTCTCTCCAACCCATCTCACTCTTTCGATCGCACGATGACCCTATGTGATCGATTGACCTTGCTTCCTCCCACGCACAAAATATATCTACACGTCTGTGACTGGATCATCTCTCAAGCTCTATCTTATAGCCCTCACCCTTGCCAAAAGCTCAATCGGACAATATCTCTCCATAGCATATATATCTGTTCAATGAATGTCGGACCACACTCACTTTGTCTCTCTATCTATATGTCTCTCGATTGACCTCGCTTTCTCACACCGTATCTTCCACGCATTGAAGCTACTACCTCTCCATCCCTCGCAAAGCCAGAGCTATTTACATCGCGAATAGCACTCCAACCTTGGATTAATTTGTGTAGGCATTTATTCCTATCAGTTTAGATTATATTTCCGTAGCATTCGGCCCACAACTATTCCAAACACCGTTGTAACCCCTGCAACTCCCCTAGTTGATTTCCCTATGGCTCGGTCATCGCTCTCTTGCACGTCCTTTCTCGCCTTCAACGTCGCACCATGGTATTATTGCAAAAAACTATGTTGTTCTCTTTAATTATTATAAATAAGGTACAAAACTACACACCGATAGTCCACTTGGAATGGAACAAAATTCGACCCACAAATTAAAGTGCTACAAACTACAAACCGAGGGGCCCACATGTCATGAAACAAATTTGGACCCATATACAAATTCAAAAATAAAGGACGAGGATTAAACATGCGACCGGGCCTTAAAGCCGCACGTCAATAGGCAACATACGTAGAACCGCAATGTTTATTGTACCCTGCTTTGTTCAAATAATGTTTTTATATTACCACAGCCTATTTAATGGATAACATATAATGTTATTTTTAGTACTATGCGCCTTCACTTACTGGTGGGTTCCATGTGTGCTCTCTCTCTCTCCTCCCCTTTTGCATTTAGATGCATGGGTAAACACGAAGAACTCGCGGCCGATGTTGCTGTTGACCATATCTGGACGCGTTCACAAGTCACGGCACCAGTTTCACGTACTAGCAGCACTACTCAGTGTGTACGTGCAATGCACGTTAATTTGGAAGTATATTAAGTGCATGCGGATATTAAGTAGGATATTATTTGCATGTTATTATGTGATTAGCACTTTTTTGGCATGAAATTAACTGCACGCTAAACGTGTTGAGCGCTCGATATTGAAGCAGTCTAGGTCGTTGAATGACAAGGAATACGTGTGGCTTGATGACGTTTTATATTTAAATTGATACTACTCTAGCAGAACATTCAATCGATCAAACCATAGATTTTGTTCAGTCTGACTCCGACTTCAAATTATACGACGATCGATATAAAATAAACGTAAATGGTAAATGTTCGGCTTTTAAGCATGGCAATCCGAACGTTTTTCATGGAAAATTTAGATTACACAGTGGCGGCGGGGGCGTCTTGCGGTGGGAAGCGGCTCCTCTGTCGTGCTCTGTGTGTCGTCGGGCCACTGACCGACGGCGACGGAGGCGTCTTGCGCCGTTGTTGGCGTACTCCTAGACGTTGGCCTAGCTTCAAGCAAGGCCAAAATGTTGTGGACTTCGGAGCGAGTCAATTGGCGGGAGGAGGCGACTAACGTTGGTGCAAGGAAGCGGTCGATGGTGGCCATCCATGTCGCTGAGGGGGGCACTGGCACCCGCGCAGGGACAGGCGCTGTCAACGGCGCGGCGGAGACATTCGTGTGCACAGGCACCGACACGGGCGCGCACATCAGTGCACGTGCAGGAGCATGCGCTGGCAGGTGCACGGGCACAGGCATGGGCGTGTGCGTCAGTGCACGCACAGGCGCAGGCGCTGGCAGGTGCACGGGCGCGTGAAAGTCGGCAGGGACCTCATGGAACCCAGTGGGATCAAGCTCGGCGACAATGTGCGGCTCGCAGCCCATCAATGCCACGGGGATGGGCGCTGGCACAGTCAGGGCGACGGGAGCCGGAATGGGAGCGGGGACAGGCGCGGTGTCTACCCGCAAGGCCAGTTCAAGCTTGTCCCAAAGCGCCTTATGTTCTTGAGACTCCGGCTGGGTGTTTTCCTAAGGAAACTAGAACACTAAGGGCATACCATCGTGATGCGGCATGGCGTATGTTTAGGTCAGGCTAATTGGAGGTAGACGACAGGAGAATTGGAGAGGAAGAGAGAAGATTGTAGCGATACCGTGTAGTGCGGGGTTGATTTTAGATTGCGGCGCCGGCGACATTAAAAGTGGGAGCAGTTGGGAAGGGCTCGCCTCCCGGTGATCCTGCACAGCGGTCTTCTCGCACTCCTCCCTGTCAGTCGGTCCAGCGATCTTCTCGCACGCCTCCTGTCTACTCATCACACGTTTTATCGGACGACACCTGCCGATGAGAAGCGGGGACTCGTGGCGGCACGAAACGCCCACGGTTTCAATAGTGAATACGTTAGCCTTAACGTGATAGGTCCTTGTGCCAAAATACCTTGGCTCTTCATTTGAGCAACTTGTTATAAGCAGCTTGTCTCAAATTGAAGAAAAAACTTACGAAGTCATATTTGTGCCATATCACGTGACCATGCTCAGTTTCAACACTTCATGCTCACTTTTGGATTTTTTTGAAATTTAAGATCCAGGATTCGAAACTATATCATAATCTGCATCATGCAATAAATTTTCAAGCCGTACATCTGTCCTGTTGTATTTCTTAAGAACGGATTTGGTCAAGACATTTGTCAGGACCGCTTTTCCAATAAAATATTTATTGAAAAATCGACCATTTTATCAGACTAGCATAGGAAAATCTTCCTTACTAGCAGACCAATCCTTGATACAGAATTCCAGCAGTACTGAATATTATACAAGGTTGAGCTGAGGCTGCTCAACAATTTATTGCAAGTACGCCGATATTATACATCAAGGCGGATATGACACAAGATGTATGGTGGCATAACTACTGACTCGTAATAAAAGTGGTGGTGGATATGTCACAGTGATGTGGGTGACATGACTCCTAAATCTTACAGCTCATCGAGCGTCGGAGTGAGGCTCGATGATTTTATTTGGGTAGCGGAAGCATATATGATACAAGTGACCAATTCCAGGATCGCACCGGACTGACTGGGACTCCTCTAGGCATCGGACTCGCTATCGTACTCTTCATCCATAAGATCGCCTTCGTAAATATCTGGCCAAATCAACAAGCCAGGTGATTACTTTGAATGTACTCGCAAGACAGTTTGGACATAAGCTATAACAAATGCAAACATGATGCGCAGGAGCAGATTAGTAATGCACACTCAGATAATAAATTTGCACGGCATGTTAAATAAAAAGGAAGTCAGGCGGTAGTCCTCCCGAAATCCCAATAAAATAACTGAAGACTGATCGGTTGTCTGAACCGACGCCTCGAAAGGTAAAAATAAATTTAACATGCCGCAGTCGGGCGTCAGAGCGACACCACATAAAGGGCTTATATTGAAATGTAAATGACAGTGTGGGCCACAGTCGGATGTCTAAGCGACATCTGGAAAAGGGCTTATAATGAAAGTAAATAACATGAATGCCACAATCGGATGTCTGAGCGACATCACATAAAGGGCTTATATCAAAAGTAATTAACGAGAATGCCACCGTCGGACGTCTAAGCGACATCACATAAAGGGCTTATATCAAAAGTAAATAACGAGAATGCCAAAGTCAGATGTCTAAGCGACATCACATAAAGGGCTTATATCAAAAGTAAATAACGAGAATGCCACAGTCGGACGTCTAAGCGACATCACATAAAGGTCTTATATTTCACCATTCGAATTCAAGTAGCTCATGAATTTAAATCATCCAAGGAAATACTCAGTACATAATATTAAACGAGTTAGTCCATCCACAGGAATAACATTCAGCCGGGTTTAGCACTCATGTATATTCACCGGAGATTGTCACTAAAACTGACACTGAGACTGACGATCAGACAGACGTTGAGACTGACACTGACACTAACATTGATATGTTGGTCACAGTCCTTGACCATGGACATGGTTACTCGAATGGTTTGACTCTGCAGAGTTTGTACTCTTTACCCACAGCCAACGGATTTCCGCAGTCACAAAGGACTAGTTCCGTTTACAGTATTTTAGAAGAAACACATCTAACTAGTACACACCCATTCCACATTCCGCTGCCAGGAATCACCCTAGGCAACGTTCAAGACAAACTTTAAGACGGGGAGGCCACAACCTCGAGTAGCATGGGATCAAATTTATATCGCGCGCTCTAAGGGGTGCCCCCCCTCTCGGTCCCAACTGGAAACACCCATGCATGCCCCCTGACCGGATGACGAGCTTTAATCCAGGACCATGGAACCCTCATCACGGCCTCTCTATTTGGTGTGTACAAGGAAAGAGGTTTGCAACTGACTAGACCGCATTCTCTGCAGAAGACATGTGGTAGCACAAAAAAAGGGATGAACGGGAACATGACTTGATCCACGTTAATACTGGAGTTAAATGGTTGGCATAAGCCTGGCATGCCACAACAATACCAGCTTGCAACCTATCATGCCACCACATGATCAGGTTATCTCACCATCATTTGAACACATCAAGTTTCGAAGCTCACGTGTAGCTTACCTCGCATGCAATATAACATGCACTCATGTTTATATAAACATGCCATGAGAACACTACTCAAACAAACATGCAAAACACTCATCATATCAAAGGTTCAAACATGCTTGCCTGGTTCAGAGTAGTCGGAGTCTAGCTCGGTGAAGTTTGCGACTCCGTAACCTCCTTCGGTATCTACTTATAAAAAAATCGGATACTAACGTAAATACCGTGCGTGCATAAAAGTTTTTCCAAATAATTTTCAAATAAATATGATAAAAAACTAGATAGAAAAATAAAGATGGCAAAAAAAGAATCAACTCAAAATCTTCTTTTGTTTAAAACTTATAAGGGTTTTAGTCCAGGGACTAATATGTAATGAAAGAGAAACTTTCCAGGGGCTACTTTAGAAAAAGACAGAAAATGTTTCAGTTAGAAAGCGTATTTTGCTCAAAGGCGTTTTCAGAAAACATTTCAAAAAAAGAAAAGGTAGACGAGGGGGTCCCACCCGTCAGGTTTGAAAATTAAAACAGAGTCCCGCCAGCGCCCGAGGCTTGCGGTGGTCGCCGGCGTCGATCCACGATGAGGCAGGGGGAGTGGAGGGTACCTACGGAGTCACAAAGCTCTCCCGCGTCTGTGGGTGGTGGAGATGGTCGTCGGCGAGCACCACGTCGACGGAGGCCTTAACTCCGGTGGACAGTGGTTCGGCCGGTGATGGATCTCACCGAGGAGGGCTGCAAACGCCAAATTGAGACTCGGGTTAGAGGAGTGGGTGCAGTAGGAGGCTACTGGCACAGTACGGGAGGCGGGGGTGCTCTCACCAGGGAGGATCTTGCCGGAGTCCGAGGCGGATCCGGGCGGCCGGAGTCGGAGAAGAAGGCCTCCTCGAGGTCCTCCTAGTGGCTGGGCGCAGTACTGGAGAGGTGGAGGGGCAGTGCTGGGTCGAGAACGAGCTCGAGGCCTCCTTTTATAGCCGGTCGAGGTGGTTGCCGAGAACGGGGTATCTCCGGCGAGTGATTACGGCGAGGCAGAGGCTGGACGGGGGTTTTAGGTGACTGGGAAGCTTTGTGTTGGTCCACTGGTTCCATCCCGAGGCTAATCTTGGTTCACTTGGGCGTTACTCCAAGTCTCTCGACGGAACGGACTCACGGGCTCGTCGTCGACAGAGAGCGCGCTCTGCGCCTCTGAGGCCACGGCGACGGTGCTGCAGCGCGAACGGGGAAGGGGACGGCCACACGTCAGCTCTTGGTGGTGTGGGCAGTGCTGGACGGCGCCGTATGGCAGGGCTGGCCCCTGCTGGCCGCCACGGGTGGTTCTGCCACTGTGGAAGACGCCGGTGTTGGTGAGACACGTCGCAACTGACGCTTGTGCCCGTCCAAACGACCGTGCGGCGTGATGGATAAGAAGAAGGAGTAGGGAGCAAGAGGCCAGAGCGAGCACTGACGAGATTGACGCCGCGGCTCTGAAGAAAATGACACTGACGACAGAAACTTGAACACTGAACTCTGAACTTTGATAGAAACAGTGCACGCCAGCTGTTCGACGAAATGTTTTGGGCACGTGTAAAATTTTTCTTGAGCTGATCCTTGGTGAGGTGACCTCTTGATGCATCTAGAGGCTTCCTGATTTATATCAGATTTTTAGGAGAAGGAAAAGAATGAATTTCACCAAAAATTGGCAAATCTGGTTCAAACTTGCAGCAAGCATATTTTGAAAATTTTGAACTGTGGACCAGTGGATCTTGATGGATCTTGGTTGAGGATACTAAGGACTAGCTAGGGTAATTTTCTTGGGCTCAGAAGCTTAAAGGATCTGGTACTTCCTTTGTAAATAACAAGAGTCCAAATTAAATGATAGAAAATGATTTGAGGATAAAATAAATAGAAAGGAAATCTAAAAGAGGTTGAAACTTGGTGGAATAAGGTGTTTGACTTGACCCAAAGTAGGGAGGTGGGTTTGGAAGAAAATTTTCAACATGGGTCATGGCAAAAGAAATCATTTTTTTGAGTGGGAAGGAATAAACCCATAATTTTATAGAAACTCTTTTTAATAAAAGAAATACTAAAACCACCCAAGATTATTTGTGTTGACCCAGCACATGTTGAAGAACCCTCAAGACCAAAAATAAACATTAAGAAGAAGTCCAAAAAAAATATTTGTCATAAAAAAAGTTTGAGAAGGAGAGCCCCTCTTTTAGCAAAATTTCAAACAACCCCCTTCAAATCAAATAAAGAATAATAAAAACCAAATAAATTTTTTGAAGTGTTACAACATTTTTCTTAGTTAGACTTCAGACAAGTTATATATGCAGAGTAAAAGGATAATCCTTCCGTACCAGTGCATTGCCTGATATAGTAACTCAAGTACTAGGCAGGAACAAGCGGGCTCAATTCTGTGCTCATCCTGGTGTAGTAGTAGTAGTACTAGGCAATTGCAGTTGACGGGTGACCTTGACGAGCGGTGATCGAGGGAATTAAACCGTGCTCGGCACGGTAGGTAACGCTGTCTAGTTACTAAAGCATCCCTCCGTTGTTCATCGGTAGTCATTATGGACCGTGGACATGAGGGGAATTTCCTAGGGCTGGAATTCTGGCCGCCAGATATTTTGACTTCAAACGCTGAGGCTCGACTGGTTGGGGTTGTCTAATGTGCGTACCACGCACGCCACCGAAGGACCCGAGCCCAATTTTTTTATTTTTTTATTTTTTTAGGATCAACTGAGCCACGGTCTGGCTGGTACGCCGTTGGGTCCTACCATTCAAGAATACGAAAGGAACCTTTTAAATTGCCGAACGAATCTATGTGTATTACAGTACTCGTATTTTCCTTGCAAATACTAATCTTAACGTGGTAATTGATTTATGACGAGTTGTTGAATTAGAGTGAGTTTGTGATATAGTGATCTCAACGTGGATTTCACATTTCATGGTATCCCCAGTAAGTTTTCCAATGCAAATTCAAATTTAAAAGATGAACAATATGGAGGTGAGAAAACTTTGTATGTATCAGGCATATGACCACACACACAGACAAACACACGCGCACGAACAAATAACAATCCAATAAGTATAGTGCATCTATTTTTCCAAACCATGCATGTATGACACGAATTCAAAAATACTCCTTCTATTCCTAGATATTAGTGTTTTCGAGAGTTCAACAAGTGACTACATACGGAGCAAAATGAGTGAATCTAGATTCTAAAATATGTCTATATACATCCGTATGTGCCACTCCATTTGAAATCTCTAAAAAAACTAATATTTATAGGAACGAATGGAGTAAAATGTAAGACATGCATGGTCCTCAGTTCAATATTTAAAATGAACATGAGACTGAAACATGAATATTAAGTCTAGTACTATAGTACATGCAAATGTTGTGTTTAGGCGGAGCTATGATTGCCGGGGGTCAACCCCTCACTAGTAGAAAACATGGCTTTCGTCCAGGCCTGTTTAGCCCATTAGTCCCGGTTCAATCCAGAACTGGGACTAATGTGAGCATTTATCCCGGTTCGTGCGGCTAAGGCATTAGTCCCGGTTCACCTGTGCCCTTTAGTCCCGGTTTGTGCCTCAAACCGGGACTAAAGGGTGCGATGCCCATTAGTCCCGGTTCATGCCTCAAACCGGGACTAAAGAGTAGACCTTTAGTCCCGGTTTGAGGCACGAACCGGGACTAATGGGGTTGAGACCTTTAGTCCCGGTTCGTGCCACAAACCGGTACTAAAGGTCCCATTTTCAAACTCTACCACCCTGGTGGATCGCCTTTTCAATTTTAAAAAAAATAAAAGAAAATGATGGAAATGTCAAAAAATAAAAGAAAATAAGTTTCCCATGTGATATGTGGTCTAGTTGTTGGGGAAATTTGCAAATGTGAATTTCAACTTTATTTGCAAAATCTCTCTGGAATTTGTAAATATGGGCATAACTTTTGCATACTAACTCGGATGAAAATGTTTTTTATATGAAAAATCATCTACTCGAAAAGTTACATCCAAATTTAACCAGGGGAACCCCGTTAAACATTTTCAAAATCCTCAAAAACCTAACCGAAAAAAAGTTACGGGGCTTTTAATATCTAGAGTGGAAAAAATCGGAAAAATGACAAACTGTGGTCAAACCATGGTCAAACCATGGTCAAACTAATTATTCTAGAATATTAGTGTTAATAACTAATTTGTTCAGTTATTTTGAATTTTGGTCAAATCTGGTCAAACTGTGGTCAAACTATGGTCAAACCCTGGTCAAACTAATTATTCAAAATAACTATTGTTTTCTAAATAATTATTGTTTTTGAAAACAATAGTTTGAAACTCAAACAGTGAAATGTGTCAATTCATGCTCAAGCAAAATTCCTGAGGGTTAATAGGATTAACATCTTACTATTGTCAGGAAAACAACAGGTGCAGACTTGGAAACGAGGGAGAATAGAACCCGGAAGTTAAGCGTGCTCAGGCTGGGTGAGTGGGAGGATGGGTGACCGTTCGGGAAGTTAGGTGATTTGGAATGATGAGGGTGATTAGAGAAGAGGATAAATTGAGCAGTGATGAGGGATGCTGATTAGAAATTCACTAATGAGGGGTTAAAATAATTCAGAAATTTGAAAATAAAAAATTTCAAAAAAAATTTCAAAAAAAAAATCATAAAATTTCCATTAGTCGGATTGTTAAAGGCTCCACGTGGCCGCGGCCTTTAGTCCCAGTTCTGGATTGAACCGGGACTAAAGGGGGGAGACATTACTACCGACCCTTTAGTCCCGGTTCACCAACCGGGACTAAAGGCCCTTACCAACCGGGACAATAGGCCCTTTTTCTACTAGTGCCTCGACCTTTGATAAAATTGTGGAACTCTGTTTAGGGTTGTTTAGATTATATTTGTCCCCACCCTCCCAACCACCGATTGGTTGTGCACCCCCACCCCTCCTCCCCAGGAGAATATCATGTGCCCCCATACCTTAGATGCTATATGCCGATACGAGTTGCTTGGATCTTGTAGATCTGAGATATAGCAGCTCACATGATGTGTCTTAATATTTTAACAGGAAACATTGGTTAGTTTGAGAATTGCACACAATTTGTACAAAAACTACTCAGATGCCCTTGGATCCCATATGCAATGACCTCGAAGCTCGTATCACCGTAGCATTTAAGATGAAGGAGGACATCATATTCTCCTATAAGTAAGAATATCATGTGCTACCACACCTTAGATGTTTTGGTGATACAAGCTCTTCGGAGCCGTTGGATTTGTGACCCAACACCTCCTCGGTGGTTCGAATGGTTTTTGCAGAAAAGCCCCAAAAGAGTTCGGCCACTACTTACAAGCACAAAGACTGCTCAGATGCCATTGGATCTCAGATCAAATGACCTCGAAGCTCGTATAACCGTAGCATCCAACCTGCGATAGCACCTTATGTTTTCTCGCACAACAGTATATGAGGTGCTCCCGCACCGTAGATTCTATGGTGATACAAGTTCACTGAGATCTAATGGCCCACAGTAGGAGGTTTGAATGTTTTTGCAATATACGGCTGATAGAGTTTGGGAAATGCGTAGAAAGTACAAGTACTACGCATGTGCCATCTGATCACTGATCAGAAGACCTAGATACTCATATCACCGTAGCAGGTAATTAAGCTACAGGGAGCACCCAATATGAGCAACGGGGAGCCGTTGTATCGAAGATGCAGCGGCACACACGAGGCCTAAATGTTTTATTTGCAAAAAAACCTTTGGAGAGTTCGGAAATTGCGCATAATTACAAAGACTATTCCCAAGCCATTGGATCTCACTTCCAACGGTGTAAAAACTCGTACCACCATGGTATCTAAGCTGCGGGGTGGATGTGATATTCTATGCTGCTATCATTTTTGTTCGTCAACTTGCAAAATACGTGTAACTCGTGCCTTTACTTGTTTAACTGCGCAAAGTGTTTGTTCAAAAAAAAAACCATCCTACACTGAAATATCGAAACAACACACGGGGGTCCCACTTGTTATTAATCAAATTTGGACCTAAAACTAACAAATCTGAAAGAGGAGATTCGAACTGGCAACCTGTACTAAAAAGTGTAAGTCGATAGCCTGAAACAACAACGGTTGTTGGCTTTGTCCCATAACTTGATTTTATACAGTATTACGTTGAGTAGATTAGAGGGAGTGCCTTGTCAACACGTGCATGACCGTTGTCTCACTTACTGGTGGGTCCCAGGTCTGTGATCTCAATCTCTCTTCTATCCATCGTCTAACCTTTGCACGGGCACACACGAAGAGCGGCGCTAGCTTGCCATGGTGTGTTATTACAACAACAACAAAAAAGCATGGAAAATAGAAGAATCGCCTAGAACAAGAGACGTTGTGGCTGGTCGAGAGGGAGCTAACCACATCTATCCTCCGTGCCATGTTTGCATGATGAAGCTCTGTGGCTAGTGGGGTGTTTTCGACCGACTGGCTGGGTCCCGAGGTCGAACCATAGGTACTACTAGAGTTACTGCCGACGTATGATACAGTACTCCTTCCGTCTAGGTGAGTAAGTCACCGTGACCAAGGAGGAGGGGAAAACGAGAGACCTTAATGTTTATTTGCTAATTAATAACATTGCATGCAATGAACTAACCACTGCATGTCGTGTTTAGTAGTCTCAAATCAATAAAAGCATGCACACCCCTCATCTCTTATTGGTTGATATGTCAAGAAACAAGAAACGTGATAGCTGTTAATGCACCGCGCTTAAGTGTTTTGGGATTATTTGATTTTCGTAAGATGACTTACACACCTAGACGGAGGGAGTATATTTTTACACGCACATTTTTCCTTCGTGCCGAGAAGTGGCACACCCTACCACACCGTTTCGAGGTCCTCCCGGGTGGTGCACGCATATATTCTTCCTGACGTGGGACGCCCTACCGTGCGTTTTCTGGGTCCTCCTCGGTCGTAGCGCCGAAGCAAGTAAATGAGTCGTCAAATCATGAAAGACCACCTTTCCCACCGAGTACATCAGTGAAGCACGGTGGCTAGCTAGTTGGGCTAGTTCGACCGATTAGCTAGGCCGCCGCCACATATGTTTTTTCACCCCATTTTTTATCTACTTGCCGGCAGGTAAATTTAAATATCCACCGCGGTGTTGCTCTGGTGTTTTGATGCGGCAGGATTTTATATTTTTTGATTGACGGGAGCAGGCGCGGCAGGATTTTTAATTTTTTGATACATGGGAGCAGGCGTGGCAGCAATTAGTCACGATGACTCCGCATGTAAAACCCACTGCTCCCTGATGTGAGAAGTCGTCGACTGGTGTTTTACCGTGGTGAAAACCAAAAGATTCCCCGCTCCTCGGATGGCTCCCTTTGCCTTCCTGTAGATTGCATTGCCTTTCAGTTGTTTCACCCCCTTTGCTTCTTCTCCCCATTGCTTCTACCTAGTGACATGGCGGCGTAGCAGATCACGGAGTCCGAGGTGAGGCGCCTGACTTAGGAGCTCCATGCCAAGGATGCGTAGCTCAGGGCCAAGCATGTAGTGCTCCGTGAGCTCAAGGAGGAGAGGAGTGCCATGCTCCTCCGTTATGTGCGGGAGTTCACAAAGCTTCAAAAGCGGCAGGCGTCCACCACAAATATCCTCGAGGCGTCGGCGGCGTTGCTGCAGAAAGCGGGAGATACGATAGGCCGTCAGGGGAGCCCGCTGGAGCGCGAGCGGGCCGATCATGACGATGTCCAAGATTGCCTCAGCAACTTGGTGAACCAAGTTGCCAAGCACGTGTTGCGGCTGCACGATTCCTACCGTCGTGCCAGCGCGACGATGACAGCCGTCGGGCTAAACCTGTTCGACCACCTGGTCGACTTCAACGAGCTGCGGCTTCCTGACCTAGTGTCCTCATCACCTATATCTCCGAGGAGCTGAGCCGTCTCCGCATGATGGTGGGGGCTGAGCTGGACAAGGAGGGGTTGCGGGCTGCTGCCGCCGTTGCCGGGCGAATCCTTTCAGGGCTCCGTCACCGGAATCCATTCGTTCCATTGGACGCCGTCTTTGATGAGCTGGCACCCGTGGACCGGGAGCGGGCTCTGCGGGCGGTTGCACCCTGCATCACCAACGTCGTGCGCCTCGAGAAGCAGAGGGACTTCGGTGGTGTTTAGGCGCCCTCTGCATGGGCATGTCCATGTCTTGGCGCAACATGACCGTTGGATCAAACTCAGACGGTGCAGATTAGTCACTGTAGCACAAAGCGTGTGGGTGTGTTTGGTTGCATTCTCATCTCAATATAGTTGTTTCCTCTTTGTGTATTTTTGTTAACCTACTAGTGTGGACTCATGCACCCTTCATGCACTCTGCCAAACACCCAAAAGTGGGTCAAGAAGGGAACTTTTTCTCCCATCACGTGCACCCTTCATACGGAATTCACCTTCATACACCGTGCCTAACACTATTCGTGCTTCATATGGTTCATGTTTCATGGAGTACTGTAGCACCGTACTCTCCATGTGCTGTAGACCTACTTCTATTAACATTCATCTCACCGTTCATTCTCGACCGGACAGTCGAAAAAGCGGTATTACATATAGGAGTAGTTGACATGCGCACAACATCATTTGTTATCGTCATATCTTACTACACTAGCAACAAGATTTTCTAGTACTGACGTATGAACCACTGCACATGCCTAGTAGTAGGAGCACTGTGTATGCTCAAGTGACTGCCGTGTTTCGCACTCCTCCGCCGTAACAGTGGAAAGGTTTGCTGTAATCATTTTTTCTTCAGAAAAACAGTGGATACGATCTACCATGCGGATCCTCCTCTAGCCATGCGCTAAATTACTCACTTTCGCCGACGTGTGGGACAGCCAGCACCTGGGTCCACCAGCCATGCACTAAATTACTCCTTAGTAGAGTGATGGTAGACTAACCCGATCGAAGCGCCGCAGTAATGCCCAATGAGCCGTCAAATCACAAAACCCCCTCCTTTCCAGCAGTAAGTTGGACGGACGAAGCAACCATCATTTCACTCTTCTCTCTCAACTTCCTCTCTTGAAGAAAACCCCCACTCGCTTCGCTTCTCCCTCATTTCGTTCCTCCTTTCACTCTTCTCTCTCAGCTTCCTCTCTTGGATGGACGCTGGATCACCGGCATACGTGATGTCTATGGATCTGGCCAAAACCGTCGAGGCTCATGGTACGAAGAAGCGCAAGCACCCCGCCGAGACTACCGCAGACAAGCTCAAAGCCATCGCCCTGTCCAAGCCCACCTCTCCGGGATCCCTCATTAAGCAAGTGCAGGTAATGTCTCTTGTTGACAATCTTTTTCTCGATCTTGATCGTGTTTTTTCATCTAACATGCAGTACTAGTACTGGTAGTACAACTTTCTCGGTGATCTTGCATGTGATTTTAGTGTGCCAAATGATGGTTCTAAATTCCACTTTTGACCAAAACATGTGAGAGGTTGACACTGTTCCAAATTTCTTGTCTTAGATTTGTCTAGATACGGATGTATCTAATACTAAAATGTGACTTGATACATCCGTATCTAGACAAATCTAAGACAAGAATTTTGGGATGGAGGGAGTACTTTATGAACATCAATGCTACCTTTGAAGAGGGTATATTTGCCTCGGTAACTTGTGTTATGGACATTGCAAGTAATCCCTCTGCTCTCATGCCTTTGAAGACATGTTCTAGTGTCTTTGTTCACTCATTTCTGTGCGTATATGTAGTCATATATGGAGTATAATATCAAAAATCATCTTATATTTCTGAACGGAGGTAGTAATAAAATATGGTTTCTGTTTGAATTAGAACCAGGTCCGCGGTGGAGATGAAGTTCTCAATGTCATACCGTGTGAACTGGAAAACTTGGGGATGAGTTCTACTGCTAAACTACCCAGCTATTGTGTCCTTGTCCCTACGTGTCCTGAACTAGTGTTTTCTTGTAGCATTTTTTTCAGGCGTGTTCTTGAGGCTGTACTTGACCACAACAATTTCCTAGATGTGCCTCCGATTACGAAGGGTGTAGTTCTTGTAAAGCTTCCCAACAAATCTGATGTGGCCTATCTTCATCATCATGTTTATGAGTGGCAAGACCACTCTGTTAGGTTCTCCAAGGTTGACAAGATGGTGATGGTGCATGTAGACATCTCTCATGAAGTCCATGGCCTAGTCAGTTATGCGCGGTTCACCCCGTAGGTCAGTGGCAAAAATAGTCTGCAGAGTTTAATTAGTGCAACTTTGCTTGTCTGTAGTAAGTACTATTGTTCAGTACTTGATTTGTGTTTGTGAACCCTGTATTGTTTATTAGTACAGCTGCTTTTGGTGTGTGGTCAGTCCTGAGAACGGTCTATGTTAATGTCTGTCCACTCAATTCGGTCTGTATATTTTGAAGTATCTAGATCATATTTTTTGTGATGATGGTTTATCAATTATGGTTACACTCCAATATCTTTATGCATTGTAGGGTTTATCGCACCCACCAGGATTTCTAGTCCCATGGATGTTCGGTCCATATGATTTGTCACGACCTTTGGGTTGTCCTGCTTGTGGGAGTAGGAGGGGCCCCTGCATGCCAGCCGTAGTTGGACGATCAATCTTTTGTTTGGTACTTCAACATACTGATTTCCTGGTAAGGGTTCACTCGTGTGACATCAAGTAAATATTATTGATTTACTGTCTAAATCTTATTGATTTAATGTCATGTTTTCTTTCTTTTCCTGCAATTTTATGATGTAGGTTTTGCCATGTGACATTCACCACAGAATAAACCGTTTGGTTTGCTCTACAATCGCTATTTTTGCAGGTTTGACTTCCTATGTCATGTCAGTAACGAAGGCACTGTCCATCACTGATATTACTGGAAAAAATTGGATCAGTCTGTTGTCTGAGTACAACCTGAATCCCTATGATGAACTGCAGTTTGATTTAACAAAAACACCACAATTAGTCCTTCTCGCGTGTAGAAGAAATGAAGAAAAAGACTGGATCAAGGTCACGGATCATAGTCAAGTTAGAAAGCTGATAATAGAAGACTCGACACGATCGCCGCTGTCTCGCACATCGGTACTACCTTCAACAACGGATTGAGCACCGGCAGTTGCTCGAAGCACTGACAGTGGCAGCAGCTCAGTCTGATCTAGTTAACGATTGGGCACCGACCGCGTCAGCGGATCAGTCTGATCTACCGGAGGATCGGGCATCGACACCGACACCAGCTCTAGAAGGAGCACCATCTCCGGTAGCAACAGTGGCTTCGGCACCTGCACCAACACTTGCACTTGCATCTGCTCCATCCCGTGCAGTTGCACCAGCAACAGACTGGGCTGCAGTTCACACTTCATATACCAAAGTCCTTACGAAAACCGACATGTCCAGCTTCTTGGTAAGCATTGGCCTCCCAAGTGCTTCGTTCTTTTTTCTTTTCATGTTGTTTCACATGATTCATTGCGTTGATCTAACTATTTGGGTATGTATTCTTGTTTGCAAACAGAGAATTCCTAGAGCAACGAGGGAGTCGTTCAACAATCCGGGCGACCGCGGCCAAGTTTCTCTTACCATGGGCAGCCTTGGTGTGAATGAACTTGCTCAATATACCGTAAGTACAAAGGATGGTCGCATGATGGTTGATGGTAAAGGATGGTCAAGGTTCAAATCTAAATCATATCTAGCGGTAGGGGATGATGTCAAAATCGAACTTTCTCGGCAAGGAGAGCTGGTCCAAATCAACTTTGAAATTCTTCAGTAGCAGCACGCAACTACCGAACTGATCTATCCTCTGAGAGATTTTGATGTAATAATCTGGCATGGCGAAACAAGTGTCCTATGTGCATAAGTAGTACGACAGTATTATTTATCACATGGTATACCGTTCATAGAATTGCAACTCTGATTGCTGGTTAGGAACTGTCATTCGATTTCATTCCAATAGCTGCCGTGCGTTATTCAATTTTGTGTATTCGCCTTGCGACAACATCTAAAACCAGCTCCGTACGGATCGCTTGCAATATGAAAAGCGCTGAGGTAGAACACATGGGCCCCCAAACAAGCAGGGTGGGCCTGCGGCGCAAAGTCCAGAACCGTGAGCCTATCTGAGTATTATATTCTCAGCTGAACCCCCATAGAAAAAGCTGAACTCCCATAATGCCCGTGCGTTGCACGTAACATCAAGATGCATTTGTATGAATATTTTATCTTGTGAGAGAAAAGGATGAACAAGGGAAGGCCTTATTTGCAAATGTGGAGAGGTGTGTGGGTACCTTTTTGCAAAATTGCCATAATATCCTTCCTATCCGGTAGATATAAATCGGACGGCCTATATTGCAGGATGGCAGGCACACCATCATCACAAACTCATCTATACTATGTGAAAAACAACTCTGTTTTTTATAATTACTAGCAAGATGCCCATGCGTTGCATGGAACATCAAGATGCATTTGTATGAGTAGTTTATCTTGTGGGAGAAAAGGATGAGCGAGGGAAGGCCTTATTTGCAAATGTTGAGTCGGTGTGGGTATCTTTTTGCAAAATTTCCATTTTTCCTTCCTATACGTCAGATATAAATCGGACGGCTTATATTGCAGGATGGCAGGCACACCATCATCACCAACTTTGTTTTTTATAAGAGTAGAGATATATGTTATATATATTCCCCTTGATTTTTCTTATGTATAAAGTTGTGACATAAAATATTTGTATATTTCTTTACAGAGGGAGTATCTCTCTGTCAAAAAATATATTTATGTGTAACTAGTTACTCCTATCTTTCTACTTCCTTTCGCTGATATGTGGGGCAACTGGCAATGGGGTCCACGTGCCATATGCACAAATTAGAGTGCACAACTACACGGTAGACACACCCCGGTCGTTGCGCCGCAGTAATTCGCAATGAGCCGTGAAATCACAAACCCCCCTCCCTTTCCGGCTTTAACAGTAAGTTGGACGGACGAAGCGACAATATTTCACTGGGCCTGAATCCCCTTCTCCCTCGTCTGCTTGTTCAGAGAAAACCCCCTCTCAGCGATTCAATAGGGTTTTCTCATGGAGAACCAGGTACGAATTCTTCATCCATCCCCAATAAATCCAAGACCCTTGGTCGCAGGTAATCCTAGGATGGCAGCCGTCGCCGTTGATGCATTTTTCATCCTACTGAATCTAGTGTGTTTCATTCCCAGTTCCCAAAATGCGAGGACCCTACAGGTTTCTGCACCGTCGGCGAGACGCCACACTTGTTCCTTCTCATCCTAACACACCATTTTGAAACACGCACAGTATGTTCCTAGAATCCTCTTTTCTATCCAGGAGGGTGGGTTTTTTTTAACATGTTGTGTTCTCATATTATTTTTCTTGCAGTGTATTATTTGCTCTGCCAGAACACATGTACTCAAGATGCTCGGCCTTGCCATAACTAAATAGACTAGTTTAATGGTCACAGTGAAGACAAGCCATGGATATAAGTTCCGAGTTGGGTTCATGAACCAAAAAGATCGCTGTTTTTTTTATGGCCGAACTTGGATAAACTTTCTCAAGTGTTACGGACAGAAAGTTGGCGCACGAATGTTGATGGAAATAGCAGAACCTGGTCTCATCTTTGCTGCGATCTTCCACCGCGACGTCGTTCCAATCGTTCATCCATGTTAGTTTTGTATATGGTTCTTGCTTGTTGCCTCGATTACTTCTTAATCCACCTATTCTGTTCAACTAATCACAATTTAACTTTAGAAGTAGCAATGAATCTCTCACGAAGATGCTACTTCTAACTAATATTTTCTTATAATTGGTGGCACGTGTAGGTTTTTTCAGAGTTAAGCAGTCTGCTCGTTTGTTACTCTGTAATAACTCGGCTGTTACTGATGGCACTGAAGTTGACTGGATCGACATCCACAAGTTCCTACACTTTATTGATCGCCTTGAGGTCCTTGTGGGGCGTTTCAATGGTGGAAGGCCACGTGGGATATGTGTGCCACTGCTGCACTCATTGAACAAGTCCAACTGCGTCGAGAAACTTATGGTACGAGCTGTTTTCTGTTATATATGTTGTTCATACACTATTGCTTATACACAGTTTTACAGCTGTGATCTTCTTGAAACAGGAACTGCCCAGTTCTATTGTTCCTATACAGATGCCCGGCCATGGTCGGGTCAGACTTGCGCTTGGTCACAACATGATGTTTATGTCGACCTACTCAATTCCCCTTGGAGGTGAAAACATACTTTTTCATGGGTGGTCTCAAATAATGAAGGCTCGTCCATCTTGGAGAATAGGACAGAAGATTATGTTCATGCTTTTCCATGGCTCTAAAGCAAATACCCTGTTTATTAACCACATTGCGAGATGAAGCCGCTTTTAGAAGGTTGTGGATGCGCGGGGTGGCGGTCCTGGGGCTTGGCGGCCTCACACTTGGTTAACTGTAGGCAAAGTAGCACTGTTCGAGGCGTGCTTTGTACAGTTGAACCTATATAAGTACTCATACTGCTTTTAGCTTTGGTTGTTAAGTGCCCCTGCTGGTTTCAGTTAAGGTTGTGAAGTACTCCTGCTGCTTTTACAGTCTATCGTGTTTCTTGAGTCCTGTCTTCCTCCAGCCACCAAAACTAAACCAGCGCCGGCGGGGCCGCCTGCTTCCGCCTCCCAGGGCTGGCTGCGCTCAGCGCACGCATCACCGCCCCACCGTCTCCTAAATCGTTAACACTGACGTCCTCCGCGCGGTTTGGTGCGCTCGCTGCGGCGCCGCCCTCTCGCGTTGTTAACATGGTCAACAAACAACAAGAATCGGCAGAAGTACGTGGATAGGATGATAGTAGGGGCCCACCACGTCAGTGTATGGAAAAATGAAATACTTCCTCCTAGTGTTTTCCTGACATCTGGGACCCACGTCATTGTGAGCGTCTATAGTCAATAGACAAGAGAACAACACAAGATCGGCTGACACCTAGGACGTAGCTGCTCGAGCAGTATTTTTTTTTTGTTATTGTTGAGATGGAGCAGGGTCTGAACTGGGTTGTGGCCCGTCTAGCCCAGGCTAATATTTTATATTCACCATGTGACCAGCCCAACTATTTTTTCTTTGTAAAAATGAGCCCAATTTATTTTTTCTGAAGAATACCCAATTCAGGCCTACTTATTTTTCTACGCCCTGATGGGCTGCAACTCTTTCAAGACTCCTGCAAATCTTGAAAGTAATATGAAATGGGTTGTACACATAAAAACAGAAGATAAATTGGCAATTACTTTATAATTTTTTTAACATAAGCAGATTCCTATTTCACTGGGTATTAACCTAATTTAAATATATCTTCAAAGTACTTTAAATCTAGCTCGACATTTTGGTATTAAAAATAGTTTGGAACCCACAGAAATATGTGAAATTGGCCCTCGCGAACCAAAAAAACGACTGCAATAAATAGCATAAGAAGTTGCCATGAGCTATATAGAAATTATTAAAAAAAGAAGGAGTGGTCTAACTTGTGGGCCTGTTTAGTTGACGCATATGCAAGATTTTTTTAGTTATTATATACGTCAACAAACGATTCTAGCAGACGTAACCGTTGGATGCCAATCCAACGGCCATCTTGTTTCTTCAATCTCTGATCTTCTTGCTCCGACCGCCAAAGCAGCGTCGGCGGGACCGCCTGCTCCCGCCTCCCGTGGCCGGCTGTGCTACCGCGCAGGCCTCATCGCCCCTACTACTCCCACCGCTGGCCAGGGCATCCCTCTACTCACCCACACCCCCTGTTATTCTGCGGCAACGGCAGCCTCACACCACAGCCGAACCGGTGAACCCTCGTACTCCTCTCCGCGCGGGCTTCCACTGCCGCGTCTTCCCCGGCTCCGTGTCGTCCCCTTCCTAGGCCTCGCCGTCGTCCACCGCCCTGGTGCACTCGGCGTGGCGTGGTCAACATGGTCAAGGAACAACTTCCATCGGACGTGGACTATACGTGGAGAGGCTGACAGCTGGGTCCATGGCCGCAGCAAAGGAGTGCCTCCTTATTACGTGGAAAATAATTATTCCTCCACCTGATAGCAGGGACCCACCGGACGGGCCACCGTATTTCGCAAAAAAAATGTTTCCCCCATGTCTGCTGGGACCCACGAGCTACATCTTCACACGCAATGAAGTGCGTCCAGGCAAAAAAAAAAGAAGATTCGCCCCCCTGACTGCTGGGACCCACCAGATACATCTTCGCACGCAAGGAAGTGCATCCGAAATAAAAAGATTCGCCCCCCTGACTGTTGGGACCCACCAGCTACATCTTCGCATGCAAGGAAGTGCCTGACAGTCGGGACCCACCTGGTCGAAGCGTACGTAGCGTTGTCATTCTGGTCGCGAACGTGTACGTACATATATACTGGTCGATGTAGAGGCGTGCACGTGTCGTAGTAGAGGCGCGCACGTGTCGTAGTAGAGGCGCGCATGTAGCATGTACACGTACGAACATCGGCTAGTGTGCAAGAAAGAAAATACGGCCACGTATGTGTACATACGGGCGGGGTCTCGAACGCCTACTCACATATACGTATGGCCAGGGTTCGTGTACATGGTTGGGTCGGAATGGAGAAACAGTGTTGTCTCGTGTTCATGGGGAGCCAACCGGTTGGGTCGGAACGGAATGTGTGGTCGTGTTCATCGGGAGGGCTTGGACGGAACAAGCGATGGAAACGAGGCCTGGCGTACCGCAGAACGGAGGAAACGGCCTTGTGTTCGACCGGCCACATTAGAAATGGGATCCTGTTCATCGGGAGGGGTCTGGTGTATCGCAAAATGGACGAAACGGACCTCCTACGGTCGAAACGGGGGTCCTATTGATCGGCAGGGGTGTGGCGTACCGCAAAACGGACGAAATGGACTTGTGTTGGAGCACTACGGTCGAAACGGGGGTCTTGTTCATCGGCAAAATAGGACTCCACGGGATACTGTTCATCTCCACCGTCGACCTCCTCCAGCCTCCATGGGCTACTGTTCATCCACCGTCGACCTCCTCCAGCCTCCACCTACGACTGTTCATCCACGAGCTCCTGTTCATCCAGCCTCCACGCGCTACTCCACGCGCTACTGTTCAACCACCCCTCTCCACGGGCTCCTGTTCAACCACCCCTCCACGGGCTACTGTTCATCCACCCCTCCATTATCTACTATTCATCCAGCCCTCCACAGGGTCGTCCTGTTCATCCAGCCCTCCACGGGGCTCGATCGATCGGGGTCCTATTCATCCAGAGGCAACGCCAGGGGTCCTGTTCATCCACTCCCACGGCTTACTGTTCATCCAACCCCCCCCCCCCCGCAATGCTCACTGTTCATCCGGAGAGGCAGCATCGATCGGGTTCAGTTAGCAGCAGTAGCGAAGGAATCGATCGCTCGGGTTCAGTAACGCGTAGCCGGCAGTGCAATCGCTCGGGTTCAGTTAGAGCCCAACGCCTTGCTCGGGTTTAGTTAGAGCCAACGCCTCACACACATGCGCATACGTGTACGAGAGAAACGCGCATTTCTCGGCCCCCGACCTCCCACCGTAACCGGGAACTCCCTAAAATTTTCCTCCCCCTCGCTTCTACCATGGTTTTTTCCGTCATGGACGGCCCAAAGAAAGTCTCCGGCCCGCCCAGGACGAAAAGCCCATTTCGTGTCATGATTTTTTGTCATAGAAGTAGGAGCACACCACATCTATGATGATACCGGGTTTTGTCATAATTATCTTCATAGAAGTGTCATATGTATGACAGAAAATTTTTTGTTCGGCCCAAAATGTCATGGATGTGTCTTTTTTTGTAGTGTATAGTGGGTACCTCAGGATCACCAAGTTTCTTAGGTATTCCACCCTTAAATGTATAGTTAGCAAGCATGGTGGAGATTTCGGCTTCAGGTATCTTTCTTTTATTTGTAATGATATCTTTCATGTACTTAGCATAAGGGTTCATCTTAAGCATATCGGTTAGGCGCATCGCCAAAAGATAGGTCTAATCATTTCAGCAAAGCGCTCAAAGTCCTCATCATCCTTTTTCTTGGATGGTTTAGGAGGGAACAACATGGGCTTCTGAACCCATGGTTCTCTTTCTCTACCATGCTTCCTAGCAACTAAGTCTCTCTTATCATATCATTGATTCTTTGATTGTGGGTTATCAAGATCAACAACAGGTTCAATTTCTATATCGTTGTTATTGCTATGTTGAGCATCTTCATGAACATCATTATTAGCATTATCACTAGGATCATGTTCATCACCAGATTGTGTTTCAGCATCAGAGATAGAAATATCCTCAGGATTTTTCTCAGGTGTTTCTACATTAGGTTCACTAGAACCATGCAAAGTCATATAGTTTTTCTTTTTCTTCTTTTTAGAAGAACCAGGAGCATGTAAATTACTTCTCTAAGAATCTTGCTCAATTCTCTTAGGGTGGCCTTTAGGATAGAATGGTTCCTGAGTCATTTTACCAGTTCTAGTAGCCACTCTAACAACAAAATCATGTTTATTATTTAATTCATGTAGCAAATCACTCTGAGCCTTAAGTACTTCTTCTACTTGTGTGGTAACCATAGAAGCATGTTTACTAGTGAGTTTAAGTTCACCCTTAACTCTAGACATATAATCACTCAAGCGTCCAATCATATAATAATTAATTTTCAATTGTCTACTAACATAATCATTGAAATTTTCTTGGTGAGCCATAAAATCATCAAATTCATCTAAGCATCGGCTAGCAAACTTAGTAGACGGGATTTCAACTTTATCATATCTATAAAGAGAGTTTACATTCACTACCTGTGTTGGGTTATCAAGACCTTGTATTTCTTTAGGTGGTATATTGAGGCCATGTATTTCTTCAACATGAGGTAGATTTTTAGCATCTTCAGCTTTAATACCTGTCTCCTTCATAGATTTCTTTGCCTCTTGCATATCTTCAGGACTGAGAAATAGAACAGCTCTTTTCTTCGGAGTTGGCTTGGGAGTCGACTCATGAAGTGTCCAATTATTTTCATTTGCCAACATATTATTTAATAGCAATTCAGCTTGGTCAGCTGTCCTGTCCTTGAAAACATAGCCAACACAACTATCCAGGTGGTCCTTGGAAGCATTAGTTAGTCCATTATAAAAGATATCAAGTATTTCCTTTTTCTTAAGAGGATGATCAGGAAAAGCATTAAGTAACCGGAGAAGCCTCCCCCAAGCTTGTGGGAGACTCTCTTCTTCGATATGCACAAAATTATATATCTCCCTTAAAGCAGCTTGTTTCTTATGAGCTGGGAAATATTTAGCGGAGAAGTAATAAATCATATCCTCAGGACTACGCACACAACTAGGATCAAGAGTGTAGCGACCAAACCTCAAACAATCTGATCTCTGTGCATCAGTGTCATCCCTAGATCGGTAATGCTGACACACACAGTACTCAAGCATTTATAACAGAGTAGCAATCACACACTTATTACATCGAATGTCTCAAAAGAGATCTTATTACAACAAATATGGCTTAAGGCCATCTAAAAACGATAATAGTGGAAGGCTTGCAAGATAAAGTGAGTCCATCAACTCCAACTGCATAGGTGAGTGAAAGATCACGACCTAAGGCACCTTACTCGTCGTCTGAAAAGTTTGCAACATGAAGGTTGCAGCCCGAAACGGGTCAGCACATGGAATCACTACTTGGAAAACCCTTACTAGTAGCACTGTTTTTTTTGCTATTAGTAGCGCCTGCAGGCGCGCTACTGCTACGGCGCTACAGCTATTTTGTAGCCGTAGCGCTTGTTTAGGCCATCGCTACTAGTAGCACGCCTCTGGGAAGCGCTACTGGTAAATGAGCGCTGCTGGTAATATTTTGGCCCGCGCCACTGCTAAAGTTAATGTTTTTTTTTCATATTTTGGCACTGTACATGTTTAAACAGATATATCTTTTATACAATAACAACTCATCATGAACTAGTCTGTTTAAATAGCATATTCATTACCACAAGTCATCACCACCAAACAATGTTCGTCAATGAGACATCATATATATAACAAGTTGGTCACTAGTCATAATCACAACTCCTCATCCTCCTCATCAACTCTAACACATTGTAGCACATAATAACACATTCTACCTAGGACCTACTCTTCTCATAGGACCTACTCTACCCTCACTTAGGTAAAATATCATCAAACAAGATAGGCATTGACTCTTCATTAAGGAAACTAGACTCTCCATAATGAAGAACGGAGATCATGCTGTCTCCAAGTCTTGGCCTACGCAAAATGTTGCTTCCAAGTACCACTCTACGATGGTTGAAACATTTTTTCCAATCATTTATTATCATTCCTTCCTTGCTTTTACAAATCCGGTATGGATATGAGTGATGTGGATACTGCGGCTGACCTGGCCGTGGTGGCCGTAAGCTTATAACATCAACGCGACCTCTTGGCAACATCAGATGAGGCACACAATCCATTGGGATTTTCTGTTCAAAAACATAGTAATAACTTTGTAGTTAGCAATGTAGTTTAGTTTTAAAAGAATTTATGCAAAAGATGCACGGATGTCGTAATAGTAGAAAATCTTACCATGCTATCTCCATTGATATTACCGTAGCACACCGCGTGCACTAGTGGCACATATTGACCATAATTTTGAGGAATTCGATAATAGACATTGTAATTCTCAAGATCAGTAAAAAAATGCGATAAGACCATCTTTCTCCTTATAAGTTAATTGTGCTTCATCATTGTAGTAGTAGGTTCTGTCTACCATCTTCTGTACATTTTTTGAAGAATGAAAATAAGTTGTCAATGGAAATAAGCTATTAAATATTTTGAATTAAACAATATAAATTAGTTAATAAATATGTTTGAGAAACTCGCACATCGGGAGAACTGGAAGCGTGTCAACAAGGACCCAAATGGTCATATTCTTTTCGTCGATGTCAGGATCACCAAGATGTCAGGATCACCAAGATGGGTCCTTATTTGAATTATCTTTGTCTCCATGCTTTCATGATCTTCAAAACACATCTTCTCCAAGACATAGCGTCTTGCATGGCTTCGGATAATCTAGTCGAATTTTAAAAGACGGAAATTACACGGTGAAGAAGCAGAGAAGTCGTGCAAAAATAACAAAAAACACTTGTCATCGTTGTGCACCGTATCAACATCGAAGGTCTCTTGGAGCTTGATGTTGAAGCGCCGACCTTCTACCAGGTGAGGCCTGTCGCACGGACCGCGCTCATCTTCGCAGTAATCGCACATAGCGAATTCCCTTTCGTCATCACACATTTCCTAATAGGTAATTAATAATCCATCATCGAATACATATATAGTAGTTTGTAGCAAAGATCATCATATGACAACTAGAACACCTAAAATTTGTAGTTTGTAGTAGTTTGTAGCAAAGATCATCATCGAACCTAGTTTATAGCAAAGATCATCATATAATCCATCATCGAATACATATATAGTAGTTTGTAGCACAAACCACGCTCATCTTTTGCATTCAATGAGCAAATAACTAAAAGGTAATTAATAATCCATCATCGAATACATATATAGTAGTTTGTAGCAAAGATCATCATATAATATCACTAATATATCTCGAATAATAGCTCCTCTAGGTTCAGTGGGCCGTAGTCGATACCCAAAGAGAAGGAACCATCACAGGATCATAGCTCCGGTGAGATCCCCAAAGAATCTGCCAGGTATTGGAGAACCCGCCGTTCACTAACGAAACCAAGTAGCGATGGACGTGCGCGTTCTCCTCCGTGACACGGTGTTGTACCACCTGTGCGGGGGACTCAAGCCTCTGCACCGATGTAGGCCCACGTGACCGCCACCAAAGAAGCTCCGGGTCGATGATGGGCTGGCTCCTCACTAAGCTGCGCTTACCAGAAGGTAGCACAACCCAGTACTAGCCCGGCGGAGCCCAGTCCCGGACATGGCCCCTCTGCTCAAGCAGGAGTCCTCTGCCGAGTCGACGACGAGGATGCGAGATAGGCATCATTGACGTCGATAACAAAATGCTTAATTATGAAAACAAAATTAATAAACACTTAGCAAAATTTGGCATGACCTTTGCTAAAAGCAGGACATATCGAGCGCCTGAAATTTACAACAATTTAAGCGAATCAACATTTCTGGCAAAACATAAGCCACTCGGTTAAACAACTAATATTGTGACATCTTCAAAATATGACATATATCCACTTCAAATTTGCATATAATAGGAATAATTGTTTTTACTAAAAAATTTACAACAAATGTGATAGTTCAAAATATGATCCTAAGATTAACTAGCTAGGGTTCATACTACATTATTCTAAGATTAAACAACTAAAATTAAACACCTAAGATTAAACAACTAAGATAAAAAAACCTACATTATCCTAAGATTCATACTACATTATCCTAAGATTAACTAGCAACTAGGTTTCATACTATATACATTTTCCTATGATTAAACAACTAAGACTAGGGAGGAGGAGGAAGGAGGGAGGAGGATGTACCTCTCGGTGGAGGAGGACCGGCGTGGGAGGAGGCCGACGCGGGGGAGGAGGCCGACGCAGGGGAGGGCGAGCAGCGGGGAGGAGGGCCGGCACGGGCGAGGGAAGCCGACGCAGGGAGGAGGGCCGACGCGGGGGATGTCAGCGTGCGCGGGGGGGGGGGGGGGGGGTTGACGGCGACGCGTGGGGGGATTGAGGGGGGAGTGGAGTGTGTGAGTGAGCTGATGAGGCCGGCCGGGGGAGGGAGTGGGCTTAACAGCAGCGCGGGTAACGGGCCAGCGCTACTGCTAAGCCCACTAGTTGTAGCGCCAGCGCACATCACACGCTATAGCTAACTGGCCTGCCCTTTTGGCACCGGCGGCCTGCTAAGCAGCAGCGCGACCCGTTTTGGCCGGCGCTACTGGTACATACCAGTAGCGTGGGTGCCCAAACAAGCGCTACTGCTAAAATTCTATGTATAAGCATTTTCCTAGTAGTGAATATGCTGGCAATGTAACACATAGAGTAAAGAACAAAATAATTGCTATCACTACATGCAATATGGCTGGTGGAAAGCTCTATGGTTACAGTTTTGCATAAAGCCAATTTTTCCCTACAACAAAGGAATTAGTTTTATTTAACTATCATGGTGGTTGTTAAACATTGAGAAGGTTTCCCCAACTCAATCCCAATTAAACCCAATCAAATTATATTAAGAGTGTTGAGATCAACATGATAATCCAAGAACCAGACACTCAAGATGTACTTAACCGGGGACACGACTAACTATGTTAGTTTGTACACTCTACAGAGGTTTGCGCACTTTTTCCCACAAGACTCAATCTCCTCCGTTGGATTTCTCGCACTACATGGTGTCTGAGAAATGGATGACCGAGACATAGTCTTTCAAAAACAATCACTCTTTACTCCGGATGGACAGTTACACCTAGTTTCCCCTACATGTGCTATCCCACCACTGAAAGAGGTCATGCAACTTAATCAACTATGCTAGAGCCCATAATAGCTTGTGGCTGCACACGGATGTTTCTAGCATGAATAATCTTATGATCCCTTTGAGCCTGTGTGGCAGTCCATAGGATAATCACACGGTAACCCCGGGATTTCCAAAAAAACAGGCATCACTTGGTTCCCAGGTGCCTCAATCCACCCAGATGTGTATTTAAGTAGACACCTTAAGTTAACCATTAATTAACAATACTCACATATGTCATGGATACACTCACCCAATCCACGTCTACTAACATAGCATAGCAATATAACCAGTACGTAGAAGTAACTCCCAAAGGTTTGATAATAAACAGGTAAATAGGTACTACCTCATCTACTTCCCAAAACCCAGATATTAATCAGATCCTAATCATGCATTGTGTGAGGATTGATTTAATGCAATAAAACTGGGTAGTAAAGAGGTATGATCAAAGTGTTACTTGCCTTGCTGTTGATCCGCAAAACCTAGAGACTCGTAGTAGCACGCTTCGCACTCCGGGTACTCTATCACAAACAAACAAGCATACAATAAGCACTCAACTAGAAGCACAGGCAAAACTCAAATAAGAGATCTAACCAGAAAGTTCAACTTAAGAACTCCGGTTTGCAAGAAGAATCAAACCAAACGAAGCAACAAAACTCAAACTGCGAGAGAAACAAGATCCGTTTACTAATCTGGACTATGGTCAAATTTTATAGTACCAAAATCTTGTTCAAGTTGGTTAAACAAAAAGAGTTCTTGGAAAGGAAGATCTAGGCGCTTGAATCGCCTGATTTCGGATAAACGAGCGAAAATACAAACTAAAACTAAGATATGGGCAGAAATCACGATCGAAAATAATTGTGGAAAAACCATGGAAAAAGAAAACTGACGAACTGGCTAATGAACAAACATTCACTGTCTGCGGCTAACGGGTGAACAACGTTCGTTAAAACAAACAAACGAGCGGACACTCGCCAAATAACTAAAACGAAAAAAATGAACCGATCTAATCTAAAAAAACGAACCCGGTTTTTTTTAAAAAAACTGAGGTTTTTACCTAAAAACCCAAAAAAAACGGTGGCGGACCGAATCGGCGGCGGCTCTGGCAACGAGGCGGCGACTCTGGCGACCCGTTGCAGGGCGGGGCAAGGGCGGCGTGCGGCGCGGGGCGAGGGGCGGCGGCGGTGCAAGCTGGCGGTGGCGGCGAGCAAGCAGCAGCAGTGGCGGCGGTGGCGGCTTGGTGGCGGGCTGCGGTGGCGGGGCTGGCGAGGGGAGGTGGGGCTGCGGGGCTCGATATTTAAGGGTGGAAGAAGAAAGGCAGTCACGACTCCGACTTGGGGAGGGGGTCGGGCGGCGATGGCGCGAGCTCGGACTCCCTCGGGAGTCCGGCGAGGGCACGGCGGGGCGAGGCGGTGGCCAGCTGGGCCGGCTCGGTATTCGGCCCGGTCGGTCCGAAGTGAACTCATTTTTTTAAAAACAATTTCCGCCAAAACTAAGCAAATCCTAGAAAAAAAATCTAAAAATGCCAAAACAAATTTTCACTGGCTAACTAAAATATTTGGAACAAGATGAACATTTTCTTGGCCTAGAAATGCAATTTTGAAAACGTGCAATTTTTCTAATTCAAATAAAATTGCAATAAAACTCCAAATACAAAACTTATTTGATTTTAATATTTTTCCTCTAGTATTTCATTTATTTTGGGAAAGTCATTTTATTCCCTCTCTTTTATTTTGTAAACAAAATATACACAGAGAAAAATAATTAAAACCAAAAGATCCTTTTTTCAAAATTTGAGAAAACTCAAATATGAAAATAACGAAATCCCCAAGTCTCTCCGCGGGTCCTTGAGTTGCGTAGAATTTCGAGGATCAACCAAAATGCAAGAAAATATGAAAATTTGGGATGTTACAAACCTACCCCGCTTAAGATGAATCTCGCCCTCGAGATTCGGGTTGGCTAGAAAATAGGAGTGGGTGGTCCTTCCGCAGATCCTCCTCTCGTTCCCAAGCTGCTTCCTCCTCGGTATGGTGGCTCCACTGAACTTTGCAAAACTTGATCACCTTGCTGCGTGTGACTCAGCTGGCAAACTCGAGGATCTTGACTAGTTTCTCCTCGTAGATTAAATCACTATCCAACTGAATTGCTTCCAGTGGCACTGTATCTCTCAGACGAATTTCAGCCATCTCCGCGTGGCACTTCTTCAACTGGGAAACTTGGAACACATCGTGAACTCCTGACAATCCTTTAGGTAATTTCAATTTGTAAGCAACTTCTCCCATACGTTCCTAAACTTTGTAGGGTCCCACAAAACATGGTGCTAACTTTCCCTTGACACCAGAATGTTTAACTCCTCGAAGTGGGGATACACGAAGATATACTCTGTCTCCAACATCGTAAACTGTCTCCTTGCGTTTTGAATCTACATTGCTCTTTTGCCTGGACTGGGCTACCTTGAGCCTATCGCGAATAATCTTAACCATCTCTTTCGACTACTTAATCAAATCTGGTCCAAACAACTGACAATCTCCTACTTCGTCCCACAATAACGTTGTCCTGCACCTCCTTTCGTACAAGGCTTCGAAACGGGCCATCTTCAAACTGGCTTGATAGCTGCTGTTGTAAGAGAACTCTGCATATGGAAATTTGTCGTCCCAACTAGATCCATAGTCTATCGCACAAGCTCTCAACATGTCCTCCAGAATCTGATTGACCCTCTCGGTCTGTCCATCAGTCTGTGGATGAAAGGTTGTACTGAACTCTAGCCTGGTACCCAAAGTTTCGTGCAACTGATTCCAGAACTTTGAGGTAAACTAGGTTCCTCTATCTGATACAATGGTCCTCGGAACTCCATGCAGACATACGATCTTAGTCATATATATCTTTGCCAACTTAGCACTAGTGTAAGTGGTCTTCACTGGGATGAAATGAGCTACCTTCGTCAACCGATCGACTACAACCCATATCGAGTCATAGCCTGAACGAGTCCTGGGCAACCCCGTGATAAAGTCCATGCCTAGCTTATCCCACTTCCATTCGGGTATCAGCAACGGATGTAGCAGTCCTGCTGGCTTCTGATGCTCTGCCTTCACTCTCTGACAAACATCACAAGCTGCTACATACTCCACAATATACTTCTTCATTCCGGTCCACCAGAAACTGTCCGTCAAATCCAGAGACATCTTGGTGTTTCCTGGGTGAATCGGATACGGTGAATCGTGGGCCTCCTGCAGAATCAACTTCCTGATCTCTGGGTCATTAGGCACACATACGCGGTCCTCAAACCATAAGGTATTGTGTTCATCCTCACGAAATCCCTTAGCTTTTCCCTTGCTCATTCTTCCCTTTATCTCACCAATCTCTTTGTCGGACTTCTGAGCTTATTTGATCTTATTCATCAATGTAGAATGAATCTCCAATGCTTCTACATAGCCCCGCAGAACTATTTCCAATCATAGCTCGCGAAGATCCTCTGCTAACTCCTTAGGTAACTCTATGGTCATGAGTGTATTAACATGGCTCTTGCGACTCAACGCATCGGGCTACTATGTTAGCCTTTCTGGGGTGATAATGCAACTTCATATCATAATCCTTGATGAGTTCCAACCATCTCCCTGCCTGAGATCCAACTCCTTCTGCGTGAAGATTTACTTCAAACTATTGTGATCCATGTACACCTCATAGTGATTTCCGATGAGAAAATGTCTCCATGTCTTCAAGGCATGCACTACGGCTGCTAACTCCAAATCGTGTGTAGCATAATTTAGCTCATAGGGTTTAAGCTGTCGTGAGGCATATGAAACAACTCCTCCATTTTGCATATGCACTGCTCCAAGTCCTCGACGTGAAGCATCGCAATACACCTAATAATCCTTGCGTTGATCTGGAAGAATCAACACTGGAGCTGTAACCAAGCGTTTCTTCAACTCCTGAAAACTGGCCTCACATTCCTCAGTCCATTTGAACTTGGTGTCCTTCTTCAACAACTCCGGCATGGGCTTTGCAATCTTGGAGAAAATCTCAATGAACCTCCTGTAGTATCCGGCGAGTCCCAGAAAACTTCGGATCTCTCCAACTGACGTCGGTGCTTCCCAATTTGTCATGTTGATAACCTTAGTAGGGCCTACTGCTATTCCTTCTCTGGATATAACATGTCCGGGGAATCCAACTTCCTTCAACCAAAATTCACACTTGCTAAAAATTGGCATATAGCTGATGTTCTCTGAGTTTTCCAAGTACCAAACGCAAATGCTCCTTATGCTCCTCTTCATTCTTTGAATAAACCAGAATATCATCAATGAACACCACGACGAACTTATCCAAGAACTCCATAAATACTTTGTTCATCATGTTCATGAAATAGGCAGGCACGTTAGTCAGGCCAAATGACATAACTGTATACTCACATAGCCCATACCTTGTGGTAAAATCCGTCTTCGGTATATCCTGCTCACGAATCATCAGCTGGTGGTATCCTGATCGCAGATCAATCTTGGAAAATACTTTAGCTCCTTGCAACTGGTCAAACAAATCATTGATCATCGATAGTGGGTACTTATTTTTGATCGTCACCTCATTCAATCCATGATAATCAACAACCATCCTCAACTATCCATACTTCTTCTCCACTAGAAGCACTGGTGATCCCCAAGGTGACGAACTTGGGCGAATATAGCCTTTATCCATTAACTCCTTAATCTATTTCTTAATTTCCTCCAAATCCTTTGCGGGCATCCTGTACAGTCTCTTAGATATTGGCCCTATGCCTAGCAAAAGCTCAATCAAAAACTCAATGTCTCTATCCAGTGGCATGCGGGGCCCAAATATAAGTATTCCAGCAAGTGACTACTACATCATACGGGGCAAAATATAAGTCTTTCTAAAGATTCCAGCAAGTGACTACTACATACGGGGCAAAATGAGTGAATCTACACTCTAAACTATGTCTACATACATATGTATGCTGTATTCCATTTGAAATAGTATCTAAAAAGGCTTATACTCCCTCCATCCTTAAAAGAGTGTACTTCCAACTTTGTTGGAAAGTCAAACTTTTTTATGTTTGATCGTATTTATATAAAAATAGACCAACATTTATGCCATCAAATTAGGCATTAGATTCGTGATAAAATATATTTTTGTCATATAACCATTTGGTTTCGCAAGCATTAATATATTTTTGTACAAACTCAGTCAAACTTTGAGATAGTTTGACCCTCCAAGAAAGTTGGAAGTACACTCTTTGAAGGACGGACGGAGTATATATGAACGGAGGGAGTATATGGCATTTTTATTCCAGTCGTAACGTTTTCACTGTGAGGTGGGGCCGCAATTGAGCAAACCCACCCCGCCCACCGGGCGTCGGCCGAGTTTAGAATTAGAATAGAGAAACGAGGGAGGAGAGCTAGCTGTAGTCCGGACGCTGTTGTCAGATGGGACTCGTCTTCGTAGAATAGGAGTACCGAGCACTCGTGCCTCTTTTTTTTTGAGGGAAAATTTAGTCGTATGTCTAGTACCACTAGTTGGGTGCGTTCGACCTATAGCTGTCATCACTTTAAATCTCCTTTTCAAACCGTGGCTATGCTTCACAATACATATTTTTTCACACGTTTATCCTCCTATATGTACTCCTAGGCTATTTCCACGTGCTCCCATTCGCGGACATGTGGGACATACAACATCTGGGTCGTATTGCATGCATGACTCGGAGCATATGCCGGGGTACTTTACATTTCAGACCTCACGAATTACATGCAAACCCCCCGCAGAAGAATAAATTAATGAATGAATTACTACATGAAACTGGATTATTTTCGTGGAAACCGGAGCACGTTCATTAAATTTTGGACATAACATGTTTATAAAAAATGACCAGACCTAAACCAGTCTAAGGGCCTCTTTGATTTTTCCCACAAAAAAAGGGCCTCTTTGATTCGCAGGATACTGAAAACACAGGAATGGGGAAAGTATGATGGCGATGAACCGAGACGAGGAGAACTCTAACTCAGTTAGAGGTTAGAGTTAGATTCTAAACCTAAACTAACTCTAAACCAAAGAGGTGTATGGATGGCAGGGTTAGATTGACAATAAATGCTCTATCTCAATCATTTGACTACTTTGGACCCTATTTCCTGCCGGATTTGTGGCCGGATCTTCTTTGGCCTCCTGCCGCTCACAATTGACATAAACGAACCATCTATACAAATCAAGCATGCAAAACATGATAATTTTTACTTTTTCCAAACAAATGAGATATCCCACTTAAATAAAAAAACACTTCATGAAACAAACAATGAGCTAACTCATCAAGGAAGTCATTAACGATAGGGAGGGAGCCCGGAGCCCCTCACGCACCGAGGGAGGAGTTCGCCATTGTCGCTCTGGAGGAAGGCTCCGTAGAGCCTAAGCCCCGGGTACCCCTCCGACGCCAGCCCTTAGGAGTTGAGGTCGACACCGGCATGGGTAGCAGGGCCACTTGCCACCGACTGGGAACATAATCTTTTGTCCTCTAGAAATAAGGCAATCCTGTAACTAACATACCTAGAAAGGTGAACTGAATCTTTGGGCCTCTAGAAATAATGCAAGCCTGAAACTGAAATACCTAGAAAGGTGAACCGAATCTTTGGGCCTCTAGAAATAATGCAAGCCTGAAAGTGAAATACCTAGAAAGGTGAACTGAATCTTTGGGCCTCTAGAAATAATGTAAGCCTAAAATTGAAATACCTAGAAAGGTGAACTGAATCTTTGGGCCTCTAGAAATAATGCAAGCCTGAAATTGAAATACCTAGAAAGGTGACCTAAATCTTTGGGCCTCTAGAAAGATTTATTACCTCCTTAAGTAGCATCAAACAATTCCATGCGTGCACCCCAAATCTATACCAAGTTTGATCATGATCTACTTTTCCAAATCAGAATTAGCGCTAGAGCAAGCAAAATCAATGATATGGCAGTGAGACAGAGAAGGAACTAACAAACTCACCCCTCTCGCGACCTCCCTGGTAGATGCGCCGCCGCCGCGCACGACAGAGGGAGAAAAATGACTGGTGAAGGGGGAGCGAGGCGACCATCGAAGGCCGGTGGGAGAGGGCGGCCAGAGTAGGGCGGCGGAGGCCGGAAGGAGAGGGCGGCCGGAGGAGAGAGAGAGTGAGCGGTAGTTGGGCGGGCGGCCCTATGGGGAACAGAGAGGAGTCGTGCGAGAGGGGGGAGGGAGCGATCTGGTGCGGGCAGGGGAGATTTTTTTAGTTCCCTTTTAGTGGGCCCGAGGATAAATAACCCAATTAGAACCTCACCACCGGGCTAGTTTTTAGCTGGGTTAGAGCAAACTAGCTCAAACTAACCCCTCTTGTTTCGATAATTTGAGGCTATTTCAACCCAAACTAGCTCTAACTTAGGGATCCAAACAAAGAGGAGTGTTACTGTACATGCTACAGTGTGGACTGTAGCACATTGTTTTTTATGGCCATATCACCATATGGTTTTCTACTGCTAGTTCAATGGGCTACCATGGTTCGCACTGCTGGTTCACTGGGCTATCGTGGTTCGCACACCTCCGACCTGAGTAGTACATAGTATAGTACTACTCCGACTTGTGGGAGAGCCAGCATCCGGGTCGACGTGTCATGCACCAGATTAAAGCGCGGAACGGAAGGGGGGCATCACCCCGGTCGGAGCGCCAGTAATTCATGACTATAGTGAGTGGTCATATCACAAGTCTTTCCAGCAGTAACGCGCCGTCAAATTGCACAGCCCCACTCGCTCACCCTCCTCGCCTCTCTGTCAAATAGCCTGCCCGAAAACTGCCGCGCGTACTGCCCAGGAAAAGCCCCGCCCTCAACTTTTAACTACGCGAAAATAGTTCGAGCTTGTTCATTCTATATAAATAAAGTACTTACTGTATGTTTATTCACCCGTGGGGTTGTTCAATGAATGGAGGGGCGGGGAGCACAAGTGAACAGTACTGTAGTACTACTAGTAGTAAGTAGGAGTCGTACAGTAGTCACCTTAAATAGAGAGTTTCTTTTCTTTAATGCCACGTACACAAATTGAAACGCTTGTTATGGAGAGAAAAAAGATAATCACTCCACTATATATGGACGCAGGGGTCTGAGCGCTTGCTTTACTAGGGTTTCTCTCTTCATTCTCTCATCATCTCCAGATATAAACAAGATAGCGGTAGCGACATTTTCTCTCTGCTCACCGCTGGTCACAGATCCGGCCGGATCCCTTCGGCCGGTGTGTGTACAGGACTAAAAGGTGCACCGTTCATGCGGTCATCGCTGCCGAGGGAGGAAACCCACAACTGCTAGAGGGGCCCGATCCTCTGCCCGTGCCGTTCTCTCCGACACAGCGCCGGCTCGGGAGGTCCTCCGACCCTTCTTCCTCCCTGCCGCGTATTGTCCATAGATCCGACCTGCCGCCGCCGATATCTCAACGACCGTCAGGTATATGTTCTTCGAAAGCGGCCTTGCTCTACTGCCCCAGCTCCCCACATGTCTGCATGTGCATCTTTTTCTACTCCCATCAGCTCTTCCAAATCCACCTAAACTTTTAGTATTATTAGAGGTAAAGCTACTTCATGCATTCGAATCTAGGGCTTGTTCAAACAGCAAAGAAAGGGGGGAAAGTTGTAGTATGAATCTAGGACTTGATTCAAAGAGGAAATAAGATGGTGAAAGTAGTAGAGACCGGATGCCCAACCCGTCTCTTGGTTGAAAAGGGAAATAATGGGAAAACGCAGTACAAACGGGATAAGGAACAAATCTATTATTGGTTGAAAAAAGGATAGAAAGTGGCGGCTGGTGGACAAGTCAACAGAGTATGTCCAGGATTAGATTTCCTGCCATCACATAGTAAAAGGACTCCAGGATTAGATTTGCTGCCCTCGCATAGTAAAAGGTCTCAGGATTAGATTTGCTGCCCTCACATAGTAAAAGGTCTCAATATTAGATTTGCTGCCTTCACATAGTAAAAGGTCTCCAAGATTAGATTTGCTGCCCTCACATAGTAAAAGGTCTCCAGGATTAGATTTGCTGCCCTCACATAGTAAAAGGTCTCCATGATTAGATTTGATGCCCTCACATAGTACAAGGTTTCCAGGATTAGGTTTGCTGCCCTCACATAGTACAAGGTTTCCAGGATTAGGTTTGCTGCCCTCACATGGCATGAACAAACTCGGCATCACCACTTTATGCCTCCTTGTAGGTACATTGTGCTGATGCATCCACTGCCGCATGTCCTTATACCAACCTTTTGCTGTTGTTAATGTAAGGGCACATGTAAAATGAAGCGATCACACTGTTACCTTAGGGACATGTCTAACCAGTGTTATTGTTAATCTAATGCCTCCAGTGATAAGACACAATTATACTGTGATACAAATGGCACTCCTGCTGTTTTCCCTAGTATGATAAGTAAGTTGCTCCTTTACGCTACAGAGTGTCCTGGTGTCCCCACGGTCCCATGCCCTTAAACCAACTCTTTAGCTGTTGTTGATTTACGGTGTCTGGTAAACAAGCAATTCCACCATTAAAGTAATCCCATATTTGAGGAATCTCATTGTTGATCGTATTGCTTCTTGTAACATGAAGCATTGCTGACGTTTTAAAATTTCTACTGTCCTTGCATGATTGCCATGAACATAATTAAGATGCTTTTTTCATTTTGTATATGTTTCGTATATTCTTATTGACCAGCAACTATTTACTTTCTATCTTTTTGTGCAAATAGGGATATCCATTTCACCTTGTTGCTATTGTGACCTTTTGGTGAACTGCACAAAACACTATTTTTGCAATGAGTGTCTTGTGCAGTTCAACTAAAATGTCACGTGGGCAACATCTCTCAATTTTGGTGGAACTGCACAAAATGGTGATTGGAGTTTCCAAAATCTCCGTCAAGTTATGTCGGTAATCTCGTGCAACATTTTATTAGCCTTTGCAAGATGGAGCCGTCACTGTCACCACAATGGCACTTTATTTTAGTGGAACTGCACAAAAGGATAGGAAAATTATAGTTGCACCTTACATGAGCCGGACAACCAACCTTAATGTTCCTCAATTTTAGTGCAACTACTAAAGAAGAACCTGCCAGCTCACAAGAGCAAGTACTTCTTGCTAGCTGAATGATGCAATCTTTGCTTCATTTTAGGTGAACTGCAGAAAAAGGCGCATGAATTGAATCATGGAACTGCAGGCAGACCTCATCCAAGTAGAGCTGGAGGTTGAGTTCAAGGAGGCCGCTATTAAAGTGAAATCATGATCTCCTGTCTCCTTGTTTGTGCTGTGCAAACATGCTGTGCAAACAGGAATACTCAACTACAGATGTTGTGACGGTGAAGAGCATTCGCCAAGTTCTTCGATTGTATGACATGGCTAGCCAAGATGGATTTAATCCCGATATTCACTTTATCAAAAGGCTCTAATGGGTTGGTTCTGAATCTTGCAAGCTGGGAATCAGTGAGATGTGTAGGCATCTTTGTTGTACTTATTATTAGAATCTTATTTGTTGGTTCTGAATCTTGCAAGCTGGGAATCAATGAGATGCGTAGGCATCTTTGTTGTACTTATTATTTGAATCTTATTTGTTGGTTCTGAATCTTGCAAGCTGGGAATCAATGAGATGTGTAGGCATCTTTGTTGTAGTTATTATTTGGATCTTATTTGTTGGTTCTGAATCTTGCAAGCTGGGAATCAATGAGATGTGTAGGCATATTTGTTGTACTTATTATTTGGATCTTATTTGTTGATTCTGAATCTTGCAAGCTGGCAATCAACGAGATGTGTAGGCATCTTTGTTGTACTTATTATTTGGATCGTATTTGTTGTTCTGAATCTTGCAAGCTGGGAAACACGGCATGATGATGTAGAGGACAGCAACCATAACAAACAGTTCAAACTTGGTAGTATTATCTTTGTGAAAGTGCGACAAATGTGCTGATCGTGTGCGTCCTGAGAATAATAATTCTAATTGTTGTGCATGTTGATCATGTGGCACTGATAGAACGAGCGAATGCATTGCTTGTTTTAAGTATAAATTTCTATTAAAGGTAATTAAATTTAAGTAAAGTGACCACTAACTCCTTTTATTACAGTACCAATACAGACCCGCTCGTGAACCGACGTGTGGACGGAGTAGGTTTCTTAATGGAGGCGTTTCAATGCGTCGAGGGTGCATCTTCTGCCGGGCGTGCAGCGGACTAGGGAGGGGTAGTAACTATTGTCGCATGTACACACTCAGCTTACTGTTGAATCCAGTTCACCAAGAGCTGAAAAATGAACTGCTGCCGCCGCCTACACACTCGTTCACTCGAAGAGACTCCAATGGCGATCCGAGGGGTAAGCCTGCTGGATATGGACTTCAGCAAGGAGTTCCCCTTTGAGTTTGTCGTTCAGTCCTATGGCTGCACCAAGTTGAATGGGATATACACCAACGATATGGACTTGGTGAAGCTCTGCCTCGCCTCAGTCCTATGGCTGCACCAGGTCTGGAGCATTCACCTGTTTCATCGGCAGTGCCGACTCTACCTTCGCTACGGTGGAGAGAAGGAAGAATGCGACAATTCTGCTATCTGGTGCAACAAGATTGTCGACATCCAGAAGCAATACAAGATCATCAGCAATGTGCAGGAGAAGGACTCCGTAGTTGACCTCGCTGAGACCATAATTGACCCCTGATATGCCAACGTGAAAGAAGATGACCTGAATATGTGGGAGGTACTTCTGAATCTAGCCTACATAACCTACACGGCCAAGGACGCATAAGCATGCTATGACATGTACAGGCAGATCTTGGACATGAGGGCGTGTCTGCTTCCTGTAACCGACGAGTACACCGAGAGCCGTAGCTTCATGATCAACCATGCCAGGAAGGTCTAGATGTTGTACTTTATCTGTTTATAAGCACCTTTATCATCTGAGTGTTTCATGCATTAGCCTATGTGTTGTAATTATCTTTTTGTCTGAAATATTTCTTTTAAGAACCCATTAACCTGATTGCTTTTTTGAGTGGCTATTTGCTTATGTATGTAAACTAGTTCACTTGTCTGTAAAAAAAATAGTTCACTCGGCTGCCGTGCTTTGAATCTCCTTCCTCCCAACATATTACCCTCCTCAGGTGGACCCAGCAGGTCTCTGAATTTTCTCCCACTTTCTTTTTCGATGTAAACTGAGTTTTCTCCCAGTACTTTCCCCTAGAACCAACTCAACTGTCCCACGTCTAGCCTAAATAATAATAATACCCCACGTACTATTAACTCATCAAATTAAAATGATATTTTATTTTGTAAGTTGAAAGTTCTTACAAAATAATAATAATAATTGTTTATATATAACTTGGCAAATTAACTCCTAGTGATTGCGTACATAAGCTTGCAAAGATTTTACTAACGTGCAATCATGTGTTTATGTTTTTATAAAATTTCTCTGTCTAGCTCAACGTGATATTTTCACCCAGCCCAGCAAGTCTGCGGATTTCGAGAAAAATGCAAATGGGATTTAAACGGGTTGCATAGATGCTACATCATTGTTTCACCCAGCCCACCAAATGGACTAAAAAATGAAATGGACTGGCTGACATGTGGGCCAGTAGGTCGAATCCTAAGAAGGCATTGGATTTTCATCCAACGGCCGGCATTCTTCTTCAATCTCTTGTCTTCTTCCCCCAGCGCTGCCGGAACCGCCTGCTCTAGCCTGTGGCGTCCAACCGCGTTGTTTTGCACTCCTCAGCAAAATGATACCCCGCCGACCCCTCCTGTTATTCTCTGACGAGTGTACGCCCACCCCGCACCTGAACCAGTCAAGTTTCCCACTCCTCTCTGTCTGCAACTCCACGGCCGCGTCTTCCCCATCTCCGGGTCGTTCCAGTCTGGGGCCTCGCCATCGTCCACCGCCTCGGTGCGCTCTGCGCGGCTCGGTCAACATACGAGAGTCATCGGAAGAGGATTGTACATGGAGAGCCTGACGGCTGGGACCCACGAGGTCCATGGTCGCATGGAAGGAAAGTTCCTCCTTATTACGCACTGTACACAGACTGTACGTGGGAATAGCTTCTTTATTTCGCGAAAAAAAGTTCCCCCCGCTAACTGGTCGGACCCACCAGCTATATCTTCGCACACAAGGAAGTGCCTCCTTATTACGCACCAAAAAATGAATACCCCCTGCTAGCTCGGACCCACGATAGTGGCTGGCTGACTTGTGGGCCTACTAAGTTGACTAGGACGGAGGGCTTTGTCAACTTAGTCAATATGAACGATTCTAGCTCCAGTGACCATACGATGTCCATCCATCCGCCATAGTGCTTCTTCAACCTCTGGTCTTCTTGCTCCAGCTGCCCAAAGGAGTGCCGGTCGTGCCACGTGCTCCTGCCTCTCGTGGCCGGCTGTGATGCCGCGGAGGCCTCACCGCCCCCTACTACTCCCACCGCTGCCCTAGGGTATCCCTCTACTCACCCACACCAGCTATTATTCTGCGGCGACGGCAGCCTCACGCCGCAGCTAAACCAGTGAACCCTCGTACTCCTCTCTGCGTGGGCATGCACTGCCACGTCTTCCCTGGCTCCGTGTCATCCCCTTCCTAGGCCTTGCTATCATCCATCGCCTTGGTGCTCTCGGCGCGGCGTGGTCAATGTGGTCAATGACCGACTTCCATCGGAAGAGTACTGTACGTGGAGAGGCTGACAGCTGGGTCCACGGCCACAACCCAGTCTTTTTGTGATTTGCCAAGTAAGTCGCTTTGTCAGGCCTGTTGGGTAGTAAATCGTTCAAGACAAGGAGAGCTTCATTCGGCTGGCCGAGAAAATGGCCTATCAGTAATGAGAAATGGGATGTACATTTTTCAAACACATCAAACCGGCAATTAGTTTCAAATATCTTTTTTTTCATTTCGAGATTTTAAAATAAATTTTTTTATGCGTGGAGAATTTTTTGGATTTTATATTGATATACATATATTTTTAAAATCAGTTTGAATGTGAGTCAAAATTTCGGGATTAAAAAGAGTTCGAACCGCACCGAAATATACAAAATTTCGTATAATTTTTTAACCGTGGCCTCGATATGGGCTGTAATGCTAACAAAAAGAATACGGGCTCCAAAAAAAACATTAAGAATTAGCAAATGGGCTGTAAATTATTAGAAATAATGGCAGATGGGATGTATGTTGTTTTCCAAAGATTTGAGGCTTTCTTAAAAAAAAGGTTCACCCACAAGCAGTGACTGTTGGATGTCCATCGAACGGCCGTCGTGCTTCTTCAATCTCTGCTCTTCCTGCTTCAGCCGCTCAAACAATCGCCGGCGGGACTGCCTGCTCCCTCCTCCCCGCGGCCGGCTGTGCTGGCGCGCAGGCCTCACCGCCCCCACCGTACTCCCATCGCTGGCCTAGCTATCCCTCTACTCACCCACACCTGCTGTTATTCTCCGGCGACGACAGACAAACCAGTAAACCCTCGTACATTCGTACTCCCCTCCGCATGGGAAACAACTGCCAAGTCTTCCCTGCCTCCATGTTGTTCCCTTCCTAGGCCTTTCCGTCGTCCACCGCCCTGATTCTCTCGGCACGGACTGGTCAACGTGGTCAACGACCGACATGGATCTGAAGTGGACTATACGTGGACAGGACGACAGTTGGGTCCATGGCCGCACACAAGGAAATGCCTCCTTATTACGTGCAAAATAATGATTCCTCCACCTGACATCAGGGACCAACCGAAAGGGCCTCTGTATTTTGTGAAAAAAGTTACCGCCGCTGACAGCTCGGACCCACCAGCTTTATCATCGCACGCAAGGAAGTGCCTCCTTATTATGCATGAAAAAAATGATTACTCCCCCTGTTAGCTGGGACCCAGTATAGTAGCAGTCTGACTCGTGGGCCTACTAAGTTGACGGGGACGGAGGGCTTTGTCAACTTAGTCAATATGCACGATTCTAGCTCCAGTAACCGTACGATGTCCATCCAACGGCCGTAGTGCTTCTTCAACCTCTAATCTTTTTTTCTCCAGCCAACCAAACCAGCGTCGGTCGTGCCTCGTGCTCCTGCCTCCCGTGGCCGGCTGCGATGCGGCGGAGGCCTCACCGCCGCCTACTACTCGCACCGCTGGCCAGGCCATCCATCTACTGACCCGCACCACCTATTATTTTGCGGCGAAGGCAGCCTCACACCGCAGCGAACCAGTGAACCCTCATACTCCTCTACGTGTGGGCATCCACTGCCGCTTCTTCCTCGGCTCCGCGTCGTCCCCTTCCTAGGCCTCGCTGTTGTCCACCGCCGTGGTGCTCTCGGCGCGGAGTGGTCAACATGGTCAAGGAACGGCTTCTATCGGACGTAGATTATACGTGGAGAGGCTGACAGCTGGGTCCATGGCTGGGCAAGGAAGTGCCTCCTTATTACACGGAAAATAATTATTCCTCCACCTAACAGCTGGGACCCACCAGATGGGCCACTGTATTTCACGAAAAAAACGGTTCCCCCTCACTGCTGGGACCCAACAGCTACATCTTCGCACGCAAGGAAGTGCATCCGAAAAAAAACGATTCTACCCCCTGACTGCTGGGACCCACCAGCTACATCTTCGCACGCAAGTAAGTGCGTCCGAAAAAAAACCGATTTGCCCCCTGACTGCGGGGACCCACCAGCTACATCTTTGCACGCAAGGAAGTGCCTGACAGTCAGGACCCACCTGGTCGAAGCGTATGTAGCGTTGTCATTCTGGTCGCGAACGTGTACGTACATATATACTGGTGGATGTAGAGGCGCGCATGTGTCGTAGTAGAGGCGTGCATGTAGCGTGTACACGTACATACAGCGGCCAGGGTGCAAGAAAGAAAATACGGCCACGTATGTGTACATACAGGCAGGGTCTCGAACGCCTACTCACGCATATATACGTATGGCCAGGGCTCGTGTACATTGGCTGGGTCGGAACAAAGAAACAACATCATCGTCGTGTTCATGGGGAGCCAACCGGCTGGGTCGGAATGGAATGTGTGGTCGTGTTCATCGGGAGGGCTTGGACGAAACAGGCGATGGAAACGAGGCCCGACGTACCGCAGAACGGAGGAAACGACCTTGTGTTCGACAGGCCACGTTCGAAACGGGGTCCTGTTGATCGGGAGAGGTGTCGCGTACCGCAAAACGGACGAAACGGACCTCCTACGGTCGAAACGAGGGTCCTTTTGATCGGGAGGGGTGTGGCGTACCGCAAAACGGAGGAAACGGGCCTCCTACGGTAGAAACGAGGGCCCTGTTGATCGGGAGGGGTGTGGCGTACCGCAAAACGGACGAAACGGACTTGTGTTGGAGCTCTACGGTCGAAACAGGGGTCCTGTTCATCGGGAGGGGTGTGGCGTACTGCAAAACGGGACTCCACGGGATACTGTTCATCTCCACCGTCGACCTCCTCCAGCCTCCACGGGCTACTGTCAACCTCCTCCAGCCTCCACGGGCTCCTGTTCATCCAGCCTCCACCGCGCGCTACTCCACCGGCTAATGTTCAACCACCCCTCCACTGTCTACTGTTCATCCAGCCCTCCACACCACGGGGTCCTGTTCATCCACCCCTCCACAAGCACCCCTCCACCATCAACTGTTCATCCAGCTCTCCACACCACGGGGTCCTGTTCATCCACCCCTCCACGGGCACCCCTCCACCGTCTATTGTTCATCCAACCCTCCACACCACGGGGTCCTATTCATCCACCCCTCCATGGGCACCCCTCCACCGTCTACTGTTCATCCAGCCCTCCACACCACGGGGTCCTGTTCATCCAGCCCTCCACACCATGGGGTCCTGTTCATCCAGAGGCAATGCCACCGATCACTGTTCATCCAACCCCCCCACGCTACACTCACTGTTCATCCAATCGATCGGCTTCAGTTAGCAGCAGTAGCGAAGGAATCGCTCGATCGGGTTTAGTTAACAGCCATCGATCGATTGCTCGGGTTCAGTAACACGTAGCCTGCAGTGCAATCGCTCGGGTTCAGTTAGAGCCCAACGCCTCGCTCGGGTTCAGTTAGAGCCAACGCCTTGCACACACGCGCGTACGTGTACGAGAGAAACACGCATCGCTCGGCCTCTGACCTCCCACCGTAACCGGGAACTCCCCGAAATTTGCCTCGCCCTCGCTTCTACCATGGTTTTTTCCGTCATGGACGGCCCAAAGAATGTCATGTAGCTGCGTCTCCGGCCCGCCCAGGATGAAAAGCCCATTTTCTGTCATGATTTTTTGTCATAGAAGTAGGAGCCCACCACATCAATGATGATACCGGGTTTTGTCACAATTATCGTCATATAAGTGTCATATGTATGGCAGAAAAAAATTCGTTCGGCCCAAAATGTCACGAATGTGTCTTTTTTTGTAGTGATTTTTCCCTTCCCCCAGCTGCGGGATCAGGCCCGTCGTTCTATGCTTGTGAAGAGAGCAACCTAAGCAAGCAGGCTTGTAGCTTAGGCTCCTGCTAGTGTATATATAGTGGTTTTCTTTTTCTCTCCATATCAACCATTTTATATTGCGTACGTGTCATTCAAGAGTGAAATGATGGTTGCTTCTTTCGACTAACTTACTGTGTCATTTGACTGCTCATTAGTGGCCCCTACACCTACTCGCCCTACGTGTATGCAACAGTCACACGTACACATGGACACAAAAACGCGCGCGACACCCTAATGCATGCATGTCCGAGCACACGACGGAACACACACGTTCACGCTCAAGTGGTCAACCTACACGTGCATGCACACACATACTCAGTTAGGGTGATCTAGTGACCGTATAAACACCGGAAAATATATGTATTGAGCGCAATGAGCGTATTATGAAGTCCAACGACCAGTGTCTTGGCTGATCGTCCTAAGAATGCTTATATATGAATAAAGCTCTCTGATTTACCCGCAAAAAAGATTAAGCCATATTAACCGGAAAGGAGGGAGTATGGACTAGCACTACTTTTTGGTGTGTCCCGTCAACTCGCAGAATGAGGAGAAGCTTGCAGGACAAGGTGAAGCTCGCTTATGCCTTTTGACTAATGCAACCTACCCTCGCTGGACATGCATCAGTACATTCGGTGTCAGATTGTCAGAGGCATACACTGTAGTACCCAACATGCGGAGTACCATCATTGTTCGACTTGACGAAGAGGCGAAGAGCTAAGCGCAGTAGTACAAGTAGTACTACTACTAGAACCGCATGGTGGAGCGTCTGTACTCTTATTTTTTTATCTCTGATAAAGTACACGTTTATTCCGGAGAAGGGCAGAAAACGGCAGCCCAACATGTAATGAATGATATCAATCAACCAACCATGCTCGAATATATCTTGGCCTCCGTGCGAGACCGTCTGTGTGTTCTCGCTCCTCGTCTCTCTCAAGGAATGGCGGGTTGGCTCTTTGCCGACAATTGAGATCGGTTTGCTCACACTCCTGTCCCACATGTCAGTGATATGCCAAGAGGAGGTGCTTTGACCGACTGGCCATATGCGTACTTGGTTTTGTACCTTCATACTACTCCTCCCTCCGTCACAGTTTACCGGGCGTGCTTCATTATGATGCATTCCTATCAATGCATTTCCAGCACCAGAGAGACTTTAGATGCGCTTGGTTTAATGCTCAATTAATTAGGGCGTGGTAACCGCAATCAAGTCCACAATTTTCTCTCCATGTACTTTGTACTACTACGGAGTGGAGTAAGTGCATGCATGTGTGTACCCGGGGTGGAAGCACTGCATGCATGTGTGTACGGATTATTCCCTCTAGTAATAGATGCTGTGCTATAACTACCAATGCTATTTTTCAGGCCGATCGCTAGTCGCCTTGGTCCCAAAGATTTTTTTCTTTTTTCTGAAACGCGTTGTATAAACAGTGAAGGATGGAGTAGTATGAGCAGATTCAAAGAAGAGCGTATTGATGGTTGCTTCTTCAGAGCAACTTATAGTGGGAAAGGTGGGGCTTATGATTTGACTGCTCTTTACTCACTATTAATGTGGCGCAGTGACTGGGCTAAGTCTCCCATGCGGTTGTGCACTACCCCCTCGGTTCTTAAATATACTCCAGAGTATTTGTCTTTCTAGAGATTTCAACGAGTGACTACTCAAATTTTTGTCTTTTTAGAGATTTCAAATTGACTGGAACATACGAATGTATATAGACATATTTTAGAGTGTAGATTCACTCATTTTGCTCCGTATGTAGTCACTTGTTGAAATCTCTAGAAAGACGAATAGAATATTTAGGAACGGAGGGAGTACACATACGAAGCAAAATGAGTGAATCTACACTCTAAAATATGCCCGTTTGAAATTTGTAAAAAGACAAATATTTAGGAACGAAGGAGTATAATTTTGTGCAATGCACATGAACTCGGATGATGAAGAGGCTTCTAGCAATGCTATCAAGCTTCCATCATTTGTTTACATAATTGATGTACTATACAAATAATTTTCCAGCGACATGAAATTGTTCAATGGTGTGAGCTTTCAGCTTTTGTTTCGCGTGTCTTGCCATCGATGTTCTTTCGGAAACAATAAAAAACTAACTTCCTTGCTAATGCATGTCAATTATTAGCAGATTAGAGCTAATAATTACATCACAACTAAAAATAGAGTTGTGAGAAGGTGTTAAATTAAAATTGATCCATGCTTTCATTGGCAGCAACGTCCCCCCAGCTCTGTCTAAATCAACAAGGCATGTTGGGAAAAAAGTAGTTGTCTGGAGCATGCAACATTCCGATCATTTTGTGCAGTTCCACTAAAATAGAGCTGAGCATCCCTGTTGCAAAGATATTAAGTGTGATTACGATAATAGAGGACTGCTGATGAAAAAATAAACACACAAGTAGAAGCCGGTCATCTTTGCAGTTTCTCTTAAGACTAACTAGTTGGAGAAGATTAGGCTCGGAGTTGGATGAGGAGGATAGAGCAAAACCAATCTCCCTTTGTGTAGTGGCACTGAAATGTAGAGACGTTGACCGTGTGACATTTTAGTACAACTGCACAAAACACTCTTAAGAAAAAAGTGATTTGTGCAGTTCACCAAAAGGTCGCAATAGCAACGAGGTGAAATGGATAGACCTGTTTGCAAAAAAGAGGTAGAAAGGAAACAATTACTGGCCAATAACAGTTGATGACACATGCGATGACAAAAAAGAAGCATATTCCTTGACCTAAGGGAAAATAACAACACGGCTGTGTTTGTCTAAAACGGTGTGAGGACGAGAATGCAATATGGAAAGTACGCCGGACGAGCTACGTTTTGGGCAAACAACTATGGAAGATCCACATGCAGCGACGTGGGAAGATGGGAAGTGGAGCAAGGCTGGAGGGGATACCTGGAGGTCATCGGGATGTAACTAGGTGAGCGGCAGCGGGCGGAATCTGCGAGCAGGTGGCGTAGGCCCTGCTGTGCCGGAGCTTGGTCAGAGAGAACGGCGTGTACCGTAGATCGGGACGTGCTGCCTCGGCGCCGTCGAACGGAGAAACGATACACTTCCTCCCTTTCCCCCGGCGGACGGGATGCGGCTGGATCAGTGACCAACGGTGAGAGAAAGAGAGGCCCCCGCAGCCTTGTGTGAGATATTCTGAAGAGCGACAAACCAAGTAGGCAAGCTCCATTGTATATAGTGAGCAGACTACCTTTTTGTCCATAAAATCGTTTTATATTCTGTGTACGTGCCATTGAGCGCTATAACTTTATTTAAAAATAACGCGACAACGCGTCAAGTCGAACTTTTTTTCGTGCACACGTGGTACACGACCTCCCTAGGTAAACAACCGGTACAGGCGTTCAAATTAGCACATGGGCTGCCATTTCGTAAATAAATGAGCTCCACCGTGTACCCGCACGGGTGTGGCTGGGCACGAAGCGTGAGTACATGCATGGTGCACCTATTCTCTTCTTGTGTTCGTACACCACCTATGTGGGTTTGTGTGAGAGAGATACAAACCTAGAGAGATATAGTGTGTGGGTTGTTGAGAGTTTTTTGGGGGGGGTCAATCAAAAAATGTATGTGAAATAGAGTCCTGGATATAACATATATATAGAGGGGGTGATCCACGAGAAGAGAGTGGAGGTATCATCGGCTTGAGGTGTCCATAGAATCGAAGAGAGGGATGATGTGTGTGTGTGATTGATAAAGAGTGTCATCGAATTTGTGTGTTCCCACGTCAAAGATATAGAGTGGCTGGCCTACTGGAACGTGAGAGGGGACATGTGCAGTTTGTCTCTATGGCATGGATACCTACCTGCAGCACTCGACTATCGGTGTGTGGTGGGGGAAGAGGGAGGCCCAAATAACTATAGAGTTACAATGGCTGGTATATGTGTGGAGGAGGAGAGAGGCCTACCGCATGTATTAAGGAGATCGATCTGCCTCATGTATTAAGGGAGATCGATTGGCATCCATGCATATGTGCAGGAGAGGAATAAGGGTGGGAGAGAGACAGAGCTAGAGTGTTGGAGGGGGTGGTAGTGGAGTTGCTTCTAACAAATGGTGGGATAGGCTTGCTAGACAAACGGGGGGGCACGCCCGCAATATCAATAAGAGAGGAGATGGCTGCTTGTTGTGTGTGCACGTGCGTGTGAGAGACGAGTCCGGAGGCATGCATGAATGATGAGGGGGGATGATGTGGCTGTGGTAAGCAGACGTAACTACATAGGAAGATCAATCGCCCTTTGTTAGAGAAAGGAGAGATATAACTTGTGAGGTACGTCGATCGATGGGGGGGGGGGGTAGTTAAAGTCGATCTAGGTATATGTTGGGAGATCGATCGGTATACATGCATGTGTGTGCTAGAAGCAAATGAGGCACGAGGAGAACGATAGAGAGAGAGGGATGCATGTAGGAGGTGGTACGAGAGGCATACTATATCGAGGGGTATGAGTGTGCGAGTACGAGAACAATGAAAAGAGTGGTGGGAGTGAGGCATGGATGATGACAAGAGAAGAGGGGAAGCTTGTGTTTGTGCTAGGCACACCTAGCTAGAGAGGCATATCGATCGATGTGTGCTGTAAAGAAGGAGCTGGGGGTCCTACACACACCATGGGTGAACGACCTAAAGTGAAAAGACGAATTTGCGCGATGGAGCTAGAGAATGCTGGGGAAGGGTGAGAGGGATGCGGGCGTGTGCATGCACAAGAGAAAGTTAGCACTAGCTACAAAGATAAGAGGGTTGTGTGGGTGTAAAAGACGAATAGAGATCATATATACTTCATTATAAAAAGAGAATTCGGATATTTGAAGAATTTATCATAGTGTTTTAAACCGACACATTTGTGAATATATATAACGGTGATACACATGGTGTGGTTATGAACATGTTATACTACATTTAGTATATTCTATCTCTACTCTTATAAAAAATGGAGTTGTTGATGATGGTGTGCCTGCCATCCTGCATTATAGGCTTTCCGATTTATATCTGGCGGATAGCAAGGAAACTATGATGGTTGAAGTTGGCAACAATCATGATTGTATATTCTTATTGAAATAGAGAAACGAATTCAAATTTAGTTCGAATTGCAGCGGTAGTATAGACATCTGGAATGCACTAAAATGTTGGTATGAGTAGGTTACATGCATTATACAACAAGCGAAAAAAAATTAATCGGACATAACATGGATTCATACTCCCTCCTTCCATCTATATAGGGCGTAATGAGATTTTTAAGACCGCCTTTGACTATTGACAAGATTAATAGTACATGACATGCAAAATGTGAAAATTATACTCGCTCCGTTCGGAATTATTTGTAGCGGAAATGGATGTATCTAGACGTATTTTAGTTCTAGATACATCCATTTTCGAGACAAGTAATGCCAAACGGAGGGAGTATCATTGAAAGAACCTTTCATAGACGAATTTAACGGTGTGCTTTGTGTAAGTTGCATGTCATATATCATTGCTCTAATATTTGGTCAAAGTTAGCATAAAAAAATGCATTAGGCCCTATATAGATGGATTGAGGGAGTAGCTTTGAATAACATTTGTATAGTAAAACAGGGCAAGACTCTCTCTTTGTGTGGTGTGAATAGTTTTATTTTTTTTTGTTTTCTTTTTGGTTGAGGGAAGTGCGATCGATTTGGTACGTACAAGTACAATATTACTACACATTAGGCTTGTCCCTAAAATTCAACCCGCGACTTGTTATATCCCGAAAATGCAGATATCGTGCTCTCAAAACTGGTGCCTTCACAACCCACGCCTTGCTATGCCGAAATTACAACGCGCGCGAAAACTCCCTCCAGCTGCCAAATCCCGACACGCAAAATCCCCCTTCTAACCCTGAGCCGAAAGGGCCGCTAATTAAAATTGGTGGTGGGGGGGTACTTTTGTAACACACCCTACATTTTGGACAAGTACGTCCCTAAGTCATGCTTCACCCCCTCCCATCACCCCCTTTTTGCCATTCGAAATCCCAGGCCTCCATAACCTCTCCGCTCCTGCCGTGAAACCCCACCGTCCTCCGTCCGCCACATCACTGCTGCCCAGCCGGAGCCTCTTCCCCGACGACATCGTCCACCGCAACAGCTCGACGTCCCTCGTCCACCTCCCCGGATGATGATCCGTCGTCCATCTCGCCGTCCCGCCGGTTCAGCCGCCCCGTCCTCCACCTCCAAGGAGCTGCTCCGACGATCGCCTCGTCTACCGTGGATGCTCCATCACCACAGAGCCGCCTTAACCTGCTCCATCAGAACCGCAACATCCTCACTGACTCCTCGGACGAAGTCGAGGCCTACTCGGCGCCACCAAAGAGGTTGTACACTCATCGCATCGCACCTTCTCCTTAACTCGACCTCTCGGCGACGACGGTGCTCCATCCCGCACCCCCATGGAGCAGATACCTTGAAGCCGGTGCCGTGGGCGACATCTCCATGGAGGCTCTCCCCCAGTGCGAGGCCGCTTCGGCGGCGGCGTCCATACCAGTCAGATTTGCAGCTGCTGCTCCGGCTCTCGCTCGCTCGCTTGCGCTGCTGCTGCTGCTCCGGCTCTCGCTCGATCGCTCGCTCACCTAGCTGCTGCTGCTGCTCTCCGCCTCGCTCGTGCTACTGCTCTGCTCTGATTAAGCCACACTTCACTCGACTGAATCGACTTTTGGGTCAGTTAATTTCCAGGGGTTGGGGGGCTTGCCGGAGTTAAGGAAGAACCACCCGCAGCAGGGACAGGGGCTCGCTGGAGAGGTACCCCACTATCTATCTTAGGGTTTAGGGTGGGGGGGGCCTAGAGGGCTGGCCGGGGCGGCGGTGGCGAGTTGTTTCGGGGCGGCGAGGAGGCGCTGGGGATGGTTGTTCGGCCGGTGGTGGCTGGCGGCTCAGGGGGGTGCATATTGAAGGTGAACTGCAGGCCCTCCCTAAACTACATGTCAAGTGCCTCTCTGCTACCATTGCGTTCAGTTTCAAGAGTAGCATTCAGATTCCACAGTAAATTCCAGTTTCGACAATTAAGTTCAGATTCAATAGTTTTTACCTCATCTGTTGTAGTCAGGTGGTTTTTAGTGATGTTAATTTTACATCCATTTTACATCATCTACTGGAGATTCTATTAGAATCCCACTTGAGATTGACGATGTCTGTCTTGTGCTGCTTCAGCCTTGATGTCTTACGGCTCACCGGAGCTGCTCCAACGACAGAACGATCCATCACAACGGAGCAGTGCCCTGGACACCGTCTACAGATTCCTCAGATCTTCCTCCACACCTCCGACAACCACCTCTGCCTCAACTGCTTCAGCGACCAACCCAATGATGCTTAGGTCGAGACGGCTACGGCAAAGAGGTTGCACACTTGTTGCATCACTTATTACTATACATTCACGTCGATCCATTAGAGCTATTTTGGTTCAACGGAAAAACGTCGATCCACTGGTTGTTACCATCACTCTAAAATTCTGCATGCTCTCCTTACATAATCTCACCATATTTTTTTCGTATGCATGTCAGATATTGTACACAGTCATGCTGAACATGTAGAGAAAAAGAGAAGAGTTTTGCGCGGCAATACAATGTCATGCAGACATTGCTCCATGGCGGGTTCAATGGCAAACCCTCCCCACCCCTCTTCAGATTGTAATCCATAGGAAGATATCTGTTCTGAGGCAGTTTCAGACGCCGCTAACCACTCCTATTTACCCCCCAAGGTGTCTACTCTACCTTGGCATGATGATGTTAGTCATATCATGCATATCTTGCCTTGCAGTGCCTACTTTTGACATCATATATGTCATCTGCTTAGTTTAGACATGTTCTGTAATGCCACCTGTTTAGTTTCTATATCATATATGGGAATTATGTAGTCTCATGTCTTTTAGACAGCCATAATATATGTGAAATGTGCAATGCCATCCTGTTTAACCGGACATCATATATTTGAATGATATCTTGCCCATCCTTTTCTTCATTACATTTCCATTTGTCGACAATGTTTGTACATTAAACTACTCTTCCTGTGAATCAGCCATTTGGGTGGGAGATGGAAAAATCTGGAGTGAAAACAAGGCCTTCAGAGCAGATAGTGCTACCTGTCGAAGCAGATCTCTTGTTGGGTCCCGATAGCTCCTCAGAGATGGATTCAGAGACAGATGACCAGTCCTATTCCCCCACTGAGGTGTATGCCCTAACTTGCCACGGTTATACTGCTCATATCATGCATACGGTGTCTTGCATTGCCTAGTTTAGACATCATATACACAATATTCAACACCATGTTCTTAGTTCAGACATCATAATGAATTCCCTCTGTTTAGCATATAAATCACATATGTGAATTAAATGATGCTATCCTGATTACTTAGATAACATGTAGGTGAATTATGTCATGCGATCTTGTTTAGTTATTCATCATATCTTTGAATTATGTTATGCTATGCTATCCAGTTTAGATAGACATCATATATGTGAAATTATGTCATGCTATTCGTTCCTGTTGACACAACCGATAGTAACCCAGTTCCTGTTGACACAACACCATCTCCAACACAGAGCTCCAAAACAAGAGCAGTTGGGAAGGCAGCTCCAGTGCCCAAAGGGCCAGAACTATCACGACGAACCCCAACTCCACCAATTAGTACGCCTATTCCTGTGGAGGAAGCACAACCAGCTAGTCGTAGTTTAGCATCTATCGCATTTGATGTTGCTAAATCGTACGTGCGTATCTTCCCATCTTGGAAATATTATACTGAAGATGAAGGAAAATGCCAGTTGCAGGTGTTTATCCAGGCGTTATGTGTAAGTAATGTTATTCTTGGCAATTACTTTGCTTTGTCCCATACATCCTACCTCCATGATGGTTATAATACAACAAATTTTTCCCATTTTTCTCTATAGAGAAGGACGGATTTGGTAACTCAGGATGATGTAACCTGTGCTAATACCTCTGCTATATTCAAGAATGCTTGGTGGCAGTATCGGAATTACCTGAAGAAAACGTACTTCACCGGCAAAGAAACTCATCAAATTCCCTTACGTTCTCCTGAGACACATTTACTGGACGATTACTTGGAACGCCATGTTCTGTACTGGTCCCGAACCAAGAATGTGGTAAGGTCTATGAGCTCATTTTCTATTTTTAAGTATTATATTCTTGCGTCTTATTGTACTCTGTTCATGTAGAACAAGTGCCTAAACCTGAAGAACAACTGTTCTAATTTAAGATTCCATTGCTATCATAGTTCAAAAAAGCGCTAGGCGTTAATTGTGCGTTTTGCCACCGCCTTGCGCTTTACTGACCAAACTGCATGCTTGTGCGCAGTTATGCACAGATTATGCGTAGTTATGCGCAATGCGTTTTGCCAACGCCTAGAGCCTAGGCGCGCTTAAGCGCTTGCTTTGGCGCACCTTTTTTAAGTATAATTGCTTTGCTCTTGTATCACTGTATTTACTCATACAAACTTATTTTTAAATTGAAGGATCCAATCGAAACTCCAATGGCACAACAGGTATGTTCACGCATGTTTCTTTAACAGGTTTGCTCTTATCAATAGCTCTGTTGATTTCAATTTCAATTCTGTATACAGTTGACTTTTATATCATGCACATTACTAGCATCACAACAGAGCCAATAGTGTTGTTGTACATGTAGACCCGTGGTACCCATCTGAAATCTTGTTGTGCCATGTAGTTTCCCACGCTTTGTATTCTTTCACTGTTGCTTTGTTTTGAACTGATATGATTTGAACCGTGTCTCTATTTTGATTTGGCAAGACAATGCAGTGACCATAGGACATAGATATATGTTTTTTTTGATGCTTTTATTATGCACTAGTACTTGGCAATAGAAGACTTGGTAGTTTAATTATGTCCACCTTACCAATGAACTGGTTCACCGAAATGAGTTTCATATACTAGTACATGCTAAACTTGTTATGTGTCTGCTTGTTTCTTTTTTTAGAATGCTGACAGAATATTGGGGAAGAGTGCCTTATTAAGCAATGGTAAAGGAAATAATGCTGATAAGGTTCAGGATAGTGACACATCCTTGTTGGTCTCCAACAAAGCTGATAAAACAGCTAAGGAAGACTATCTTGAAGACAGTGAGACAAACCTAAAGTCCTGTCTTGGTTTATTGTTCGAGTTACTGGCCACTACCGCTTGCACAAGCTATTCAAACTCACTATCTGAATCAGTTCGGTTTCTTGAGTCTCAACTACAAGCTGAAAGACATCAATCAGCTGTGCTGCGACAAGAAGCGGAAGGACTGCGGAAGTCCCTGGAGCATTCAGATGCATACTTTATGGTGCAACAGAAAGCGTTGGAGGATTTTAGCACCAAACAGGACAAAGCTAATGAGCTTGCTAAGCTTATTGCCAGCATGGTGGATACCCAGGATAATGTTTCTTGAGCTCTTCTGAAGTTGTTTCGGTTATGCTCTTGTTTTGCTGCCACGTTTATTTGCACTGGTGGCTAATTTTGATGGCCAGTGTATGTAATGTGCTGCTTTGTTCCCTATATTTGCACTGGTGGCGAACTTTGATGCCCAATGGATGTAATATGTGTAATAGGGGTAATAGGCTAGCGCTAATTGCTTGCTTATTTATTTCCTTATTGTCTTCTTTAGTTTTTTGCTTGTAGTCACTGCAGTTCTTTTTATGTTTTTTTCTAGTGGCCACAATGGCCTATTTTTCGTAACTAGGCCAAAATAATCATGGCAACACACGGACTGTTGTAACCATGGGCCTCCTACAGGCCGTATGATCCATGGGGCTTCATCCGGCCATAGGATCCATTGGCCTTCTATACGGGCCATAGGATCCATCGGCCTTCTATACGGGCCTTAGGGTCCATGGGCCTTCTACGAGCCGTAGGGTCCATGGGCCTTCTACGGGCCGTATGATCCATGGGCCTTCTACGGGTCGTACTATCCATGGGCCTCATACGGGCCGTAGGATCCATGGGCCTTCTACGGGGCGTATCATCATTTCGCTAATCATGGGCCGTACTATTCGTGGAGCATAACGGGCCGTTAATAGGCTGTATTTGATAACTCTATGAAAACAGCCCAACGGGTTTTTTTGACATGAAAACGGCCCAACGTATTAACGGTCCACAAACGGGCCGACTGTAACGACAGGCTGAATTTGGCCCACAAGCGGAAAATGACAGTAACGAGCCGTATGTAACCGAATGCTACAAATGAGCCCAAGAATCAATGGGCGCTGAGAAGGCCGAAAGATAACTTTGGCTGAAAACGGGCCAATGGAATAATGGGCCGTTAATGGGTATAAAGGGATACACTATTCACTGCGGGCCAGTTTCACCACGGGCAGTTAATGGGCCAAGATTTACAAAGGTCCTCCTATGGGCCGAAAGAAGTCATGGGCCACACATGGGCCGGAAGTTAAAACAGGCAGAATCATATTGGACGGCGCAGATGATGCTACTGGGCCTAATTCAGATAGGGAGTAACGGGCCCTGGGTTAGCAGGGTGTAAATGGGCTATATGCCAACAGGCCGTTAACAAGCTTTCCGTGGGCCGGCCCGCCACCTTTTGACCAAGTCAAACGGGCCGGCCTTTTCACAGGAATGGGCCTCTGTTGGGCCGTCCATGTGTCGCCGTATCATAGGCGCCTTCGGTCCAATGACCGGATGACATCTGTCCCAACGGTGAGACAACACGTGTTTCCTCCAGCCAATGAGGATTTTACACGTGGAAAATCCCCATTGGTCGGGGCTGTTAGCGGGTTATCGAATCCAAAACCCGACCCGATAGCTTAACGGTGTTCCGTTACGGTGGATGCCACATGTCGGTTACACTTGACGAAAGCACTTCTGTGACGCGCGATTTATTGTCATGGAAGTGGGCACTTCCATGATGATAATTTTGGTAATGTCATGGAACACTTCTACGACAGCACAGGTATGACTATCTTGATTCTGTCATAAATTTGTCATGGATGCACATGCATGACAAAAAACGCGACCTACTCTGACAAACATGTATGATCACAGTAGTGTATTTTTTTGGTAGTGTAGTCAGTTCATCCTTGGCCATGGAGGTTTCTGCTTGTTGGGACTTGATGTTTTCTTGAAGGTCGGCGACTTGTGTTTCTTTGATGCTAAGCTCAGTCTAGAAAAGTACACAGTATATCAGATGGCAATAAGTCTAATTGAAGTCCCAAGCACAATACAAGTATTACACTTGGCACTTGGGGGCTAATGTCTATTGCTTGTTCAAAACATTGGTGCAGTGCCAAGTACAATACAAGTATTCTACTTGGCACTTGGGGGCTAATGCGTATTGCTCTTCAAAACATGGCTTCCTTTGCTGACCCAGACAAATGATGATGATCCAGCTTACGAAGGTAAAGACCGGGATTCTGGATTTTTACAAAATGATTAGTCTCGACTTAACATATTTGTTAAGACGACCCTTGGGGGCTATGGACTCAATGTTTAATCTTTCTGAGTTAAAGTTCCGGCTCAACATATTTGTTAAACCGGCCCTTGGGGGCTACAGATGTAGAGTTGAGGTGCTGATATTATGAAGTCCCAGTTTATATTATGAGAATAAACTGGCCCTTGTTGGCTACGGGAATTGATCTATGCAGCTATTAAAGTTTACATCACATGTTATTCTAGTCATGTCCAATAAACTTTGCGGCTAAGGGGAAGGATATTCAGGTAACAAGGAATTTCTATGTTTACCTCATAGCGCTCCTTCATCAGGTTCACTAAGCAGGCTTCAAAATGTTGTACAAATGATTTAAATAGCCTGAATTGAGATTTTGACCATTGAAATGAGTATAGCTTGCCAAGTCGCTTTTCCACCTGCCTTTATCTTCAACAAAAATTTCTTCCTTAGCGTTATGCTTGGATAAGACGTTAGGTTGGCTCGGAGCTGTGAATCCAAAGCCAATGACAACAACATCATCAATCTTCTCTTCGGCGGGTCTGATTCGGCTTGGCGTCTTAGAGATAGTCGGCTCAACATCCACATGGTCCGTGGAAGCCTCATGATCTTCCGGAGGTGAGTTGTCAAAGACGGCTTCTGCATTTTTATGAGGATGAGGAGACTCTGGTTGCTTCTCCGATTCAGATAGATTAAGATCATCGGCCGGTTTGGCTAGCCTGGCTTTCTTGCTGGGTTTAGCTTGACCCTTGAGAAAAAGAAGTGTTAACAGGTCAGCAAGTTAGCAGACCATAAGGTATGAATGGTTAAAAGGTATCCTTACCCAGGTACAGTTTTAAAGGCCGGGATTTGTGTCCCTGATGACTCGCTAGAGGAAGATCGAGATGTTTCCTGGTAGTTTGAATCAGACGGGTTAAGAGGTTGTCGCAAGTGACCTTCCTTGGGGTAAAATTTATCAGAAATTTGAAGGACCTCTAGGCGGCGGTTGCGAACCGGCGTGTCTGGTAAGCCGGAAGAAGTGATCTGACAACCACTATGATGGGTGACCCGGCGAGCTTCGTGTTGCTGTTTCTTCATAAGAAATTTGAGATCCAAGTGAACTCGAGTGTGAGAAAAGGTTACTTTCTGGCTTGTTTGTCGGGCTTTCTGAGTTGGCAGAGGTTCTGAGCCGGAAGAAAGAGTAATTACCTCTGCGCCACCTGCGCGACTGGCCTCTGCGTCATACTGATAGCAATCATTGGAAATGAGATGTATAAAAAAGGAGCCAAGTGAGTCAAATTCTACCTCTAACTCATTATCCTCGTTTTCATCAGCGGACTGAGTAGTCTTCTTGGTGGTTTTCTTGATGGCCTTGATTTTCACACGAGCTGGTTTTGCCGGTTTATCCTGTGTTCTCCTCTTCCAAAATGAATCATCAGCCTCTGAAGATTCAAAAGATCATAAGTAGACATCAAAATATGGATTAAGCATAAAGATGTGCAATTCTTACAGCTGGTGGCTTGTTGAAAGTACAGAGCGGACTAAGTCCGGTTTTGCTGCACTCCTTCACAGATTTATTCAGCAACTTCTTGGTGGCTTCAGTGATTTCCACGTGAGACAGCTGAATGTTACAATGGCATTGAGGATCGTTTACATCACCAGTATATTCGCACATTAAACTGGGGCGGCGGCTTAATGGCAAGATACTCCGAGATATCCAGCACCGGGAAAAGTCGACGCCAGTTAAGCCGTTGGCCTTAAAGGCTCTGAGCTTTGAAAAGGCTGGTGAGTATTTGGCCCTTTCCCTCGAATTGAGCCGTTGGGGGAGCGGATGTGGGTTGCTAAGTCGGTGTTCACGATAACCCGCCAGAAGATTCTCACCAACTAGAGAGGTATCTTGACAATCAAACCAAGTTTGGTTCCAGTCTTTGGGGTGACTATGTGGTTTAGCATGAGGAAAACTGACGTCCTTCCTCTTTTGAATGGAGACTCCACCAAGTTCTTGACATGGCCCGTCGACGAACTCTGTTTGGCGGTTCAAGTATTAGAATTCCCTGAATAAGTATACTTTAGGCTCCTCTTGAAGATAAGCTTCGCAAAATACTTGGAAGTTGCAGATGTTGGACACAGACTTGGGTCTGATGTCCTGAGGGTGAAGTTGAAGAAAATGCAGCACATCATGAAAAAACTTTGAGCCGGGTGGACTGAATCCTCAACCTATGTGGTCAGCTAAAACAATTATTTCTCCATCTTTGGGTTGAGGAGGAATTTCCCCACCAGGAGCTCTCTAGTGGATGATCTCTTTTTTGGCTAAAGCACCAGTAGCATCAAAGTTGTTCAAATCAGCTTCAGTAACTCATAGCATCAAAGTTGTTCAAATCAAATCAGCCATTTTATCAATGATCGAAAAGAAAGGTTAAGCTGGTTCAAGGTTATATGATTAAGCCAGCCTATAGTTAACAGGGAAACAATGAGGAAGGGCACATAGGCATTAAGCCGGAGATTAATATTGCAGAGTTCCAAGGAACCATTGGCGGCTCAAAAGGGGACTAATGATACCTGGCGAGTTACTATTTCTGGGTTAAGCCGCCCATACAAATATTGAAAGGACAAATCTGTGGATGAAAAATCTAAGTCCTGAGAAAAACAGGTTTCGCAGATTGATGCTATGATTTAAGATTTACCACATTTGAGTTAATACAAAAATATCCAGACATAAAATATCAGTGCTTGAGCAGTTCATGCTCTAGATTGGTTTTTTGATACAGAGGAGATATTCTAAATAATAAAAAGGATTGATACGTTTGCTATGGCATATAGGGAGCACCAAGTTCAAATCAAAAAGGAGGGTTAGAGCCAAGAACGAGGACGAACCTTGATGAATGTCGAAAAACCCTAATGAGATCTATAAGAAAGGAGGAAAGGAAGATGTACCAGGGCTGATGCACAGCAGAGGTGCGTGGACGAAATCTAGACAAGGTCAGGTTGATGCGGCGGCCGTTGTCAAGGCAGAAGCGAAGGTTGACGGTCGCAGCGGAGCTCGAGGGTTCGGGCGTCATGAGGAAGAAGACGGAGATGAAGAGGCAGGGGGAAAGGAAAAGGGACCCTTGACCCAATTTATAAGGCAAATGGATAAGTGACAGACGCGGGAATCGAGGAGACCAAAAAACGAATGTCACCGGTACAAATGCCGCATTTTTCGGAGATTCATTAAAAAGAAGATTTATTAAGATTTGGGCCTTGTGCAATAGTAATGACAGATGACGTCACGGCGGGTTATCAAGAACCTAGAAGATGATGTCAGGGCGAGTTACAACATTTTTCAAAGGTAATGAGGAAGAAATTTTTTCTAAGTGTTGAAGATTGATGTGAACATGTTCAAATCAACCTGGGGCCTAATGTTGAGGATATAACTACTGGGTTAACCCGCCCAGGAGGGGCCGAGTTAAGTCCCTGGCAGTTTATCAAGATAAAGCCCATGAAGACGCTTAAGGTGGTAGTCTATTATGCAGACTCTTCAAGGTCCTGGAGCCCAAGGGCGACTTAAGGCCCAAACCATTGTAAACCGTCATATATGTGTAACTTGTATGATAAGGCATATGCAGTTAGTCACCGGGCCGGACACATTGTTTATGAGCCAGCCGGGACTCTGTAAGCCGCCGGGCATCGACCTGTGTATATTAAGGGACGACCCGGTGGCGACTTAGGGCAAGAGATAACAGATCGAAAGCTAGGTCAAGCATATTTGCTCCCTGGTAATCAAGACATAAGTAATACCACCTCAAACTGGATTAGGCCTTTACCTTCACCGCAAGGGGCAGAACCAGTATAAACTCTTGTGTCCTTTGTGGCGTTTAACACCTCTAAGCTAACCCAGTGCGATGACTCCATGACTAAGTCCTCATCCTAGGACATCTACCGTGACAATTCCACGACACCTACCCAAAGTGCTTTTGTTCCTAGGAGACTAACCACGTATAATATTTTGATTGCGTATGAGTGTGTGCACAAGATAAATAACAAAAGAGCAGGGCAATCAGAGCTGTGTGCAATGAAATTAGATATGCATAAAGCATAAGATCATGTGGAGTGGATCTTTTTGCGAAACATGATGGAAAAAGTCGGGTTTCATAGCCAGTGGATTGAGATGATGATGGCTTGTGTTAGCTCAATGGGGTAGAAGGTGAGATTTAATTCCCAATAGTCTGACATTTTAAGCCCTACGAGAGGGATCAGACAGGGAGACCCACTTTCTCCCAACTTATTCTTTCTATGTGCAGAAGGCTTGTCTAGCTTGTTGCAGTATGAAGAACAAGTTGGTGGCATTGAGGGAATTAAAGTGTGTAGAAATGCACTCTTAGTCTCACATATTTTATTTGCTGATGATTCTTTCATTCTCATGAGAGTAGATGTTTTAAATGCAACTTCCTTACAACATGTGTTAGACACTTACTGTCACAGCTCGGGTCAGATGATAAGCTTGGCAAAATCAAGTTTATTTTTTAGCCCAAACACTAGTGCAGTCTCCAGGGGCGAAATCTGTCAATAATTGCATATTGATACAGAAGCACTACCTGATAAGTATTTGGGACTTCCGGCTGTGGTTAGGGTAGATAGAAGATATATGGGATCTTCCTGAGGAGGAGATTTTTAAGCATTCGGGGTATGATTGGTTTCTTATTCTTTTGGACCAATTGAATGCTACTCTACGTGACCAAATTATTTTCATTTTCTGGAGAGCCTAGCACTTGAGGAATGACTTGATATTTGGCATGGGGAAGGAACTTGTCTTGGCCTTTGCTATTTTTGTGGAGAATTATTGGTCGTCATTTGTCGCAATTCAATCATGCCCAGACGTGGACGCGAACAATAAAGGTAAAGGTATGCTGTCTGGATTAAAAATTGTTCCTAATCCTATGGAAAATCAGGTGTTATGGCAACCCCCTCCTTCGGAGTATATTAAGTTCAATGTCGATGCAAGATTTTTGGAGAGCATTAGAGCTACAAGTGTGGGTGTGGTGGTCAGAGACTCTTCGGGGAAGGCGGAACTACGAGCATGCATTGTGGGTCTATATATAGGTATTACCTTTCACAATCCTATAATTTTGGAGACTGACTGTTCGTTTGTGGTTGCATCCCTTGCAAATGAAATATTAGACATGTCTTCAATGGCTGATTTGAAAAAGGAAGCAAGGAGTTTATCAAAGCTTATAAATAATTTTAAATACTCCAGGATTAATCGTTCGGCTAATATTGTGGCCCATACAATTGCAAAGTTTAGTTTCGGTAATAGATCGGATGGTATCCTTGTTAACGATGTTCCGCCCTATGTGGTGAATTTTGTAATGAATGATTGTAATAACAATCTTGGTTAATCAATATATGTGGTGGTTTTAAAAAAAAGAATAGAAGTGATTCTTTCCAACATTTCTGTGAGAGAACTAAACAGTTATTGAAAGGGATGGATGGAGAAGCAATAATCAACTGGAGGTAAAGAAGTTTTACTAAAATGTGTTGCGCAAGCCATTCTAGTATTTGCTATGTCCATGTTTGCTCTACCAAAAGGCATATGTAAGGATATCACATATTTGATAGCACAATTTTGGTGGGGGGATGACAAAGAGAATAACATGATTCATTGGTTCACATGGTGGAAACTATGTTATCCTAAGAGTGTGGGGGGAATGAGATTTCGTGATCTATATTCTTTTAATCTCTCGTTGCTTGCAAATCAATGTTGGAGACTGATTACTGCTCCTGATTCCCTATGTGCAAAGGTGTTAAAAGCAAAGTATTATCCTAATGGGAGTCTTTTACATGCAAGTGAAAAAAATGGCTCGTCATTCACATGGCTGAGCATTATGAAAGGACTTGAGACTTTCAAACGGGGGTACATCTGGAGGATTGGCACGGGCGAGAATGTGAACATATGGAGAGACCTTTGGATTCCAGCAAGTCCAGACAGGAAAATTATAACTCCTCGTGGGCATACGGTGCTGTCATTAGTTAGTGATCTCATTGATCCAAACTCAGGCTCGTGGGATAAAGAGCTTATCTGTAACATCTTTAATCCAGTTTATGCAGATTCCTTTGAATAATCACGGTTTTGAGGATTTCATAGCATGGCATCCGAATAGACACTACTAGGGAAAGCCTTATACACAGAACTTTAGCAATAGAGCGTGTTAAAAAAGCACGCTGGTGCTAAGTAGCAGTAGCGCGCTGGTGTAAACGGCGCTATAGATACAGTTGTAGCTGTAGCGCGCCTGATGTTAGTGATCTACTTCGAACCGCGCTACCGATACGTGCTTTGTAGCAGCGCATTTGTGCTAAAAGGCGCTACTGCTAAAGGAAACAAAATTAAATGGATAGCAAATAGAAAAGTAAATGAAAATGAAAGAAATAGAAAAAGGTGAAAGGAGAAAAAATATAATGTAAAGAAAAATAAATGGAAAAGGTAAAAAAGAGAAAGGAATGGCAGTAGCGCGTGATGTCTACTACACAACCTTCTAGTTGTAGACGTTGTTGGGCCTGCAAGTGCACAGGTTTGTAGGACAGTAGCAAATTTCCCTCCAGTGGATAACCTAAGGTTTATCAATCCGTGGGAGGCGTAGGATGAAGATGGTCTCTCTCAAACAACCCTGCAACCAAATAGCAAAGAGTCTCTTGTGTCCCCAACACACCCAATGCAATGGTAAATTGTATAGCTGCACTAGTTCGGCGAAGAGATGGTGATACAATTGCAATATGGATGGTAGATAAAGGTATTTGTAATCTGAAATTGTAAACACAGCAAGGTAACTAATGATAAAAGTGAGAGTAAACTGTATTGCAATGGTAGGAAACAAGGCCTAAGGTTCATACTTTCACTACTGCAAGTTCTCTCAACAATAATGACATAGATAGATCATATAACAATCCCTCAACATGCAACAAAGAGTCACTCCAAAGCCACTAATAGCGCAGAACAAACAAAGAGATTATGGTAGGGTACGAAACCACCTCAAAGTTATCCTTTTTGATCTATCTATTCAAGAGTCCGTAGTAAAATAACATGAAGCTATTCTTTCCGTTTGATCTATCATAGAGTTCATACTAGAATAACACCTTAAGACACAAATCAACGAAAACCCTAATGCCACCTAGATACTCCATTGTCACCTCAAGTATCCGTGGGCATGATTATACGATATGCATCACACAATCTCAGATTCATCTATTCAACCAACACAAAGTACTTCAAAGAGTTCCCCAAAGTTTCTACTGGAGAGTCAAGACGAAAACGTGTGCCAACCCCTATGCATAGGTTCATGGGCGGAACCCGCAAGTTGATCACCAAAACATACATCAAGTGGATCAATAGAATATCCCCATTGTCACCACAGGTATCCCATGCAAGACATACATCATGTGTTCTCAAATCATTAAAGACTCAATTCGATAAGATAACTTCAAAGGGAAAACTCAATCCATCACAAGTGAGTAGAGGGGGAGAAACATCATAAGATCCAACTATAATAGCAAAGCTCGCGATACATCAAGATTGTGCCATAGAGGGAACACAAGAGAGAGAACACGAGAGAGAGACAGATCAAACATATATCTACTCGTACATACCCTCAGCCTCAAGGGTGAACTACTCTCTCCTCGTCATGGAGAGCGCCGGGATGATGAAGATGGCCATCGATGAGGGATTCCCCCTCCGGCAGGGTGCCTGAACAGGCTCCCGAGAGGTTTTTGGTGGCTACAGAGCTTGCGGCGGTGGAAATCCCAATATATCTTCTTCTTCGATGGTTTTAGGGTATATGGGAATATATAGGCGAAAGAAGTCGGTCGGGGGAGCCTCGAGGGGCCCATGAGGGTGGAGGGCACGCCCAGGGGCGTGGGCGCCCCCCCTATCTCGTGGCTTCCTTGACGCTTCCCTGGCTTGCACTCCAAGTCTCCCGGATCATATCCTTCCCAAAACTCACGCTGCCAAAGGTTTTATTCCGTTTGGACTCGTTTGATATTCCTTTTCTTCGAAATACTGAAACGGGCAATAAAACAGCAATATGGGGTGGGCCTCCGGTTAATAGGTTAGTCCCAAAAGTAGTATAAAAGTGTATAATAAAGCCCGTAATCATTCAAAACAGATAATAAAATAGCATGAATACTTCATAAATTATAGATACGTTGGAGACGTATCAGCATAGCAAAGCTTAATTCCTACTCGTCCTCGAGTAGGTAAATGATAAAAGAAAGAATATATGAAGTGTGAATGCTAGCAGGTGCACAAGTTTGATCATTGATAATTTCAATCACTATTTCTAGCATGTTAATATGTCATAACAATAGTTCATCTAATAAAACTTCTCACGAACAAGTAACGAACAATTCACATGTTAAAGCATAGACCATAAACTTTCTTATAAACTAGCAAACTTCATTGTTAGTCATCAAAAAATTTCAATTCATCTTATTTTCAGGAATGGTTTATGTCAGAGCTTTGATTTAGCAAACTCAACATACTCAACTATCATATAGTCTTCTACAATTGCTAACACTCACGTGATATTAATGGGTCCAAAGTTTTAATCGAACACAGAGAACGATAGGGGTTTATAGTGTTGCCTCAAAACGTATTCACCTTTGGGTGATGTCAACAATAATAGTTCATGCTAACTTACATCCAATTGGATATATATATCAGGATCACCCCAACACAAAGTGCTTTCCAAAGGATAAAAAAAGGGAAAGGTGAAGATCACCTTGACTTTTGCATAAAGTAAAAGACATAAAGTAAAAGATAGGCCCTCCGTAGAGGGAAGCGGAGATTTGCAGAGGTGCTAGAGCTCGATTTTAAAATAGAGATAAATAATTTTGAGAGGTATGATCTCATTGTCAACATATCAACCAAGAGTTCCCAATATCTTCCATACTACATACATTATAGGCGGTTCCCAAACAGAATGATAAAAGTTTTTACTCCCCCTCCACCAACAATCATCAATCCATGGCTTGGGCAAAACAACGGGTGCCTCCCACTAACATCAATCCTGGGGGAGTTTTGTTTGTAATTATTTTTTATTTGATTTTGATCTTTTTGATCATGGGACTGGGCATCCCGGCTACCAGCCATTTTTCTCATGAATGATCAGCGGAGTCCACTCATCTTGAGAATAACCCACCTAGCATGGAAGATACTAACAACCCCTAGTTTCTACATGAGCAATTCGGGCATACCAAACAGATTATTATTTGGAGGTTTAGAGTTTGGCACATGCAAATTTACTTGGAACGGCAGGTAAATACCGCATATAGGTAGGTATGGTGGACACTCATGGCAAAAACTAGGTTTAAGGATATTGGAAGCACAAATAGTATCTCTACTTGGTGCAAGGAATTTTGGCTAGCATGAGGGGGAAAGGCAAGCTCAACATGTTTGAATGATCCATGACAATATACTTTAACTGAGATGTGAGAAAACATAACCCATTACGTTGTCTTCCTTGTCCAACATCAACTCTTTAGCATGGCATACTTAATGAGTGCTCACAATCATAAAAGATTTCTAAGATAGTATATTTATATGTGAAATCTCTCTTCCTTCAATATTCTTTCATGAATTATTCAAATGACCAATACAATGCTTGCTAACCTCCAATAAATTTACAACCTCTACTTCTTAGATGTGAAGTCATTACTCCCCATGGGATAAGCAAATGAAACATATATAATTTCAGATTTATGACATTCAACTCATTCAACCATTTACTCATAGGATATAAGTGAAGCACACGAGTAAATGACAAACTACTCCAAAAAGATATAAGTTAAGATCAATGAGTAGCTAAATAATTGTGTAGCTATATGAAGACTCTCTCCCATTTAAGAATTTCAGATCTTGGTATTTTATTCAAACAGCAAGAAAAACAAAATAAAATGACATTGCAATGATAGCACAACTCATGTGAAGAAGCAAAAACTTAGGTTCAACCGATACTAACCGATAATTGTTGAAGAAGAAAGGTGGGATGCCTATCGGGGCATCCCGAAGCTTAGATGCTTGGGACTTCTTGAAATATTATCTTGGGGTGCCTTGGGCATCCCCAAGCTTGAACTTTTGTGTCTCCTTAATTCCTTTTATATGTTGGTTTCCTAAATCTCGAAAGCTTCATCCACACCAAACTCAACAAGAACTCATGAGATAAGTTAGTATAAAACAATGCAAAACCTTATCATTTTCTACTGTAGCAAATTACTAACATTATTATTCAACATTGCATACTAAATGTCTCTGCATATTTAATACACCTATCCTCGAATAGAATCATTAAACAAGCAAACATATGCAAACAATGCAAACATAACAGCAATGTGCCAAAAGAGTATAGTCTGTAAAGAATGCAAGATTCATCATACTTCCCTAACTCCAAAAATTAAGAGAAAAATACTGAGCTGTGCTAGATTTATCAGAGCTCATTATACAAAAAGATTCAACATTATATCACTCTCTGACGTTTCAAGGGAATTTTTGCAACAGCGGTAAACTTTCTGTTTTGAAACAGCAACATGTATACTTGCAAAATAAGCATGGTAAAGGCTATCCTTGTCATTTTTATTGAAAATCAAGATGCAAGACATTATTATAAATAACAGAAAGAAAATATTAGAGAGAGATCAAACACATAGCTACTGGTACATACCCTCGGCCTCGAGGGTGAACTACTCCCTCCTTGTCATGGAGAGCGTCGGGATGATGAAGATGGCCACCGGTGCGGGATCCCCCCTCCGGCAGGGTGTCGGAATGGGCTCGTGAGAGTTATTTGGTGGCTGCAGAGGCTTACGGCGGCGGAACTCCCGATCTATCTTCTACGTTGATGTTTTTAGGGTATATGGGAATATATAGGTGAAAGAAGTCGGTCGGCGGGTGCTCGAGGGGCTCAGGAGATAGGGGCGCGCCCTTGTATCTCCTGGCCTCCTCGAGGCTCTTCTGACGTAACTCCAAGTCTCCCGGATCATAGTCTTCCGAAAAATCACGCTGCCGATGGTTTCATTCCGTTGGACTACGTTTGATATTCCTTTTCTTCGAAATACTGAAACAACCAATAAAACATCAATATGGGTTGGGCCTCCGGTTAATAGGTTAGTCCCAAAAGTAATATAAAAGTGTATAACAAAGCCCGTAATCATTCAAAACACATAACAAAATAGCATGAATGCTTCATAAATTATAGATACGTTGGAGACGTATCAACGCGTATTGGGGAATGCGATGTAGCTAACGTAGCAGTAGGGCACTTCCTGGAACGCGCTACTGCTACTTCTGACTTAACCGCGCAGTTTCGTTCTTCCCGACGGCCACTTCCCCCAAATCCAACTCCTCCTCTGTCGCTGCCACCATCGCCCGTCGGCCGCTGCATGCTCTCCCGTCGCTCTCCGCACACCCTCGACGCAACCCTCGACCCCGGATTCGACGCCGCCCCCGACCCCGACCTTGATGCCGCCACCGACCTTGACACCGCCCCCTACCCCGACCTCGACTCCGCCCTCCGCCGCGCGACCGAGCCCTGACCCCGACCTCGACGCCGCCTACCCCTCCCTTGCTGCAGGCACCCGAGGTGAGCACGCCTGCTGCTCCCCCTCCCCTACCTCTACCTAGGTTTCTTCAAATTTTAGTTGCATCAAATTAGTTAGGGTTCATCTATGGGTGGAAACGAATCAGATGTGGATGTTATCGAATACGGATGCGGCTCGGATGTTTTCTTAGATGATGTTTTCTTAGATGATGAATAAACACTATTGTAATGCATAACAATTTCTAAGATTAATCATAAAACGAGTAAAATTTGACCACTTATTTCACTTTTAAGTTGGATAATTTGAATATCCGCTACCACTTTCCACCCCTAGGTTCATCAAATTCGATGGTAATTAGGGCAGTAGTTCCTAGGTACTAATTAGTTGGTAAGAACTAGGTACTAATTAGGTACTAGTTTATTTTTATTTATAGTAAATTTATTTTTAGTAAGAACTAGTTGAATTAATAGAACTAGTTGAACATGTCACTTTTTTTGTTATTTTTTTAGTTAAAGCATTTTTTCCCGCATCAATGTCGATGATGCCTATCCCGCATCCTCGTCGTCGACTCGGTGGAGGACACCTGCTTGACTAGATGGGCCATGTCCGGGACTAGGCTCTGTCGGGCTGGTATGGGGAGGCGCTACCTACTGGTGTGGCATAGCTTGGTGATGAGCCAGCCCGTTGTTGACCCGAATCTTCTTTGGTGGCGGTCGCGTGGGCCAGTGATGGTCGAGAGGCTTGAGGACCCCGCGGAGGTGGACCCCGTGGTTTGTCACTACTTGTTTGCGCTGGAGCAGAGGTTCTCCAATACCTGGTGTCGTTGTCAAAACCGGCGGATCTCGGGTAGGGGGTCCCTAACTGTGCGTCTAAGGCTAATGGTAATAGGAGGCGTGGGACACGATGTTTACCCAGGTTCGGGCCCTCTTGATGGAGGTAATACCCGACTTCCTGCTTGATTGATCTTTATGATATGAGTATTACAAGAGTTGATCTACCACGAGATCATAGAGGCTAACCCTAGAAGCTAGCCTATGATTATGATTGTTCTTGTCCTACGGACTAAACCCTCCGGTTTATATAGACACCGAAGGGGGCTAGGGTTACACAGAGTCGGTTACAGAGAAGGAGATCTACACATCCGAATCGCCAAGCTTGCCTTCCACGCAAAGGAGAGTCCCATCCAGACACGGGACAAAGTCTTCAATCTTGTATCTTCATAGTCCAACAGTCCGACATATGCATATAGTCCATCTGTCCGAGGACCCCTTAATCCAGGACTCCCTCACCTGGTAGGTTCTCCAGGGATCTCACTTGAGCTATGATCCTGTGATGGTTCCTTCTCTTTCGGTGTCCACCGCCCGCGCCGATACCCGTCGTTCCATAGGGTATTAGTTGTACTAGTGATGTTATATGTATGATACTATTCGGGATGTATTAGTTATATTATTCGACGATGTACAGACACAAGAGATGATTTACTTTTGCTTATTGAATGCATGCTAATTTGAATACTTAATTATTTGATGATTTGGTTTTCTTATTGAATGCTCATGTGAATATGAGTCCTATAAGATATTCTGAAATATATATCTTGTGTTGCTCAAATAGGTTACGTGCTTTCCCAAGTGACTAGTCATGTTTGTAGGTTACACCTCCGAGTGGCCTATGTTTTGTCGGAGTGTTGATTCATTTCCGTTCTGGCAAATTTCAAGCGCTCGATATGTCCTATTTTAGCAAAGGTCATGCTGATTTTTTTTCATGAATTTTGACATGACTTGTGCCAGAATATGTAGGAAATATCGAGTGCCCTGGATTTGTGTGTTGAGTATCCTGGTAGTTGTCTTCGATCGATTTTCAATTAATGTTTCAACTATGAACATAGGAAATGTCTGACAACGAAAAGGATTTCGGTATTTGCAAATACTGCAAAGACGAGCGCGACCTGTGCGACAGATTATTCCTAGATGATGATAGGCGCTTCAGCATCAAACTGGACGACAACTTCAAAGTGGATACAGTAAGTCACAACGACAAGTCTTTTTTCGTAATTAAGCATCACATCTGCTTCATTTTCTTCAACTTATAATTTAATTTTTTATACTATTCTACTAGCATATGCCCGGCCATGCAAGAGTTTTTGTCTTGGATAAGATAGGTTTCAGTCCTATGAAAACTACTATCAAGGTAAAGAGAGTTTACTTGAAGACCGAGCATGGTTGTATTTTCCACGCAAAATTATACAACTCAGATACCTGTACCTATTTTGGATGCAAAACTTGGGAAACACTATGCAAGACTTATGCATTTGAGCCTGATATGATTATCACCTTTGATATTCGTCCAGAAGATGATATTGAAGGTAATATCGACATCTGGGTCAATGTGCAGACGCCTCCAGTTCTAGCATTATGTGAGTTTCTCAACTATATTTATGTATTTGATATTGTTTATACAAAAATAGTTGACAACGAATTTATATTGACACATTATTTCCATTTAAGCAAACATGTCCAGCGCTTGGTAGACAGGACCTACTACTGTCCCGGGGCAGAACTAAACTGCGAGGGATAGGTCATTATGTTTCATGGCTTGAGGATCTTCATACTGTCAGGACAAATTATTTTTCTGGACTTAAAAATCTTAGTACTCAAAACGTGCGACCAATAGTGTTCATACTAAACTACAGTCACATCTATTTAGGAAAGATGGTAAGATTTTTACTATTTGTCCTCAGTGCATCTTTTGCATACATTATTTTTTAAGCTAAACTTCATTGCTAAGTATGTTAGTATACAATGTTCTTCAACAGGGACCCCCGCTGAATGTTGTGCCTCATTGGATTGAGACTAAAGGTCGCATGAGAATTGTTAGCTTACGGCCAAGATATTCTACAGTGCACTTTAGTGCATTCAGGATTTCTAATAGCGAGGAATGCATGATAGTGAAAGACTGGAGCAAAATTGTGAACGATCACAGAGAAGTACTAGGGGGCAGCAATCAGAAGCGCAGCCCACGATTAGGAGACAGGTTCATCTGCATGCTCCAACTTGATGAAGCAGGATTGCTACACATGTTTTATGTTATTTTACCTGAGAGAGTGCAGTAGGAGTGATTAGCTAGCTAGAAATGAGTTTGAAGATGATGATGTGCTACACTATGACTATGATGATTAAATAGCTAGTGTTGGTGGTAATGACTATGATGATTATTATTAGCTAGTGTTGGTGGTGATTAGATAGCTACCACAACTAGTGTTGGTGGTGATTAGCTAGCTAGAATGAGTTTGAAGATGATGATGTGCTACACTATGACTATGATGATTAAATAACTAATGTTGGTGTTAATGACTATAATGATGATTAAATAGCTTGTGCTGGTGGATTAGATTCAAGTGGAGGCAACATCCGGTACACATAGAAAGTACTACTAGTCCAAACTAGATCAACACTAGTAGAAAAAGGGTCAAATGTGAAGCACAATAGTGCCGGTTGGAATTTCAGCCGGCACTAATGTGTACACTAGTGCCGGTTCGTGGCGGCGATCAATAGCACCGGTTCGTGGCGAACCTTTAGTACAGGTTCATGCCATGAACCGGTACTAAAGAGGTTGTGTCAGCCTGCGGTCAGGCTATGGCCCCACCATCACCATTTAGTGCCGGTTCATACCACGAACCGGTACTAATGAGGTTATGGCAAGCTGTTTTTTAGTCCCACCTCACGAAGTGAGAGAGACTAAGAGCGGTTTATAAGCCCTGAGTGCAGAGACGATGAAGAAGAGGCTCAATGCTCACGTTGCTTAGCTTCAAGCCTTCAGGAATACGGTAGACTGCATGGAGCTATGCGCAGTGCAGTTTACACTATTCCGAAAGGCTTGAAGCAAATTAACGAGCATTGCACCTCTTTTTTATTTTTAATAACTTATTACAACCCCAGACTTCTTCTATTATGGCAAAAACTAATTGCACGTCGACATTTCTTTTTTTAAGTTATAACTCCAGACTTTGACCATCATGTTTTGCAGAAAAGAAAAAATAGCAAAAAAGAAGAAAAACTATAGCTGAAAAGAAAAAACAAAATAAAAAACTACACAGAAATAAATGGAAGAAAATAAATATAGCAGAAAAGAAAAAACTACTCAGAAATAAATAGAAGAAAAAATAAAGCAGAAAAGAAAAAAAATTATATTTGCTATTTTTCAACCGTTTACAAAATGACCATGAAATTGAAAATCACTACAAAATGAACTCTGAAAATATTGAATTTTGGCAAACTAGATGAAAAACTACTCACAAATAAATAGAAGAAAATAAATATAACAGAAAAGAAAAAACTATACAAAAAACTACGCAGAAATAAGAAGAAGAAGAAGAAGAAGAAGAAGAAGAATAAGAAGAGGAAGAAGAAGGAGGAAGAAGAAGAAGAGGAAGAAGAAGGAGAAGAGGAAGAAGAAGAAGAAGAAGAAGAGGAAGAAGAAGAAGAGGAAGAAGAAGGAGAAGAAGAGGAAGAAGAATGTTGGGGCACTGTCCTGTGGGCCTGCCAGACCTTGGGTGTGCAAATACATGCCCAGTAGGGCCAGCAGGCTCACAGGGCAGCACGCCCTACTTAGGCCCAGAAGCTTGCTAAATAGAGGAGTTCGAAAGGGTAGCCGCGGCTGGGTTTATAAACCAGTGCGACATTTCTTTTTTTAAGTTATAACTCCAGACTTTGACCATCAAGTTTTGCAGAAAAGAAAAAAAAGCAGAAAAGAAAAAATAGCAGAAAAGAAGAAAAACTATAGCTGAAAAGAAAAAATAGCAGAAAAGTGCACGGCCATTAGTACCGGTTGGTGGCTCCAATCAGTACTAATGGGTTGCCCTTTAGTACCGGTTGGAGCCACCAACCGGTACTAAAGGCCCAGTTTCCCGCCGCTTGGGCTGGCCAAAATTGGCCTTTAGTACCGGTTGGTGGCTCCAACCGGTACTAAAGGCTCCCCCTATATATATGACACTTACGAAAAATCAGTTATCTCGTCGCCGCTTCGTTCCACTTCTCGCGCCAGAGAGTCTTGATCTCGACGACGCCGCCGACGCCGCCGCGCCGCGGTGCCGTCGCCCTCGCCGCCCCCGCCGCCCGTCATCGTCGTCGCCGCGCGCCCCCGCCGCCCGTCGTCGTCGCCGCCCCCGCCGCACGTCGTCGTCGCCGCCCCCGCCGCGCCCGTCTCGTCGCCATCCCCGGCAGCCGCCGGCCCGTCTCGTCGCCGTCCCCGGCCGCCGCCGCCCATCTCGTCGCTGTCCCCGGCCCCCGTCGCCCGTCGTCGCTGCCCCCGCCACCCGTACGAGCCCGGCCCACTCCATAGACACACACGCATACACACACACAAACACCAACACACACACACACATACACACACACACACACTACACACACACATACACACAGACACACACAAACACACACACACACACACACACACACACACACACTACACGTACACTACACATGTACGTACACACACACACGTACTACACACACATATATTTTTACTTATTTTCTGTTTTCTATAATGTTTAGATGAATTAGAACTATCTAGTTTATTTTTAGAATGTTATTAATGTTATCATCGATGAATTAGAAATATGTTAATGTTTAGTTGAACTAGTTGAATTAATATATAGAACGAACTAGTTTATTTTTAGTAAATGCTTAATTAGTTGAACTAATTGAATTAATATAACTAGTTTATTTTTAGTAAATGCTTAGTTGAACTAGTTGAATTAATATATATAACTAGTTTATTTTTAGTAAATGCTTAGTTGAACTAGTTGAATTAATATAATAACTAGTTTATTTTTAGTAAATATAATGCTTAGTTGAACTAGTTGAATTAATATATAGAACTAGCTAGTTTCTTTTTAGTAAATGCTTAGTTGAACTAGTTGAATTAATATATAGAACTAGTTTATTTTTAGTAAATGCTTAGTTGAACTAGTTGAATTAATATAACTAGTTTATTTTTAGTAAATGCTTAGTTGAACTAGTTGAATTAATATATAGAACTAGTTTATTTTTAGTAAATGCTTAGTTGAAGTAGTTGAATTAATATAACTAGTTTATTTTTAGTAAATGCTTAGTTGAACTAGTTGAATTAATATATAGAACTAGTTTATTTTTAGTAAATGCTTACTTTGAACTAGTTAAATTAATATAACTAGTTTATTTTTAGTAACTGTTTAGTTGAACTAGTTGAATTAATATATAGAACTAGTTTATTTTTAGTAAATGCTTAGTTGAACTAATTGAATTAATATAACTAGTTTATTTTTAGTAAATGCTTAGTTGAATTAATGGAAGTAGTTGAATTAATTGAATTAGTAAGTGTTTAATGTTTCGCCTAATATGAACATAGGAAATGTCAACTGACGACGGAAAAAATTTCATTATGTGCGAATACTGTGAAGACCAGCGCGGCCAATGCGACAGAAATTTCCTTGTTGATGGTAGGCGATTCAGCATCAAGCTGGATGAGACTTTCGAATTCGATACAGTAAGTCACAACGACAAGTCTGTTTTTGTAATTAAGCATGACTTATATATGCTTCATTTGCCTGACTTATAATTTTTAATTTTCACTATTCTACTAGCGCATCCCCTGCCATGCAAGAATTTTTGTCTTGGATAAGATAGGTTTCAAAGATATGGAAACTATGGAGGTAAAGAGAGCTTACCTAAAAACTGAGCATGATGGTTATATTTTCAACGTCAAAGTATACAATGCACACACGTACACCTATTTTGAATGCAAAACTTCGCAAGCACTATGCAAGGCTTATGCATTTGAGCCTGGTATGGTTATCACCTTTGATATTCGTCCGGAAGATGATATTGAAGGTAATAGAGACATATGGGTCGATGTGCAGACGCCTCCAGTTCTACCATTATGTGAGTTCTTCTCAACTATATTTTTGTCTTTAATATTGCTTATTCAAAAATAACTGACAACTAATTTCTATTGACAGCTTATCTCCATTCAACCAAATATGTCCGACGCTTGGTAGACAGGACCAACTACTGTCCCGGCGCTGAACTAAACTGCGAGGAGATAAGTCATTATGTTTCATGGCTTGAGGATCTTCATACTGTGAAGACAAATTTTCTTCCTGCACTTAGAAATGTTAGTACTCAAAACGTGCGACCAATAGTGATGGTATTGAACTACGGTCACATCTATTTAGGAATGATGGTAACATATTTACTATTTGTCCTCAGTGCATATTTTGCATACATATTTTTTTTGCTAAATTTTTCATTGCTAAGTATATTAATTAAGTACTATACGATGTTCTTCAACAGGGACTCCCGATGACAGTTGTGCCTCAGGGATCGAGACTAAAGGTCAGATGTCAATTGTTAGCTTACGGCCAAGATATCCTGCATTGCACATGAATGCATTCAAGATTTCTAGAAGCGATGAATGCTTAATAGTGAAAGATTGAAGGAAAATTGTTAATGATGCAGAGAAGTACTAGGGGGCAGCAATGAGAAGCGCAACCCATGATTAGGAGACAGGTTCATCGGCATGCTCCAGTATGATCAATCAGGAGAGCTATATATGTTCTATGCTATTTTACCAGAGAAAGAGTAGCTAGTAGGAGTGATTTAGCTAGTTCTTCATGCTGCTCTTAATTAGTACTTGTCCTTTCATGTCCGTGTTCTTCGTTCTGAACTTAAGTGATTTGCTTTTGTGGTTTTATATATAAACGCTTATAATATCATGACAATCATGTTGAACTCGATGATTGGTTCTACTAGAAATTCTATTTATTTATATATATATATATATATATATATATATATATATATATATATATGTGCATAACGTGTACAATGTGTAGTATCGTCAAATATCAGCAAACGAAAAAGAATTAAAATGGAAACACAAAATTAAATGAAAAAGAATTCATAAAACTAAAAAAACCCCAAACCTTATAGTACCGGTTGGTCTTACCAATCGGTACTAAAGGGCTCCAGGCCCCTGGAGCTGGCTCGTGCCACGTGGTTTCCCTTTAGCACCGGTTCGTGCTGAACCGGTACTAGAGGAGGGGCCTTTAGTGCCCACACTTTAGTGCCGCCTTACGAACCGGTGCTATTGCCCGGTTTTGCACTAGTGAGTTTGGATTAGTAGTATACTTTTGACATGCACCACATATTGCCTCCACTTGAACCTAATCTACCTTCATTTGACACACTGTTATGGACATAATGATATAAACCTCATAATTGGTATTGTACCAAATTTTGTATAACGACGTATAAATACACTCAAAATAAAAAAATTAAAAAAGAATACTAGTAGTGACGGATAGTAAACACGCTGCCACTAGATAGATTAGCAGTAGCGAGGGAGAGAACACACGCTGCGGCTATGTGTCTTAGTACCTACACGCGCTACTTCTAGGTAATAGATGTAGCGCCTTATTAGTAGTGCGGTCTCCCGCTCTACTAGTGGGCCCTAGTAGTGAGAACATGCTTTTTTCTGTGCGCAGAGCATACCATGTTCAGTGGATGCACTTTTATCGGGCGCATGTAAACGCCCTGGGACATCCAAGCATGTCCTCGAATCCGGCGATTTGGTGTACAATATGGAAGCTACAAGTCCCATGTAAGGTTCATATTTTTATTTGGAGAATGCTGCATGGAATTGGCCCACTAAAGTCCATACTTGCAAATAGACACGTCGGTATTGTTGGTGAGTGCCCTATCGGCTGACAAGGAGCGGAATACGTCCGCCATCTATGCTTTGAATGTTATAAATGCAAAGGAATTATGGTGAAGGCTAGGATTAAATGAGGTGGTTTCCATAGCCACCCAGGTAGACCGATCCGGCTCGGTCATTCTTGAACACTTGCTCCTGTTGACACCCGAAAAAATGAAGATTATGCCGAGCCTGGAAATCAATCAAGTGGTTGCAGTAAGGTGCTGATATCTCGGGTGGATGAGGCAGTGTACAACTCATAATGAAGGAGCACCACCGTCTTACAGATGGCCGATGTCTATATTGCCCATCACGAGCAACTTTCAAAATGCAATGATCAAGAGGACTCCAAAGGAGGCGCACAGATGGACGAAACCTGATCCAGATTTTATCAAACTTAATGTTGATGCAGCCTTCTTTGAAGTTCAGGGTGCTGGAGCATCAGCGGCAATTATACGTGATGAGAGAGGTAACTTTATTGCGGCACAATGCATTTATATACCATATGCTGGAGATGTGGTTACAGTTTAAGTAATGGCAATGCGGAATGGAATGGAATTTGTCAATTCTCTCGGATTTCCTAGGGTCGAGGTGGAATCAGACTCTCTTCAAGTCATAAACTTTTGTACTGGCCAAACACAATGGTGGGATGGAGCAGCAACGATATTCGTGGAGTGTATCGATTTTGTTCTTTGATTGGGAACATCTCTTTTAAACATTGTTTTAGATCGGCCAATATGGCCGCGCATGAGCTAGCTAGATATTGTTTTTGTAATAAGAACTCACTTATTTGGACCGACGAACCCCTGGATTGTCTGGTCAATAAGCTGGTGGATGATGTAACTTTAGTTTGATCCTAATAAAGCTAGCCATGAAGGACTTCCCTCAAAAAAAATCTGTGGAGGTGGAGCTTCCCAGCTGATGATCCATAAGTAAACAAAGTAAAGTATGCATCGCTTAAGAAAACGCGGGGCGTAATCCAAAAAGGAAGTAGGGTGCTCAAGTGTCCAAAATAAGAACCAAGGAACAGAGCAAGGCTAGCTGCAGAGCAGACAGGCATACATACACTGGTACAACATTTCAAGGATTCCCCTAGCCAGCAAATCAAGTTACATCAGCATCAACTAAAGGCAACGGGTTAAATTACCACGGGACAATGAAAATGAAAACCCGAGCAATAATCATGTAATCACAAACCCAATGTTTTTATTTAACAGCGACAACTGAAATGGGTTCACAGCAAGCACACTCACAAATATCTGTACATATATAGCTGAAACAAATCATGTGTTGATCAGTTTCTGAAATAAACATCGGGGAGCGACAAGCTCCTTAATTCGAAAAACAAACCATGTGACAAGCAAACAAGTTTGTATACGGAAATACAGCTAGCTCATAGTCGTATAGGAAGCGCCGTCATATTCAAGAGCACACGGCCACAGCAGTTGCAGTAGCACGTCTCCTCAAAGAAGAGGAGACACAAACGATATTTTGGATGTACTGCACCATGATGATAAAATACCAAAATGGGGGAAAAAGCCAATGAAAAATCCCGGAAGAAAACAACGAATGGACACCAAGGCGAATAAAAAGTACCAACATAATTATACATAGTCCCAACATGAAAGTAACATCACACCGGGTCTACTACCTTCGTACATGAAACTACGCATCTTGACAAGTACGATTACAGCCATACATCATGCTCATGACTACATCGATACGCAAACGGTCTACTGCTTGTTCGGTGCTGTTGCAGGCTCGTCTCCTGAGCCGGACCCTGATACTGAACTGATAGGAGAGAACTCCGGGTCAAGAGAGACGCGACGACGCTGCCTTGCTGGCTCTCCCTCAAGGCAGGCGGGGGATGGGATCTAAGCATAGGAGCAGCAGGGGTAGCGACAAGGGAAGACCATGCAGCAGGAGTGCTACGAGGGTTCACCGTCAGAGAGTGAACGGTACCCTGCGAGGTCGTCGGTGGAACGGAGGTGGTAGAAACCGGGGCAGAGGTATAGATGACAGCGGGAAGAGTGCTCCTCATACGAGCGACTGCGAGAGCGGTGCGAGCACGTGAAAGCTCCCGAGCTAACTCGTAGTTCAGGAGGTAACTAGCTGTGATGCAGCAAGAAAGGTGGCTCGTGGGACGGTCACACGACGAATTAATCAAAGGTAAACGGATACGCCCATTCTCGTGCAGAGATTGGTAGTAGAAGAGACCAGGGTGGGTATGTATGCGGACCTTGTTGTAGCGCAAGTCTACAAAGCCTCAAGAGCAGCAAAATGAACCGCCTGAGATGGCGTAGAAGCAAGACCCTGATACGTCTCCAATATATCTATATTTTTTTATTGTTCCATGCTATTATATTACCCATTTTGGATGTTTACGGGCTTTACTTTACACTTTTATATCATTTTTGGGACTAACCTAGTAACCGGAGGCCCAGCCCGAATTGCTGTTTTTTTGCCTATTTCAGTATTTCGAAGAAAACTAATATCAAACGGATTCCAAACGGAATGAAACCTTCGGGAGCGATATTTTTGGAACAAACGTGACCCAAAGGACTTGGAGTGGAAGTCAGGAAACAAGCGAGGCGGCCACAAGGGTGCCCGGCGCACCCCCTACAGGTGGCCGCGCCCCCCACCCTCGTGGGCCCCTCGAGTGTCCACCGACCTACTTCTTCCTCCTATATATACCCATGTACCCCGAAAACATCAGAAGCGACCACGAAAACCTAATTTCACCGCCGCAACATTCTGTATCCGCGAGATCCCATCTTGGAGCCGTCGCCGGCGCTCCGCCGGAGGGGGAATCCACCATGAAGGGCCTCTACATCATCTCAAGGCCTATCCGATGAGTTGTGAGTAGTTTACCACAGACCTTCAGGTCCATAGTTATTAGCTAGATGGCTTCTTCTCTCTCTTTGATTCTCAATACAAAGTTCTCCTTCCTCTTCTTGGAGATCTATTCGATGTAACTCTTTTTTGCGGTGTGTTTGTCGAGATCCGATGAATTGTGGGTTTATGATCAAGTTTTTCTATCAGAAATATTTGAATCTCCTATGAATTCTTTCATGTGTGATTGAGTTATCTTTGCAATTCTCTTCGAATTATCAGTTTGGTTTGGCCTACTAGATTGATCTTTCTTGCAATTGGAGAAGTGCTTAGCTTTGGGTTCAATCTTGCGGTGTCCTTTCCCAGTGACAGCAGGGGCAGCAAGGCATGTATTGCATTTTTGCCATCAAGGATAACAAGATGGGGTTTAGATCATATTGCTTGAGTTTATCCTTCTACATCATGTCATGTTGCTTAATGCGTTACTCTGTTATTACGAACTTAATACTCTAGGTGCATGTTGGATAGCGGTCGATGTGTGGAGTAATAGTAGTAGATGCAGGCAGGAGTCGATCTACTTGTTATAGACATGATGCCTATATACATGATCATGCCTAGATATTCTCATAACTACGCACTTTTGTATCAATTGCTCAATTGTAATTTGTTCACCCATCGTAATAATTATGCTATCTTGAGAGAAGCCAGTAGTGAGACCTACGACCCTCGGGTCTATTTTCCATCATATAAGTTTTCGATCTACTTTATTTTGCAATCTGTACTTTTCAATCTACAACATAAAATTACAAAAAATATTTATCTTATCTTAATATCTCTATCAGATCTCACTTTCGCAAGTGGCCGTGAAGGGTTTGACAACCCCTTCTTGTTTTTTGTAAAGGTACGAGGTACTTGGAGTGTAGTCTCCTACTGTGTTGATACCTTGGTTCTCAAAACTGAGGGAAATACTTACACTACTTTGCTGCATCACCCTTTCCTCTTCAAGGAAAAACCAACGCATGCTCAAGAGGTAGCAAGAAGGGTTTCTAGCGCTGTTTCCGGGGAGATCTACGCACAAGTCAAGACATACCAAGTACCCATCACAAACTCTTCTCCCTCGCATTACATTGTTTGCCACTTGCGTCTCGTTTTCCTCTCCCCAATTTCACCCTTGTCGTTTTATTTGCCCTCTCTTGTGCCTGTTTTCCCTTGCCTCTTTTGTGCCTATTTTCCCTGATGGCTTTACCTAAAAACTTTGATCCCCACTTGAAATCAACATTTAAAGCTTTATGACTTTACAATTTGAGCATAATAATTTCTTTAGAAATAAGCTTAAAGAACAAGAGAGCTTTATGGAATACATGAATAAAGAGCTTGAAGATATGTCTAAGGAATTTTATGGTTTGAACTCTCAGTTTGCTCTTCTTGAAAAATCAATAGCCCAAATTTCCGATAAGCAGGCCACCTTAGTTAATTAGATGGCCGCCAAACCAGAAGGGTTAGAGGGAAATAATGATGAAGATCTAAAAGTGATTGATGTGTCCCCTATTAAATCTTTGTTTTGCAATATGAATCTTGGTAATGATGTGACTAGAGATGAGTCAACTTTAGTTAAAAGGTGTCCCAATGATTTGGAGTTTTTTGATCTTGATGCTAAAATTGGTAAAAGTGGGATTGAACAGGTCAAAACTTTACATCGCAACGAACCCACTATTTTGGATCTCAAGGACTTTAATTATGATAATTGTTTTTTAATAGAATGTATTTCCTTGTTGCAATCTATGTTGAATTCTCCTCATGCTTATAGTCAAAATAAAGCTTTTACTAAACATATCGTTGATGCTTTGATGCAATCTTATGAGAAAAAACTTGAATTAGAAGTTTCTATCCCTAGAAAACTTTATGATGAGTGGGAACCTACTATTAAAATTAAAATTAAGGATCATGAATGCGATGGTTTGTGTGATTTGGGTGCTAGTGTTTCCATGATTCCAAAAACTTTATGTGATGTGCTAGGTTTCCGTGAATTTGATGATTGCTCTTTAAACTTGCACCTTGCGCATTCCACTATTAAGAAACCTATGGGAAGAATTAATGATATTCTTATTCCTGCAGATAGGAATTATGTGCCCGTAGATTTTATTGTTCTTGATATAGATTGCAATCTTTCATGTCTTATTATTCTTGGAAGACCTTTCCTTAGAACGATTGGTGCAATTATTGATATGAAGGAAGGAAATATTAGACTCCAATTTCCATTAAGGAAAGTCATGGAATACTTTCCTAGAAAGAAAATCAAATTACCTTATTAGCATATTACTAGAGCCACTTATGAATTGAATACCAAAGCCGGCAATACTTAGATATATCCTCGCTTTTATGCCTAGCTAGGGGCGTTAAATGATAGCGCTTGTTGGGAGGCAACCCAATTTAATTTTTGTTCCTTGCTTTTTGTTCATGTTTAATATTACATAATTCATGTAGCATCTGTTTAGATGCGTTTTAATGTTTAAATTAGTGTTTGTGCCAAGTAGAACCTTTGGGAAGACTTGGGTGAAGTCTTTATGATCATGCTGTAAAAAAACACAAACTTTAGCGCTCACGAGATTAACTGCCATTTTTTACTGGAGAGTGGTTTTAGGATGATTCTTTTTTCAGATGATTAATAGACAAATTCATCACATCCACCAATTTATTTCAGAATTGTTGGTGTTACAGGAGTAATCGAAAGTTACAGATTGCCACAGACTGTTCTGTTTTTGACAGCATTGAACTCAAGAGAGAAGACAAGGTAATAGAGCTCTTGGTTAAATCAACAATCATGCATATGAGGGACACTAAACATTTTCATTATGGTCTTCTACTCTCGACCCCCAAAATAAAGAAAAGAAATAAAAATATTTACACGAGAAAGCTTCCAACAAGCAAAAGAAGAACGAGAAATCTTTTTGAATTTTCTTTTAATTATTTCTACTACAGGCATGGAAATTAAACTAACTAATTTTTTGGGGTTTCTTAAGGTTTATCAAACACACAAGAAGAAAACTAGAAAAATAAATTTAACTAGCATGGATAGTACAATGAAAGATTATGAGCACCGACAACTAGAATAATGTGCGAACATGAATGTAAAGTCGGCGGGAAATACGTACTCCCCCAAGCTTAGGCTTTTGGCCTAAGTTGGTCTGTGGCCATGGATCGCGGCTACTCTCCCCGGTATACTGAGGAGTGTCATCGTACTGCCACCGGCTGGCGATCTCCTCCGGATCCCACTGATAAGATGATGGACGATAGGGGTCCAGTGGTGGTTCCGGCTCAGGCTCTGGAGCGGATGTCTGGCCTGGATGCGCGTACACTGCCTTCGACAAGGCAAGGTAATGACCTGCAGTTAAATCGAACAAAGAAGATGCAGGCAGGGTAATAATCTCATTCTGTTTCTTATTAAATCTCAGGTTACAAAGGAGCATCTTATCATCATTGTAAGCAATAAACTCATGCGCTACCATGCTCCTGTAATCTAAAAAAGGTAAGAGGCAGCAGTGTCTCCTCTTCGAAGTGTTTAGCAAGGCATTCATCATAGATACCTCCAAAGGTGTGGCCCTTTGTACGGTTTAGGCTTAACCGTTTAGCAATAATGGCCCATATACTAAAAGTATTATCGCCGAATAAGGCATCGAGCAGAATAATAATATCAAGAACACTGAAGTTTCCAGTATTTCCACGACCAATTAGGCATCGACTAGCAAATATGGTGAAGTAGCGTAAAACAGGAAAGTGTATGCTAGTAATTCTCGCATCGGAACCCTTCTTCGATTCCCCCACAGTAATAGTATCAATGAATTAAACCATCCACATCTTTACGATGTGGTTCATCTAAGCTACCCTCAAATGGTATTCTACAAACCGTGCAAAAATTACGTAATGACATTTCCTTAGCCTCATCATATAAATGAAAAGATACTAAAGGAGGTGAACTCTTAGGATGATAATAAAAGTTTTGCACGAAAGTATTGGTAAGTAGGAGATACTGTTCGATCCGGTCGTGGAGAAGTCGGTGAGGCCCGCATTTTCAGCCAAAGAATAAAAGTCTTCATAAATCTTGTCTGCTCCCATGAAATTATCACATGGCCACTCACAAGGCCTTACTTCCGCTACACGAGAAAGATTATACTTGGACTTTTCTTTCTCCTTAGCTTGCTTATCCTTGGAGCCTTGGCTAGAAGAGCCCCTCAAGAACAACCTCTTCATCTTTTTCTGAAAATTCTGAAATTTTTAGTAACTTCAAAATAAAAGTGAAACAAACTCAATATAATTGATAGCAACTGCTACTATAAGTGCCTAGAGCCTATAAAATGCATCAGAATTACTTGGGACCTCATAAATTTAACATGCAAACTCAAGAATAGGGTCACCAAGGTAGCAAGAATTTGCAATGAATAAAGCACTAGAACAAAAACTAATTGGATCATTGGAGGAGTCACATACCCCAAAGTAGTTTTGTGAATGGAGCTTTGAGCAAGGAGATCGAAAATCGCAGCAAAACGAGCTGGAACTCGTGCTTCAGCTGGATGGGGATTTTTTTGGGAGTAAGATGGAGTGTATGGGTGCAGGAATAAGTGGAGGGGAGCCACCATGGGCCCATGAGGCAGGGGGCAAGCCCCGTAGGGGTGGGCGCGCCCTGGACCCTCGTGGCCAGGTGCTTGCTCCCCCTGCTATGTTCTCAGTGCCAAATATTCTCAAATATTCCAGAAAAAATCATATTAAATTGGCATGGCATTTGGAGAACTTTTATTTTCGGGATATTATTTTATTGCATCCATAATTCAGAAAACAGACAAAATATACTATTTCCACTTTATTTATTCTAAGTAACAGAAAGTAAAGAGAGGGTACAGAAGTTGTGCCTTCTAGTTTCATCCATCTCATGATCATAAAAAGGAATCCACTAACAAGGTTGATCAAGTCTTTTTAACAAACTCATTCCGAATAACATGGAGCCCGAGAAATTTCGAAGTGGCACTAGGTTACCTCAATGAGGATATGAACATCCCCAATAATAATAATATCATACTTTTTCTTTGTAGTAGGGAGAGGAAATTCAAAACCTCCACATATAATTGATGGAATTTTCCCAATAGAATTTATGCTGTGAACTTGAGGTTGTTTCCTCGGAAAGTGTACCATATGCTCATTTCCATTAACATGAAAGGTGACATTCCCTTTGTTGCAATCAATAACAGCACCTACATTATTTAAAAAGGGTCTACCAAGGATAATCGACATACTGTCGTCCTCAGGGATATCAAGAATGACAAAGTCCGTTAAGATAGTAACATTCGCAACAACAATAGGCACGTCCTCACAAATGCCGACAGATATAGCGGTTGATTTATCAGCCATTTGTAAGGATATCTCAGTAGGTGTCAACTTACTTAATTAAAGTCTATGGTACAAGGAAAGAGGCATCACACTAACACCGACACCGACACTCTGGGATCACCATGTTTCTTAGGTATTCCACCCTTAAAGGTATAGTTGGCAAGCATGGTGGAAATTTCATCTTCAGGTATTTTCCTTTTATTTGTAATGATATCTTTCATGTATTTAGCATAAGGGTTTGTTTTAAGCATTTCTGTTAAGTGCATGCATAAGAAAATAGGTCTAATCATTTCAGCAAAGCGCTCAAAGTCCTCATCATACTTTTTCTTGGATGGCTTAGGAGGAAAAGGCATGGGTTTCTGAACCCATGGTTCTCTTTCCCTACCATGTTTCCTAGAAAAAAAATATCTCTTATCATAATGTTGATTTCTTGATTGTGGGTTATCAACATCAACTGCAGGTTCAATTTCTATATCATTGTTATTAGTAGGTTGAGCAGTATTATGAACATCATTATTAGCATTATCATTAGGTTCATGTTCATCTCCTGATTGTGTTTCAGCATCAGAGATAGAAGCATCACTAGGATTCTCATGTTTTTTTCCATTAGGTTAACTAGAAGCATGCAAAGTCCTATCTTCTTTCTTTTTCTTCTTTTTAGAAGAACTAGGAGCATCTAAATTATTTTTCTGAGAATCTTGCTCGATTCTCTTAGGGTGGCCTTCAGGATACAAAGGTTCCTAAGTCATTTTACCAGTTCTAGTAGCCACTCTACTAGCAAAATCATGTTTATTATTTAATTCATCTAGCAATTCATTCTGAGCCTTAAGTACTTGTTCAGCTTGAGTGGTGACCATTGAAACATGTTTACTCATGTGTTTAAGTTCACCCTTAACTCAAGACATATAAGCACTCAAGCGTCCAATCATATAAGCATTATTCTTCAATTGTCTACTAACATAATCATTGAAATTTGCTTGTTTCTCCATAAAATCATCAAATTCATCTAAGCATTGGCTAGCAAATTTAGTAGACGGGATTTCAACTATATCATATCTATAGAGATAATTTACCTTCACTACCTGTGTCGGGTTATCAAGACAATGTGTTTCTTCAATAGGCGATATATTAAGACCATGTATCTCTTCAATAGGAGGTATGTTTTTAACATCTTCATCTTTACTACCTTTTTCTTTCATTGATTTCTTTGCCTCTTGCATATCTTCAGGACTGAGAAATAGAACACCCCTCTTCTTCGGAGTTGGCTTAGGAATAGGCTCAGGAGTTGGCTCAATTGGATTAGGAATTGGTTCGGCAAGAATCCAATTATTTTCATTAGTCAACATATTATTCAATAGCAATTCAGCTTGGTCGACACTCCTTTCCCTGAGAACACAACTAGCAAAACTATCGAAGTGGTCCTTGCAAGCATTGGTTAGTCCATTATAAAAGATATCAAGTCTTCCGTTTTTCTTAAGAGGATGATCAGGCAAAGCATTAAGTAATCGGAGAAGCCTCCCCCAAGCTTGTGGGAGACTCTCTTCTTTGATTTGCATAAAATTATATATTTCCCGCAAGGAAACTTGTTTCTTATGAGCAGGTAATATTTAGCAGAGAAGTAATAGATCATATTCTGGGGACTACGCACACAACCAGGATCAAGAGAATTAAACCTAGTTTTAGCATCACCCACTACTGGAATCAGGGATTTTGCCGTCTGCCAGTTCTTTGCCGTCAGTTAGCGGACGACAAAGAAGGTCTTTGCCATCAGCTGCCAAGAAGCAGACGGCAAACAACTGGCAGACGACAAAGAAGGTCTTTGCCATCTGCCATTTCTTTGCCGTCCGATGGCTGACGGCAAAGAATCTGAGCCGTCCGCTGGCTGACGGCGAAGAGGGAGTGGCACCCACTAACGATCTGATCAGGAAAAAACTTTACGTCCCCCCTCTTTGCCGTCCGCAGTAGACGGCAAAGATAAACAAAAATAGGACAGCAAAGGCTAACATAACTAACGGCCGAACCCCCCTCCCCCCCGCCCATTACTCTCTCTGTTTCTCCCTCTCTCCTCCCCGACTCCCAGTTCCACCCACCGTGCCGCCCCGTCCGTCCCGTGCCGCCCCTGCAACCGCCCCCGCCCCCGCCGCCCGGTGCCGCCCCCGCTGCTCGGCGGTGCCCCTGCCACCGCCCCCTCCCCCACCCGCCGACGCCCCACCATCCCGCCGCCCCGGCGCCCCACCGTCCGGCGCCGCTCCCGCCATCGCCCCGCCCTCGCTGCCCGGTGCCACCCCCGCCACCGCCCCTACCCCCGTCGCCCGGCGCCGCCCCCGCCACCGCCCCTCCCCCACACGCCGACGCCCCTCCATCCCGCCGCCCCGACGATCCGTGGCCCAGCGCCGCCCCCGCCACCGCCCCCGCCCCTGCCGCCCCCGCCATCGCCCGCCCGACCGTCCCACCGCCCCGGAGCCCCGCCGCCCCCCACCCGCGCACCACCCCGGCGCCAGCATCGCCCCGGATCCGGTAAGTATTCTTTTTTATGTTTTTCTTTTTTGTTGTTTAATTGCTAGTGTTAGATTTAGTGCTAGATATGTGTTAGTGTTAGTGATAGATTTAGTGCTACATATGTGTTAGTGTTAGATTTGGTGCATGGGTTTTAGATGAAAAAAGATGAAAAAAGAAGAAGAAGAAAAGAAGAAAAGAAGTAGAAGAATAAACAATATGTAGAAGAAAAGAAGAAGAAGAAGAAGAAAAGAAGTAGAAGAAGTAGAAGAAGAAGAAAAGAGGAAAAGAAAAGAAGTATAAGAAGTAGAAAAAAGATGTAAAAAGAAGAAGAAGAAAAGAAGTAGAAGAGGAAGAAAAGAAGAAAAGAAAAGAAGTAAAAGAAGTCGAAAAAAGACACCCCGACACCTCGACACCCCGACACCCCGACCACCTGACCCCCTGACCCAGACACTCCGACCCCGACACCACACCCTGACACCTCGACACGACACCCCGACCCCCTGACCCCGACACCCCCACCCCGACACCACACCCCGACCCCGACACCACACCCCAACACCCCGACCCCGACACCACACCCTGACACCTTGACCCCCTGACTCAGACACCCCGACCCCGACACCACACCCCGACCTCGACAGGACACCCCGACCCCCTGACCCCCTGACCCCGACACCCCGACCCCGACACCACACCCCGACACCCCGACCCCGACACCACACCCCGACACCCCGACCCCGACACCACAGCCCGACACCATGACCCCCTGACCCCGACACCCCGACCCCCTGACCCCGACACCCCGACCCCGACACCACACCCCGACACCCCGACCCCGACACCACACCCTGACACCTTGACCCCCTGACTTAGACACCCCGACCCCGACACCACACCCCGACCTCGACAGGACACCCCGACCCCCTGACCCCCTGACCCCGACACCCCGACCCCGACACCACACCCCGACACCCCGACCCCGACACCACACCCCGACACCCCGACCCCGACACCACAGCCCGACACCACGACCCCCTGACCCCGACACCCCGACCCCCTGACCCCGACACCCCGACCCCGACACCACACCCCGACACCCCGACCCCGAGACCACACCACGACACCCCGACCCCGACACCCTGACCCCCTGACCCAGAGACCCAGACCCCAACACCACACCCCAACCTCGACACGACACCCCGACCCCGACACCACACCCCGACACCCCGACCCCGCCACCACACCCTGACACCCCGACCCCGACACGACACCCCGACACCCCGACCCCCTGAGCCCGTCATCGATTATAATGATGAAGATGATTATGCATTTATTGATGACACTAATCGAGATTATTATTGTACTTGATGATGATGATTATGCATTTATATGTAGTGTTAGGTATTCAATTTTTTATGTTGTACTTGATGATGATACACTTAAGTTATATACATGTTATTATTCATGTCGGTATTTTTTTATGTTGTGCTAATTTCATTTACTCTTTGTCATGGAAGGTGTTGAAAGATGGTGGGCGCTGGTCGGGAGCGCTCCGAGGACCCTTCTTTGTCGGCGCGTGGTGCGAGGTCTTCCATTCAACACGCACCTCTCCGCCGAGCATTGCTGGATAGTATGGCGACACCGCCGGGCCCTTCTTCGTCGATCGCAGTGCCGAGCAGGAGACGAGGTAAGAAGAAGAGAGGAGGTGGAGCACGTGGTCGCGGGAGAGGAGGTAGGGTGACTGCCAGGGGGCCTGCCTCGCCGCCACCCCCAACTGTTTCACCCAAGCACGTGACTGCTAGGGTGGACTTGTCCGAGGAGGATGCTACATGGACTCTGGTCCACGAGACTCCGGTCAACGGGCCTTCGGCCCATGAGCCTCGGGTTGACGGGCCTTCGGGCCACGAGAGTTCGGCCCACGAGACCCTGGAGGAGCACCCGTCTGGATGGGGTACCTGGCCGGATTAGCCCGAGGGGCCGAGTGTCCATGCTGTTGATGGCGGGGAGCCGATAGATATTGAGGAGGAGGGGAGCACCATCTACCAGCATGGTTGTACATGTCTCCCAGACGTGCAGGCGACCCGCGAGCAGAGGTGGTTGATTTTCACTGATGGGGAGAGGTAAGTGCATTTATTTTTTGTACCCTTCTGCAGTCACGTTTCTTCAAATATCTAATGCATTCGCCTTGTCATGCTGTAGGGGTTGGGACCACCATCATAGTGTCCGCCGGCCCAACTCCGTCCTTGGAGTTCTTTGTCGGCAAAACTTCCCGGGGTTTGTCACGTTGCCTGGTGAGGGTCGGCTTCCAGAGCTTGAATTGAGTTGGGAGCACTACTTGGCTGCCTCGGCCCCGCCGGGTGAGATTATCGACGGCGTCTTGTGCAAGACGAGGGCAGACGTGGTGATTAGAAAGTTCTGGGTAATTTCTCCTTTACACAATTAAAAATCTTCAACTAGCTAGTTATTAATTGTATTAATCAATATTGTCTCATTTGATTGCAGACAATCTACAGGTGTGAGGAGGGATACGAGGAGGAGGCGACAAATGTTATCGATAACATCTGCAAGCGCCTGCTACAGAACATACGGCAAGAGGATCGGGTGCAGGCTGTTCGAGACAACTACGCCTCATGTGGTATCAAGAAGACCAAGCCGGCGTGCCGCGAGAAGTCCTTGAGTAAGGAGGAGTACCAAGGTAATTCTTAAGGCCTTGTACTTTACTTCCTTCATTTAGTAATTCATAGCCGTAGCACTCAAGTTTCTATTTCCTAACTTAGGCCCCTCCGAGATGGTATGCGGATCGGATGGATTGTTGGGAGGTGTTGGTCAATGAGTGGTGCTCAAAAGAATGGCTAGCCCTCCACAACAAGGCCAAGGACAAACGTGCCCAAATGGAAGGTGTGCCACACCATCAAGGTAGCTCAACTTATGTCAATACGGGCGGAACTGGGTATGTGGTTTGCTTCATGAGTCATGCAATTCGTTCATCATGCTAGCTTCATCCCTTTAATTACTAATTTACTTTGTTTCTCTCTTTCAGACATGCTACAATAAGGCGGATAAGGTGCCAGAGGTGTACGACCTGTATGCCATGGCCCACACTGGCTCTTACAAGAAAGTCAAGGCATTCTCTGCGTCTGACCTCGATTATCCAAAAATCTTCACCAACGTCTCCTCCCACGATAAGCTCGTGAAATATAGAGATCAGGGGAAGGCGAGGAAAGGGGAGGACTTTAACCCGAGCCAGGGTCCCATTGATACAGAGATGTTGATGATATCTGGTGGCGGGAAGTCCCATGGCTCCATAGCCATGGGAGATGGACTTATCCGTTTTCCTAGCACTCTCCCGAAGATCAAGGCACGCCACTCAAGCTCCGCTCCTGAGATAAGGCCTCGTGAACGGCCAGTCCAAGTCGCCTTCAAGGTTAGTTATACGTACTCAACTACCTTTCTCCATTACATTATGTGCGCTTCCATCAATGATTACAAATGGTAACGAGGAGTGGTGTTGCAGGCTGCTATACAGAGTGAGAGAGATAGAACGGAGAAACTTTTGGCGGAGGTTGCTGGGAGGCAGAGGGAGTTGGAGGAGAGGACGACAAAGATATTGGAGGAGGAGAGGGCACGGAATGACATGCAGGCAAGGGCCATGTACGAGCTCCTTGTGGTAAGTTTCTTCTACACATTAGCCAAAACATTCATGTAGTGTTTGTCTCATTACTAACTAGTATGACTGAGTCGTCAAAACCAAATGTGCAGTCTTTGTGCGAGAAGTCCGGTCAGACCGCTCCGCTGATGCCAGTGCTTGTTCCTGGGACCACGGTGAGTTTAATTTGAATGGAGATTACTTGCTAGTCTTAACATTTGAGTGTTATCATGCTAACGAGACATTGGAAATTATCTTTGGTGCAGCGTAACTCCAGACAAGCATCGCACGATCCTTCTCCAGCTACCGGCACGAGCCACCCCGCTACTACACCTCCAAGATCATGGTAAGTGTGTCTAGTATTTTGCTTAACAAATGCATAAAGACCTAGACTTAGCTTTATTTCCTCCAATATGCTTACCATAATGACTTAGAGTAAGCTTCTTTTCCTCCAAAAATAGTTAATAAGCTTACTGACCTCCAAAACCATCCATTTTACCTAAGTTAGCTCTAAAACGATCTGTACTTAGCTTACTTATGTAAAAAATGGCATAATTAGCTTAATTAGCTCATAAACGATCCATTACCTAAGTTAGCTCTAAAATGACCCATTTTACCTTACTTAGCTTATAAATGATCCATTTTATCCAAGTTAGCTCTAAAATGACCTATTTTAACTAGATTAGCTCCTAAATGATCCATTTTACCTACGTTAGCTCTAAAATGACCCATTTTACCTAGGTTAGCTCCAAAATGACCCATCTTACCTAGGTTACCTCTAAAATGATGCATTTTACCCTTGGCCCTAAAATGACCCATTTTACCTAATTAGCTCTTAAATGATCCATTTCTCCTAAGTTAGCTCACAAACGATCCATTTTACCTAGGTTAGCTCCAAAATGACCCATCACACCTAGGTTAGCTCTAAAATGATGCTTTTTACCTAACTTAGCTAATAAACGATCCATTTCACCTAGGTTAGCTCATAAACGATCCATTTCACCTAATTTAGCTCTAAAACGACCCATTTCACCTAGGTTAGCTCCAAAATGACCCATCTTACCTAGGTTAGCTCCAAAATGACGCATCACACCTAGGTTAATTAGCTCTAAAATGATGCTTTTTACTAAATTAGCTCATAAACGATCCATTTCAACTAAGTTAGCTCATAAACGATCCATTTCATCAAAGTTAGCTAAAAAATGATCCATTTCACCTAAATTAGCTCATAAATGATCCATTTCACCTAAGTTAGCTCATAAATGACATATACTTTGTGTTATACTCTTCTTCTTCTAGTCACCTTTTTCTAACTTTCTTATTTGCCATTTTGCAGATTTCATTCACTTCACGGAAGCTAGCTTGCTATGATGGAGTGCTTGTTTTTTATTTCATTATCTTCAAGTATTCTTCTAGCTTGCTATCTTGATGAAACTTTGCATTGTAATATGTATGGATGGAACAATGTGTATGTGCAACTTGGTATGTATGAATGGATGGAACTATATATGTATGTACGATGAAACTTATGTGCTAGATATGTCATATGTTTTCTATTAAATAGCCCTATGAAATATATATATATATGTCATATATATTTGCTGTGAAAATTGTTGGATTAAAAAAATAGAAAAAAAGAGGCAATGCAGGATCTTTGCCGTCAGCCAGCTTTGCCGACAGGCACGGACGGCAAAGAAGCCATGCGGCGGCCACCTGTGCTTCCTGGTGGGTTGACCCATGTGGTCAGTTTGCCTACAGCGGCGGACGGCAAAGGCATTGCCTACAGCAGCGCACGGCAAAGGCTTTGCCCACAATGGCGGACAGCAAAGGTTGCCGTTAGCCACCTAACGGACTAAAAGTGTAATTATTGCCATCTGCTTTCTTTGCCGTCAGCTGCTGATGGCAAAGGCCCCTTTGTCGTCTGCCTCAGAAAGCAGACGGCAAAGTACCTCTTTGCCAATCCTTACTTTGCCAAAGCCTTTTGTCGTCCGCGGTAGACGGCAAAGACGTTTGTCGTCCGCCGTTCCTGCCTTTGCCGTCCGCCATGGCAGATAGCAAAGTAGTTGATTCCTGTAGTGACCCTTTAATGAGGAAGGAAATTTTTTAAGGATATAATAATAGCGAGATTTCTCATCATTAGTAAACAGGGTGGCTATATCATTTAACTTAGTGAGATGTGCCACTACAGTTTCAGATTCAGTGCCATAGAAAGGATCAGATTCAACCAAAGTAATTATCTCAGGATCAAAAGAGAATTCATAATCCTTATCAGTAACAAAGATAGGTGAAGTGACAAAAACAGGGTCATATTTCATTCTGGCATTCAGATTTTTCTGTTTCAGCTTAGCTTGTAATTTCTTAAGATCTGATCTATCATTGCAAGCAAGAAAATCTCTTGCAGTTTCTTCATCCATAACATAACCCTCAGGAACAACAGGCAATTCATATTTAGGGGGAGAACCTTCATCATCACTATCATCAATATTATCAGTTTCAATAGTCTCATTCTCCCTAGCCCTAGCATGTTGTTCATCAAGAAATTCACCTAATGGCACAGTAGTATCAAGCATAGAATTAGTTTCATCATAAGTATCATGCGTAGCAGAAGTGGCATCATCAATAACATGTGACACATCAGAATTCATAGCAGTAGCAGGTTTAGGTGTGGCAAGCTTACTCATAATAGAAGGAGAATAAAGTGCAGAGCTAGAGGGCAGTTCCTTACCTCCCCTCGTAGTTGAGGGATAAACTTTTGTTCTTTGATCTTTCAAGTTCTTCATAGTGATCAGCAGATATAAATGCCAAGTAAGTCAAAGATAGAGCTATTCTCCCCGGCAACGGCGCCAGAAAATAGTGTTGATAACCCACAAGTATAGGGGATCACAACAGTTTTCGAGAATAGTGTATTCAACCCAAATATATTGATTCGACACAAGGGGAGCCAAAGAATATTCTTAAGTATTAGCAGTTGAGTTGTCAATTCAACCACACCTGGATAACTTAGTATCTGCAGCAAAGTAATTAGTAGCAAAGTAGTATGGTAGTAATGGTAACAGTGGCAAAAGTAACGATAGCAGTTTTGTAGTAATTGTAGCAGTAGCAATGGAAAAGTAAATAAGCAAAGCACAATATGTGGAAAGCTCGTAGGCATTGGATCAGTGATGGATAATTATGCCGGATGCAATTCATCATGTAATAGTTATAACATAGGGTGACACAGAACTAGCTCCAGTTCATCAATGTAATGTAGGCATGTATTCCGAATATAGTCATACGTCCTTATGGAAAAGAACTTGCATGACATCTTTTGTCCTACCCTCCCGTGGCAGCGGGGTCCTAATGGAAACTAAGGGATATTAAGGCCTCCTTTTAATAGAGTGCCAGACCAAAGGATTAACATATAGTGAATACATGAACTCCTCAAACTACGGTCATCACCGAGAAGTATCCCGATTATTGTCACTTCGGGGTTGTCGGATCATAACACATAATAGGTGACTATGACTTGCAAGATAGGATCAAGAACTCACATATATTCATGAAAACATAATAGGTTTAGATCTGAAATAATGGCACTCAAGCATTAAGCATAGCAAAGTCATACCAACATCAATCTCAGAACATAGGGGATACTAGGGATCAAACCCTAACAAAACTAACTTGATTACATGGTAAATCTCATCCAACCCATCACCGTACAGCAAGCCTACGATGGAATTACGCACGCACGACGGTGAGCATCGTGAAATTGTTGATGGAGGATGGTTGATGATGACGACGGTGATGAATCCCCCTCTCCGGAGCCTCGAACAGACACGAGATCAGCCCTCCCGAGAGGTTTTAGGGCTTGGTGGCGGCTCCATATCGTAAAACGTGATGAAACTTCCTCCTTGATTTCTTTCTCCACAAAACGGAATATATGGATTTGGAGTTGAGGTCGGTCGAGCATCAGGGGGCCCACGAGACAGGGGCGCGCCCAGGCGGAGGGGGCGCACCCCCCACCCTCGTGGACAGGGTGTGGGCCCCCTGACCTTTATTCTTTCGCCAATATTTTTTATATTTTCCAAAAGTTATCTCTGTGGATTGGCAGGTCATTCTGAGAACTTTTGTTTCCGCACAAAAATTACACCATGGCAGCTCTGCTAAAAACAGCGTCAGTCCGGGTTAGCTCCATTCAAATCATGCAAATTAGGGTCCAAAAGAAGGGGCAAAAGTGTTTGGAAAAGTAGATACGTTGGATACGTATAAGTTAACTCCTACCGACCTCCCCCTAGGAGCATGTGTAGTAGTACTTTGCTTCGAGGGCTAATAAACTTTTGCAATAAGTATATTAGTTCTTTATTACTAATGTGAGTCCATGGATTATACACACTCTTACCTTTCCGCAATTGGCTAGCCTCTACGGTACCGTGCATTGCTCTTTCTTACTTTGGGAGTTGGTGCAAATTTCGCCGGTGCATCCAAACCATGTGATAAGATACACTCTATGACACATAAATCTCCTTATATCTTCCTCAAAACAGCCACCATACCTACCTATTATGGCATTTCCATAGCCATTCCGAGATATATTGACATGCAACTTTCCACCGTTCCGTTTATTATGACACGCTCCATTATTGTCATATTGCTTTTGCATGATCATGTAGTTGACATCGTATTTGTGGCAAATCCACCTTCATAATTCTTTCATACATGTCACTCTCGATTCATTGCATATCCCGGTACACCGCCAAAGGCATTCACATAGAGTCATATTTTGTTCTAAGTGTTGAGTTGTAATTCTTGAGTTGTAAATCAATAAAAGTGTGATGATCTTCATTATTAGAGCATTATCCCAAGTGAGGAAAGGATGATGGATACTATGATTCCCCAACAAGTCGGGATGAGACTTCGGAGTTTACAAAAAAATAGCAGAGGCCATAGAAGCCCAAATAAAAAAAAGGCCAAAGAAGCCCACAAAAATAAAATAGAATAAAATGAGAGAAAAAGAGAGAACGGACAATGTTACTATCCTTTTTCCACACTTGTGCTTCAAAGTAGCGCCATGATCTTCATCATAGAGAGTCTCCTATGTTGTCACTTTCATATACTAGTGGGAATTTTTCATTATAGAACTTGGCTTGTATATTCCAATGATGGGCTTCTTCAAAATGCCCTAGGTCTTCGTTATCAAGCGAGTTGGATGCCCACCCACTTAGTTTCTTTTCTTGAGCTTTCAAACATTTGTAGCTCTAGTGCATCCATTGCATGGTAATCCCTACTCACTCACATTGATATCAATTAATGGGCATCTCCATAGCCCGTTGATATGCCCAGTCAATGTGAGACTTTCTCCTTTTTTGTCTTCTCCACACAACCTCCATCATCTTATTATATTCCACCCATAGTCCTATATCCATGGCTTACGCTCATGTATTCCATGGGAGTTAAAAAAAGCTGAAGCGTGTTAAAAAGTATGAACCAATTGCTTGGCTGAAACCAGGGTTGTGCATGATGGGAGTAGTTTGTGTGACGAAAATGAAGCATAGCCTAAATATATGATTTTGTAGGGATAACTTTCTTTGGCTATGTTATTTTGATAAGACATGATTACTTGTTAGTATACTTGAAGTATTACTATGTTTATGTCAATATGAACTTTTATTTTGAATCATTTGGATCTGAACATTCATGCCACAATAAAAAAATTACATTGATAAATATGCTAGGTAGCATTCCACATCAAAAAATTTGTTTTTATCATTTACCTACTCGAGGACGAGCAGGAATTAAGCTTGGGGATGCTTGATACTTCTCCAATGTATCTATAATTTTTGATTGTTCCATGCTATTATATTACCTGTTTTGGATGTTTATGGGCTTTACTAAACACTTTTATATCATTTTTGGGACTAACCTATTAACCGGAAGCTGAGCCCAAATTGCTGTTTTTTTGCCTATTTATGCGTTTCGCAGAAATGGAATATGAAACAGAATCAAACCTTCGGGAGCGATCTTTTTGGAACAAATGCAATCCAGGAGACTTGGAGTGGACGTCAAGCAGCAGACGAGGAAGCCATGAGGCAGGAGGGCGCGCCCTAGGAGGGTGGGCACTCCCCCCACCCTGGTGGGCCCTCATGGCTCCCCTGACCAACTTCCTTCGCCTATATATATCCACATACCCCAAAAACATCTAGGAGCACCACGAAACCGTATTTCCACTGCCGTGACCTTATGTTCCCGAGAGATCCCATCTTGGAGCCTTTTCCAGTGCTCCGCCAGAGGGGGGATCGATCAGAGAGGGCTTCTACATCAACGCAAAAGCCTCTACGATGAGTTGTGAGTAGTTTACCACAGACCTTCGATTCCATAGTTATTAGCTAGATGCCTTCTTCTCTCTCTTTGAATCTCAATACAAAGTTCTCCTTGATCATCTTGGAGATCTATTCGATGTAACTCTTTTTGCGGTGTGTTTATCGAGATCCGATGAATTGTGGGTTTATGATCAAGTTTATCTATGAGAAATATTTGAATCTTCTCTGAATTCTTTTATGTATAATTGGTTATCTTTGCAAGTCTCTTTGAATTATCAGTTTGGTTTGGCCTACTAGATTGATCTTTCTTGCAATGGGAGAAGTGCTTAGCTTTGGCTTCAATCTTGCGGTGTCCTTTCCCCAATGACAGCACGGGCAGCAAGACACGTATTGTATTGTTTCCATCAAGGATAAAAGGATGGGGTTTACATCATATTGCTTGAGTTTATCCTTCTACATCATGTCATCTTGCTTAATGTGTTACTCTGTTCTTGTGAACTTAATACTCTAGATGCATGCTAGATAGCGGTCGATGTGTGGAGTAATAGTAGTAGATGCAGGCAAGAGTCGATCTACTTGTTACGAACGTGATGCCTATATACATGATCATGCCTAGATATTCTCATAACTATGCACTTTTCTATCAATTGCTCGACAGTAATTTGTTCACCCACGGTAATACTTATGCTATCTTGAGAGAAGCCACTAGTGAAACCTATGGCCCCCAGGTCTGTTTTCCATCATATAAGTTTTCGATCTACTTTATTTTCCTATCTTTACTTTTCAATCTACAACATAAAAATAACAAAAATATTTATCTTATCTTATTATCTCTCTCAGATCTCACTTTTGCAAGTCGCCGTGAAGGGATTGACAACCCGTTTATCGCGTTGGTTGCGAGGTTCTTGTTTGTTTGTGCAGGTACGAGGGACTTGGAGTGTAGTCTACCACTAGATTTATACCTTGGTTCTCAAAATTGAGGGAAATACTTACGCTAGTTTGCTGCATCACCCTTTCCCCTTCAAGGGAAAAACCAACGCTTGCTCAAGAGGTAGCAGATGGCTGTGGTATATTTCTCGGAACGGAGGGGGTGTTCCGTGTTTCCATTGACCGTTATGACGCGTGGACCGGGCATTGATACGTCTCCAACGTATCTATAATTTTTTATTGTTCCATGCTATTATATTACCTGTTTTAGATGTTTATGGGCTTTATTTTACACATTTATATCTTTTTCGGGACTAACCTACTAAACGGAGGCCCAACCCGTATTGCTGTTTTTTTGCCTATTTCAGTATTTCAAAGAAAGGAATATCAAACGGAGTCCAAATGGAATGAAACCTTTGGGAGCATGATTTTTGGAACGAACGTGATCCGGAGGGCTTGGAGTTCAAGCCAAGAAGCAGCCGAGGCGGCCACGAGATAGGAGGGCGCGCCCACCCCTCCTGGACGCGCCCCCTATCTCGTGGGCCCCTCGGGCGGCCACAGATGTAGTTTTTCCTCCTATATAAGCCTACATACCCCAAAAACATCCAGGGAGCCACCGAAGAAATATTTCCACCCCCGTAACCTTCTGTATTTGCGAGATTCCATCTTGGAGCCGTTGCCGGCGTTTAGCCAGAGGGGGGATCCAGCACGGAGGGCTTCTAAATCAACACCATAGCCCCTCCGATGAGTTGCGAGTAGTATACCACAGAACTTCGGGTCCATAGTGCTAGTTGGCTTCTTCTCTCTTTTTGGATCTCAATACAATGTTCTCCCCCTCTCTTGTGGAGATCTATTCGATGTAAACTCTTTTTGCAGTGTGTTTGTCGAGATCCAATGAATTGTGGGTTTACGATCAAGTTTATCTATGAATAATATTTGAATCTCCTCTGAATTCTTTTATGTATGATTGAGTTATCTTTGCAAGTCTCTCCGAATTATCGATTTGGTTTGTCCTACTAGATTGATCTTTCTTGCCATGGGAGAAGTGCTTAGCTTGGGGTTCAATCTTGTGGTGTCCTTACCCAGTTATAGAAAGGGTTGAAAGGCACGTATTGTATTGTTGCCATCGAGGATAAAAAGATGAGGTTTATATCATATTGCTTGAGTTTATCCCTCTACACCATGTCATCTTTCTTAATGTGTTACTCTGTTCTTATGAACTTAATACTCTATATGAATGCTGGATAGCATTTGATGTGTGGAGTAATAGTAGTAGATGCAGGCAGGAGCTGGTCTACTTGTCACAGACGTGATGCCTATATACATGATCATGCGTTGATAATCTCATAATTATTCTCTTTTCTATCAATTGCTCGACAGTAGTTTGTTCACCCACCGTAATACTTATGCTATCTTGAGAGAAGCCACTAGTGAAACCTATGGCCCCCGGGTCTATATTTTATCATATAAGTTTCCAATCTACTCTTATTTGCATCTTTACTTTTTGCATCTATATTATAAAATACCAAAAATATATTTATCTTACCATAATATCTCTATCAGATCTCACTTTCGCAAGTGGCCGTGAAGGGATTGACAACCCCTTGATCGCGTTGGTTGCGAGTTCTTTGTTTGTTTGTGTAGGTTCGTGGGACTTGTGAGGAGCCTCCTACTGGATTGATACCTTGGTTCTCAAAAACTGAGGGAAATACTTATGCTACTGTGCTGCATCACCCTTTCCTCTTCAAGGAAAACCAACGCAAGCTCAAGACGTAGAAGGCATCTTATGCTTTATATAGGCGTAGTGTGGGGCCACATTGAAACGAGCGAACACGGTCCGCCCAAGCAGTGCATGGTAACCACAGCAAAACGAAACAATATCGAAGATTAAGACTTCGCTTTGGAAGTTGTCCAGCGAACCAAAGACAACTTCCAGTGTGATTGAGCCCGTACAATGAGCTTCTTCGTTAGGTATTACACCTCTTAAGGTAGTTGTGGTGGGCTTGATCCTTGAGGGATCAATGCCCATTTTGCAAAGAGTGTCTTGATAGAGCAAATTAAGGCTACTGCCACCGTCCAGAAGGACTCGTGTGAGGTGGAATCCATCAATGATTGGGTCGACGACGAGAGCTGCCGAACCTTTGTGACCGATACCGGTTGGGTGGTCATTGTGATCAAAAGTGATCGAACAGGCTGCCCATGGGTTAAATTTTGATACGACTGGCTTTATGGCGTAGTCGCCTCGTGATACGTGCTTGTGTTCCCTCGTAGGGATATGCATCATACATACCATGTTTACTGTTTTTACTTCGTGGGGAAATTTCTTTTGTCCCCCTATATTTGGTTGGCGAGTCTCCTCGTCTTTGCTGTCACTAGGCGTCCCCTTCCCTTTAAGTTCGGCATTGAGCTTTCCTGCTTTGAAAACCCAACAATTTCTGTTGGTATGGTTGGCGGGCTTGTCAGGGCTGCCATGAATTTGACAGGGGCGCCGATCCAGTATCCTATCTAAACTAGATGGGCCATCTTTGTTTGCCTTGAATGGCTTCTTCCATTGACCGTATTTGGAACCACTGAATCCGGCGTTGACCACCATGTCTTGGGTTCCTACATTATTGTTTTGACGCTTTTCATCGAGGCTTGCCATTGCCGTCCCTAACCTTAGAGGTGCCAGGATCGCTGGTGCTATTGTTTCGTCGAGCTAGCCAGCTATCTTCTCCCACACAGAAGTGGGTCATCAGTGCGGTAAGAGCAGCCATAGACTTTGGCTTTTCTCGGCCGAGGTGACAGACCGTCCACTCATCTCGGACGTTATGTTTAAAGGCAGCTAGGGCTTCGGCATCCAGACAGTCGACGATTTGGTTCTTTTTAATTAAGAAACTAGTCTAGAGTTTCCAGGCCGACTCTCCGAGCTGTTGGATGATGGGACTGAGGTCGTCAACATCCGGAGACCGGACATATGTACCTTGGAAGTTGACGCGAAAGGCGTCTTCCAGGTCTTCCAAGTTGCCAGTGGAGTTTTCTGGGAGGTTGTTTAGCCAGTGTCGGGCTGGTCCCACTAATTATAGTGGGAGGTATTTGATGGCATATAGATCATCGCCACGACCCATGTGGATATGGATAAGGAAGTCTTCAATCCATACATCAGGGTCAGTTGTTCCATCATATGATTCGATATTCATAGGTTTGAACCCTTCTAGGAATTCATGCTCCGTTACTTCATCAGTGAAGGAGAGGGGGTGTGCGGCGCCTCTATATCGGGCCAAGTCGCGACGTAGCTCGGATGGACTTCATCTGCGGTTTTCAGCCTGGGCATGATTATACTTGTCGCGTCCGGCTAATAGCCATCATCGCGCGTCTAGGCCCGCCTCCGTCATCCGTAGATTGATCTGTTCTGACCTGCTCTATTGTCCAGGTCTTGCCGCAGGTCATGTGTGTATCCCCGAGATGTTATATCTCTACCTTTGCAACGAGGAGACTCATTGATATCATTGAGAGACTCATTGATATCATGCTTAGGAGGAGTAGATCTAAGTTTCAAAGAATCAACATCAAGCAAAAATTTATCAACGTTCCTAGCCAAATCATCAATCTTAAGCAATTTTTCTTCAAGCAAGGCATTAAAATTCTTTTGAGAGACCATAAATTCTTTCACACTATTTTCAAAATAAGATGGAATCTTATTAAAATTTCCATAGGAGTTATTGTAGGTATTTCCATAATTATTATAGGGATTACTAGGGAACGGTCTACGATTAAAGTTTCCTCTATAAGCATTGTTACCAATATTATTACTACCAACAAAATTCACATCCATAGATTCATTATTATTCTCAATCAAAGTAGACAAAGTTATATCATTAGGACCAATAGTGGCACTCTCGGTGTGCCATTGAGAATAATTAACCATAATATTATCAAGTAGTTTTGTAGCTTATCCTAAAGTGATTTCCATAAAAGTGCCTCCCGCAGCCGAATCTAAAAGATTTCTAGAAGCAAAATTCAATCCGGCATAAAATTTTTGTAGGATCATCCATCAATACAAACCATGAGCAGGGCAATTTAGAATCATCAATTTCATTCTTTCCCAAGATTGGGCAACATGCTCATGATCAAGTTGTTTAAAATTCATAATATCGTTTCTAAGAGAGATGATCTTAGCGGGAGGAAAATATTTAGAGATAAAAGCATATTTGCACTTATTCCAAGAATCAATACTATTTTTAGGCAAAGACGGAAACCAAGTTTTAGTACGATATCTAAGTGAAAACGGAAATACCTTCAATTTAACAATATCATTATATGTATCTTTCTTCTTTTACATATCACACAAATCAACAAAATTGTTTAGATGAGTAGCGGCATCTTCACTAGGAAGGTCGGAGAATTGATCTTTCATAACAAGATTGAAAAAAGCAGCATTGATTTCACAAAGACTCAACATCATTAAGAGGATCAATCGGAGTACTAAGGAAATGATTATTATTGGTATTGGAAAAATCACACAATTTGGTATTATCTTGCGCCATCGTGACAAGCAATCCAACACACAAGCAAACAAAAAAGGCAAGCGAAAGAGAGAGGTGATTGGTAAAGAGAGGGCGAAGAAAAGGGCAACGGTGAAGTGGGGGAGAGGAAAACGAGAGGAAAATGGATAAGTGCGAGGGAGATGAGTTTGTGACGGGTACTTGCTATGTCTTGACTTGAGCGAAGACCTCCCCGGCAATGGCGGCAGAAATCCTTCTTGCTATGACTTGAGCTTGAGTTGGTTTTCCTTGAAGAGGAAAGGGTGATGCAGCAATAGTAGCGTAAGTATCTCCCTCAGTTTTTGAGAACCAAGGTATCAATCCAGTAGGAGGCTCCTCACAAATCCAACACACCTACACAAACAAACAAGAACTCGCAACCAACGCAATCAAGGGGTTGTCAATCCCTTCACGGCCACTTGCGAAAGTGAGATCTGATAGAGATAATATGATAAGATAAATATATTTTTGGTATTTTATGATATAGATTGGAAAAGTAAAGATCCAAATAAAAGTAGATTGAAAGCTTATATGATAAGAGATAGACCCGGGGCCATAGGTTTCACTAGTGGCCTCTCTCAAGATTGCATAATTATTACGGTGGGTGAACAAATTACTATCGAGCAAATTGATAGAAAAGCGCATAGTTATGAGATTATCTAGGCATGATCATGTATATAGGCATCACGTCCGTGACAAGTAGACCGACTCCTGCCTGCATCTACTACCATTACTCCACAAACCGACCGATATCCAGCATGCATCTAGAGTATTAAGTTCATGAAGAACAGAGTAACGCATTAAGAAAGATGACATGATGTAGAAGGATAAACTCATGCAATATGATATAAACCCCATATTTTTATCCTCGATGGCAACAATACAATATGTGCCTTGCTGCCCCTGCTGTCATTGGGAAAGGACACCGCAAGCTTGAACCCAAAGCTAAGCACTTCTCCCATGGCAAGAAAGATCAATCTAGTAGGCCATACCAAACTCATAATTCGAAAAGACTTGCAAAGCTAACTTAATCACACATAAAAGAATTCAGAGGAGATTCAAATATTTCTCATAGATTAACTTGCTGATAAACCCACAATTCACCGGATCTCGACAAACACACCGAAAAAAGACTTACATCGAATAGATCTCCAAGAAGAGGAAGGAGAACTTTGTATTGAGAATCAAAGAGAGAGAAGAAGCCATCTAGCTAATAACTATGGACCCGAAGGTCTGTGGTAAACTACTCACAACTCATCGGAGAGGCCTTGGAGATGATGTAGAGGCCCTCCATGGTGGGTTCCCCTTCCGACGGAGCGCCGGCGATGACTCCAAGATTGGATCTCGGAGATACAGAAGGTTGCGGCGGTGGAATTAGGTTTTCGTGCTCGCTTCTGATGTTTTCGGGGTACATAGGTATATATAGGAGGAAGAAGTAGGTCGGTGGATGCTTGAGGTGCCCACGAGTGTGGGGGGCGTGCCCACCCATAGGGGGCGCACCGGGCACCCTCGTGGCCGCCTCGCTTGTTTCTAGACATCCACTCCAAGTCCTTTGGGTCACGTTTGTTCCAAAAAGATCGCTCCTGAAGGTTTCATTCCGTTTGGACTCCATTTGATATTCCTTTTCTTCGAAATACTGAAATAGACAAAAAATAGCAATTAGGGGTGGGCCTCCGGCTAGTAGGTTGGTCCCAAAAATGATATAAAAGTGTAATGTAAAGCCCATAAACATCCAAAACAGGTAATATAATAGCATGGAACAATAAAAAATTATAGATACGTTGGAGACGTATCAATCATCAGCTTTGCTCTGTCAGACGTTCATAACATCTGGTGTTGCTCCTGTAGCGGGTTTGGCACCTAGTGGTGCTTCCAGGACGTAATTCTTTTGTGCAGCAATGAGGATAATCCTCAAGTTACGGACTCAGTCCATGCAGTTGGTACGATCATCTTTCAACTTAGCTTTCTCTAGGAGCGCATTAAAATTCAACGGAACAACAGCACGGGCCATCTATCTACAACAACATAGACATGCAAAATACTATCAGGTACTAAGTTCATGATAAATTAAAGTTCTATTAATCATATTACTTAAGAACTCCCACTTAGATAGACAACCCTCTAATCGTCTATGTGATCACGTGATCCAAATCAACTAAACCATGTTCGATCATCACGTGAGATGGATTAGTTTTCAATGGTGAACATCACTATGTTGATCATATCTACTATATGATTCACGCTCGACCTTTCGGTCTCAGTGTTCCGAGGCCATATCTGCATATGCTAGGCTCGTCCTGTTTAACCCGAGTATGTGCAAGACTGGCTTGCGCCCGTTGTATATGAACGTAGAGCTTATCACACCCGATCATCACGTGGTGTCTCGGCACGACGAACTTTCGCAAGAGTGCATACTCAGGGAGAACACTTGTACCTTGAAATTTAGTGTGAGATCATCTTATAATGCTACCGCCGAACTAAGCAGAATAAGTTGCATAGAGGATAAACATCACATGCAATAAATATAAGTGATATGATATGGCCATCATCATCTTGTACCTTTGATCTCCATCTCCAAACACCGTCATGATCACCATCATCACCGGCGCGACACCTCACTACCGGACTCGCGGTCTATGCCTACGGCCACGGGCCGTCGGCATAGGCCCCTAGGCCGTCGGCATAGATCTATGCCTATGGCAGCCGTCGGCATAGAGCCGTCAGTCTAGATTACGTCAGCGTACTCCTGTCAGACCGTCGGCATAATAATGCCGTCGGCATAGGGGGGTATGCCGAGGGCCCTGGCGCAGCCGTTGGCATAGTTTAGCCGTCGGCGTAGTTTTCCGTCTGACGGCAACGGACGGCGCCGTCAAACTGCTGGCGTGTCAGGAGGCGACACGTGGCAGGGCTGCCACGTGTCGCCTCCTGGTGTAACCTTGTGGCATGGCTATGCCTACGGCAAAGCCATCGGCATAGCCCTGCCACGTGTCGCCTCCTGGTGTAACCTTGTGGCATGGCTATGCCTACGGCAAAGCCATCGGCATAGATATAAATCTATGCCGGCGGCTTGGCCGTAGGCATAGCCCTGCCACGTGTCGCCTCCTGGTGGCTCCTGAGCGTATCTATGCCGACGGCTTTGCCGTAGGCATAGTTTTTTTTATATTCCCTGTTTTCTCTTTTCCAATTCATTTGACAACATTTCAAAACAGAATAATATGAAATATGACAGTTCATCAACATCATTTAAACATAGTCAAGTTCATCATCTAAAGATCATCACCGGCGAAAGTCCACGAACATAAGAGTAGTGCAAGACATGAAACATCATAAAAGTTGAAACATGAAAGACATGGCACAACGGCCGCATACACGGAATCATCATCGACATCAAGCACCACCGAGTCCACCTCCTCCAAAACCACCACCACCACCGAGTCCACCTCCGCCAAAACCACCACCAAGTCCACCTCCGCCAAAACCGCCACCGCGACCACCATCACTCTGCCAGATCGGAGTGACTGGGGTCGACGGAGCAGGAGTCGAGCCACCGGTCCCCTACATGTTTGAAAGAAGATTCTAACGGTAAATATGACATGATAGTGTTGAATGAATAAGAACTAGTTTGTCATTAGTTAGGCAAATTTACTAACCGGAGTATCACCACCTAGTGCCAGCCATTCCTCGAACGTGGGAATGTGTGGGGCATCTCCCGCAGGTGGTGGTGGGGGTCCAACTTGTGGTGGCTCCGTGCGGTTAGTCCAAGACGCCAACATAGCCTGGATGTTAGTTAAACAAGTCCACTTAGAAACAAGCCGTGATCAACAAAGTTAGAAGGAATGAAAGTGCAAATTTGAGCTTGGTTTAAGAGGGCAAAACTAACCGCCATCACTTGACGGCTATAATCATCGTTTGCCTTCACTCGTTGCAAGTACTCCCTCACCTCAATATGCCTATGCTCGAGAAAGGTCTGATATGCCTACAAAATTGAGGTTGTTTCTAAGTGGGCAGTGATGAAAATAAACTAAGAAAGATAGAGACAAAGAAGATAAGGGGAAGTACTTATAGCACGTTGGCGGACAAAGGGAGGCTGCGAACGCCCTGTACTCTCTAACGGGCTCGGGTTGGTAGCTCGAAGCCATGTGTACGAGATCTACGGAGTGACCAAGCCATCGAAACACGGATACCGGCCATGGGACTTACCCTGGATGGCCACCACCGCCGTGTCGTCGATCTGAGACTGGGCGACCTCAGGAACGGGAACATCCGGATGGAACTTCTAATAGTTCTGAGTGTAAGACTCCAGGTGTTTCTCGGTGTTGCCGTAGTACTGGCTCTCGCCCTCCTTGCGATCACTCCGCTCGCGGGCCAGCTTCCACGACTCCATGTCTGAGAGCGGCCTCTGCAACTTGTCCTCCTGCAACGTCAAATAGAAGTTAGCCATACATAAGAACATGACGGTAAAGAAGAACCAAAATGCATCTTTCATATAGATATACCTTCATGGCCTTGAAGCCCCAGTGGTTCCTGTTTCCTTGGCCGTGTGTCCCATCTTTTCCACGGTTAGCCCGGGCCTTGATGCTCTTGGCAACAAACTCTGCATCGTCACCGACCCACCTATCCACCAAACACGCCCATCTGTCATGCCTTCCATAGCACCAACGAGGAACAACCTATGCAAATTTTGGAAGCATGACATGTGAGCATGAAACATATAGTTGACTCCTTGAAATAATGAAAAGTCAGTAATGGTTACCATCATGAACTGCTCCCTACTCATGGTAATTTTTTGCCTCTGTGCTTGAGATTTGGTCATCTTTTGTTGCAGGTAGATGTGGTAGTAATGTGAGACGGCAACCCAACGCACCTCATACTGCAACTGGCGAGCTTTCTTCTTTGCAGACGCAAGTAAGACCACGTCGGCTCTGGCCTTGTGCTCATCAAGAACTCTATAGAGTTGCTGCAATCATGCATAAACCAGAAGAAAACAAGGCATGATTTGAGTGATTCAATGATAAACTATGAACGAAACTAAAGACAAGTGATTCAAAAGGGAACTTACCCAAAATTTGGTGATCACGGCCTTAGCGGCCGTCCCGTACTCCGTGTTGCTGCAAGCCTCGTAGTGGGCCCAGCTTGTGGCCAAAACACGCAGCTGTGGGTCCCTGTCTGGCCGCGGGCAGAATAGGCCAGGCCAAAACTGCTTCAACAGGACAGTGAGAAGGCCGTTCGGTTTACGGCCCTTTCCGTGAAGGATACAGTTACTGCAAAAGAATCAAAGGGTTGCCATGTGTACAATAAAAAAATGTTGTCATGTGTTGAAAGTATGATTGAGATGCACTTACTCTGTCCCCGCAGGTTCAATGAGACACTTGTGCGCCTCGGTAGAAGGTGGTGTAGGTACTCCGGCATTACCACGCAGCCACCCCTGCGGAGCACCCGGTGGCAAGTCACCCCACAACTCGGGGTCAACCTCCCCTCCACCCTCCTCGCCCTCCTCGGCCTCCTCCTCCTCGGCCTCCTCCTCCTCACCCTCCTCCTCCTCGACATCAGGAATATACTCCTCCTCCTCAGACTCAGAAGCTGCATCAGCATAGGAGGGCATCGAAGAAGACCCTCCTATTTCGGACACGGCCCGGAGTTTTTTGGCCCGGTTGCCTCTCCCCCCACCTCCTCGTCCTCTAGGGGCTCTCCCCCCACCCCCTCCTCCTCTAGGGTATCCTCCCCCGACCCCTCCACCTCCCTGTGAGGTGCCATCCTCATGTAGTCGGGAGGGAACCTTGTGGGCTTGTCCACGCCGAGTAAGTCCTCCTTTGAGTTTACTAAGGAAACTGGCACCGCTGGACTTGCCCATGATTAGCAAACCTGCATTGAGAAGAGAATAAACAATTAGTAAGGATATAAAAAAACAAGCATAAAGGAAAGACATTAATAACGGAAGAGAACATTATTAAAAGAACATACATTTTCTAGAACCCATATGAATCATCACTATTGTAATCTATTTGTCGACCGGTCTTCATCACTATCCCGCATATCTTCTTCGTTGTCTGACGGAGGTGGAGGCTCTTCCTCATCGTCAGCGTCAGCGTCTTCATTTAACTTTTCAAGCATAATTATGTCTCTTTGATTCACAACTGCCTCACCATCAATCCGGGCGCCGTCGTCGTTTGGGTCCAGGTCAACATAACCCAAGTCATCATCCTCCTTGTTTTGGACCACGTCATCATGTTCCTCTTGAAAAAACACTCCCTCATATGTCATGGGGTTTATGTTGTAGTAATCATCATCGTTCGGGTCCGGTAGCTTACCATGTGGCGACACCTTGAACACAACTTCCCAACCCTTTAGGTACTCTTTCTGGCATCGGTAAGGCAGATAATATACTTGTGTGGCCTGGGTAGCGGCGATAAAGAGATCAGCTCCGGCATAGACGGTTGATGGTTTAACTTCAACTAAACCAACAGAAGGCGTATGTCTCAGACCCTTTTTGGGGTCGAACCATCGGCATTTGAACACAGTGATACTTAGGTGTTTACGGCCACATTTGAATGTAAGCTCGTATATTTTTCCTACCCTTCCGTAGTAATCTACATTATTATCTCCTTCGGTGAAGACTCCGGTATTTATGGTTTTGGGATCAGGCCGACTGTTCTGGTGCTCCTCTGTATGGAAGCGATACCCATTCACATCATACTTTTGGCATGTCATGACGATAGGGTCAAAACCCATGGAAACCCATCTCAATTCTTCATCCATTGATTCATTCGGATCATTTCCCTACAAGTTTAATTGAAATTATAGATTGCATGAGTTCAATTGGAAGTGTGAAATGGGTAATAGGGAAGTGTGAAATATTACTTTCTCCATGAACCACGCAACGAAATTTTTCCTTCCATCAGCACCTTTCGGAGAAGAGCAAGTGCCTCCGCTTCAGTAGGAGGCAGCATTCCTGTCCATTCTTCCTCAACGAATCGACTACAATAAGAAAAGCGGTATAAGAACTAGGCAAAGTGAACATAACGAATTGACTAAAAGAATGGTGCAAAGGTATTACCTCATCCACTCATCCTCAACTTCTTTGATGTTGTGCAAGATATAGAACATGACATCCTCCCACTCATCTCGTGGCATGACATAAGATGTCGAGCATCCAGCCCTGCCACCTTGCCCGGTGAATAGAGGCAACTTGGGTTTATACTTGGGTTCTTCTATATTGTATCGAGACACCTTATTGTGCAACGTGGGAACATGGTCCGGATAGTAGGCTGTCCTGAGGTCTGCCACCTCCTCTAGGATAACTGCCTCAGCTATGGAAGCTTCAATCTTAGCTTTGTTTCCACATTTCTGTCTCAGATGCTTGTTCTGTCTCTCAGGGCCGTACTGCCAACGATGCTGCACAGGGCCCCCCAACAATACCTCGTTCGCAAGGTGCAAAATGAGATGTGTCATCGGAGTAAAGAAGCCTGGCGGGAAGATCTTCTCTAGCTTGCATATCAACTCCGGCGCATTCTTATGCATTTCTTTTATCTTCTCAGGACATACTTCTTTAGCACAAAGCGTTCGGAAGAAATGGCTTAACTCCGCAAGACCACGCCAGACACGCTCGGGAACATAGCCCCGAACCATCACCGGCATAATCCGCTCAATCCATACATGATAGTCATGACTCTTCAGCCCGATCACTCTGCCCGTTGAAAGATTGACCCCCTTACTTATATTCGACGCATAACCATCAGTGAACTTCACGACGTGTTTCAGCCACTTGAATGGCTCCATCTTATGATCATTTTTAAGTACGAACTCAGCATCTGGCTTGAACCAAGATTTTCGACTGCCTGTGGGAGGTTGCATGTGAAGACGTGGTCTATCACAAATATTCTGTTGATCGACTCTAGCATTAACATTATCCTTTGTCTTATCAGGAATGTTGAGTATCGTGTTAAAAAAGGACTGTGCGACATTCTTTTCGGTGTGCATCACGTCGATGTTGTATGGAAGTTTGAGGTCCTTAAAATAGGGAAGCTGCATGAAGGGGGTAATGTGAGTCCAGTTGTGCGTCTCACCATATCCTTCAAAACATTTTTCCCTTTACCGATGTCTTTGCCTTTGCCTTTGCCTTTGCCTTTCCCTTCACCGGCAGGCTTAAGAGCTTTGAGATGAGCAAGCACATCCACACCAGAAAACGTTGGAATCTTGTTTACTTCATGGACAACTTTGCCTTTTGTGAAGTTATTCTTGTCTTCCCTATCAGGATGGTCTGGAGGGAGGAATTGTCGATGCTGGTCAAAGGCAACATACTTGCCACCCTTCTTCAGCCAAATGAAAATCAAGGCCTACATGCACACTGGGCAAGGCATCTTTCCACTTGTACACCATCCGCAGAACAGGGCATAGCCGGCAAAGTCATGCATGCAATACTGTAGCCAAACTTTCATCAAGAAATTTGTCTGCAGATGCTGGTCGTATGTCAACCTCGGGAAGTACCAAGAATGGTGCAAATCATCCACCAACGGCTGCATAAACACACTCAAATTCTTCCTTGGATATTCAGGCCCCGAAATTATAAGCGACAGGAACATGGTCTTGCGTTGCATTATGGCGCCGGGAGGGAGATTGAGCGGAATAACAAATATGGGCCAGCAGCTGTATGGATTAGACGACATACCATATGGATTGAAGCCATCACCTGTTATAGCAATTCTGACATTCCCAGCCTCGGCTGCTTCCTCCGGGTACTTTATATCGAATGACTTCCATGCTTCACCTTCTGATGTATGTACAATTTTTTTTGGATTGTACCTTTTCCCTTCCTTGTGCCACTTCATCATTTTGGCAGACTCCTCGGTGATGAAAAGGCGCTGCAGTCTTTTTATAAAATCAAGATACCGAAGAACCTTCACAGGGATTTTAGCTGCCGCTTCAGACCATGCTTATCGATCACCTCAATACACCGAGAGGAATCGCACTTCCTACAGTGGTTGTCATCCGCATACTCATGCCTAAACAAAAGGCAATTCTTTGGACAAACATGTATTTTCTCATAGTCCATGGAGAGCGCCTTCATGATTTTCTTCGTACCGTACAGGGTTTTCGGCAGTTCATGGCCCTCGGGCAGGCTGTTAGCCCATACTCCCAGAAATGCTTCGAAGCAACCTCGGCTACAGCCGTACTCAGCCTTCACTTCCACCAGTTGCGAGATGGCATCCAGCACAGACAGCTTGGCACCCTCATAGAGAGGTTTCTTTGACGAGGCCAAGATTTCCAGGAAGGCCTTTGCGGTTTCCTCCGGCTCCTCCGGTTCATTCGCTGAATGTGACGGAGGTGTCGGCTGTGCAGCAAAGAAATCATCTCGCATGTCTCTAACCCCATCGTCCTCATAACCAGCGGCGCGTTGTCGTATCACATCCTCTCTACCACGGTCCCGCTGGGCAAAGTTTATCGGCATATTAAAGTTGGGCATAAATCCATGCGTGCGAAGGTGCTTAGTCATTGCACTCTTATCTCTGCGGATACGTCTCTTACATCTGGCACACGGGCATTCTGGCACCATCCTCATTGGACTACGGAATATCTCTTTCAAAAACACATCAGTTTTCTCGACCCACTCTGTTGTTACTTGATTCCGACAGAAAAACCCACTATACATCCACTGATTATCTGCCATCTCTGCTTTATTGGAACCCACACAACAAAATTAATGATTCATTTAAATTACCCACATCAATATTTTATTTTTTACAAGGTTGACGAGTAATCCACCTACATCTCTAATAGGTAAAGATGGGTCCTAATCCCACCCGAGAATGTGTAGATTGAGTATGGTCCATGCTCTACCCCATTCCGAGACAAAATTTCGGCAGCACCTCCCCGCTGTTCTCCAAATACACGTCTCGGAAAAATGCCGAGAGAATGTGCATCCAGAGAACAACAGGGAGGCACCGCCGAAATCCTGTCTCGGAACGGGGTAGAGCATGAACAACGTACGCAATCTACACATCCTCGGGCTGTCCGTGGAAAGTGCTGGACAATCCGAAAGAGCTGCGGTGATAAATATGCAATTGAATGCATATTTATCGATGCAACCCTTTCGGACGGGAGACCTAGGTTACGCGACTTGATGTGAAAATTCAATCTAGTTAAAAGAGGCTAGGAGGTGAAGGTCGATTCGTAGCTCACCCTCCGCTGTAGAAGAAGTAGTCGAGCAGCGGCAGGATCACAGACCAAACCCAGACGACGAAGGCTCCAGGGAGATGAATACCACAAAGCCTGTAAATTTTGACGGCACCACATCACATAAAGCATTGACACTTCATACTATTAAAATTTTTGTTCAGGTGTCAAATTTTGTTCTTCAATTTTTTTTAGCAAGATCATCATGATAAAATAACTACTCATCAGATACCAATTTTGTCAACATCACAAAATGAAACTATAGCTATTTGACAACATCTCAAATATGCGAATTTTGTTCTTCAAATTTGACAACATTTGACAACATCACTAAGTTGACCAAAGCTATAACTAACCAATATACATCAATCCATCCATTCATCCATACAACATGCATCTATCATATAACAAGCAGTAAAAAATGCAAAACAAATGCAAAATAATGAAAAAAAGCTCACCGGGGCGGCCAGGGACGGTGAGGCAGGGGCGGCCGGGGATGGTGAGGCAGGGGCGGCCGGGGCAGCGGCGAGCAGGGGGCGGCGATGGAGGGCCAAGGCAGGGGCGGCCGGGGACGGGAGGGCAGGGGCGGCCGGGAACGGGATGGCCGGGCGTGCGGGCCGGCAGGAGCCGCGGCCGGCGCGCGGTCGGGGGGATGCCGGGGTGGTGTTGGGGTCGGCGGAGGCCGTGGCGGCGCAGCGCAGCCGGGGGAGGCCGGGGCGACGGCGGGTGGAGGTGGCGACGGGGTGGGAGTGGCGCGCGGTCGGGGGGAGGCCGGGGTGGTGTTGGGGTCGGGGGAGGGCCGTGCGGCGGCAACGGCAGGTCGGGGTGGGGGGCCGTGCGGCGGCGGCGCAGGTCGGGGTGGGCGGGGGCGGCGGCGGCGCAGGTCGTGGGGTGCGGCGGCGGCGCGGGTCGTGGGGTGCGGCGGCGGCGCAGGTCGTGGTTGGGGTGGGAAAGAACGAGTGGCTGGCTAGCTAGCTGCCCGCTGGTAGTGGATAAGGCCACCCTATGCCGACGGCTAAGCCGTCGGCATAGCTGAGGTCACCACGTGGCAGCTATGCCGACGGCTTAGCAGTAGGCATATTTTTTTTGAATCATACATGATATGTAATTTTGTTAAAAATAATACATGGTATATAATAATAATTTTTTTTTCTGAACCGAATTTTTTCTATGGTCAGCAACATTTCTTTATTATATAAATATTTGGTAAATTGTACTAACAAAAAATGTACATTGTGTTAAAATATTTCGAAATAAATTGAGGGGGGCAACATTTCTTTATGATATAAATATTTTCTATGGTCTCGCGAAAGGTGATACATAGGAGAGCAACTGACTGAGGGGTACCGTTACCGAGTGCCTGATCCGGTAACTATGCGAGTGCCTGATCCGTCAACTACCGTTTTCCCCCTCGAGGTGCCGGCGGCGGCACCGTCCGTGAGGGGGGGGCACGCACCGGAGATGCGTGCCGCCTCTTCGGACATGCCACAACACCACGCCGCATGTATGAGGGCCCGGTACGACGCTCCGGTGGCATTGCTACCCCCCAGGGCCCCCGTCCCGCCTAACCCTGGAGCGGTTGACCACGAGATCAAGCCCTTTGACTTCCCACGGAAGGGCTTTGACCAGTGGATATCTCCACCCGGTTATGTCAGGTCGGCCCATAGGGACACCCGGGAGCAATATCCGGGCCAAACCCACAGCTACATCCACTCCATGTAAACCCGACGCGTCCGTTTCCCCCCTTGAGGTGCCAGCGGCGGCGCCGTCCGTGAGGGGGGGGCACGCACCGGAGACGCGTGACGCCTCTTCGGACATGCCACAACACCACGCCGCATGTATGAGGGCCCGGTACGACGCTCCGATGGCATTGCTACCCCCAGGGCCCCCGTCCCGCCTAACCCTGGAGCGGTTGACCACGAGATCTAGCCCTTTGACTTCCCACGGAAGGGCTTTGACCAGTGGATCTCTCCACCCAGTTATGTCAGGTCGGCCCATAGGGACACCCGAGAGCAATATCCGGGCCAAACCTACAGCTACATCCACTCCGTGTAAACCCGACGCGTCCGTTTCCCCCCTTGAGGTGCCAGCGGCGGCGCCGTCCGTGAGGGGGGGGCATGCACCTGAGACGCGTGCCGCCTCTTCGGACATGCCACAACACCACCCGCATGTATGAGGGCCCGGTACGACGCTCCGGTGGCATTGCTACCCCCCAGGGCCCCCGTCCCGCCTAACGCTGGAGCGGTTGACCACGAGATCTAGCCCTTTGACTTCCCACGGAAGGGCTTTGACCAGTGGACCTCTCCACCCAGTTGTGTCAGGTCGGCCCATAGGGACACCCGGGAGCCACATCCGGGCCAAACCCACAGCTACATCCACTCCGTGTAGACCCGACGCGTCCGTTTCCCCCCTCGAGGTGCCGGCGGCGGCGCCGTCCGTGAGGGAGGCCACGCACCGGAGACGCGTGCCGCCTCTTCGGACATGCCACAACACCACCCCGCATGTATGAGGGCCCGGTACGATGCTCCGGTGGAATTGCTACCCCCAGGGCCCCCGTCCCGCCTAACCCTGGAGCGGTTGACCATGAGATCTAGCCCTTTGACTTCCCACGGAAGGGCTTTGACCAGTGGACCTCTCCACCCAGTTGTGTCAGGTCGGCCCATAGGGACACCCAGGAGCAACATCCCGGCCAAACCCACAGCTACATCCACTCCGTGTAGACCCGATGCGTCCGTTTCCCCCCTCGAGGTGCCGGCGGCGGCGCCGTCCGTGAGGAAGGCCACGCACCGGAGACGCGTGCCGCCTCTTCGGACATGCCACAACACCACCCCGCATGTATGAAGGCCCGGTACGACGCTCCGGTGGAATTGCTACCCCCAGGGCCCCCGTCCCGCCTAACCCTGGAGCGGTTGACCACGAGATCTAGCCCTTTGACTTCCCACGGACGGGCTTTGACCAGTGGACCTCTCCACCCGGTTGTGTCAGGTCGGCCCATAGGGATACCCGGGAGCAACATCCGGGCCAAAAACACAGCTACATCCACTCCGTGCAGACCCGACGCGTCCGTTTCCCCCCTCGAGGTGCCGGCGGCGGCGCCGTCCGTGAGGGAGGCCACGCATCGGAGACGCGTGCCGCATCTTCGGACATGCCACAACACCACCCCGCATGTATGAGGGCCCGGTACGACGCTCCGGTGGCATTGCTAACCCCCCCCCCCAGGGCCCCCGTCCCGCCTAACCTTGGAGTGGTTAACCACGGGATCTAGCCCTTTGACTTTGCACGGACGGGCTTTGACCTGTGGACCTCTCCACCCGGTTGTGTCGGGTCGGCCCAGAGGGACACCGGGGAGCAACATCCGGGCCAAACCCACAGGTAAATCCACTCCGTGTAGACCCGACGCGGCAGTTTCCCCCCCTCCAGGTGCCGGCGGCGGCGACGTCCGTGACGGGGGGCACACCCCGGAGATGCGTGTCGCCTCTTCGGACATGCCACAACACCATCCCGCATGTATGAGGGCCCGGTACGACGCTTCGGTGGCATTGCTACCCCCCAGGGCCCCCGTCCCGCCTAACCCTGGAGCGGTTGACCACGAGATCTAGCCCTTTGACTTCCCACGGACGGGCTTTGACGAGTGGACTTCTCCAGCCGGTTGTGTTAGTTCGGCCCATAGGGACACCCGGGAGCAACATCCGGGCCAAACCCACAGCTACATCCACTCCGTGTAGACCCGACGCGTCCGTTTCCCCCCTCCCGGTGCCGGCGGCGGGGCCGTCCGTGAGGGTGGCCACGCCCCGGAGATGCGTGTCGCCTCTTCGGACATGCCACAACACCACCCCGCATGTATGAGGGCCCGATACGACGCTCCGGTGGCATTGCTACCCCCAGGGCCCCCGTCCCGCCTAACCCTGTAGCGTTTGACCACGAGATCTAGCCCTTTGACTTCCCACGGACGGGCTTTGGACAGTGGACCTCTCCACCCGGTTGTGTCGGGTCGGCCCAGAGGGACACCGGGGAGCAACATCCGGGCCAAACCCACAGCTAAATCCACTCCATGTAGACCCGACGCGTCCGTTTCCCCCCTCAAGGTGCCGGCGGCGGCGCCATACGTGACGGTGGCCACACCCTGGAGACGCGTGCCGCCTCTTCGGACATGCCACAGCACCACCCCGCATGTATGAGGGCCCGGTACGATGCTCCGGTGGCATTGCTACCCCCTAGGGCCCCCGTCCCGCCTAACCCTGGAGCGGTTGACCACGGGATCTAGCCCTTTGACTTTGCACGGACGGGCTTTAACCAGTGGACCTCTCCAGCCCGTTGTGTTAGTTCGGCCCATAGGGACACCCGGGAGCAACATCCGGTCCAAAACGACAGCTACATCCACTCCGTGTAGACCCGACGCGTCCGTTTCCCCTCTCGAGGTGCCGGCGGTGGCTCCGTCCGTGAGGGAGGCCACGCACCGGAGACGCGTGCCGCCTCTTCGGACATGCCACAACACCATCCCGCATGTCTGAGGGCCCGGTACGACGCTCCGGTGGCCTTGCTACCCCCCAGGGCCCCCGTCCCGCCTAACCCTGTAGCGTTTGACCATGAGATCTAGCCCTTTGACTTCCCACGGACGGGCTTTGACCAGTGGACCTCTCCACCCGGTTGTGTCGGGTCGGCCCAGAGGGACACCGGGGACCAACATCCGGGCCAAACCCACATCTAAATCCACTCCGTGCAGACCCGACGCGTCTGTTTCCCCCCTCCAGGTGCCAGCGGCGACGCCGTCCGTGAGGGAGGCCACGCATCGGAGACGCGTGCCACCTCTTCGGACATGCCACAACACCACCCCGCATGTATGAGGGCCCGGTACGACGCTTCGGTGGCATTGCTACCCCGCCCCCCCAGGGCCCCCATCCCGCCTAACCCTGGAGCGGTTGACCACGGGATCTAGCCCTTTGACTTTGCACGGACGGGCTTTGACCAGTGGACCTCTCCACCCGGTTGTGTCAGGTCGGCCCATAGGGACACCCGGGAGCAACATCCGGTCCAAAACCACAGCTATATCCACTCCGTGTATACCCGACGCGTCCGTTTCCCCCCTCGAGGTGCCGGCGGCTACGCCGTCCGTGAGGGAGGCCACGCACCGGAGACGCGTGCCACCTCTTCGGACATGCCACAACACCACACCGCATGTATGAGGGCCCGGTACGATGCTCCGGTGGCATTGCTACCCCCCAGGGCCCCCGTCCCGCCTAACCCTGGAGCGGTTGACCACGAGATCTAGCCCTTTGACTTCCCACGGACGGGCTTTGACCAGTGGACCTCTCCACCCGGTTGTGTCAGGTCGGCCCATAGGGACACCCGGGAGCAACATCCGGGCCAAAACCACAGCTACATCCACTCCGTGCAGACCCGACGCGTCCGTTTCCCCCCTCGAGGTGCCGGCGGCGGCACCGTCTGTGAGGGAGGCCACGCATCGGAGACGCGTGCCGCCTCTTCGGACATGCCACAACACCACCCCGCATGTATGAGGGCCCGGTACGATGCTCCGGTGGCATTGCTACCCCCCCCCCAGGGCCGCCGTCCGCTTAACCCTGGAGCGGTTGACCACGGGATCTAGCCCTTTGACTTTGCACGGACGGGCTTTGACCAATGGACCTCTCCACCCGGTTGTGTCGGGTCGGCCCAGAGGGACACCGGGGAGCAACATCCGGGCCAAACCCACAGCTAAATCCACTCCGTGTAGACCCGACGCGGCAGTTTCCCCCCTCCTGGTGCCGGCGGCGGCGACGTCCGTGACGGGGGGCACACCTCGGAGATGCGTGTCGCCTCTTCGGACATGCCACAACACCATCCCGCATGTATGAGGGCCCGGTACGACACTCCGGTGGCATTGCTACTCCCCAAGGCCCCCGTCCCGCCTAACCTTGGAGCGGTTGACCACGAGATCTAGCCCTTTGACTTCCCACGGACGGGCTTTGACCAGTGGACCTCTCCACCTGGTTGTGTCAGGTCGGCCCATAGGGACACCCGGGAGCAACATCCGGGGAAAAACCACAGCTACATCCACTCCGTGCAGACCCGACGCGTCAGTTTCCCCCCTCGAGGTGCCGACGGTGGCGCCGTCCGTGAGGGAGGCCACGCATCGGAGACGCGTAACGCCTCTTCGGACATGCCACAACACCACCCCGCATGTATGAGGGCCCGGTATGACGCTCCGGTGGCATTGCTACCCCCCCCCCCCCAGGGCCCCCGTCCCGCCTAACCCTGGAGCAGTTGACCACGGGATCTAGCCCTTTGACTTTGCACGGACGGGCTTTGACCAGTGGATCTCTCCACCCGGTTGTGTCGGGTCGGCCCAGAGGGACACTGGGGAGCAACATCCGGGCCAAACCCACAGCTAAATCCACTCCATGTAGACCAGACGCGTCCGTTTCTCCCCCCCTCCAGGTGCCGGCAGCGGCGCCGTCCGTGACGGGGCCACACCCCGGAGATGCGTGCCGCCTCTTCGGACATGCCATAACACCATCCGGTTGTGGTAGGTCATCCGATATATATAAACACTTGGAGCAAAGTCCCCTTCGTATAGACCCGATGCGGCTGTTCCCCATTCCAGTTGCCGGCTGGCGGCGGCACCGTTCGTGAGGGGGGTCACAACGCTTTGTACAGAACCGAAAAATAATGTATGTATGCTTATTAACACATACTGTATGTAAGTTAGTTAAATAAAAATAATAAAGAAAACAGTGAAGAAAAAGAAAAAAACTATATGTATGATTATTAACACATACTATATGCTTATTAACACAATCTATAGGTATGCTTATTAACACATATTGTATGATTAATAATAATACTATATGGAAAAAAAGAAAAAAAACTATGCCGACGGCAAAGCCGGCAAAGCCGTCGGCATAGGTGCGGCCAGGGTAGATGGACAGCGCCGCGGATCGATGACGTGTCGGCTATGCCGACGGCTGCCGTCGGCGTAGCTCCTGGTCGGTGCGCTCTGGATCGGTGACGTGTCACCTGTATCTATGCCGACGACCACCGTCAAGGCCGTCGGCATAGATTTGACGTCGTTAGCCGGCCGTGATGACAGTTGTCAGCGGGCCCGCATCTATGCCGACGGCCCATATATGCTGACGGCAGCTGTAGGCGTAGTCTGGAATAAGCCGACGGCCTATATATGCTGACGGCTGCTGTCGGCGTAGACGTGGATAGCCTGACGGCCATTGTACGCCGACGGCCAGGAGTTAGCTGTCGGCATAGCTCGGACTAGGCCGACGGCAGCCGTCGGCATATATTTGGCTGTCGGCGTAGAGCCCTGTTCCGGTAGTGCCTTGATCTCCATCGTAGCATCGTTGTCATCTCTCCAACTATTGTTTCTACGACTATCGCTACCGCATATGATAAAGTAAAAACAATTACAGGGCGATTGCATTGCATACAATAAAGCGACAACCATATGGCTCCTGCCAGTTGCTGATAACTCCGTTACAAAACATCGTAGCATCATGTCTTGACCATATCACATCACAACATGCCCTGCAAAAACAAGTTAGACGTCCTCTACTTTTTTGTTGCAAGTTTTACGTGGCAGCTACGGGCTGGGCAAGAACCGTTCATACCTATGCATCAAAAACCACAACGATGTTTCATCAAGTGTGTTGTTTTTACGTTCAACAAGAACCGGGCGTAGCCACACTCGATTCAACTAAAGTTGGAGAAACTAACACCCGCCAGCCACCTTTGTGCGAAGCACGTCGGTAGAACCAGTCTCGCATAAGCGTACGTGTAATGTCGGTCCGGGCCGCTTCATCCAACAATATCGCCGAATCAAAGGATGACATACTGGTAAGCAGTATGACTATTATCGCCCACAACGTGTTCTACTTGGGCATATAACATCTACGTATAGACCTGGCTCACATGCCACGATTGGGGAATGCAGTACTTTCAAAAAAATTCCTACGCACACGCAAGATCCATCCAGGTGATGCATAGCAACGAGAGGGGAGAGTGTTGTCTACATAACCTCGTAGACCGAAAGCGGAAGCGTTATGACAACGTGGTTGATGTAGTTGTACGTATTCATGATCCGACTGATCCTAGTACCGAAAGTACGGCACCTCCGCGATCTGCAAACGTTCAGCTTGGTGACGTCCCACGAACTCTCGATCCAGCTGAGTGTCGAGGGAGAGCTTTGTCAGCACGACGGCGTGATGATGGTGATGATGAAGTTACTGGCGCAGAGCTTCGCCTAAGCACTGCAACGATATCATTGAGGTGGATTATGGTGTAGGGGGGCCCTACCCCCCATTCCTAGATCAATTCGGAATCAAGGGGGATGGGCCACGCGGCCTGCCCTAGCAGCCCCTCTCTCTCTACCAAGGCACATCTAGGCCCACTAGTTCCCCGGGGGGTTCCGGTAACCCTCTGGCACTCCGGTTTTCTCCGAAATCCCCTGGAACACTTCTGGTGTCCGAATACAGCCGTCCAATATATCAATATTTAAGTTTTGACCATTTAGAGACTCGTTGTCATGTCCATGATCATATCCGGGACTCTGACACTACTAGGAAAACGGCTATAGATGAAATGGACACTAATGGCGCACCACATGTGTGGTGCGCCATTAGTATATAGCAATGGCGCACCACATACAGGTGCGCCATTAGTAATATATTACTAATGGCGCACCTGGTGTGTGGTGCGCCATTAGAAGTTTCGAAAAAAATAATAAAAAGATTGTTACTAATGGCGCACCGTGGGACAATGCGCCATTACTAGTTGACATAGTAATGGCGCACCACACCCACCGTGCGCCATTAGTAGTTTTGAAAAAAAAAGTAAAAAATAAATTAAAAAAATTGTTAGTAATGGCGCCCCTGTGGACAGTTCGCCATTACTAGTTTTAACTAGTAATGGCGCACTGTCCACTGGTGCGCCATTACTAAGTTTTTTCAAAAAAAAAATTCAAAAAAAAATTCAATTTTTATTTTATTTTTTTTCCAAAACTAGTAATGGCGCACCACCCCATGGTGCGCCATTACTAATTTGGCCCAACACCGAATGCACCCCCCTGGACCGCCTTTTCAGTTAAAAAAAATAAAAGAAAACGATGGAAATGTCCAAAAAATAAAAGAAAATAAGTTTCCCATATGATATGTGGTCTAGTTGTTGGGAAAATTTACAAATATGAATTTCGACTTTATTTGCAAAATCTCTCTGGAAATTTGTAAAGTGGGCATAACTTTTGCATATGAACTCGGATTACAAAGTTTTTTATATGAAAAATCATCTACTCAAAAAGTTACATCCGAATTTAATTGGGGGAACCCCGTTAAACATTTTCAAAATCCCCAAAAACCTAACAGAAAAAAAGTTACGGGGCTTTCAAGATCTAGAGGCAAAAAAATTCAAAAAATTTGAAACTTACTAGTGGCGCACCGTGGATGTGGTGCGTCACTAGTAACAGAAAAAAAATGTTTTGAATCTTTTTTTGTTTTTTTTTCAAAAGATGATACGTAATATGACCGGGAAGTTTGAAATATTTTTCAAAATTTCATCATAGTCATGAACATGAACAAAGTCCTAGACATCAACAAGGTATAATAGGATTGATATGCTAGATATATCAAGAAGTGCCTGTGAAGTGAGCTGTTGCTCGGGTTGGATAGAACTCTAAAGTTAAGCCTGCTTGGGCTGGAGTAGTGTGAGGATGGGTGACCTTTCGGAAAATTTGACCACAGATTGCGATTTGACCCGAGATTAAGCCGTAGTGACCTGAGATTAAGACAAAAGCGAAAAAAATGGAAAAAAAATAAAAAAAATTCTGAAAAAAAATTAGAAAAAAATTTGTTACTAATGGCGCACTTCTATGTGGTGCGCCATTAGTATACCAGATACTGATGGCCCAGTGTGGGCTATTCTAATGGCGCACCAGCGGTGCGCCATTAGAAAAAATCTAATGGCGTGGTGCTAGTGGCGCACATGTAGTGCGCCATTAGTAGCGAAAATAGGTGTGCCACTAACAGCCCTTTTTCTAGTAGTGTGAACTACCTTCGGTACAGCAAAACACATAAAGTCATAATACCGACCGTCACCGAACGTTAAGCGTGCGGACCCTACGGGTTCGAGAACTACGTAGACATGACCGAGACACGTCTCCGGTCAATAACTAATAGCAAAACCTAGATGTTCATATTGGATCCCGAATATTCTATGAAGATCTTTATAGGTCAAACCGCATAACAACATACGTTGTTCCCTTTGTCGTTGGTATGTTACTTGCCCGAGATTCAATCGTCGATATCTCTATACCTAGTTCAATCTCGTTAGCGGCAAGTCTCTTTACTCGTTCCGTAATGCATCATCCCGCAACTAACTCATTAGTTACATTGCTTGCAAGGCTTATAGTGATGTGCATTATCGAGAGGGCCTAGAGATACCTCTCTGACAATCGGAGTGACAAATCCTAATCTCGATCTATGCCAACTCAACAAACACCAGGTACGTTGTGACGTTTGGTAGCTGATACGTCTCCATCGTATCTATAATTTTTGATTGTTCCATGCCAATATTATACAACTTTCATATACTTTTGGCATTTTTATACTATTTTTGAGACTAACATATTGATCCAGTGCCCAGTGTCAGTTCCTGTTTGGTGCATGTTTTTTGTTTCGCAGAAAATCCATATCAAACGAAGTCCAAATGGGATGAAAACCGACGGAGAATGTTTTTGGAATATTTATGATTTTTGGGAAGAACAATCAACGTGAGTCGATGCCCGAGGGGGCCATGAGGCAGAGGGACGCCCCAGGGGGGTAGGCGCGCCCCTGACCCTCGTGGACACCCCGTAAGGCAGTTATTGCCCTTCTTTCATCGCGAGAAAGCTAATATCTGGAGAAAAATCATGTTCAATGTTTAAATCCAATCGGAGTTACAGATCTCGGGGAATATAAGAAACGGTGAAAGGGAAGAATCTGGAACGCAGAAACAGAGAGAGACAGAGAGACAGATCCAATCTCGAAGGGGCTCTCGCCCCTCCCACGCCATGGAGACCATGGACCACAGGGAAAACCCTTCTCCCATATAGAGAGAAGGTCAAGAAATAATAAGAAGAAGGGGGCTCTCTCCCCCTCTCTCCCGGTGGCGCCGGAACACCGTCGGGGCCATCATCATCACCGCGATCTACACCAACACCTCCATCATCTTCACCAACATCACCATCACCATCCCCCATCTATCTACAGCGGTCCACTCTCCTGTAACCCGCTGTACCCTCTACATGAAAATGGTGCTTTATGCTTCATATTATTATCCAATGATGTGTTTCCATCCTATGATGTCTGAGTAGATTTTCGTTGTCCTTTCGGTAATTGGTGAATTGCTATGATTGGTTCAATTTGTTTGTGGTTATATTGATGTTCTTTGGTGCCCATCATATGAGCGCGCGCGTGGATCACACCATAGGGTTAGTTGTATGTTGATAGGACTATGTATTGGAGGGCAAGAGTGACAAAAGCTTCAACCTAGCATAGAAATTGATGCGTACGTGATTGAAAGCGGACCAATATATCTTAATGCTATGGTTGGGTTTTACCTTAATGAACATTAGTAGTTGCGTATGCTTGCTAATAGTTCCAATCATAAGTGCATACAATTCCAAGTCAGGGATGACATGCTAGCAGGGGCCTCTCCCACATAAAACTTGCTATCGGTCTAGTAAAGTAGTCAATTGCTTAGGGACAATTCCTTAACACCTACCACCACTTTTCCACACTCTCTATACTAACTTTGTTGCTTCTTTATCTAAACAGCCCCTAGATTTTATTTACGTGCTCTTTATTGTCTTGCAAACCTATCCAACAACACCTACAAAGTACTTCTAGTTTCATACTTGTTCTAGGTAAAGCGAAGGTTAAGCGTGCGTAGAATTGTATTGGTGGTCGATAGAAGTTTCATATTTTTGGTAGTTAAAGAACCACTAAAAATCTATCACACTCCTGAAGCTTTTTACTTCGATCATCTTAGATCCCTATATGCTCGTGCTGAAACCCAACTAGCTTAGTTGAGGGAAAATCTTTAGATGAGCATGCTTGTTATGTGCAACACCGCTTATCTCAAAAAGGGAAACTTGTACTAGAGCAAATTCATCGTTTGCAATGCTATGCTTGGAATTTATGTGAAATATATGATTTAACTTGTTGTTCTGAAGACCCTAAGAAACAACTTCCCTACCAATGTGAGTTTAGTGATAATGGAATCGTATCTTCGTATGCTAAGGGTGTTTATAATTACTATGATGTTCAACAAGCTGAAGAATTTGTTGCTTTTAAGGGTGCTTATGAAATTGCTTCTTTGATTGGAAAGTATGATGCTACTCTTTACAAATCTGAAATTTTTTCCATACTTAAATGTTCTTATGATAATTATGCTTCTAATGCCTATGTTAAACCATATATTGAGGACTCCTCCGCTGTCAAAGAGATTAATATTTTGCAGGAGTCTATGGAAGAAGAAATTGATGAAACTATGAGCTCATTGGATGAAAAAGATGAGGAGGAGAGCGAAGAACATAAGGAGGAAGAGCGGATTGATCACCCGTGCCACCTTATAATGATAGTAACTCTTGAACTCATACATTGTTTAATTTCCTTTCGTGCTTACCAAAGGATGATTGCTGTGATGATTGTTATGATCCCATTGATTCTCTTCAAATACCCCTTTTTGATGATGCTTGCTATGCTTGTGGCCATGATGCCAGTATGAATGGTGCTTATGGCGATGAACTTGCTATAGTTCCTTATGTTAAGCATGAAATTGTTGCTATTGCACCCATACATAATAGTCCTATTATCTTTTTGAATTCTCCAAACTACACTATATCAGAGAAGTTTACTCTTGTTAAGGATTATGTTGATGGGTTTCATTTTACCGTTGCACATGATGATTTTGATAGATATAATATGCATAATCTTGCTGATCCAACTTGCAATTATTATGAGAGAGGAACTACATCTCTGCCTCTTTATGTTTCCAACACGATAGAATTGCAAGAAACTGCTTATACTATGCATTGGTCTTTACTTGGTGTGCATGAATTGTTCTTTGCCGATGCATAGGAAGAGAGTTAGACTTTGTTGTTGCATGATATATGTTACTTTGTGCTCACTACTAAATCACAAATCATTAGTTAATTAAAATTGGCTTTGATATACCTTGGGATCTGGGTGGATCCATTACTTGAGCACTATATATATGCCTAGCTTAATGGCTTTAAGGAAAGCGCTGCCAGGGAGACAACCCGCAAGTTTTAGAGAGTCATTTATTTCTGTTGTGTGCTTTTATAAAGTTTAAAAATAAAAATAATGTGTCAAGGTTTGCCTTTAGTATGTTTACAATGCTTGTTGGTTTGTGCGGTGCAGGACAGAAACTTTGGCTGCAGTGCGCGATTTTACATTTTTTACTGGAACATCAAACGGTTACGAAACTTCTTGCACTATCTTTATATACAAATTTTTTAGTATGCCTATTTTGTTCAGAATTTTTGGGGTACCAAAAGTATGGTGAATGTTCAGATTACTACAGACTGTCCTTTTTAAGACAGATGCTGTTTTTGATGCATAGTTTGCTTGTTTTGATGAAACTATTAATTTCTATCAGTGGATTAAGCCATGGAAAAGTTATATTGCAGTAGCTACAATGCAAAAACAAAATATGAATTGGTTGGTAACAGTAATTATAGTAGTGCTTTGCTTAATTATACTAACGGATCTTACCGAGTTTTCTATTGAGTTTTGTGTGTATGAAGTGTTCGAAGATCGAGGAGGTCTCGATATGAGGAAGAGGGAGGAGAGGAAAGAGCTCAAGCTTGGGGATGCCCAAGGCACCCCAAGTGAATATTCAAGGAGACTCAAGCGTCTAAGCTTGGGGATGCCCCGGAAGGCATCCCACCTTTCTTCAACAAGTGTCGGTATGTTTTCGGATTTGTTTCATTCATGTGATATGTGCAAATCTTTGAGCGTCTTTTGCGTTTAGTTTTCACTTTTATTTTATGCACCAAGCTGGTAGGAGATAGTCCTTGGTATTTATATAATTCTCTTTGCACTTCACTTAAATCTTTTGAATATGGCTTTATAGAATGCTTCATGTGCTTCACTTATATCATTTGAACTTTGGATTGCATGTTTCCCTTGACATAGAAAATCACCATTTGTAGAATGCTCTTTTGCTTCACTTATATTTGTTAGAGCGTGGCCATATCTTTTGTAGAAATAATTAAACTCTCTTTCTTCACTTATATCTATTTAGAGAGATGATAGGAATTGGTCATTCACATGGTTAGTCATACAATCCTACATAAAATTTGTACATCACTGAATATGATATGTTTGATTCCTTGCAATACTTTTGCGATATAGAGATGATAATATGTGGGAGGTTCTAGTAACTGGTTATGTTTAGTAAGACTATTGGTGTTAAGGTTTGTGATTCCCGAAGCATGCATGTATGGTCTCCTAACTATGTAACCAAATTGGCGCACATTGTATTTTGATTGTTTATCTTTGCATGAAGGTCGGGGGCGCGTGATTGTTAACTTCTACCAACCTCCCCCCTAGGAGCATCCGTACTAGTACATTGCTTCGAGGACCAATAAATTTTTGCAATAAGTATATGAGTTCTTTATGGCTAATGTGAGTCCATGGATTATATGCACTCTTACCCTCACTACTGGAATCAGCTACTTTGCCATCTGCCAGATCTTTGTCGTCCGCTAGCGGACGGCAAAGAAGCTCTTTGCCATCATCCACCGAAGAGCCGACGGCAAAGAAATGGCAGACGACAAAGAACCTCTTTGCCATGCGCCATTTCTTTGCCGTCCACCAGCTGATGGCAAAGAATCTTTGTCGCCCCACCACTCTCCGCCGCCCCCACCACTCTCCGCCGCCCCGTCGCCCCACCACCCCGCCGCCCCACCGCCCCCCTGCCCCGGTGCCACCGCGGCCCCGTCACCCCCGCCGCCCTGCCGTCTCAGCGCCCCCCCCCCCCCCCGCGCCCCACAGCCCCGGCTTTCGCCCCCCCCGTGCCCAACCACCCGGCGCCCCACCGGCCCCCCGCCTCGTCGCCCCTGCTGCCGCGCCCCGGCCCCCGCGCGCCCCACCGCCCCGGCCCCGGCCCCGTCGCCACTGCCGCCCGACGCCGCCGCCCCAGGCCGCCCCGCCCCCCTCCTCCACCGTCCACCTCCTCCACCGGCCCTGCCCCAGGTGAGCTCTACCTCCTCTTTTTTTCTGTTTTTTTAGTTTCAGGTGTTTAGATTTAGTTTTAGTTTTAGGTTTAGTTTTAGGTTTAGTTTTAGTTTAGTTTTAGGTTTAGATTTAGTTTTTTCCTTTTTTCTGTTTTTTTAGTTTAGGTTTATGTTTAGTTTATATTTAGTTTTAGTTTTAGTTTTAGTTTTAGATTTAGGTTTAGTTTTAGGTTTAGGTTTAGGTTTAGGAAATAAGAAGAAGAAAAAAAGAGGAGAGGGGGAGAAGAAGAAGAGGAAAAGGGAAAGGAAGAAGAAGAGGAGGAGGAGGAGAAGAAAAAAGAAGAAGAGGAAGGAGGAGAAGAAGAAGAGGAAAAAGGAAAGGAGGAAGAAGAAGAAGAAGAAGAGGAAGGAAGAAAAGGAAGAAAAGGAAGAAAAGGAAGAAAAGGAAGAAGAGGAAGAAGAAGAATAGGAAAAAAGAGGGGGAAAACCCGACCCTACACGGCACCCCGACCCCGACCCGGCACCCCGACACGACATCCCGAGACCCCGAGACCGACCAAGACAACCCGACCCCGAGCCTGACCCGATCGACACCCCGACCGCGACACCGACACGGCACCCCGACCCCAACCCGGCACCCCGACCTGACACCCCGATCCCGAGACCGACACACCGACACCCCGACACCGACACCCCGACACCGACACCCCTATTAACTCCCATTGGGGTAATATTTGGCCTTCAAAACTCTTGCAACTAAAGAATCTGGGTCAGTAATGAGTCTCCAGCATTGTTTAGCTAACATAGCTAAGTTAAAAGAGTATAGATCACGAAAACCCATGGCTCCTTCACTCTTTGGGATGCATAATTTCCACCATGCCATCCAGTGCATTTTTCTATGCTCTTCATCATCACCCCACCAGAACTGAGCAATAATATCTGTGATCTCTTTGCAAATCCCCTTGGGAAGACTGAATACCGACATAGCAAAAACTAGGATAGCTTGTGCCACAGCTTTTAATAATATCTCTTTACCCCCAACAGAAAGTTGTTTTTCCATCCATCCTATCAATAGTGCTTTAATTCTGTCAATGAAATGCCTAAAACAATCACTTTTATTAGCTCCAACAATAGCTGGTAGCCCAAGATATTTATCTGATATAGCTTCTGTATCAATATGAAGAATTTGACTAATTTCTGCTTTTGAAACAACACTGGTATTGGGACTAAAGAATATGCTAGACTTAGCAAGACTCACCATTTGTCCTGAACTTGCACAATAGGTATCCAGTACATGCTATAAGGAAGTTGCATTCAACACATCTGCTCTCATGAGAATTAGAGAATCATCAGCAAATAAAAGGTGTGATACTGACGGTGCATTTCTACACACTCTAATCCCATCCAGGCCACCAACTTCTTCTTCATACTGCAACATACTGGACATCCCTTCTGCACAAAGAAGGAACAAGTACGGGGAGAGGGGGTCTCCTTGTGGAATTCCCCTAGTAGGGGTAAACATCTCTGTTTCCTGAGAGTTGAACCTCACTTTGTATCTAACAGAGGATACACAAGCCATAATCATGTCAATCCAGAGAGCATGGAATCCAAGTTTTTCCATCATGCCTCTAAAAAATATCCACTCACACTAGTAGAAAAGGGGGCAATGGCCCAGGCCAGTTCAGCCCATTAGTCCCGGTTCAATCCAAAACCTGGACCAATGGAGCTATTTGCCCCGGTTCGTGAGCCCAGGTGGCCGGCCGGGCCACGTGGGCCATTGGTCCCGGTTCGTCCGGACCTTTTGGTCCCGGTTGGTGGGACGAACCGGGACCAATGGTCCTGGCTCCTGACCCACCACTATTGGTCCCGGTTGGTGGCATGAACCGGGACCAAAGGGTTCCCTTTAGTCCCGGTTCATGCCACCAACCGGGTCTAATGGTGCTGCCTATATATAGCCCCTTGCGCAAGAGCAGAGCACACTGCTCTGTTTTTCTGGCCGAGGGGGAGAGGGCTTGGTGGTGCTCTAGCTCACCTCCTATGCACACAAGGTGTTCGATGGAATGCCCGAGCCACACTACTGAAGGTTTCTCCTCTCCAAGCTCGAGCACCAAGCTCCATTTTCCTCAATATTTATCTAGGTTTAGCGGTCCGTCACGCCCCGTCCCCGTCTTCATCGCCGTCGATCACCCGCGCCGATCTCATCGCCGGCACCACCGTGGTGAGCCCCTTGTTCTTATCTTCTTTCTGAAAGGAAAAATATTATTACTTGTTTGTTTAGATAGATACTTGTATTATTTTCTTACTTTTATTATTGCATCTTATATAGTGCGATGGTTTTGGTATCCGCCCCCGTCGGCCCTCGTCCTGTCTATGATTCGGATGTGGTATATATTATCTTTTCATAACTATTGGTTCATTTATTGTTTATGAAAATTATGCCGACAACATGACATAGATTTTATTTATGTAGGAGGTTGTTGAACCGGAAATTCCAACCGACCCTATTGTCGAGAGGTTAAATTTAGTTGAAGAAGAAAACAATTTCTTGAAGGAAAAAATAAAAAAACTTGAGGAGGAGAAGATGATATTGGAGTTGCATGTTGCGGATGTCATCGATGATCACAAGATCAAGATGGATGCAATGCGCTTGAAGATGAGAAAGATTAGAAAATATGCCATTCATACCGAGGCTTGGTATCATTATGCCGTTGGATCAGTTGTTACCTTGGTTGCGATTATGATCGCATTTGTTTTCGCATTGAAATGTTTTACATAGTTTCAATGTATGGTTTAATTAATTTAGATGCTCTGTAGAGCTTTATGTTGTTAGATGAGAGCTATGTATGTACTTTGGTTTTTATGTGATGATGAACTTCTATTAATTTGGTCACTTAATTATCTATTCATGATGTTCTGTAATGATTTTTGACACACTTAATTATATATAATGCACGCAGATGAACCGGCAATGGATGTATGGTGACAGACACACCTCCGAGTACATTAAGGGCGTGCATGATTTTCTGGAAGTGGCTGAGGCAAACAAGCAGAATGGTTTTATGTGTTGTCCATGCCCTATATGTGGGAATACGAAGTCTTACTCTGACCGGAAAATCCTTCACACCCACCTGCTTTACAAGGGTTTCATGCCACACTATAATGTTTGGACGAGGCACGGAAAAATAGGGGTTATGATGGAAGACGGCGAGGAAGAAGAGTACGATGACAACTATGTTCCCCCTGAATACGGTGATGCTACTGAACATCAAGATGCACCAGACGATGAGCACGATGGTGCTGCAATGGGCGAAGCTGCTGAAGATCAAGAGGAACCAGACGATGTGCCCGATGATGATGATCTCCGCCGGGTCATTGTCGATGCAAGGACACAATGCGAAAGTCAAAAGGAGAAGCTGAAGTTCGATCGCATGTTAGAGGATCAAAAAAAGGGGTTGTACCCCAATTGCGAAGATGGCAACACAAAGCTCGGTACCGTACTCGAATTGCTGCAGTGGAAGGCAGAGAATGCTGTGCCTGATAAAGGAATTGAGAAGCTACTGAAAATAATGAAGAAGAAGCTTCCAAAGGATAAAGAATTGCCCGACAGTACATACACAGCAAAGAAGGTCGTATGCCCTCTAGGATTGGAGGTGGAGAAGATACATGCATGCCCTAATGACTGCATCCTCTACCGCGGTGCCTACAAGGATCTGAACGCATGCCCGGTATGCGGTGCATTGCGGTATAAGATCAGACGAGATGACCCTGGTGACGTTGACGGCGAGCCTCCCAGGAAGAGGGTTCCTGCGAAGGTGATGTGGTATGCTCCTATGATACCACGGTTGAAACGTCTGTTCAGAAACAGAGAGCATGCCAAGTTGATGCGATGGCACAGTGAGGACCGTAAGAAAGACGGGAAGTTGAGAGCACCCGCTGACGGGTCGCAGTGGAGAAAAATTGAGAGAAAGTACTGGGATGAGTTTGCAAAGGACCCAAGGAACATATGGTTTGCTTTAAGCGCGGATGGCATTAATCCTTTCGGGGAGCAGAGCAGCAATCACAGCACCTGGCCCGTGACTCTATGTATGTATAACCTTCCTCCTTGGATGTGCATGAAGCGGAAGTTCATTATGATGCCAGTTCTCATCCAAGGCCCTAAGCAACCCGGCAACGACATTGATGTGTACCTAAGGCCATTAGTTGAAGAACTTTTACAGCTGTGGAATGGAAACGGTGTACGTACGTGGGATGAGCACAAAAAGGAGGAATTTGACCTAAAGGCGTTGCTGTTCGTGACCATCAACAATTGGCCCGCTCTCAGTAACCTTTCAGGACAGACAAACAAGGGATACCACGCATGCACGCACTGTTTACTTGACACCGATAGTATATACCTGGGAAGCTGCAGGAAGAATGTGTACCTGGGCCATCGTCGATTTCTTCCGACCAACCATCAATGTCGAAAGAAAGGCAAGCATTTCAAAGGCAAGGCAGATCACCGGAAGAAGCCCGCCATGAGTACCGGTGATCACGTACTTGCTATGGTCAATGATTTACAAGTAACCTTTGGAAAGGGTCCCGGCGGACTAGCTGTTCCGAATGACGCTGAGAATCACGCACCCATGTGGAAGAAGAAATCTATATTTTGGGACCTACCCTACTGGAAAGACCTAGAGGTCCGCTCTTCGATCGACGTGATGCACGTGACAAAGAACCTTTGCATGAACCTGCTAGGCTTCTTGGGCGTGTATGGGAAGACAAAAGATACACCTGAGGCACGAGAGGACCTGCAACGCTTGCACGAAAAAGTGGGCATGCCTCCAAAGCAGTATGAAGGTCCTGCCAACTATGCTCTTATGAAAGAAGAGAAAGAAATATTCTTTCAATGCATGCTCAGTATGAAGGTCCCGACTGGCTTCTCGTCGAATATAAGGGGAATAATAAATATGCCAGAGAAAAAGTTCCAGAACCTAAAGTCTCATGACTACCACGTGATTATGACGCAACTGCTTCCGGTTGCATTGAGGGGGCTTCTACCGGAAAACGTCCGATTAGCCATTGTGAAGCTATGTGCATTCCTCAATGCAATATCTTAGAAGGTGATTGATCCAGAAATCGTACCAACGCTAAGGAGTGATGTGGCGCAATGTCTTGTCAGCTCTGAGCTGGTGTTCCCACCATCCTTCTTCAATATCATGATGCACGTCCTAGTTCATCTAGTCGACGAGATTGTCATTCTGGGGCCCGTATTTCTACTCAATATGTACCCCTTTGAGAGGTTCATGGGAGTCCTAAAGAAATATGTTGAGCTCACAAACTTGTGATTCACACAAATTTCAAAGAAAACTAATGGCACAAACAGAAAGTTTATAATTTTGCTGACCTAAAAGAAAAAGAATTAAAAAATAAAGCAAAAAACCAAAAGAAATTAATTAATGCAGAAAACAAAACAAAAAAACTGGAAAAAAATAAAAATAGCAACAATAAGTATTTTATTGTAAGTAGAAACAAAATAAAATGAATAAAGCAACAAAGAAAACAAAAAAAGTGTTTTCAAATTTGAAAACTAATGGCACTAACAGAAAGTTTATAATTTTTCTAAAACTAAAAGCAAAAAAGAATTAAAAAATAAAGCAAAAAACAAAAGAAAATAAATAATGTAGAAAACAAAACAAAAAAACTGGAAAAAAAATTAAAATAGCAACAATAAGTATTTTGTTGTAAGTAGAAACAAAATAAAATGAATAAAGCAACAAAGAAAACAAAAAAAGTGTTTTCAAATTTGAAAACTAATGGCAATAACAAAAAGTTTATAATTTTTCTAAAACTAAAAGCAAAAAGAAATAAAAAATAAAGAAAAAAAACAAAAGAAAATAAGTAATGCAGAAAACAAAACAAAAAACTGGAAAAAAGTGCCACCCACTGGGCCCCCACGGCCTGAATACGACTAGAAACCCTACCATGGGCCAGGATTCAGGCCCGCAGGAGGCCCAGTAGGTCCACAGGCACAGATTGCAGGGTTAGGCCCGAAAGCCTGCTTAAGAGAGGAGCTCGAGAGGGAAGGCGCACCGCACCTTATAAACAGGTGCGCCTCCCTCTCAACTAGCGAGGTGGGACTAAATATTAGGTTCGGGGCAGCACAGGCCTTTGGCCCCGGTTGGTGGAACCAACCGGGACTAAAGGGGTGCATTAGTCCCGGTTGGTGCTAGAAATGATGTGGCGCAATGTCTTGTCAGTTTCGAGCTGGTGTTCCCACCATCCTTCTTCAATATCATGATGCACGTCCTAGTTCATCTAGTCGACGAGATTGTCATTCTGGGGCCCGCATTTCTACACAATATGTACCCCTTTGAGAGGTTCATGGGAGTCCTAAAGAAATATGTTTGTAACCGCGCTAGGCCAGAAGGAAGCATCTCCATGGGCCATCAAACAGAGGATGTCATCGGGTTTTGTGTTGACTTCATTCCTAGCCTTAAGAAGATAGGTCTACCTAAATCGCGGTATGAGGGAAGACTGACTGGAAAAGGCACGCTTGGAAGGGACTCAATAATATGCAGGGACGGATATTCTTGGTCTCAAGCACACTACACAGTTCTACAGAACTCTACCTTGCTGACCCCGTATGTCGATGAACAAAAGAATAGTCTGCGCTCCAAACACCCGGAGCAGTGCGACGACTGGATTACATGTGAACACATCAGGACTTTCACCAGTTGGTTGGAAACACGTCTGAGAGGTGACAGCACTGTTTGTGATGAGCTGTACTTGTTGTCCAGGGGACCATCTTCGACTGTAATGATTTGGAAAGGATACGAGATAAATGGGAATACATTTTACACGATTCACCAAGATGAAAAGAGCACCAACCAAAAGAGCGGTGTCCGCTTTGATGCAGCAACCGACAATGGAAATGACACATATTTTGGTTACATAGTAGACATATTGGAACTTGACTACGGAGTAGATTTTAAGGTCCCTTTGTTTAAGTGCAAGTGGGTCAATCTGTCAGGAGGCAAGGTACAGGTAGACCCACAGTACGGAATGACAACAGTGGATCTGAAAAATCTTGGGTACACTGACGAACCGTTCGTCCTAGCCAATGATGTGGCACAGGTTATCTATGTGAAGGACATGTCTACCAGACCGAGGAAAAGAAAAGATAAGGAAGCGAATACATCATACAATGAGCCAAAGCGCCACATAGTTCTTTCAGGAAAAAGGGACATTCTGGGAGTGGAGGGAAAGACAGACATGTCTGAAGAGTATGAAAAGTTTCATGAAATTCCCCCCTTCAAAGTCAAGGCTGACCCAAGCATCCTGATAAACGATGAAGATTATCCATGGTTACGGCGCAATAAGCAAACGACACAAGCGAAGAAAAAGTGAAGACTTTCTCCCGCAACTATTATATATGATGATACCATGCCAACTTTGTAACAGACGGGTATGATACCATTGTCCGTTTTGTACATGCACATGCTATGCCAACTTTTTCAGAGTTCATTTGAAAACTATGAATTTGAAAACCTCGCCAACCGAAGGGCGCTCACACCGTTTTATAAGCCCGTCCCTCTACACGCCTTGTTGAGCTCACAAACTTGTGATTCACACAAATTTCAAAGAAAACTAATGGCACAAACAGAAAGTTTATAATTTTGCTGACCTAAAAGCAAAAAGAATTAAAAAATAAAGCAAAAAACCAAAAGAAAATAATTAATGCAGAAAACAAAACAAAAAAACTGGAAAAAAATAAAAATAGCAACAATAAGTATTTTATTGTAAGTAGAAACAAAATAAAATGAATAAAGCAACAAAGAAAACAAAAAAAGTGTTTTCAAATTTGAAAACTAATGGCACTAACAGAAAGTTTATAATTTTTCTAAAACTAAAAGCAAAAAGAATTAAAAAATAAAGCAAAAAACAAAAGAAAATAAATAATGTAGAAAACAAAACAAAAAAACTGGAAAAAAATAAAAATAGCAACAATAAGTATTTTGTTGTAAGTAGAAACAAAATAAAATGAATAAAGCAACAAAGAAAACAAAAAAAGTGTTTTCAAATTTGAAAACTAATGGCACTAACAGAAAGTTTATAATTTTTCTAAAACTAAAAGCAAAAAGAATTAAAAAATAAAGAAAAAAAGAAAAGAAAATAAATAATGCAGAGAACAAAACAAAAAACTGGAAAAAAGTGCCACCTACTGGGCCCCCACGGCCTGAATACGACTAGAAACCCTACCATGGGCCAGGATTCAGGCCCGCAGGAGGCCCAGTAGGCCCACAGGCACAGATTGCAGGGTTAGGCCCGAAAGCCTGCTTAAGAGAGGAGCTCGAGAGGGAAGGCGCACCGCACCTTATAAACAGGTGCGCCTCCCTCTCAACTAGCGAGGTGGGACTAAATATTAGGTTCGGGGCAGCACAGGCCTTTGGCCCCGGTTGGTGGAACCAACCGGGACTAAAGGGGTGCATTAGTCCCGGTTGGTGCTAGAAATGATGTGGCGCAATGTCTTGTCAGTTTCGAGCTGGTGTTCCCACCATCCTTCTTCAATATCATGATGCACGTCCTAGTTCATCTAGTCGACGAGATTGTCATTCTGGGGCCCGCATTTCTACACAATATGTACCCCTTTGAGAGGTTCATGGGAGTCCTAAAGAAATATGTTTGTAACCGCGCTAGGCCAGAAGGAAGCATCTCCATGGGCCATCAAACAGAGGATGTCATCGGGTTTTGTGTTGACTTCATTCCTAGCCTTAAGAAGATAGGTCTACCTAAATCGCGGTATGAGGGAAGACTGACTGGAAAAGGCACGCTTGGAAGGGACTCAATAATATGCAGGGACGGATATTCTTGGTCTCAAGCACACTACACAGTTCTACAGAACTCTACCTTGCTGACCCCGTATGTCGATGAACAAAAGAATAGTCTGCGCTCCAAACACCCGGAGCAGTGCGACGACTGGATTACATGTGAACACATCAGGACTTTCACCAGTTGGTTGGAAACACGTCTGAGAGGTGACAGCACTGTTTGTGATGAGCTGTACTTGTTGTCCAGGGGACCATCTTCGACTGTAATGATTTGGAAAGGATACGAGATAAATGGGAATACATTTTACACGATTCACCAAGATGAAAAGAGCACCAACCAAAAGAGCGGTGTCCGCTTTGATGCAGCAACCGACAATGGAAATGACACATATTTTGGTTACATAGTAGACATATTGGAACTTGACTACGGAGTAGATTTTAAGGTCCCTTTGTTTAAGTGCAAGTGGGTCAATCTGTCAGGAGGCAGGGTACAGGTAGACCCACAGTACGGAATGACAACAGTGGATCTGAAAAATCTTGGGTACACTGACGAACCGTTCGTCCTAGCCAATGATGTGGCACAGGTTATCTATGTGAAGGACATGTCTACCAGACCGAGGAAAAGAAAAGATAAGGAAGCGAATACATCATACAATGAGCCAAAGCGCCACATAGTTCTTTCAGGAAAAAGGGACATTCTGGGAGTGGAGGGAAAGACAGACATGTCTGAAGAGTATGAAAAGTTTCATGAAATTCCCCCCTTCAAAGTCAAGGCTGACCCAAGCATCCTGATAAACGATGAAGATTATCCATGGTTACGGCGCAATAAGCAAACGACACAAGCGAAGAAAAAGTGAAGACTTTCTCCCGCAACTATTATATATGATGATACCATGCCAACTTTGTAACAGACGGGTATGATACCATTGTCCGTTTTGTACATGCACATGCTATGCCAACTTTTTCAGAGTTCATTTGAAAACTATGAATTTGAAAACCTCGCCAACCGAAGGGCGCTCACACCGTTTTATAAGCCCGTCCCTCTACACGCCTTGTTGAGCTCACAAACTTGTGATTCACACAAATTTCAAAGAAAACTAATGGCACAAACAGAAAGTTTATAATTTTGCTGACCTAAAAGCAAAAAGAATTAAAAAATAAAGCAAAAAACCAAAAGAAAATAATTAATGCAGAAAACAAAACAAAAAAACTGGAAAAAAATAAAAATAGCAACAATAAGTATTTTATTGTAAGTAGAAACAAAATAAAATGAATAAAGCAACAAAGAAAACAAAAAAAGTGTTTTCAAATTTGAAAACTAATGGCACTAACAGAAAGTTTATAATTTTTCTAAAACTAAAAGCAAAAAGAATTAAAAAATAAAGCAAAAAACAAAAGAAAATAAATAATGTAGAAAACAAAACAAAAAAACTGGAAAAAAATAAAAATAGCAACAATAAGTATTTTGTTGTAAGTAGAAACAAAATAAAATGAATAAAGCAACAAAGAAAACAAAAAAAGTGTTTTCAAATTTGAAAACTAATGGCACTAACAGAAAGTTTATAATTTTTCTAAAACTAAAAGCAAAAAGAATTAAAAAATAAAGAAAAAAAGAAAAGAAAATAAATAATGCAGAAAACAAAACAAAAAACTGGAAAAAAGTGCCACCTACTGGGCCCCCACGGCCTGAATACGACTAGAAACCCTACCATGGGCCAGGATTCAGGCCCGCAGGAGGCCCAGTAGGCCCACAGGCACAGATTGCAGGGTTAGGCCCGAAAGCCTGCTTAAGAGAGGAGCTCGAGAGGGAAGGCGCACCGCACCTTATAAACAGGTGCGCCTCCCTCTCAACTAGCGAGGTGGGACTAAATATTAGGTTCGGGGCAGCACAGGCCTTTGGCCCCGGTTGGTGGAACCAACCGGGACTAAAGGGGTGCATTTGTCCCGGTTGGTGCTAGAAATGATGTGGCGCAATGTCTTGTCAGTTTCGAGCTGGTGTTCCCACCATCCTTCTTCAATATCATGATGCACGTCCTAGTTCATCTAGTCGACGAGATTGTCATTCTGGGGCCCGCATTTCTACACAATATGTACCCCTTTGAGAGGTTCATGGGAGTCCTAAAGAAATATGTTTGTAACCGCGCTAGGCCAGAAGGAAGCATCTCCATGGGCCATCAAACAGAGGATGTCATCGGGTTTTGTGTTGACTTCATTCCTAGCCTTAAGAAGATAGGTCTACCTAAATCGCGGTATGAGGGAAGACTGACTGGAAAAGGCACGCTTGGAAGGGACTCAATAATATGCAGGGACGGATATTCTTGGTCTCAAGCACACTACACAGTTCTACAGAACTCTACCTTGCTGACCCCGTATGTCGATGAACAAAAGAATAGTCTGCGCTCCAAACACCCGGAGCAGTGCGACGACTGGATTACATGTGAACACATCAGGACATTCACCAGTTGGTTGGAAACACGTCTGAGAGGTGACAGCACTGTTTGTGATGAGCTGTACTTGTTGTCCAGGGGACCATCTTCGACTGTAATGATTTGGAAAGGATACGAGATAAATGGGAATACATTTTACACGATTCACCAAGATGAAAAGAGCACCAACCAAAAGAGCGGTGTCCGCTTTGATGCAGCAACCGACAATGGAAATGACACATATTTTGGTTACATAGTAGACATATTGGAACTTGACTACGGAGTAGATTTTAAGGTCCCTTTGTTTAAGTGCAAGTGGGTCAATCTGTCAGGAGGCAGGGTACAGGTAGACCCACAGTACGGAATGACAACAGTGGATCTGAAAAATCTTGGGTACACTGACGAACCGTTCGTCCTAGCCAATGATGTGGCACAGGTTATCTATGTGAAGGACATGTCTACCAGACCGAGGAAAAGAAAAGATAAGGAAGCGAATACATCATACAATGAGCCAAAGCGCCACATAGTTCTTTCAGGAAAAAGGGACATTCTGGGAGTGGAGGGAAAGACAGACATGTCTGAAGAGTATGAAAAGTTTCATGAAATTCCCCCCTTCAAAGTCAAGGCTGACCCAAGCATCCTGATAAACGATGAAGATTATCCATGGTTACGGCGCAATAAGCAAACGACACAAGCGAAGAAAAAGTGAAGACTTTCTCCCGCAACTATTATATATGATGATACCATGCCAACTTTGTAACAGACGGGTATGATACCATTGTCCGTTTTGTACATGCACATGCTATGCCAACTTTTTCAGAGTTCATTTGAAAACTATGAATTTGAAAACCTCGCCAACCGAAGGGCGCTCACACCGTTTTATAAGCCCGTCCCTCTACACGCCTTGTTGAGCTCACAAACTTGTGATTCACACAAATTTCAAAGAAAACTAATGGCACAAACAGAAAGTTTATAATTTTGCTGACCTAAAAGCAAAAAGAATTAAAAAATAAAGCAAAAAACCAAAAGAAAATAATTAATGCAGAAAACAAAACAAAAAAACTGGAAAAAAATAAAAATAGCAACAATAAGTATTTTATTGTAAGTAGAAACAAAATAAAATGAATAAAGCAACAAAGAAAACAAAAAAAGTGTTTTCAAATTTGAAAACTAATGGCACTAACAGAAAGTTTATAATTTTTCTAAAACTAAAAGCAAAAAGAATTAAAAAATAAAGCAAAAAACAAAAGAAAATAAATAATGTAGAAAACAAAACAAAAAAACTGGAAAAAAATAAAAATAGCAACAATAAGTATTTTGTTGTAAGTAGAAACAAAATAAAATGAATAAAGCAACAAAGAAAACAAAAAAAGTGTTTTCAAATTTGAAAACTAATGGCACTAACAGAAAGTTTATAATTTTTCTAAAACTAAAAGCAAAAAGAATTAAAAAATAAAGAAAAAAAGAAAAGAAAATAAATAATGCAGAAAACAAAACAAAAAACTGGAAAAAAGTGCCACCTACTGGGCCCCCACGGCCTGAATACGACTAGAAACCCTACCATGGGCCAGGATTCAGGCCCGCAGGAGGCCCAGTAGGCCCACAGGCACAGATTGCAGGGTTAGGCCCGAAAGCCTGCTTAAGAGAGGAGCTCGAGAGGGAAGGCGCACCGCACCTTATAAACAGGTGCGCCTCCCTCTCAACTAGCGAGGTGGGACTAAATATTAGGTTCGGGGCAGCACAGGCCTTTGGCCCCGGTTGGTGGAACCAACCGGGACTAAAGGGGTGCATTTGTCCCGGTTGGTGCTACGACCCGGGACTAATGCCCCCCTTTAGTCCCGGTTGGTGCCACCAACCGGGACCAAAGGCCGCTACTTCCCGCCCTTTGGGCTGCTGAAAATTGGCCTTTGGTCCCGGTTGGTGGCACCAACCGGGACTAAAGGGGGGCATTAGTCCCGAGTCGTAGCACCAACCGGAACCAAAGCTTTTTCTATATAAGCACAGACTTGGTGTTTTTTCAGATTTCATCGCCAGTTCCCCGCCCCGACGATGCCGCCAGGCTGCCCCAGCTCGCCCGACGACGCCGTCAGGCTGCCCGTGCTCGCCGTCGCCCCGCGCCCTTGCCCCGTGCTCGCCGTCGCCGTCGCCCCGCGCAACTGCCCCGTGCTCGCCGTCGCCCTGCCCCTGCCCTGTCCCGCCCCCGTGCGCCGGCGCCCTCGCCGCCCCCGCCGTCGCCTCGAGCTCCCCTGCTATGGGCTCCTCGTCGCCGTCGCCCTACCCCTCCTGCCCCGTCCCGCCCCGCGCGCCGGCGCCCTCGCGCCTGCCCCCGCGCTGTGAGCCGCTGCCCGGCTCTTTTCATGTTTAAGCTCTTTTTTTATTTTTATGCTCTGTTTTTTTATGTTTTAGTTTTTTTGTTCATATGTGATGTATATGTGTATGTGGCTATAATGTATATGTGTATGTGAACAATGCAAAAGATAGTTTTTTAGAAAAATTAGGATTTTTTTCTGTTCATAGTTTTTTTTGGTGATATTAATTAGTGTAAATATGCAAATGTTTGTATATTCATATGAACAATGAATCAGGCAATACTACTTCATGTATTTTTAAGAAGGAAGAAGAAGAAAAGGAATGAGAGGAAAAAGGAAATAAGAAGAGGAAGAAAGGAGAAGAAGAGGGGAGAGGAGGAGAAATAAATAAGAAGAAGAAAAAAGAAGAAAAAGAAGAGGAGAAGAAGAAAGAAAGGAATAGAGGAGAAAGAAGGAACTTTGACACGAGGGGGGGTACCGATACCCCCTCCCGGATAACATTATTTTCCCATGTATATGTATGTTGCTTCGTTGTCGATATAACGAGGGTGTCGAGGATCACCGAGGGGTCGAGGGTCGGGAACTAGGGTTGAGGGTCGAGGGTTGTTAAGGGGTCAAGGGTCGAAGGTTTCAGGGTCGAGGGTCGTTGAGGGGTCAAGGGTCGAAGGTTTCAGGGTCGAGGGTTCCTATAGTGTCAAAGTATTGAAGAAATCCATGGCTTCATCATTAGCCGGAAGTAACCATGGCATGATGGTACGAAGTCCTCCAAAGTTATTCTGGAATGGAGTCCCGGATAGGATAATTTTCCTTTTTGTACGAATTTCAGCAAAGGCCTTCCAAATAACGATATTCGGAAGGTTATTGCTGAACTTTGTACCAAAAAGCGAATTATCCTATCTAGGACTCCGTTCCAAAATAACTTTGGAGAGCTTCGTACCATCATGCACCTGTTACTTTCGCCTAATGATGAAGACATGGTTTTGTTGAATCCTTTGACACTAGGCAACCTCCCGACCCCTCGGCGATCCTCGACCCCTTGACCCTCGACCGCTCGGCGATCCACGGCCCTCTACCCTACCGCGGGCGTCGATGCCCACGTCACTTGTGGGACATAGATGTAGTGTTCAACGCCGACCCCCTCCCGATAGCTTCAACACGTGGGGGGGGGGGGTCGATATTACCCCCTCCTAGCTTGAAGCGTTCTCGAGGCCACGCCCTAACCCTTGAAGCCTTGTCGAGGCCACCCCAAACCCTAGAGAAGCAGCGTCGAGGCCACTAATATGATTCCTTATTGTGATTAGCTAGCTAGTTCTACGTTTGCCACTAATATATCCATATCTGTCATGTTTGAATAATAATTGCCATGTTGTAAATATTTGTAGAAACTATGGACACCCCCCGAGACCAAGCACAAGAAGCGTTGTTGAGGGACATAATCGCACAAGGAAGTGATGCCGTCTCCTCGTTGATGTTTCTCAACGACAATGATGGTCTGGAAGGAGAGGGTGAAGAAGCAGCTGGCTATGATTTACATGGCTCCGGTGACCCAATGTCGGTGCAAGAAGGAGAGGGTGAAGAAGTAGACCGTGAGGACGGCTCCGGTGATCACCAAACCGAGTCCGGCCAGGTATATATATTAGTTAAGCCTGTGCCGACTAGCTAATTGATGCATTCATTGTTTTGGTATGTACACATATTAATTAACTCTCGTCTTTGTTCTTTTTTCTAGCCCTCCGGATCGAGCACAACTTCGGTAAAGAGACGAGGCCCGAAGAAAAAGTTGAGCTTGGATGAAAAGTTTAAGATCATACAAATCGCGCGCGACGGCCAACCGATTGAACCCTACCGGACAAAGAAGGCATTTGTTGCTCAGTGCGGGGTTCTGGTTAGGGACAAGATCCCGATCAGCATCCAGCAATGGTATAAGCCTAAGAACGAAGACCCTGAGGTGTCTTATGTCAATGAGATGCAGAAAAAGAATCTTTGGACTGAGCTGAAGTCAAATTTCACCCTACCGCCGGAGGATGATTCGGAGAAGCCAGTTATAGAGCCATTAATCAAGTCTTTTGCTCTGAGGAAGATGGCAGACCTATTCAGGAATTGGAAGAAAGACCTCAATAGGTATGTCAAAAAAAATGAGACACCAGAATTCATTGGCAAATATGAGAAGATCAGAGATGACTGGCCCGCATTTGTAGCCCACAAGACATCGGAAAAGAGTAAAAAGATGTCGGCGACAAGCAAGAGAAATGCTGAGAAGAAGAAGCTTCACCATCGCACGGGGTCAGGTGGCTACCTCGTAGCCCGGCCTAAGTGGGCCAAGGCTGAGAATGATCTGCATGATAAAGGGATCGAACTAGAGACAATGAACTGGCCAGAACGTTGCCGGACTTGGTTCTTTGGGGCCGGCGGATCCTTGGACCCTATAACAGGGAAGTGCATATGGACGGACGAACAATTGGACATACCAGTCAAGAGGCTTCAGCAATATATCGAAGCAGCGCAGCAAGGGACGTTCGTTCCAGACAGGGAGAAGGACGAGCTCACAATGGCCCTCGGCAATCCTGAGGACCCTGGACGGACACGAGGCACGCCAGGCTCCGTTTCGTGGAAGGCTGGATTTCCGGATGCAGGGGGTTACAAAACCCAGGAGAGGAGGAAGAAACTGGAGCAGAGCCAACTGCAGGCGCTGCAGGAAAGGGTAATGGGGCTAGAGGAACGAGAAGTAGATCACAGCAAACGACCTGCCGAAGCTTCCCCCGAAGCTACCCCGCCATCTCAGCGGAGAAGCAGTGTGGCTTCCACCGAGCTGCTTCAGCCAGAGCATGCCTTGACGGCTCCTGCCAGCTATCCCGTGGATGCTATCACGGATGCTGAAAATTGCCACCTTATGGCGCAATGGAGCAATTTGAAGGTGAAGGCGGCTGTTGGCTCTGTTTATCCTACTAAACCCGACTCAACTTTTCACTGTCGGCCGATTCCAGAAGGATATGCTAAGGTGATGGTCGATGAAATAATGGAGCGATTTGAGGACCTCCGGCTTGACCACCCTACCGGTGAAGGGGAGTATCGGCTGGGTTCTGCTCTGAAGACTCCATGCCTATGGCGGAAGGATCTCATCAACCTTCCGAACTGGACGCCTCCGCCTCCTCCTCCTCCTCCGGCGAGTCAGGGCACTCCGCCTCCTCCACCGCCTCCTCCTCCGGCGAGTGACAATCAGGGCACTCGGCCGGCTCCTTCTCTGGCGCGTGGCGGCACTCCGCCTCCTTCTCCGCCTGTGCCGGCGCACCCGAGCAGCCAGCCTCCTCCTTCTCCGCCTCGTCAGCAAGGGCGGAAGAGACCCGCCACCGCTCCGGCTGCTCCGGCGCGTCGCAGTCCTTCTCCTCTCCCTCGTAAGCAAGGAAAGAAGACATCAGCTCCGTCTACTCTGCCGGCGTCTAGCAGTACAGCCAAAGGCGGGAGGAGATACAGATTCGGTCCTTCTCTGAAGACTCTAGAGAAGTTACCGTACGAGAGGAGCGAGGAGGAAAACGCGAAGATCGCGCGGACCGAAGTGGATGACTGGTTTCAAGGGTTGAAAGCAAAGAGACATCCACCTCCGGAGGAGAAGGTAGATCCGGTGAAAGCGAAGCGCACTCTGGCTGCCCTGACAAAAACACCCAAGTCTCCGCCGAAAGGCAACTATGAGCGCATTATTGGAAAGGCATTTGCCGAAACGGAGAGGTCGGGAAGTACTAAAAGTGATCAAAGGATGAAAGAACAACAAGCTGGGAAACAAATTGCACAGCTCGGCGAACAAGCGAAGCAATCGTGCCCCCCGCTCAAGGTGCCTGCTAGCGACATCGTCGATCCGAGGATGGTGCCCGGTTATGGCAATCCTGCAGATTACCTGCCCGACGATGTACATTATGATATCTTGGAGGTGCAGATACTAAGATACGAGTACGGGAAGCCTCTCGTCAAAGATGAAAGTTCTCTATCAACGATGATGCGAAGATTGCATGATTGGTACATGAAAACCTGCAAAGAGTCTGAGGGGAGGAGTACTTTGTATGTGAGAGTTAAAAAGGAGCATGACCTCCTTGGAATTGAACTGTTGCCTATTCCATTTGAGGAGTTCTATCAGTTTTTCAATCAATTGGCCATCGATAAAGCAACGGTCACCTCCTACTGTCTGTAAGTAGTACTACTTCCGTCATTAAGTCTCTCTATATAACTCAGCCCTTTCATTGCATGTATTTATAATTATCCTCACTATATTATGCAGATTGAAGATCGCCGAATTGAAGAAAAGACAAGTGGGAGATATTGGGTTCATTAACACGTATCTCATAGATGCAACTGAGGTTCAATATCATGCCCAAGAAACTGAGGCCAACTTGCTACGATCGTTGGAAATAAATGAACACAAAGATATAATACTCTTTCCTTACAACTTCAAGTGAGTGTTACTGTCTTGTGGCATATTCGGTTTCCTTATTAGTCTAGGTTATAGAAATGTAATATTGATGAGTTATGCATGTGTGCGCAGCTACCACTATATTCTCCTAGAGATTAAGCTTGAGAAGGCAGTAGTAACTGTCTTAGACTCCAAGCGAAAAGATCCCAAGGAGTATGCGAACATGACTGAAATGCTCGAGAAGTAAGTTAAATCGATCATTATCCACCATATTAGCAACTTTGTTCATTTCTGATATCAAGTAATTGTTTTCTTTGTATGGCAGGGCTTGGAGAAAATTCACCAAAAAAGCTCCGGGACTACCGAAGAAGCTGCAATTTAGGCACCCAAAAGTAAGTACTATATAGTAGCATATTCCAGGCATCTCCTAGTGATTCAAGCGCTAGTTTCATCAATACCATTTTGCATGCTTGCTAATTATCAGTTTGATTGACCTCTATTTCTTGTAAAGTGGTTGTAGCAGGAACAAGGGAATGATTTCTGTGGATACTACATTTGCGAGTCCATCCGCCACACGACCTGTGAGCGGGGCTATCCGACAAACAATATGAAGTGCGTAAATAACAATATTCACAATTTTATTTTATTACCATCATTTGTGTTGAGTTTCATTCATTCATATATATATATATGTATTGACCCCCTTCTTAAAATTAGATGTTTCGGATGCGGGATGAACTCCTAGCACCAGATCGCATGCGAGCAATTCAAGAGGAATTGGCGGCATTCTTTCTTGACCACGTGATCGCTGAAGACGAAGAATACTATGTGGACCACACGTCCGTATTTTAGGAGATTATATATTTGTAAAAGATAATTATTGTATATATGTAGCCGGTAGTGTCGGATAGATATACGAGAACTTGTTGTTCGACCAATCTCTCGGAGAAGGAGAGGTGGTCGATATCACTTCTCTCTGTGTATGCATATATGTTCATGACGATCTTCTGTTTGCTTTACTAGCTAGCTAGCGTGTCTAGCTAGTCCTCTCTATACGTATGTATGGTACGTAGCGTCGACCAAGCACAGACAAAAGAGAGGACACTTCTCTCTATTAATTAGCTAGCTATAGCACAATATATGAAACACCTAAATTAACCCCCCAAAACCCCCCAACCCCCCCCCCCCTTTAAACCCCTTTAAAAAAAACAAAAACCCCAGCCACAGAAATGCTGACGTGTGGATGCCTATTGGTCCCGGTTGGTGCCACCAACCGGGACCAAAGGCCCTCCTGCCTGGGCTCAGCGGACAGGCCACGTGGAGGCCCATCTGTCCCGGTTCTGGATTGAACCGGGACTAAAGGGTCAGGGCATTAGTACCGACCCTTTAGTCCCGGTTCATGAACCGGGACTAAAGGCCCTCACCAACCGGGACTGTAGGCCCTTTTTCTACTAGTGTTAACACGGTCATATGCCTTGTGCATGTCCAATTTCACTGCACACAGGCCCGCTTGCGCTGCTCTTGTATTTTTTATCTCATGAATACATTCATATGCAATAAGAACATTATCAGTGATCAACCGTCTAGGAACAAACGCGCTCTGGGTAGGAGAAATAATATCAGGCATAATTCCTTTCAACCTAGCAGCCAACATCTTGGAAATTATCTTGTACAACACATTGCATAAGCTGATAGGTCTATACTGTGTAATTAGTTCGGGTGAATCCACTTTGGGAATTAGAACAATGGAGGTATCATTCCATTCTGCTCGTATTTGCCTTGACTTTATTGAAAATAATACTTCTTGAGAAATTTCATCACCTAGAATATGCCAAAAATTTTTGAAGAAAATTGCATGGAGTCCATCAGGCCCAGGCGCTTTAAGATCACCTATACTGAACACAGCCTTACGCACATCATCATGGGTATAAGGAGCCATTAGCATGTCATTCATATGTACAGTCACTTTAGTTTGGACTTTATCCAAAATAGAAGGATCCACATGATGAACTTCAGAAGTAAATAAGTTATCAAAATAACTTTGTATATGCTGATTAAGGGCGGCCATACCTTCTATCATATTACCCTGATCATCTTTCAGTTTTTTGATAAGATTCCTCTTTCGCCTAGCAGAAGCATAAGCTTGGAAAAATCCCATATTACGGTCTCCATTTTTTAGCCAGCCCGCTCTAGATCGCTGCATATAATAAATCTCCTCGAGTTCCATTAAGTACTAAATCAGTTCCGACAACTCTTTTCTTTTCTCTTCACTTTCATCATTGATAGGTCCAGTCATAATTTTCTCCAACTCTTTCTGTGCCTTCCGCAGCCTTTTCTTAGGCTTCTTGAGCACTCTCTGATCCCAGTCATGGAAGGCATTATGCATACGATTCAGTTTCTCATGAATAGTACTTAGGCCCGGGTCGGATCCCACTGAAACCCACGCTTCCTGTACAACATCTGAGAAGGTATGTTCTCTCAACCATCGCGCCTCGAAGCGTTTAGTGGCCGCACCACTGCCTCCAACTTCAGAATAATAATCTGTATCAACACAAAGAGGTCTGTGATCCGAATGATTATAATTTAAATTCTATAGAGCTGCATGCGGGTATAAAGCAGACCATGCATCATTAACTAGCCCGCGGTCCAGTCTCTCCCTCATCCGGCCTCGCTGCCATGTGAATCGGTCTCCTACGAACCCCATGTCCATAAGTTCGCAGTCATCAATGGCCTCTTGAAACGCATGCATATATCGTTGCGGCCGTGGGTTGCCTCCGTCTTTCTCATGGGTGCATTAACGTGGAGCCTATATAGAAATAGGATTGCTGTAAATCTCAGGTTACAAAATGGTAAGGTAGTAATGGCTCCACGCAAGTGGTGCGCTTGGCTTACCTTGCAATCCAGCCATGTTTTTAATGACCCGTTTTAATTGAGCGAGCGATTTTGGTGAGATTAATTGGAACGATGGGATTGCCGTAAAACTTAGTGTAAAAATGGTACGGTATTTAATTAATTAATGGCTGTATAGTAATTTCAGGCGTGAAAGACGCCTTGTAACGCGTATGACCAAAGCCTTGATTCAGAGACGATATACTTCCTGAAAACTGCCCCGCCCTGCGGTCCTGCCTATAAATACAACAGGTGTGCTTGGCTTACCTTGAACCACACAAAATAGAGGACATTGTGTTTGGAGATAAGTCGCGGACATCGAAGATCATGGCTAGACCAGCGGTGGTGGTGATATGTGTGTCGTTCCTAGTGGTGGTGGCGCTGAGTGGGGTAGTGGCGCAGTTGGATTGCAAGCCGCAGTTGCTTAAGGCTTGCGATCAAGCCATCAGAGACGGTAGTGCTCCGTCGACATTGTGCTGCTCCAACCTGACGGCGGAGAAGCTGTGCCTCTGCGACTACTTGGAGGATCGTATGTACCGGCCCTACGTCCGTGGCCCCTACCTCGACAAGACAATCGCCTCCTGCGACATAAATCGTGGGGTGTGTCCAATTGGAGTATAAAATAATTGGAATTAGTATTGTACATCTCTTTTACAATAATATAAACGGCAACGCATGCCTTTGGGTTGCTTTTTTACTTTGTTACCTTTTAACCCTTCTTCCTTACAAATTTTTGTCCGTTAGTGCGTTTAAATTTTCGTCCGTCCATAAGTTACCAGATTTCGAAGGTGGTTATTAAAGTACGGATTGTTTTTCCACTTTTTATCGTCCACAGTTATTTTTTCGTCCGTCGCTGGCTCGCTACGAAAGCTGACTTGACTCGGCATCTCTTCGTAGTACGGTCGCTCCTCTTCTCTCACGTACGATTCTAAGTGCGTTCTGTGGCCCAATGTAGTTATGGGCCAAGGGACGCGTGTGGGCTTACTGGTTCTTTGAGTGCGAAAAAATTAAGGATGGCATGGGGATAATCTAACACGCCTCCTCACCCTTGTCCATACCTTAGCAACAAACGAAAAACAAAAGCGCGCGAGAAGATCTAGCGACTGAGTATGGCTAAATACCAGCGTAAAATTTAAAGTAGTAATTTCAGCCACAGAGCTATTTATTTTTTCAACAATTCTAGGGAAAAAATGTGACCGGTTTACCTTAAAATATTTGAATAATGTTAGAAAACTCCTGAATAAATTCAGAAATTTGAGTAACTTTTAAAACCTAAACATTTTCTGGAAAACGTGACCAATTATTGAAAATATGAATAAATTTTGAAATTACAAGTAATTACTGAATTTTTTATATGCGACAAACAATTTCAAATATACATTGAATTTTTTTATATACTCTGAACAATTTTTAAATAAACACTGAACATTTTTGTGATATATGTGGAACAATATTTAAATACTTATTGAACGAATTTTAAATGTAAGTTGAACAATTTCGTAATATACAGAGAACAATTTTTAGATGCACATTGAACATATATACGTTGAAAAGTATGTAAATTACATTGAACATTTTGTGTACACTGAACAAATATTGAATTGTAAAGAAGATTTTAAAAACATGTTTTTTTTAAAATAGAGATATTTTATAAAATGCAAAAAATTTAGGAAATTATGAACATCTTTTGAAAGGAGGACATTCTTTGGCATTTTTAACAATATTTTAAATTTTAGAACAACTATTTGAAAAAAATAAAAAAAAAGAAACATAAAAGGAAACAAAAAGAAAAAGAAAAACAGCGACACCTATGTGGGTCAGCCCAACTAGGAGTGCCTTGGGCGAAGCCTCGGCGTTTTGATGCTACCCTTGATATACGTTACTAGCCGATAGAAGCAACATTATACATACACCACACACTTATATACACTGTTATGGATTATACACACACGAGCCATGGTTGCCGCTCACTATGTCAATGTCAATGTGGCACTACACATAGCGTCACATCTTGCCGTGCAACTTGCCCCGTGACGTCCGGCCTCGACATCCATCCTTCTCACTTCGCAATTGACGAGCCTTTCATCTCAGATGATGTGTCGCGACCCACATCCTTGACCGGGCCAACACTGATTCATAATAATAATTGTTTGATCGTATAAAATAAAGTAGAAGTATGAGGTGAGGTCGCGACATGCAGGTGCAAGGAGTAGCTTGCCGAGATTAGTTGTTGAAGTTTTGAACATTTCCTTGTGTGGGCACAATGATTGGTGCGACATGCAGTGGCGAACCCATCGCCTTAGGATTGATCACATTTGAAGCATTGTCATCAGGTGGGCATCATGGTGGCCATTTGCAGGGTCAGAAAAAGGATAAGCAATGAGACGGTCGAGTGTCATGTCGAATTAGAGGAGGTAGATCTATTAGGAGTCATGAGCCATGCTTATTGGGACAGAGTCATGATATTTTTTTTCCGTTGCAACGCATGGGCATGTTTCCTAGTGTATACCTAATATTAAACGGAAGAACCTTTCTTAATTCTCAATCCATAATCTCTTTATATCCGTAATAGTTTTGTGTTGATCATAAAAATTGACGCCGAGATTTAAAAATAGATCTACACACGTAGAAAAAAACGCGAAACCAAGTCCATGCCGATAACTCGGTTCTACCTTCTCGTATGCATTTGTTTTTCTTAGTTGCGTATAAAAAAGAAAAGTTATCTACTGAGGAAAATAGAAAGAACGATCCTATCACGTTCTCATATTGTGTTTCGTGCATATGTGTGTGCAACTGTCCGATGGAATAGATTGACAAGATCAAGTAGTTTTTTTTTCATGGGCACATAGCTTGCCGTATGTGCTAGCCTCTACAGAATCTCTAGTCCTAATGTCTCAGTTGGTAGGTCGCGTTCCGGGTTTTGTTTTCGTCCCACCTCACCCGGTCTTTTTTGGTACTTCTTTGGTACTTCCTCCCACCTCCCACCCATTTTATTTCGCTGGTTTTTTTTCGTCCCTCCCCCACCCCACCGGTTTAGTTTCGCGTCACTCTCTCACACAACGAAAAAAAATCTTAACGGATCATAACTTTCCATGCTGGTGCAAGTTATTTTTAGTAATGTCTTTATGTGAAAGAATCAATCACGATCAATCTCTAAATATCAAATCTAAATTAATTAACCTTACCTTAAATTGCTCAATCACATTAATTAGGAAACAAAATACCCGATTCTAAGAAAATATCTACTCTTAATGGAGGGTATTACATACCAAACATAGGTACGCCATTAGCTCGCTTCCTTCCCTTCTCTTCCCTTCGTCCCTCAGTCCCATGCTCGTGGCGCTGAAGTGGCATCGACAGGCGATGGCGGCGAGGACAGCACGTGGCAACCCCTGAAGCACGAACATGACTGCACCTCGGGTCTGCCGTCTCCCAAGATATGGGTGAGTTCTCGTGATGCCCACCCTAAACCCTCACGTCCTACAAATTCCTCAACCTCTACCATTTCGATTTCGTCCATGCTCTGATCCAAATGACGATGCAGCTCCGGCCGATTGACAATGGAGGTTTGCCATCCTTCCTCTCAGCACCCACTCCTGGAGAAACGACACGCCATGCCGATCGAACCCGGTCGAGATCACTCACCAAGATTGCTATTCGGATGTTTTTTGTCAAAAAGTGAAGAGTGGGACGGGATCTGCACTTTTGTTAATATCTCTACTCCTAATGTCTCAGTTGGTAGGTCGCGTCCCGGGTTTTATTTTTGTCGCACCTCACCCAGTCTTTTTTGGTACTTCTTTGGTACTTGCTCCCACCTCCCGCTCAGCCGAGACGGTTTATTTTCGTACTGCCTCCCACATCCCAGGTAGTTCCCTCCACGCAAAAAAAATCGAACCAACCAATCTCTACTCCTAATGGAGCAGTTGGTAGTCTTCGCCGGTCAATTTTCTTCCCACCACTTTCGTCCGGGTTTCTTTCGTAGGTTAACTATCGTAGATTTTTTTCGTCGTCTCCCCCACTTCATCGGTTTATTTTCACTTCACCCTCACACACAACGAAAAAAACTGAACGGATCAGAACTTTCCATACTGACGCAAATTATTTAGTAATGTCTTTATGTAAAAGAATCAATCACAATCAATCTCTAAAGATCAAATCTAAATTAATTAATCTTCATAACATTTGTTTCCTTTCGAATCACGTCCATAACTTTCCTTCCTTGTTTGGGCAGAAATTGTTTGGTAGCAGAGATTACGAAGCTTCCTATGAGTGTAGTAATAGGAAGTATTCTTTTTCTTGATGATTCGTTTCCATGCATGATGATAGTAAATTATGCCAACATTCACCACTATTTATCAATGTCATCAATCGTATCCATTTCTACCAGTTTTAAGGGAATCTGCTCGCTATGTCTTTTTTAAGGGGATCCGCTTGCTAAGTCATCATCGCATGTTATTTTCACAAACAATCTCTACTCCTAATGGAGCAGTTGGTAGCCTCGTACGGTTTATTTTTGTCCTCCTCCCACCTCCCCTGGGTTTTTTTCATCCTCTCTCCCACCTCCCAATTTCGTTGGTTTTTTCGTCGGTTTTTACTCGCCCCCTCCCACCTCCCAATTTCGTTCGGTTTTTATTCGTCCCACCTCCCACCACCCCCTCGTACTGGTTCTTTTTCTCTCCACTCTTTCCTTGCAAACCAATAATTTCCTAACATACAAAAGATCACGAATCTATCTTTCCTTACCCGAACCAATCGCGCCCTACATCAGTGCATTTCTTTATTAAGAAAACTAACAAGTAAATCTTAACGCATTGCAAACAAATCCCGTTATGGACCTAATTAATTTATTATGGAATCTATACGTGGTTGCATTGGTTCTTTTTCTCTCCACTTTTTCCTTGCAAACCACTAATTTCCTAACATACAAAAGATCACGAATCTATCTTTCCTTATCCGAATCAATCGATCCCTACATCAGTGCATTTCTTTATTAAGAAAACTAACACGTAAATCTTAACGCATTGTAAAGAAATCCCGTTATGGACCTAATTAATTTATTATGGAATCTGTACGTGGTCGCATCTCTCCCCTCATGAAAAAATCACATCCATCTCCCGTTAAAAAGGAAAAGAGAACATGAACGATCAATCCCACACCCTGCATCTCAGTAGCAAAAAATCGCCCCCGCCTCTGCTACTACGCCTCGCCATGTGCCTGGCTCGACCCATGCCTCGCCTGCATGGCTGGACGCCGCCGTCTCCACCGCCACGTACAAGAAAACGGTGGGCAGAACCATCCATTCAAACCGCACACCCCCACCCTCCTCCGCAATCCCTAGCCCCGCATCACCCTATCGTTTTCTCGCCTCTCTTTCCCCTGGATGTAGATGGTGCCGAGCGGCGGCCTCGAGCACCGGCAGTGCCGCCCTCTCTATCTTCGCTGCGTCGAGAGAAGGGCCGAGGCTATCGTCGGTTCGCCGCCCACGATTGGGCCGCCTCCGGTTGTCGCGCACCACCGGCTCCACCTAACATGCCCGACCCTCTCCGCTTTTGACCTTCCGGTGACCACATCCCTCCGCGCCTCCATCCATCATCCACAAGGCCACTCCCTGCACCCACCCTCCTAAATTCTCCATACCGGCGGACAATCACCGAAGATCCAAGTTGGCCCGATATCAATTTTCTTACATGCTTTCTTTATCAGTTGGTGATGGGAATAGGTTCCAATTTCTCTCTCTGTCTGTGGATTCGTAGGCAAGAAGCGCTTCTACATGCATCCTCCTGTCGGTCCCTAAAGTACCAAGGTAAATGGTTGATGTTGCGTTTGTCTAGGATGATATATGTTGGCTCTGTTCCGGTTCATCCGAGCAGTTTGGTGACTAATTTACTGATAATTTAATTATATTAATTAAATGAGTCGGGTGTATCGTCGTGCATTTATCTTGCCAGTAATGTTCTGTGATGCTCTGATGCACTTTGGGAATTGGTTATCTTGTCTTCAGTGCAGAACATTTGTTTATTAATGCATGAAAAGAATCCTTGTTACTACCTTGAACCTGTTTTATAATCCATATTGTTATGCACTAGCGCGTGTGCGTGTGAAATAGATGGATTATGGTTCCGTACCCAATAAGATGGATATGTGTGTTTGTTAGAGAGAGAGAGAGAGAGAGAGAGAGGGGGAGAGAGAGTGAGGAGGAGGGAGGGAGAGAGTGTGTGTGAGAATTTGATGGTAAAAAGGTCGTCAATGTCACTTGATATGTATGAGAATATTAAATGTAATATTAATATAATTGATATTGAACTCTTAAATTTAATGTGGCCCCGTTGCAACGCACGGGTGTTCTTCTAGTCAATCTAGAGGTTGACTCAGCCCTAGCTTTGTACGTACAATTCCGGTCCACTTATGGGCACGTTCTCCTTGATCGATCGGATCTGACGGACCCTACGTTGTTCTCTCTTTTCCATATGGCAACCTCTCGTGAGTGGCTGCGGCGGTGGGGCAGGCAATGGCACAGCGCTGATAGAGTCCTCGCGTAGTCAGATCAGGAGGAAGAACATCAGTAGCCCCTCAAACACAGACCTGCAGTGGTGATGTCGGCGAGTGCGAGCGATGGAAGAGGCATCTCTATCTTGACCAAGACACTGTTAAACATTGTATTCTTTGTGTATATACACGGTATTTGTATAAATCATGTATAACACGTTGTAGGCGTGCGTGTAGCTTGTGTGTTCGTCAGGGCAGGTAGGTTCGATCTCATCTACGTTGTAGTTATCCTGTAGATAGATAAGATCGATCCTAACCTCCCGAATCTCTCTGTAATCTCGATGGCCTCGTGCCTTATTTAACAAGCACGCGTCCCTGCCTAGGGTATACGCTTAACCCATATTTTCACATGGTATACAACCCTTTCTCTTCATCTCATCTAGCCATGTCGAGCTCCTCTGCCGTAGCCATGGCCGCGCCCTCCATTGCTTCCCTTGGCCACACCATAACCGAGAAGCTCACCCGTGAAAACTTTCTTGTATGGAAGGCACAAGTCCTGCCGCACATCAAGGCGGCAGGGATGACCGGCTTCATCGACGGCTCCGTCAAGGAGCCCCCCGCTGTGATCGTCACGGAGAAGGACGTCACTGGCAAGAAGGAGCCCACCGCCACGCCCAACCCCGAGCATGCAATATGCGTCACCCAGGATCAGCAGGTTCTCACTTTCTTGATCGCATCCCTCTCTCGAGAAGTCTTGATGCAGGTTAGTACGTGGACCATGTCCGCTACTCTCTGGGAGGCGCTGTTGCAGAGCTTCTCGTCGCAGTCCAGGGCAAGGGTGATCCAACTACCCTCACAACTCAAGCACACCCGCAAGGGTGATCTCTCCGCTGCGTCCTACTTCACCAAGATGAAGGGCATCGCCGATGATCTTGCAGCCGCCAGCAAGCCTCTCGATGAGGACGACATCGTCGACTACATCCTGCAAGGACTCCTGCATGAACCCGACTACAATGGGTTTGTCTCTGCAATCTCTACCCGCACGGGTACTGAGGGAGTCCTGGATTAGGGGTTGTCCGGATGGCCGGACTATGACCTTTGACCGGACTCCCGGACTATGAAGATACAAGATTGAAGATTCCGTCCCGTGTCCAGATAGGACTTTCCTTGGCGTGTAAGGAAAGCTTGGTGATATGATATGAAGATCTCCTCCCATTATAACCGACTCTGTGTAACCCTAGCCCTCTCCGGTGTCTATATAAACCGGAGAGTTTTAGTCCGTAGGACGAACAACAATCATACCATAGGCTAGCTTCTAGGGTTTAGCCTCTCTGATCTCGTGGTAGATCAACTCTTGTACTACCCATATCAGAGGGCCCGAACCTGGGTAAAAACATGTGTCCCTTGTCTCCTATTACCATACGCCTAGACGCACAGTTCGGGACCCCCTACCCGAGATCCGCCGGTTTTGACACTGACATTGGTGCTTTCATTAAGAGTTCCTCTGTGTCGTCACCCTTAGGCCCGATGGCTTCTTCGATCGTCAACCACGACGCGGTCCAGGGTGAGACTTTTCTCCCTGGACAGATCTTCGTATTCGGCGGCTTCGCACTGCGGGCCAATTCGCTTGGCCATCTGGAGTAGATCGAAAGCTACACCCCTGGCCATCAGGTCAGGTTTGGAAGATTAAACTACACGGCCGACATCCGCGGGGACTTGATCTTCGACGGATTCGAGCCACGGCCGAGCGCGTCGCACTGTCACGATGGGCATGATCTAGCTCTGTCGCCGGACAGCGCCCAGAGCGCTGCTCAGGTGTCCGCTCCGACCGTTAGCTCGGAGCCGACTGCGCCAGTCGGGGATGGACGGTTGGACGCCGCCCCAGGAGCCGCAATCTCTATGGCGATAGAGCCGAACACCGGCTTAGTCCTTTGCGAGGCCAGTGACTCCAAGTTGCCGGACTCCTGTCCGGATTCCAAACCTTCCGCACCCCTTCCGATCGAACCCAATTGGGCTCGATCATGGAGTTCACCGCCGCAGACGTCTTTCGGCACTCGCCCTTCGGCAATATCCTGAGTTCACTAAAGTCTCTCTCTTTGTCAGGAGAGCCCTGGCTGGACTATGGTCAGCAGGGTTGGGATGCAGACGACGAAGAAATTTAGAAACCCACCCACCACCCACTTTGTAGCCACTGTCGACGATCTAACCGACATGCTCGACTTCGACTCTGAAGACATCGACGGTATGGACGCCGATGAAGGAGACGACCAGGAACCAACACCTATAGGGCACTGGAAAGTCACCTCGTCATATGACATATACATGATGGACACCCCCAAAGCAGGGGATGGCGATGAAAAAAGGGAGGACGACCCCTCCAAGAAGCAACCCAAGTGCCGATGTCAGCGGCGCCGCTCTAAATCCCGCCAAAGCAAAAACGGCGAATCCGGCACCGGAGACATCAACACCCCGGACAGTGCTGAAGACAACCCCCTCCAGCAGGATTCAGCGTAGGAGGACGGAGGATCCAACCCTCATGAGAGAGCGGCAGACAGGGAGGTCGAGGACGACAATTATATGCCTCCCCCCGAAGACGAGGCAAGCCTCGACGACAACGAATTCGTCGTGCCAGAGGATCCCGTCGAACAAGAGCGTTTCAAACGCAGGCTTATGGCCACGGCGAGCAGCCTCAAGAAAAAACAACAGCAGCTTAGAGTTGACCAAGACTTGCTAGCCGACAGATGGACTGAAGTCCTGGCCGCCGAAGAGTGTAAACTCGAACGCCCCTCCAAGAGTTACCCAAAGCGCAGGGTACTACCCCAACTAGAGGAGGAAGCAACTAAACCTACATCACCAGCGTACGATGCGCCCGATCGGCCACCCCGTGGCCGCGACAGAGAGGCCTTTCGGCCCTCAACCCAAGCCGCACCCCGGCGCCGCTCCAAGAATACTAGAGCACGGGGAAACACAACAGACCTCCGAGACATATTGGAGGATAAGGCAAGGCAAACAAGATCGATCTACAGATCGCGTGGGCGCCCCACGTCACGTGACGATAATCGTCACGCCGGATATGATAAATACGGCCAGGCCGAACACAACAGACAAAGCTCATCCGAGCTACGTCGCGATATAGCCCAGTACAGGGCCGCCACACACCCACTATGCTTCACAGACGAAGTAATGGATCATCAAATCCCCGAGGGTTTTCAACCCGTAAACATCGAATCATATGATGGCACAACAGATCCCGCGGTATGGATCGAGGATTATCTCCTTCATATCCACATGGCCCGTGATGATGATCTACACGCCATCAAATACCTCCCGCTCAAGCTTAAAGGACCAGCTTGGCACTGGCTGAACAGCCTACCAATAGATACAATTAGTTGCTGGGAGGACCTGGAATCCGCATTCCTTGACAACTTCCAGGGCACTTATGTGCGACCACCAGACGCCGATGACCTAAGCCACATAATCCAGCAGCCAGAGGAATCGGCCAGACAATTCTGGACACGGTTCCTAACCAAGAAAAATCAAATAGTTGACTGTTTGGACGCAGAGGCCCTTGCAGCCTTCAGGCACAACATCCGAGACGAATGGTTTGCCCGGCACCTAGGACAGGAAAAGCCGAAATCTATGGCAGCCCTCACGACACTCATGACCCGCTTTTGTGCGGGCGAAGACAGCTGGCTAGCTCGTAGCAATAACATAACCAAGAGCCCTGGCAATTCGGATACCAAGGACAACAATGGCAGGTCACGTCGCAACAAGCACAAGCGCCGCATTAACAGCGACAATACTAAGGATACGACAGTTAATGCCGGATTCAGAGGCTCTAAACCCGGTCAGCGGAAGAAGCCATTCAGAAGAAACCCTCCGGGCCCATCCAGTTTAGACCGGATACTCGATCGCTCGTGCCAGATACACGACGCCCCCGAACAACCAGCCAACCACACCAACAGGGATTGTTGGGTGTTCAAGCAGGCAGGCAAGTTAAGTGCCGAAACAGAGACAAGGGGCTGCATAGCGATGACGAGGAGGAGCCCCGGCCGCCGAACAACAGAGGACAGAAGGGCTTCCCCCCGCAAGTGCGGACGGTGAACATGATATACGCAACACATATCCCCAAAAGGGAGCGGAAGCGCGCTCTCAAGGACGTCTATGCGTTGGAGCCAGTCGCTCCAAAGTTCAACCCATGGTCCTCCTGCCCGATCACTTTTGATCGAAGGGACCACCCCACTAGCATTCGTCACGGCGGATTCGCCGCATTGGTCCTAGACCCAATCATTGACGGATTTCACCTCACTAGAGTCCTCATGGATGGCGGCAGCAGCCTGAACCTGCTTTATCAGGATACAGTACGAAAAATGGGTATAGATCCATCAAGGATTAAACCCACAAAGACAACCTTTAAAGGCGTCATACCAGGTGTAGAAGCCAGCTGTACAGGCCCGGTTACACTCGAAGTGGTCTTCAGATCCCCGGATAATTTCCAAAGCGAAGAGTTAATCTTCGACATAGTCCCATTCCGCAGTGACTATCACGCCTTGCTCGGACGAACCGCATTCGCAAAATTCAATGTAGTGCCGCACTACGCATATCTCAAGCTCAAGATGCCAGGCCCTCGCGGAGTCATTACGGTAAATGGAAACACCAAACGCTCTCTCCGAACGGAGGAGCACACGGCGGCCCTGGCGGCGGAAGTACAAATTGGCCTCTCAAGGCAATTCTCCAATCCGGGTGTTAAACGTCCGGACAACGTCAAGCGCGCCCGAAGTAACCTACAACAAAACCGGCTGGCATGTTCCGAGCAAGCATAGCAGTGCGGCCCCAACCCCAGCCCTCGCCAGATGGCGATAGCGGTACCACACGTACATAATTACGCTTTGGAAATACCATGGGCATAAGGGGAGGGGCACAACCACGGCACGCCCAGAATGCAACTCACCGCACTAGGGGCTCCCTATTCTGCCATTTCTTTTTTTACTTTCAGGACCCAACTATCCGGAAGGTCTGTCCGGCAATACATTCGCCGAACACACGATGCAACAGCCAGGGAGAGAACAAGCCACGTCAAATGTCCAGGTGGTCTCTATAACGAGCTAAATACCTATTTTACTTAAAGTCTCGCAGCTTGCCCCTGGAGGGGGACATCTCAAATAATCTCATCTCTTGCTTATCGCACTATTTGTATCGTTCTGTTTTCATAGCAGCCCTTTTTAATAAACAATACATAGCTCTTATCTACTATTGTATTCATCTATTTTTATACAAATATGTTCAGTCATGACATTATGCAACCGTACACTTTGGTACGGCCAATACACCAGGGGTTTAAGCACCCCATAACATGGTGTGAGAAGACCGAACACTCTCATGAGTGCGGCACCCCGAACTTATAGCACTATATGCATCAGCTCCAAATCATGTCTTGGGTCAATAGTTGGGTTTGCCCGGCTCCCATTTTTTGGTAACTTACATTCCGCAATGTTGGCTAAGGTAGTGCTGGGAGAACTACTGCGATTGTGCCCTAGTTGAGCTGGGTTAACACCTCAGTAGAGAAAGCTAAAACTGACCGTCATGATAGTGCGAGAGACCGGTCGCTGTTCGCGAGGTTTTTCGAGTCCCTAAAGACTTATGCCGCTTAGAGCGAGGAGCCGGATTTATCTGGCCTAGGCGTGGATAGCGCCCCGAACTCGTTCTTCCGAATACTAGGGGCTTCGCCGAAATTTAAAATTATAAAATTCTATGGCTAAGTGAGAGTGATAAAGCATTATAAGTCCGATGGCCTTATTCGTTGTGCTGAGCGCCTCCCTAGATGGACCCAAGAATGGGAACAAGAGCGCTCAGGTTTATCCCGAACACCCCTGCACTCGTGGCATGGGGGTAGAAGCAGACGACTTGCATCTCTCAGATTTAATAAACGGCCACACAGAAGGTAATATTTTAAATTAACAAGCGTTGCTTAGCGCATATGAACAAAGTTTTCAGCGTACAGGATAACAGATGCGATTCTACTCAAAAATTACATCTTTGGAGCATTCACCCGCTATAAGGCGGGCACCCTTCAGGACACCCTTATAATACATCTCGGGCTTGCAATACTCCTTGCCCGGCGGTGGCGCGTCCGTCAAAAGCTTCTGAGCGTCCATCTTGCCCCAGTGCACTTTAGCACGGGCAAGGGCCCGACGGGCACCTTCAATACAGAAGGAGCGCTTGATGACTTCAATCCATGGACAAGCGTCCACCAGCCGCCGCACCAGACCGAAGTAACTCCTAGGCATGGCTTCTCTAGGCCACATCCGAACTATGAGGCCCTTCATGGCCTGTTCAGCCACCTTGTGGAGCTCGACCAGCTGCTTCAGCTGGTCGCTCAGGGGCACCAGATGTCCGGCTTCAGCATATTGAGACCAGAACACCTTTTCTGTCGAGCTCCCCTCCTCGGCTCGGTAGAACGCGATAGCATCAGACACACTACGGGGCAGATCGGCGAATGCTCCTGGAGAGCTCCGGATTTGGGTAAGTAACAGATAATTCACTTTTATATGCTTGCTTTGCATAAAGAATGCCTTACCCGCCGCTATCTTCTTTATCGCCTCGATCTCCTGGAGGGCCTTCTGGGCTTCGGCCTTAGCGGTTTTGGCACTCTCAAGAGCCAAGGCGAGCTCGGATTCTCGAGTCTTCGAGTCACGCTCCAAACTCTCGTGTTTCTCCACGAGAGCCTGGAGCTCTTGCCGCACCTCCGCCACCTCCGCCTCCTACTTCTCTCGCTCGGTGCGCTCCAAGGCCGCACTGTTCTTGGCCTTGGACACCGCTTCCTTCAGGGTCGCCATCTTGGTCGTGGCCCCTGCAACATTCACGTTGGTCCTGTCATTATTTGCAACTAGGTATTTCTATATACATTTACATACGGTATTACATACCCTCCTTGTCCTCGAGGTTATTCTTGGCATGGCCGAGCTCGTTCTCGGACCGCTCGAGGCTCTCCTTCAATGAATTGACCTCCGCCGTCAATGCGGCAGAGGTTAGCAGCGCAGCCTGCATTCCCATATTGACATATTTATGTTAGACTCCTGCTTATATCTTTTTAGATCCTTAGCTCGGCTTTTCTTTCCGAACGCCATACTGAGCATCAGGGGATACTGTCTATGCGGTAATATTTTTATATGTTTTGAATACTTACCTCAAAGCCTGTTAGAAGGCTCGTACAAGCTTCGGTCAGCCCGCTCTTGGTGGACTGAACCTTCTGAATCACCGCACTCATAACAGTGCAGTGCTCGTCGTCGATGGAAGCTCCGTTAAGCACCTCCAGCAAATTGTCCGGTGCCTCCGGGTAGACGGAGGTCGCCGGCGTCGTAGGCTTGCCCTTCTTACGAAGGGGCCGCCTGCCGGACTCCGAAACCACTGAAGGTTCCGGAGCAGTGTCCGGCCCAGGGCCGGACTTAGATCCCTCCGGGGCTTTACCCCCTTTGGGCCTGGAGTCCGGGAGGTCACCTTGCGGCGCCTCCAGGACCACCTCCTCCTGGTTTAGTCCCTTTTGGGACTCCACCTCGGCTTCGTCCATAGGGAGAGGGGAGGAGGCCGTCGTAAGTGAAGCGCTATTCACGTCCGATGAATCCTGGGAGCCGCTCGACGAATCGCCGAGCTGAGCCTTGGGCGGACTGCATGATTGAATTCGGCGTCAGAAGGTAGCATACAATAGAGGAGCGCCATAAGTTGTTCTGGTATCCAGACACTTACGATTTTGCCAGGGGCTCGACCCTGGATGGCCATTCCGCCCCGCCGTCTTCGGCATCGGAGGCGTAGTCCGGCAGAAGGGTCCTTCCCTTCTTGGACCCTCCGGCCTCCCCAGTTGGGGCGGCCTTCCTTTTCTTTCCTCCCCCCGTTGGAGGGGGGAGGCTTCTTCCTCCTCCTCCTCTTCTTCAGAGGCGGAGGGCGCTTTGAGGCTGTCAGGCGATGAATCCAACACCACCAGGCATCGGGAACTCTTTCGAGTCCCCGTGACCTTCTTCTTGGCCTTCTTCTCCGGCACCACGTGAGGTGCCGGAACCAGCAACTTCGTTAAGCGAGCGTCCGCTGGGTCTTCGGGCAAAGGAGCCAGACAGTTGATCTGTCCGGCCTTCTTTTGCCAGTCCTGTTAAAGGGATGGGGGTTTAGATCCCACATGGAATCAAATCTATGGAAAACAAATACCCCGTAATGGGAAAATTAAGCTCACCGCACTGGCTTGCGCTTGGCGCAGAATCCGCGATCCTCGAAGACGGGAGGGGAGACCTCAGAGCTCTTGAATAGCACCTTCCAGGTGTCCTCGTGCTTTGTGTCGAGGAGCCAGGACAGAGTCTGGTGCTGGGCCGGGTCGAACTCCAACAAGTTGAAAGCCCGGCGGAAGAGCATGTCTTGGACTATAGTGACAAGTTTAACCTTCCTGCTGATCAGGTCTTTGACGCAGGTTTCAAGTCCGGTCACTTCTGCCGAATTACCCCACAACAGGCCCGTCTCTTTCCAAGATGTGATCCATGTGGGGATGCCAGATCAGAATTCGGGGGGTCGCTGCCCTTTCAGGGTCACGCGGCTCGGTGATATAGAACCACCCCGATTTCCACCCTTTATTGTCTCCACAAAGGAGCCCTCGAGCCATAGGACATTGGCCATCTGGCCCACCATGGCACCTCCGCACTCCGCTTGGTGGCCGCCCACGACCTTCGGCTTGACGCTGAAGATCTTCAGCCATAGGCCAAAGTGAGGCTGGATGCGGAGGAAGGCCTCACACATGACAATAAACGCTGAGATGTTGAGGATGAAGTTCGGGGCCAGATCGTGGAAGTCCAGGCCATAGTAGAACATGAGCCCCCGGACGAACGGGTGAAGAGGAAAGCCCAGTCCGCGGTGGAAATGGGGGAGAAACACAACCCTCTCATCCGGAAGCCGGTGCGCGATGTCGTCAGGAAAGTATCTGGCCCTCCTCAACTTTTTGATTTGCCTCCGTGATGGAGGAGGCCATCCATCTAACTCCCGCTCCAGACATGATTGGAGAAAGGTTGAGGTGGGAAGTGCGGACTTGGGCGTTGGAGCTCGAGTGCGCAGGGATGGATAAGCGGAGGAGGAAGAAGGCGTAAATGGAAAGGGTGGACTCTTATCCCCTTATATGGGTGGCCGAAACTATAAGCCCCCCACCAGCCTAATAAAACTCGCTTATCTCCCAAGCGCCGCGGTTAATGGCGCGGTTGGGTTACCCACGACCGTATTGATGAGAATCCCGGAATAAGAGGACACGATCTCTGCTTTGACAAGACGTGCCATGGAAACCGCCTCGCAAAACACGCTGAGATGGGACAGTAAAAGGATTCAAATAAAGGCTTGGCCGTGGCGTGATGTCGCGCTACGTAATACGTCAGCAGATTAGATTTGTGCAGATATTATTCTCTCTACGATGGTATGTGGAACTTATTTTGCAGAGCTGGACACTATCCTTGTGTTCAACATCTTCTATGAAGTATTCGGAGGAGGAACCCGCCTTGCAATGCCGAAGACAACTTGCGCGCCGGACTCATCGTCATTGAAGCCTGGTTCAGGGGCTACTGAGGGAGTCCTGGATTAGGGGGTGTCCGGATGGCCGGACTCCCGGACTATGAAGATACAAGATTGAAGACTCCGTCCCGTGTCCGTATAGGACTTTCCTTGGCGTGGAAGGCAAGCTTGGCGATATGATATGAAGATCTCCTCCCATTGTAACCGACTCTGTGTAACCCTAGCCCTCTCCGGTGTCTATATAAACCGGAGAGTTTTAGTCCGTAGGACGAACAACAATCATACCATAGCCTAGCTTCTAGGGTTTAGCCTCTCTGATCTCGTGGTAGATCAACTCTTGTACTACCCAAATCATCAATATTAATCAAGCAGTACTAGGGTTTTTCCTCCATCGAGAGGGCCCGAACCTGAGTAAAAACATCATGTCCCTTGTCTCCTGTTACCATCTGCCTAGACGCACAGTTCGGGACCCCCTACCCGAGATCCGCCGGTTTTGACACCGACAGGTACCGAGCAGCCGATCAGCCTCAACGAGCTCTTCTCGCTGCTGCTATCGGCAGAAGCCCGCATCGCCGCCCAAACTCTGTCCTACTCCGCCAACCTTGCGGCCAGGGGCGGTGGTCGTGGCGGTGGCAACTACAACAGCCGCCCTGGTGGCGGCAACGGTGGTGGTGGTAGTGGTGGCGCCCGCGGCTTCAACAACAACAACAACAACAACGCGGGCGGCTACAACCCGGGCGGCGGCAGTGCGCTGCAGCAAGGAGGTGGTGACCGCGGTTAGCGCGAGAAGTGTCAGATCTGCAAACTGGAAGGACATGGAGCGTGGCGCTGCAAGAAACGCTTTGACCGCGGCTTCAACAACAACGTTCGCAACCCTACGGGCAAAGGAGGTGGATGTGGAAACCTCTCCGCCAATGCTGTTCAGTCCTATGGGGTGGACACGAACTGGTATCTTGACACTAGTGCAACCGACCACGTGACCGGAGAGTTGGACAAACTTGCCGTGCGCGACTCCTACATCGAGACACATCAAATCCACACCGCAAGTGGACAGGGTATGGACATTGCACACATTGGTCATTCGGTTCTCACCACTCCTGATGGCTCCTTAAAACTTAACAAGATCATTCATGCTCCACAACCTGATCAGAGTCTTCTTTCTGCTTACAAACTTATTAGAGATAACAATGCTTTTCTCGAAGTTTACCCTTAAATTTTCTTTGTTAAGGACCAAGCCACCCGGAGAACCGTTCTTCAAAGCAAGAGTAGAGGTCGCGTATTTCCTGTGTCTGGTCGCCATGATGCACCTACCCGACAAGCTCTCAGTGTGGTCAAGACATCTACATCAAGATGGCACAAATGCCTATGGCACCCTGCTCTCCCGGTGGTCCAGAAAATTCTTCAAGATTTTAGTCTTCCAGTGTCCAATAAAAAGGATCACCTCCTTGTGTGTGATTCATGTCAAATGGCCAAGAGCCATCAGCTCCCTTATGCTCGTTCCACTAGTGAGTCAAAAGCTCCTTTAGAGCTAGTTTTTTCAGATGTTTGGGGTCCTGGACCCGTCTCTGTTGGCAGGCAAAAATACTATGTTAGCTTTATTGATGATTTTAGTAAGTTCAGTTGGATCTACTTGCTTATGAATAAATCTGATGTCTTTGCAAAGTTCCATCTCTTTCAACAACATGTTGAGCGTCTTTTTGATCGCAAAATTCTTGCTATGCAAACGGACTGGGGTGGTGAATACCAAAAACTCTATTAGTTTTTTGAGCACATAGGCATCATGCACCGTGTGTCATGCCCTCATGCACACCAGCAGAACGGATCCGCTGAACGCAAACATAGGCACATAGTGGAGGTTGGCCTTTCCTTGCTTGCTCATGCCTATATGCCTCTCAAATTTTGGGACGAGGCTTTCCTCACGGTTGTCTATCTTATCAATCGTGTCCCTAGTCGGGTCATTGATAATCAAACTCCATTAGAGCGTTTGTTCGGCACAAAACCAAACTACACTTTCCTTCGTATTTTTGGTTGTGCCGTTTGGCCAAACCTACGTCCTTTCAACAAACACAAGCTCGAATTTCGCTCTAAGCAATGTGTGTTCATAGTGTATATCACTCTTCATAAGGGCTACAAATGCTTGGACGTGTCTACTGGCCGTGTGTATGTCTCTAGAGATGTGGTGTTCGATGAACAAGTTTTTCCCTTTGCACAACTTCATCCAAACGCCGGCGCCCAACTCCGAAAAGAGCTTGTTCTTCTTCCGTCCCACCTTCTCCCATCTCCACAATTTCTCCCTGGGGGTGCAGAAGAACCTAATGATCATGTGTCCATGTCGCATAATGCCTCTGCTGAAAGTGTGCAGGAAAATATGGAAGCAACAGGTGAAACCGACTATGATTTCATGCTGGACCTGGACTCCACAGGCGCAGCCACAGATGATCCCGGCTCCAATCCCCGTGTGGATTCGGGCGGGCGAATCCCCTCGGGATCTACTGTGTCAGGCGCAGGCGGATCGCCTGCGGGATCCGCCCCCCCTCCGATTCGTCGCCCTGGCTGGACGACTCTGCGGCGGGACCGGGTGGGCCTCCCACACGTGGCTCCGGTCGGGCACTAGGCGCTTTGGCTCAGCGGGCCACTCCCGCGGCTGGTCCAGGCGGGACCCCGCACATGGCTTTGGTCGGCCACCGCTGCATGAGGGCACAGCTGGGTCCTCCTCGCGTGGACCAGGTGGGGCCACATCCTTTGATGCGTCCCTGGATGCGCCAATTGGACGCGTGGGAGAGGCGGCTGGCTGCGCGGGCGCATCTCTACAGGAGTTGCACCGCAGCGGATCCTCTGAGGCTGTTGGATCTGACGTGTCATCTACACCAAATCGGCTTCAACAGCACCTTTCTCGCCCGGCTCCGCCGCCTCTTGAATGCTCCCGCACCAGATCACAGAGTGGTATAACTAAACCCAAACTTCACAATGATGTCTGTGTACGTTGGGGCTCCTTTTGTGCAACAGGTGAACCGCAAAGTGTGAGTGAAGCCCTTGGTGAACCACGATGGAAGGAGGCCATGGATGAGGAATTTGTTGTTCTTATCAAAAACAGAACTTGGCTTCTTGTTCCACCTGCCAGAGGGAGGAACATTATTGACTGTAAATGGGTCTATAAAATAAAAAGAAAATCTGATGGTACTGTTGACAGGTACCAGGTACGCCTAGTAGCCAAAGGGTCCAAGCAAAGGTATGGAATTGATTACGAGGACACCTTTAATCCTGTCATAAAGGCTGCTACTATTCGGTTGATCCTTTCAGTTGCAGTGTCTAGAAACTGGTGCATTCGATAGCTAGATGTAAAGAACGCGTTCTTACAAGGTGTTATTCAAGAGGAAGTGTTTATGAGACAACCTCCTGGGTATGAACATCACAAATTTCCACGTCATGTTTGTAAGCTTGATAAGGCACTGTATGGACTGAAGCAAGCACCTAGAGCTTGGTACTCATGCCTGTCATTGAAGTTACAGTCACTAGGTTTCCTTCCTTCCAAGGAAGTTGAGTCCCTTCTCAAGGATTTGAATAAGGAGTTTGCTCTCAAAGACTTGGGTAAACTTCATTTCTTTCTCGGGATTGAGGTGAAGATTGTGCCAAATGGTATTTTACTTTCACAAAGGAAGTATGTGCAAGAAATTCTTGAGAGGATGGGGATGAAAGGTTGCAAACCGTGGTCCACACCATTCTCCACCTCTGAAAAATTGTCTCTTCATGATGGGGAGGTACTTAGGGCCGAGGATGCCACCAGGTATAGGAGAATTGTAGGAGCTTTACAATATTTGACATTGACTCGACCAGATATCTCTTATTCAGTCAATAAAGTTTGTCAGTTCTTACATGCCCCTACTACTGTACATTGGACTATAGTAAAAAGGATCCTCAGGTATTTTCAAGGAACTAAGGATCATGGACTCAGACTTGTCAAATCAGATTCAATGCTTGTTAGTGCTTTTCCTGATGCAGATTGGACAGGTTGTCCTGATGACAGAAGGTCCACATGAGGGTTTGTAGTCTTTCTTGGCAGTAATCTGATTTCATGGAGTGCTCGTAAGCAACCCACTGTCTCTCGATCAAGCACAGAGGCAGAGTATAAGGCTTTAGCTAATGCAACTGCTGGAGTAATCTAGGTCCAGAACTTGTTGACAGAATTGGGTATCCATCATCCAAAGGCAGCCTCACTTTCGTGCGCCAATCTTGGTGGTACCTACCTATCTGCCAATCCTATTTTTCATGCCAAGACAAAGCATATTGAGATCAGTTATCACTTTGTCCGTGAACGAGTGGCTGACAAGCTGTTGAATATCAGGTTTATTCCTACTGGTGATCAGGTCGCAGATGGTTTTACCAAGCCACTTACTCTGCGACAGTTAGAAGCTTTCAAGCGCAATATCAACTTGGATAGTTGTGATTCAGGGGGAGTGTTAAACATTGTATTCTTTGTGTATATACACGGTATTTGTTTAAATTATGTATAACACATTGTAGGCGTGTGTGTAGCTTGTGTGTTGGTCAAGGCAGGTAGGTTCAATCTCATCTATGTTGTAGTTATCCTGTAGATAGATGAGATCGATCCTAACCTCCAGAATCTCTCTATAATCTCGATGGCCTCGTGCCTTATTTAACACGCACGCGTCCCTGCCTACGGTATATGCTTAACCCATCTTTTCGCAGACACAACTCAGGTGGTTCATCAAGGACTTCCTTTTGAACACACCAAGAATATGATGGATCGACCATGCAAGTCACGTCCCAGTGCGTGCTCTCCCTGTCGAGGCGGTCTCCAATGCTCATGGCTCACCTCCGTGTCGTGGTGCAAGGCACTGGGAAGGAGGGGCAGGAGAAACGAATGGACACGGGACACCACTACCTTGATGCCGGTTCCTGTTAGTGTCCTGCCGCCTCGCCACGGCAGTTGCCAGCCATCGTGTGGTTTTGGTAGAAGGTGGCTAGGGTCGGCCTCAGATTTGGAAATAGGTTTTACACCATATGAGAAAGGCTAAAAAAACCAATGTATATGTACAGTAGCATTGCTGGTCCACCCTGGTTCAGTTGCCTAGCTCCGCCACCAATACTGGTTCTATAGGGAATATCTTGTACTCCTATAATCATGCATATCATGGAAGGCGGTGGCGAGGAAGACGGCTTGGTGCTAGCGGTTCTCTAGGAAGATGGAGGAGATGGCCACCCAGAGCTCGTTGGAGGTCGCATCACGCTGGTGGACGAGGCCAAAGATCTCGGGGCTGTTGCGGTTGAAGAGCCACGAGATCACATAGGCGTCGTCCTGTAGCCACACAGGGTCTTCGGGGTGCGGCGGAGCAGTGATGTGAGAGAGCACGCTGGTCTTGCGGAACGCCACCTTGTGCAGCCCGCCACTGAGAATAGTTGGGCGGGTTGAGGTTGAGGACGACCGATACATGTTGGTCGATGTTGACGGCTGCAAGGTGCCATGGAGCCAACGCGATCACCGTAGAGGGGCCGCCGTAGCTGGGGACGAGCGCCTTAGTGCGTGAGGCGGTGGCAAGGGGTGATGGGGTGAGGAGCTTACTGGAATTTTGTCTATTTTGGGCCTAGCCCAATAGAAGTTTCAGAAATTCCTAATAAATCCTAGAGGCCCACGTAGCCCGTTCGTGCAAGGCAAGAGGTGGAACTGAAGTTTAGTCCCACATTATTAGTTTAGTGGGAGTTGGACCTCTTCATAAGAGAGGTTCTTTCCCCACTTGTATGAGGATGAGAACAAGAGGAACATCCGCGCGCGCTCCTCCTCCGCTACCCGCCTCGTCATGCCGCGCTACGCCGATGTCTAAATTTTTGTCACGCAGGAGCTGAAACGTTTTCCTGTAGTGGACTGTAAATCCAAACGGCGCGCCTCTTCGGCTGAAGTCCGTTCGCTTCGTCTCCCTCTCTTCGTTTCACCTCCTGTTGTTTCCCTCTCGCCTCACTTTATTGCATATATCACAACAAGCGACAAAGTATGCGATGACTTTCTTCATTCCATCCCACCAGAATATCTGTCGAAGGTCTTCGTAAATTTTGGTACCTCTTGGGTGAATCGAGTAGGAAGATTCCTGTGCTTCTGCCAATATATTCTTTCTCAGGTCTGATTGCTCAGGTACACAAATCCGTCCTCAAAACCTTAGTGTCCCTAGCTTATCCTTAGAGAAATCATGGGTCTTGCCTTCTTGCATACGCTCGGCGTGATGTTGCAGAACTGGATCATCTTGCTGAGCCCTGTGGGTCTCATCCTCAAGCGTAGGATTTACTTCCAGTATATTGGCAAGGCCCGCAACAACCAAAACAAAATTAAGTTGGGCGATCTCTTCTGGGAGTTCGGGGGGCAAGGACTCCATTAAGGTGTTCAAACTGGCAGGCTCGCGGCCGAGAGCATCGGCCACAACATTGGCCTTACCAGGATGGTAATTTATTCCAAGATCATAATCCTTGACCATCTCGAGCCATATTTGTTGTCGAAGGTTTAAGTCTGGTTGAGTGAATATATACTTGAGACTCTTGTGGTCGGTAAATATTTGACATCTTTTGCCAATGCGATAGTGTCTCCAAATCTTCAAGGCGTGCACTACTGCTGCTGACACGTGTCCAATGTATCTATAATTTTCTATTGTTCCATGCTGTTATATTATTATTCTTGGATATTTTACGATCATTTTATAGTCATTTTATATCATTTTTGGGCACTAACCTATTGACATAGTGCCAAGTGCCAGTTGTTATTTTGTGCATGTTTTTTACCTCGCAGGAAAACAATATCAGACGGAGTCCAAATGCCACACGATTTTACGATGGTTTTTTATGGACCAAAAGGAAGAAGATGGGCCCTGGTTGCACCTAGGGGGAGTCTCGAGGAGGGGACAACCCACCAAGGCGCACCAGGAGGCCCAGGCGCGCCCTGGTGGGTTGTGCCTACCTCGGGTGCCCCCCGGACTGCCTCTTTGCTCTATAAATACCCCAATATTCCAGAAACCCTAAGGGAGTCGACGAAATATTCATCCAGCCGCCGCAGAGTCCAGAACCACCAAATCCAATCTAGACACCATCATGGAGGGGTTCACCACTTCCATTGGTGCCTCACCGATGATGCGTGAGTAGTTCTTTGTAGACCTTCGGGTTCATAGTTACTATCTAGATGGCTTCCTCTCTCTCTTGATTATCAATACAATGCTCTCTTGGAGATCCTATGATGTAAGTTTTTTGGCGGTGTGTTTGTTTGGACCCGATGAATTTTGAGTTTATGATCAGATCTATGTTTTTATTCATGAAAGTTATTTGAGTCTTCATTGATCTCTTATATGCATGATTGCTTATAACCTTGTATTTCTTCTACGAAATTTGGGTTTTGTTTGGCCAAGTTGATGTAGGAGATATGCCCTAGAGGCAGTAATAACTGTTATTTTATATCTCCAAGTTTGTAATGAATGTTTATGATCCATGCTATAACTGCAATGATTCTTGAGTCTACAATATCCACGAGGCTCAAAGGGAAACTCATATGCACGTGTGGTATAATAAACGGTAAAATCTATTCCTAGTCTTGCCTCTAAGACTAGCTCAAGTATTGCATGATGATCCTATTTTCCTGATCATGGGCATGACTATGCCGGCAATTTTGAGGGCACAATGTTGGTAGAACGCTTGTGTTGAATCTTCCCGGATTGATGTTATGCTATGAGATACCTTTGTCACAAGTTTATGGTTAATATCACTGAGATAGTTAATGTTAGCATAATTCCTTAGACCATGAGAGTGTTGAGTTCCTTCGTGCTTGCTTCGTGAACTTTGGGGTTTGTTAAACGTCATCCGTAACTGGGTGGCTATTACGGCGGCTTACGGGTTCACGGAAAATTATGGGAAGTGACAAGATAGCTAAAGATTGGGATTTGCTCCTCCGATGATGGAGAGATATTCTCGGGCCCTCTCAGTGTTACGGTATCCATAATCGTCTGGCCAGACACCTTCTGGCTTGATCACTGGGATGCCGGAACACGGAAACAAGAAAAGAGAACAATACTGGTAACGAGGTAACTTGCATGGTGGAAAATTTTTTCATCAATGGGGATGCAATATATCTCACCTTGGGTGTTTGTGACATATCGCGAGGCAATAGGAATTGCTCACTACAACGGGAGGTTCACTCGAATATTTATTCGTGTGGGTATAGGGGTCAATATGGGTGTCCATGGCTCCAATGTTGATCATTAATCAGAAGGGGTTCCGGGTCATGTCTATGCTTCGCCGAACCTATAGGGTCACACGCTCAAGGGTCATCTATCTACTGAATACTAGACAGGGAGTCTGAGAGAAAATCATCAAAAAAGTTTCGGACACTGGAAAGGTTTCAGACAGCGGAATAGTACCATAGAGAGAGGTCATCGGATGAGTTTTGATGAAACCTAAAAGTTATTTCGGGATATACTATTAAGTCAAATTGGTTTCGGCACATGCCTGATAATTCTTGGAGGGTGCCAGAATCATTCTGGAAGCTTTTTGGAATTTTCCGAGATAAAAAGCGGAAATGTTCCGGAGCTGCCGGAGCCACTTTAGATGCGTTTCGCAGATGAAAATCACTCAACCGGAATTATTTTGGAACGCATTGAAAATCATTTTAGTGGGTACTGGCAATGTTCTAAGCCCACATAAATATTTTCAGTTCGAACGGACGCTGAAAAATGTCGTCATGAATAGTGAAAGTGCTTTTTGGGATATTTTTGGAGAGCCACCTTTTTGGACTTGGTCAAAGTTCTAGAAGGAAGTGGCTTACAAGGGAAGGAACCCCATTTGGGGGGGGGCTAGGGGTGGCCGGCCATGGGTGGTGGAGCTACTTGGAGCACCACATGGCCTCCCATTTTGACCTTAAAACCCTCATGTGTGACCTAATGCATGGGGGTTTTGGTAAATTTGTGGAGGCACACTACCCCTTTAACGTGACCTGCGTGTCATGATTCGGCATGATGGATGGAGCCATATGATTGTGAATTTAATGACCTGTGTGTCCACCTTAAGTATTATTTTATTAGCTATAGAGATAGCAATATTATCTGGTGCATCGACAAGGTGGTGGCAGTCTTCGCGAAGGTGAAACACCGATGCAAATGCCGAACACGAAGAAATGAATGAATTCTCCGTTAGAAAGGGCTATACCATGTCATGCTAATTATGAATTGCCTGAGATGTTTATCCCTCTTGATGCACCCTTCTTGATTGCGCGGTAGTCTCTTTTTATTAGGGTGATCTCTCACTGAAAAAATATCAAAGTAGTTAGTGTTCACCCAAGTATAGCACCGCCTGAAATTCGTATCTTTTCGGGGAGCGCCATGTTTACATGGGTACAAACAAATTGAGAGGGATGAGGCGGGTGACGTAAAACCTCGCAGCAAGATCACCTGGTAGTCTTTGACGCTCATGCAGGATAGTCCTGAGCTCGGAACACACCCACTGAAAGATGAACAAAAGTCACATAGAGATGTGATAGGTAAGTTTGCCTACCGATTAAAATTCTCATCAACAGTGATGTCCACATCAATGACTTTGAATTAAAATATGGATTTTGAATGACTCATAATCAATTTTGAGAGATGTTGATATAAGTGGGCGTGCACTTTAGAATAGAACTGTTTATTCACTAGTGCCAATTTCATTATAAACAAAGTCTAAGTGAAACTTGTGTTTTCCATTGTAGATCAAATGGCTCGCAACACCGCGTTCAACTTAGGCCCGATGTTAGAGAAAGAGACGTTAGCTACGACTGGAAACAATTATGCGTACCGGGTCTGTAACCTGAGGATTGTCCTCAGGAGCGCTAAGGAATTGTACGTGCTTGAAACTTCTCTTCCAGCTAAACCGGTGGTAGAGGCCCTAGAAGATGAACAAAATGTCTCGGCCACAAAGGATGATGATCACAACTTAGCGCAGTGCCTCATGCTAGCTTGCATGAGTCCAGGGCTTCAAAAACGTTTTGAATTCCATAAACCTCGTGATATGATCCGCTAAGTAGAAGCTCTGTACAAGGAAACCGCAAAGTCTGAACGATTTGATATCATGAAGGTTTTGATGGAATGCAAGATGGCTGAGGGTAGTTCAGTTGGAGAACACGTGGTCAAAATGATTGGCTATTCTGAAAGGCTTAAAGCCCTAGAATTTCCAGTTCCACCTGGCTATATGATAGACATGTTGTTTTCTTCACTCCCCCCGTCTTACGATGATTTTTTCATGAACTACAACATGACAGGGATGGAGAAGACACCGGAAGTGGTGCTCGCCATGCTGAATACTACAGAAGGAGGACTGCGGAAAAATCGCAAGCAAGTGTTGCTTGTGAATAAAACTGCCTTTTCAAAAAGAAAGGCAAGCCAAAGAAGGGCAAGGGCGCCGGTAAGACTGGCTCCCAACGCAACTATAATGGCGGAGCCAAGAATGAAACTGAGTGATTCTACTGCAAGGGCACAAGACACTAGAAGAGAAACTACAAGAAGTATCTGTAAGATAAGAAGACCGGGAAAACTGGAAAAGGTATAATTGTTATACAAGTTAATGTCATTGATGTTTTGCTTGCTAGCGAAAACTCTAAGTCTTGGGTATTTGATACCGGATCGGTTGCTCACAGTTGCAACTCGATACAGGGGCTTCAGAAGGTGTGCAAGTTGGCAAAGAATGAAGTCGTGATGCGTGTCGGGAATGGTGCTGGGATCGACGCTAGAGCCGTTGGCATTATGCCTCTACGTCTCCCTTCAGGATTTATTTTGGAACTAAGTAACTGTTATTTTATTCCACTTTTGTGTAGAAACATAATCTCTGGATCATGTTTAGTGCACGATTGTGACACTCCAAGATTTTTGGTGGTTTTTTTTTTCAAAAGAGCCTTGCTTGGTTTGAAAGGAGGTCATTTAAACCCTTCCTAAAAACCATCTTCTAAGTTTGCCCTCTCAAAAATCGTTTTCTTGGATTTAGTTTCTTTTAAAAAGAAAACCCTTTTAGTTTTGGGCTTTTATTTGGTTTTGATCCCTTCTAAATTTCACCATGCCACCTATGGTAAAATTTTCCCAAAACCTCTCCTCCCACTTTGGTACAACCCAAACATTCTGTCCAAACTAATAAAATCCATTTTTGAATTTTATTCCAACTATTTCTCCTCCCAAAATAAATCTGTCTATCCATTTGAGCCTAGGTGAATTGCAAAGCAAGTGCCCTAATGCTTTTGATTTTTGACATAAACTCAACACCCTTGGATAGTCCTTTGTACCCGCAACCCAGAACCATCTTGATCCACTCTTCTCTTGTTCAAATATTTCAAATTTCACTCACTGCAAGTTTGGACCAGATTTGCCAAATTTGGTGAAATTCATATCTACACCTCTCCAAAAATTCCACAAATATTCAGGCAGCCTCTAGATGCAATGAGAGGCCCCTCCACCAAAAACCAGCTCAAGGAAAAATCCCTACATGCCTGGATCATTCTGTCGAACACCTTGCATGCACTGTTCTGTTCATATTCAGTTAAGTTCAGAATTTCAGTGTCGATTTTCAGTCACATGCTCACAGTGCGCTTGGCACTTTGCTCACGGCCTGGCTTGCTTGTCCGGAGCCTCACATGCGCGCTTGGCACCTTGCTAGCGTTGGTGGCGCCCTGGCCCGCCTGCGCCGGCGTGCTTTGCAGCGGCCGGATCACCCTAGCGGCTGACAGGAAGCAGAACGACGGCATAATGCCGTTCGGCACCGCCCAAACCCCCTGGTGGCTCCGTGTGCCCATTTCCTCGCCAGCGCACGCATGCAGCACCGTCGCCGTGGCGCGGCACGCACAGAGCACGCTCCCTGCCGCCGACGGGCCCGCGCCGCCCCGTTCCGTCGAGCTCCCCATAAACCACCAAATCCCGACGCGGTTAGCACCTAAACGGAACCAGGGAACACCCACGACGACGTTCAACCTCTGAACCCTCCCGTGCAACCACAGCGCCGCCGTAATCACCTCGCCGGAGAACCCCATTCTCGGCAACCGCCTCGGGGCGGCTATATATAACACCCCGAGCTTGCTCTCGCCCCCGCACACCTTCTCTACCTCATCAGACCCCGCCCAGCCACTGAACGAGCCACGAGGAGCTCTCCTTCCCCGACTCCGGCCACTCTGTTCCGCCTCGGCCTGCACAATGATTCAATCCGGTAAGGCCATCTTCGGCGCCCTAACCTCGTCAGATACCTTCTCTCGCGAGTCTAACCCCCTCACCAATTCCACCTCCGCAGCTCTCTCCGGCGAGATCCAAGACCACCCGAATCACCGTCCGCCGGAGCAAGCATCGCCGCCGATGTGGTACTCGCCGGCGACCACCACCACCTCCCACAGACATGGAATGCCGCCCTGATCACGGAGGTACACTCCGATCTCCCTGCCTTGCCGTGGATCACCGCCGGCGACCACCGCGGCTCTCGGGCGCCGACGAGCCCCGACTCCCCTGTTTGAACTTTCAAACCTGACGGGTGGGACCCGCCCGTCAGCCTCTCTTTTGTTTTTTTTAAAATCGTTTGCAGAAGGCGTACTCTGGAAAATATGCTTCCTCTCTGAACCGTTTTTCTGGATTCTCCTGCAAAGCCCCCTGGAAGTTTTCTGTTTCATTACAGATGGGTCCTTGGACCAAAACTCTTATAACTTTTGATCAGAAAAGTATTTTTGATTAATTCTTTTTCTGTTCTCTTTAGATTTTTGTCTAGTTTTTTATCATATTTATTTGAAAAATATTTGGAACACTTTTCTGTACACTCACGGTATTTACATTGCGTACATATTTTTCTTATACCGTAGATACCGGAGGAGGTGACGGAGCTGCAAACTTCGCACAGTTAGACTTCGACTACTCCGAACCAGGCAAGCATGTTTGAACTCTTGATATGATGAGTGTTGTTGCATGTTTGCATTTTAGTATAATCATGGCATGTTTATGAACACATAATCGGAAAGTAGGTTTCGGAAAGCATTATGTTGTTGGATACATATTTGCAAAGCTGTTGGTATGAGGATGGGTAAGATGGCAGTGTTGTGACATGCCAGTCTTATGCCAGATTAATTGACTTCCGTGTCGTCATGACACAATTCACATTCCCATTCATTCCATCCTATACTGTCACATGTTTTCTGAAAGGAATAATGCATAGTAAGTTGCAAATCATTTTCCTGGTACACACCAAGTTGAGAGGCCGGGATGAGGGTTCCATGGCCCTGGATTAAAGCCCGTCATCCGGTCAGGGGGCATGGGTGTTTCCGGTTGGGACCGAGAGGGGGGCACCCCTTAGAGCGCGCGTATAGAAATTTGATCCCATGCTATTCGAGGTTGTGGCCTCCCCGTCTCAAAGTTTTTCTTGGACGTTGTCTAGGGTGATTCCTGGCAACGTGAGGTAAAATGGGTGTGTACTAGTTAAATGTGTTTCTACGGAAATGCCGTAAACGGAACTAGTCCTTCGTGACTACGGAAATCCGTTGGCTGTGTTCAGTTCTTCCAAACTCTGCAGAGTCTCAATCTTTCAATTATCTTGTACTTTGTTCAAGTACTATAATTATCTTATCTGTCAGGTATCAGCCTCAGTGACAAAATCTCCGGTGACTAAAGTTGGGTCTGCTCGTTGAGTACCCGCAGGTGATTCTGATGTGGGGGCTGTAAGGACAGGTGGCTCCATCCCGGTAGAGGTGGGCCTGGGTTCCCAAAGGCCCCCGACTGTTAGTTGGAGGCAGAGCGACAGGGAAGGTTGAGACCACCTAGGCGAGAGGTGGGCCTGGCCCTGGTCGGCGTCCGCGGTTATTTCATAATAACACACTTAACGAGATCTTGGTATTTGATCCGAGTCTGGCCACTGGCCTATACGCACTAACCAACTACGCGGGAAATATATGGGCACGCGACGTCGTGGTATCAGCCGAAGCCTTCTTGACATCAGCGACGGAGCGGCGCGTGCCAGATTGGACTGGAACGCCTGCTCTTGTATTAGGGAGGCTAGATCTCCTTCCGGCCGCCCTTGCAACGTGTAGGTGTGCAATGGGCGATGGGCCCAGACCCCTGTGCCATAGGATTTAGACCGGCGTGCTGACCTCTCTATTGTGCCTAGGTAGGGCTGCGACGTGTTGATCTTCCGAGGCCGGGCATGACCCAGGAAAGTGTGTCCGGCCAAATGGGATTGAGCGTGTTGGGTTATGTGGTGCACCCCTGTAGGGAATTTAGTCTATTCGAATAGCCATGTCCCTCGGTAGAAGGACGACCCGGAGTTGTACCTTGACCTTATGACAACTAGAACCGGATACTTAATAAAACACACCCAGACAAGTTCCACAGACAACCCGGTGATCGCTTTTCCATAGGGAGACGAGGGGAGGATTGCCGGGTAGGATTATGCTATGCGATGCTACTTGGAGGACTTCAGTCTACTCTCTTCTACATGCTGCAAGACGGAGGCTGCCGAAAGCATAGTCTTTGATAGGACTAGCTATCCCCCTATTATTCTGGCATTCTGTAGTTCAGTCCACCGACATTGCCTCTTTACACATATGCCCATGCATATGTACTGTAAATCCTTGCTTGCGAGTACTTTGGATGAGTACTCACGGTTGCTTTGCTCCCTCTTTTCCCTCTTCTTCTCGGATGCCGCAACCAGACGTTGGAGCCCAGGAGCCAGACACCACCGTCGACGATGACTACTACACTGGAGGTGCCTACTACTACGTGCAGGGCGCTGACGACGATCAGGAGTAGTTTAGGAGGATCCCAGGTAGGAGGCCTGCGCCTCGTTCGATCTGTATCCCAGTTTGTGCTAGCCTTCTTAAGGCAAACTTGTTAACTTATGTCTGTACTCAGATATTGTTGCTTCCGCTGACTCGTCTATGATCGAGCACTTGTATTCGAGCCCTTGAGGACCCTGGCTTGTATTATGATGCTTGTATGACTAATTTTTATTTGTAGAGTTGTGTTGTGATATATTCCTGTGAGTCTGTGATCTTGATCGTACACGTTTGCGTGTATGATTAGTGTATGATTGAATCAGCGGCGTCACAGTAGGTATCTATTTAATCAGAGAAACACAAAAAGTTTTCCAAGATTCAACCACTAGCTAGGAACGGTCATGCCCGCCGTTTTGACCGCAATTTGAAACGGGCATAATTTTTTTTTAAAAATCAAATAATTAGAAAACCCTCGCATTGTTGCATTATATGTGACCAAGTTACCAGGAAAAATAATAAACTTGTAAAACGACAATTTTTTTTAAAATGTTCTCAGAAATGAGCTATGCTGTGCGGAGATTCATGCCTTTCAAGCCAAATGATCAATTTTATGGCCACATTTTTGGCATAGTTTGTTCAAATGATCTCATATTATAGACAAGGGTGCATATTGGAATGGCAAACAATGTTTTCTAAGGAAGGTTTCATTTTCTTGTGACGGAAATGTCATTTTCCATTTTTCGAGTGCCCGAAATGAGTTTTTTGTGAGGGACCTACCATATATTTGTAGCAAAATTGTACCAAATCAATTTTCTAAAATACTAGGCCATTATTAATGTGCAATTGACGAAATGGTTAGGTGTCAAAAACTTTGATCCACCTGTCATGAAAAAGACAAATTATCGCTGATTCAAAAGAAAGCGGGTAAAATTTGAACTGCGGCTGCCTCATAGTTTGCTCTTTATTTTTTCCAAAAATCATTTCTAGGTACATAGGTATCTATTTAATCAGAGAAAAACAAAATAATTTCCAAGATTCAACCACTAGCTAGAAACGGTCATGCCCGCCGTTTGGACTGCATTTTGAAACGGGGATAAAAAAATTCAAAAAAAATCAAAAAATTATAAAAAAACCTTCGCGTTGTGTCATTATATGCCACCAAGTTATCAGGAAAAATAATAAAATTGTAATACAACAATTCTTTGAAAAAAGAGTTCTTAGAAATGAGCTATCATGTGTGGAGATTCATTGCTTTTAAGCCAAATGATCAATCTTATGGCCGCATAAATGGCATAGTTTGTTCAAATGATCTCATATTGTGCACAAGGGTGCATATTGGAATGGAAAATATTGTTGCATAAGAAACTTTCCATTTTCTTTTGACGGAAATTTCATTTCCATTTGTCGAGTTCCCAAAACGAGTTTTTTTGTGAAGGACCTACCATATATTTCTTGCAAAATTGTACCAAATAAATTTTCTAAAACACTAGGCCATTTTAGTGCACAATTGAACAAATGGATGGGTGTCAAAAACTTTAATCCACCTCTCGTGAAAATGACAAATTTCCGCTGATTCAGTAGAAAGCGGGTAAAATTTGAACTGCGACTGCCTCATAGTTTGCTCTTTATTGTTTTCCAAAAATCATTTTAGGTACATATGTATCTATTTAATTAGAGAATCACAAAAGGTTTTTCCAAGATTCAACCACTAGCTAGGAACGGTCATGCCCGTCGTTTTGATCGCATTTTGAAACGGGCATAAAAAATTCACAAACAAATCAAAAAATCTGAAAACCTTCGCATTGTGTCATTATATGTGACCAAGTTATCAGGAAAGATAATAAACTTGTAATACGTCAATTCTTTGAAAAAAGTTTTCTCAGAAATAAGCTATCATGTGTGAAGATTTATGGCTTTCAAGCCAAATGATCAATCTTATGGGCACATTCATGACGTACTTTGTTCAAATGATCTCATATCGTGCACAAGGGTGCATCTGGGAATGGAAAACAATGTTGCCTAAGGAAGTTTTCATTTTCTTTGGACGAAAAACTCACTTTCCATTTTTCGAGGGCCCAATATGAGTTTTTTTTGTGAAGAACCTATCAAATAATTGTTGCAAAATTGGACCAAATCATTTTTATAAAATACTAAGCCATATTTAAGGCACAACTGACAGAATGGTTGCGTTTCCAAAGCTTTTATCCACCTCTCGTGAAAAAGAAATTTTTTTTGCCGATTTAGTTGGAAGCGGGTCAGATTTGAACTGTAGCTGCCTTTTAGATTTCTCTTTATTTAAGCATAAATACATGGTTTGGTGGCGATTCGTCGAGGTTTGGACGGTGGCCCAGGGCCCCAAATCCAAAGCGCATAAACTCGCATGCCCACCGCGTGGTCACCGCATGACCGTGGCGTTGCCATGCGTTCTGGGTGGCCTAGACATGTCTAGTGGGTTGGGCACTCCCCAATTAAGTGCTAGGAAGAAAATGACAACAAAATACTATCACGAGGAGACCGAACTATGATCAAATATGAATTAGCAGCCAAGTGTTTGATTAGCAGTACGGGAAATGCACATGGCCAATGGGCCTGAATTTTGGTTGAGGATGATCATCTACTAGGGAGACTGGCTTGGAAAAGTTTCAGCTCAAATGGAGGAACGTAGATGGCACTTTCTTTGTAAACTACCACATCGGGCAGAAATATGAATGTTGAAGCTGGGCTCAAATGAATAAATGGATTGAGCTAAAATTTTGTGGAGTACGATCGTTTGGGCATAGATAAGCACTGTAAATAGTGTATACCATTTGGATAATCCTAGCTTGTACTTCCTTCACAAAGCTTCTCTTTGGATAGAAACTATGGAAATTTGCTGCGAAGGTTTTAATAGGAAAATGGAGCTGAATATTGAAAGTGGTAATGGTTTGGATATGTAAGATGGCACAAAAAGTTTTAGGACAATAGGAGGTGTCTAGATAGCACTTGCTTTGCGATGTTCCAATCTGGACATAAAATAGAAATTGAAACTCGGCTTACATAGATGATTGGATTGTGCTGCAATTTGGTGTAGGGAATGTCTATGGTCAAGGTGATGTCCTGATAATTTTTCAGTAATTATAAAACAATATAAAATGTCGTTGCTTCACAAACTGAAAATATTAACAGAAACAAAGATTCGATGGTGAGCTCAAATGGATTGCTAGCTAGAGCGAAAATTTTGTGTAGAGCTATGACTTTGGCATGTAGAATATGTGGCAAAAATTCAACTCATTAGGAGATTCCTATCTGGTACTTCCTTCACAAAGCTTCTAGGTGAGAAGAAACTTTGGAAATTTGCCAAGAAAGATTTACTAGGAAAATAGAGCTGAATATTGTTGTGTGGCAATGATTTGGATATGGAAGATAGGAGTGGTATAGATAGCACTTGCTTTGCAATGTGCCAATCTGGACAGAAAATAACAATTGAAGCTGGGCTCACATAGATGGTTTGATTGAGATGCAATTTGGAGGAGGGTGATAATTTGGGCATATGAAGGCACTGTATAATTTTCATGCCATTTGGATATGCATAGCTAGTACTTCCTTCACGAAGCTTCTAGCTGAACAAAAACTTTCGAAATTTGCCGAGGAACATTTACTAGGAAAATGGAGGTGAATTTTGTCATGAGGCAATGATTTGGATAGGAAAGAGTGCCCAAAATATTTGAGGGCAATCGAGAATATACAAATAGCACTTCCTTCACAAATTGTTGTTCTGAACAGAATAGGAACATGAATGTTGTTGAATTATACTTTAACTAGGTGAGGAAGGTTTTTGATATATTTTATGAAGATAGATCCATAGAATTTATGATAATTTTTTGGAAATTTTGGGAATAACAAAAATATAGGCTGCTTCACAACCTAGGGCAAAAATTGACACATGGACATGACACATATGCAAAACTGATGAGGTGGCGCCTAGTCATAGCAATCCACCACAACTTACATGGTTATGACCATCTATATTGGTCGTGATCAGCTAGAAATAAGGCTCGTGTAAGGAAATTATGACCTTTCTGGCCAAAATGGTCATTATAGTTTAGGGTTTGGAGCCCTCCGAACATCTTACGACCAATTGGTCTCAAATGATCGTAGATTTACGACCATTTCTTCCAGGGTCACTAACAGAATGTCATAATGACATATTTCTTCTAGTGACTGTTGCTGCTCGCGCGCGACCCTGCTGCTGCCCTCTCTAGCTAACCGAATCACTCTGAAGCTGTGAACCGAACGCGTGTATTCTGACACTTCTTAACTGAACGCTTGAAAGATCGTTTTGTCCTTCAAAAAAGATTTCCTTGCTTGTCAATGTTTGAATTCTTTATTCCTCAGTTATAGTGCCGGATGGATTTAATAATCTATGATAGCCTTATTCATATAGTACCAATGAAATCCAATTGCATATAGAAACATTCCTGGTTATTCTTCAGTTAGAGCGGTACTAATGAAATCCAATTGCTTACTCATCTATTAGCTTTGTAGTGGCATACACATGAATAGATATCTCAGCGTGTTTCAACATATATTTGAAGTGTAAGCAGGCTTTCACACTTGGGTGGACTCTGAACATATGAGTTTATCTCCTTAACCCATGGTTATTTAATGAACATAGAGTAGCAAAACTCACAACTAAGAAAATGCTTATAGGTAGACTTTTAGCAGTACCATTGGTTATATACCCCACGCTACTGCTAATTAGCAGTAGTGCCAGAGAAAACCAGCACTACAAGCGCAGGTTAGCAGTAGCGCATGATTTCTCGGCCAGCGCTGCTGTTAATGGGCCACACACTTGGACCCCTGTTGCAGCTTTAGCTATAGCGCTGGGCCTCCTCCCCCGCTGCTAAGCCCACCTCTGCTTCCTCCCCGAACCGGCTCGCGCTCGCGCCCCTCTCTATCACTCACTCTCACAATCACAGGCTCACACTCACAGACTCGATCCCTCAATCCCCACTCTGGCCGCCGCCCCCGCTTCCTACACCGGCCGCCCTCCCCCGCGCCGGTACTCCTCCCTCCTTCCTACTCCTCCCTCCCTCCCTCCCTAGTTATAGTTATTAGAGAGTAGTTATTTTGAATCCTATATAGTTGAAAAATGTAGGTTCTTAGAATAATGTAGGTTATGATCGAACACTGGCTAGGACAGATTAGGTAGTATGAACCCTAGGTTTTTAGATTAGCTAGGTTTTAAAATTAGGAAAGAAATTTAGCTAGGTATCAAAATTAGGAAAAACTTATCTAGGTTTTTAAATAGGTGTAGTTAATATAATTTAGGCATTTTAGTTGTATTTAGTAGAATTCTAGGTGTTTTAGTTGTTTTAGGTGTAGTTAACAGAATTCTAGGTAATTTTTTAGTTAAATCAATTGCTGTTTTTAAGTTAAAGCAATTTTTCCTGTTATATGCAAATTTGCAGTGGACATGTCATATTTTGAACATGTCATATTTTTCCGAGTGGCCTATGTTTTGCTAGAATGTCGATTCGTTTACATACTGGTAAATTTCAGGTGCTCGATATGTCTTGCTTTTAGCAAAGGTCATGCCGAATTTTGTTATGTGTTTATTAATTTAGTTTTCATAATTAAGCATTTGTCCTCGATGTCGACGATGCCTATCCAGCATCCTCGTCGTCCACTCGGTGGAGGAGGACTGCTTGATTAGAGGGGCCATGTTCGGGACTGGGCTCCAGCGGGCTGGTACTGGGAGGTGCTACCTTTCGGGGGAGCGGCTTGGTGACGAGCTAGCCCATCGTTGACCCAAACCTTCTTTGGAGGCGGTCGCATGGGCCAGTGACGATGCCGAGGCTTAAGGACCTCGCGGAAGTGGTACGTCACCGTGTCAACGTGGAGGACGAGCACGTCCATCACTACATGGTTGCATTGGAGGGCAGGTTCTCCAATACCTGGCAGGTTCTCCATTACCTAGACAATGTGGTAATGACTATGATGACCTAGTGTTGGTGGTAATTTTCCATTGCTTGCAAATCATATGCTAAATTAGAAGGTATGTTGATGCTACCACTAATCATTGTTGGTGAAGCAAATACGTCTGAATTTTCATCCATGAATACTGCATTTGTATTTTATTTTATTTTCATTTCTAATTAGTTAGCTGTACCGTGGGGTGGAAATGCAGCGCTACTAGTACATACAATAGAAGTAGCATGGGAGGAGAAAGCAGCGCTACTAGTACTTAGAATATCTGTAGCGCAGGTTAGAAAACACGCTACCGCTAAAAATTAGTTGTAGCGCCATAGCAGTAGCGCGGGCACCCACGCTACTGGTATGCAAAAAACCCACGCTACTGGTAAGGTTCTTCCTTGTAGTGACTGAAAGTATATATACTCTACTATACTTTCAGTAATATAGATGCCGATATCATTACCCTTTTCAGTTTGGGGGTATTATGGATTCACTTTGGTATAAATCTGATTGATAGTTACTGCTGTCGTCTTGATACCTTTGCATAAACCTACTTAGAGTAGCAGTGGTTATACATATTTCCTTACCTTTTACGAAGCTTCATATTACATGAGAGTTAATGTAAACTAAAGTATAGAACTTTTTCTGCAAATGAACAATTATATTTCACTAAACTGCCTCTGGCCAAATGATTGCTATAATCATTCAACCATGTTTTAGAAGCTAAAAATCCACATCTGTGATTGGTCTGGATCTGAAATATTCTACCAACAAACTAACGGTCTGATGCTTACCTTTTATTTGTGTTCTAACTGCAGAAAATAAATGACATCGCTGAACTAAACATTATAGAGGATTTGGATAACTGACCTTCAAAAAAAGCAAAAACTGCTGAATAAAGTGTTCTGAAGCCATAACCAATGTCACCAACTATGTCAACATATACACCAATTTCTGATTGTTTTGAATCCATTGTGCCGGACTCAGATAATCAGATAGATCATGATCCATTGCCATCTCCTCCATCCCCATCTAGCTCAACATTATCTCGAGTTTTCTCATTACGTGATGTTAAGGAACCAGATTCAAAGATATCAAAGTTGATGTGACATATGATTATCTTATCTCCCATAAGGTATTTGTTTGAGTTAGTATTTGTACCATAGAGTCAGATCTTAGTGAAGTTGTTGTTCCGGACAAGAAAGAAGATTCCATTCTTAACATCTCTGAAGATGGACGTGCTCGAGGTATGGAGGAACAACTGCGTCCAGGTAAAATAACTTTAACAAAAGTATTCCGTGTACGATATTTTAATTGTCTGATCTTAGTAACGCATTAGGTTTGTCACTATTTATAGACGTCTGATCTACATCGTTGTATTTTTATTGTCTGATGTTAGTAACTCATTACGATGGTTAATGTGCCAGTGTGATATGTTTTCTCACTATTTACAAACATCTGGTATACATTGCCGTATTGAAGTTCGACGAAAAATGTCATATGTACATCAATGCTCTTACTTTAATACTATTTTTCTAAATTGGATCTAGAAATAACACGGCACTATATAAACACATATATTCTCATGCTGATGTCTAGCGAACCTAAAGATGCAAAATCTAATATGTTTTTTTAATGAATAACATATTCATATAATATAAAAAACCTCTCATGAAGGCAAGCAATTGGGGTTGCTATCTCCAGTCATGGATGCCAGGGAACAAAGAAGGAGAAAAGACAGAGAGCGGTATGGAAGGATGACCAATTGAAGAAAAACGGAAAAAATTAAATAAGCATCGTGAAGCCTATAGCAAAGCAAAAAAGAAAAGATTAAGACCAGTTGTGAAAAAAATGCACACACGGGAGAAAGAAATATGTAAATATGGAGCCAGCTCGTCGGAGGTTGCATCGCGCTGGTGGACGAGCCCGAATATCTTAGGGATGATGCGGTTGAAGAGCCACGAGATCACATAGGCGTCGTCCTGTAGCCACACGGGGTCGTCGGGGTGCGGCAGAGCAGTGATGTGAGAGAGCATGCCGGTCTTGCAGAATGTCACCTCGTACAGTGTCCGCCACTAAGAAAAGTTGGGTGGGTTGAGGTTGAGGACGACCATTACATGTTGGTCGATGCAGACGACTGCAAGGTGCCATGGAGCCAGCGCGATCACCGTAGAGTGGCCGCCGTAGCCGGGGACGAGCGCATTAGTGCGAGAGGCGGCGGGAAGGGCCGATGGGGTGAGGAGCTTACTGGAATTTTGTCTATTTTGGGCCTAGCCCAATAGCAGTTTCAGAAATTTCAAAGAAATCCTAGAGGCCCACGCAGCCTGTTCGTGCAAGGCAAGAGGTGGACCTAAAGTTTAGTCCCACATTGCTAGTTTAGTGGGAGTTGGAGAACAAGATGGACATCCACGCACGCTCCTGCTCCACCGCCCGCCTCGTCACGCCGCGCCGCGTCGATGTCTAAATTTTTGTCAAGCGGGAGCTGGAACATTTTCCTGTAGTGGACACTAAATCCAAACGGCGCGCCTCTTCGGCTGAAGTCTATTCGCTTCGTCTCCCTCTCTTCGTTTCACCTCCCGTTGCTGCCCTCTCCCTCACTTTGTTGCATATATCACAATAAGCGACAAAGTATGCGATGAATTTCTTCATTCCATCCCACCAGAATATCTGTTGAATGTCTTTGTACATTTTGGTACCTCTTGGGTGAATCAAGTAGGAAGATTCGTGTGCTTCTGCCAATATCTTCTTTCTCGGGTTTGCTTGCCTAGGTACGCAAATCTGTCCTCGAATCCTTAGTGTACCTAGCTTTTCCTTAGAGAAATCATAGGTCTTGCCTTCTTGCATACACTTGGCATGATGTTGCATAACTGGATCATCTTGCTAAGCCCTGCGGCTCTCATCCTCAGGCATAGGATTTACCTCCAGTATATTGGTGTCGTGGTGGTCGCACGACAGATGCCATGGGATGGCTAAAGAGAGGAGGAGGCTCGAGGGCACTGGTAGGCTCCAGAGGCGAGGTTGGTATGAGTGAGCGGGACGCAAGACATACCTAGGTTTGGGGCTCTCCGGAGAGATAATACCCTTAGTCCTGCCGAGTGTGGTTGATATGCAACAGTACAAGGTTTCTCCTCGAGTTGTCTGGAGGAACAAGGAAGCTGGCCAGGGCTTAGGCTGCTCCTTCTTCCCTGGTGCGTTCTACTGACCGGAGGCTGGTTTCCTGTGTGATTACTGCTTACTTGCTTGCGCGCCTGCGTATGTGAGGGCTCCTAGGGGGTTTTATAGGCCAACCCTCCAGGGTTGGCCTATAAGTTCGTGGGTCTGGGTCGTCAGCGTCTAAGGACCCAGGTGGGGACCCGCTGGGGGCCTGTGGTTTGCCGGGTTCCCCTAGGTGCGGGCCCCGCGGGCCTAGGGGAATTGTGCGCCTCTTGTCGATCGTTAGGGCGTGGCCGAGTCGAGTCGGGTACAGTGGCGCCCTGTCAGGTCTCCATTTGCTGTCATCAGCGGTGATGACGGGGGCACTATTGCCACGCCGGGCCTGGTCAGCGGGTAGGTGAGGGGCACTGTTGTCACACTCCGGATGACCCGAGGCATGGGCAGGGCACTGTTGCCTTGGTCATCAGTGGGTGAAGACTCGTAACATCGTACGGCCTGGATGGGACAGGAGCTGACCCGTGGCTGGGTTGTGGAGCATGCCACCGATAGTGCTGGCTTGTTGAGGAAGCCTTGGTTGCACCGGGCTCGGCTATCTTGTTCTGGTTGTCGAGGTTGAGTCGAGGTGCTTGGCTGGGTTGGAGAGTTCGGCCGAGTCACGGGGCGTGGCCAGGTCGAGCGACCCGGCCAAGCACGTGCCAGCTTGAGGGGCGACGCCGGCCCCATAGTTTTGGAGAAGGATCCGAGTTCCGTTGCCTGCCCGGGGTTCATCCCCTCGACAGTAGTCCCCGAAGCTATGAAGGTCCGCCATCTTTGAAAGGGAGGGCCTTCGGAGTTTCCCCCTTAAGCAAGGCGAGTTCTGTGAGCGCCGGGTCTGGCAAAACCGACTATGTGCCGTTTTTTTGGAAACCGAATCGCGGCATCCCATCGGTGGCGGGAACCGAGGAGTCCGTCAAATCTTGGGGCAGCCACGTGGTGTCTGGAAGTCGGAGGGGCCTGACATGCCACGCGCCTGATGGGACCGGGTGGCGGGCCCCAGCCCGCCGCCGCGTGCCCTTGGCCCACACGTGCTGATTTATTGCGCCGCCCGGGGGTCGGTTGCTCTTCCTGGGGTAGTTATTGCGCACGTACGCACGCACTTATTGCGGGGTAGTGGGAAAGGCAAGCGTAGACGATCCCACTCCGCCACGTTTTAAACTGAGAGCAATAAATTGGGGCGAGGGGGGTGGTGGACATTATTCTCGCTCGCGCTCCCCTGCCTCTTCGCCCTTGCTCTGCTTCTTGCGACCGCCGCGCTGCGACGTCCGCCGCTTCGAACAGAGCTCCATCGTCGTCCATCTTCTTCTTCTCTCCTTCCTTCATCGATGGCGCTGCCGTCGGGCTCTTGGATGATCTCGAACGTCACCATCAAGGACCTCTCCTACCTCCGCTCCTCCCGGCGGTTGCCGCGGGAGACGGAGGTCGCCGTGTGCCTGCCGTGGGGCGAGCAGAGGCCGCAACCGTAGGGCACGGACCATGTGGTCTTCCTCCCGCATTTCGAGCGCAGGTTTGGGCTGCCGACGAGCTCCTTCTTCCGCTCGTTTCTGGAGTTCTTTGGGATCCAGCCCCACCATCTTGGCGCTGGTGAAACATCCAGCTCTCGGGCTTCGTCACCCTTTGCGAGGGGTACTTGGGGGTCGAACCCATGATCGACCTCTGGGCGCGCCTCTTCTCCCTAAAGCAGTAGGGGCCGACGGCCGGGGAGTTCGCCGACTGTGGCGCCGCCGTCATGTTGAAGCGGTCGGGGGCGGACTGCCCAAAGATTCCGCTGGAGGATTCTGCCAAGAATTGGCAGAATTCCTTCTTCTACGTACGCAACTTGGGCGCTGACCGCATCAACCTTCCGGCCTTCGCTATCGCGACGCCGTGAGCGAAGATGAACTGGGGCTACTACCCCAGGAACCTGTCGCAGGAGATCCTCAATCTCTGCGAGCGGGTGGCGGTGATGAAGACGCGGGAGGGGCTCACTGGCACCGACCTTATTGCCGTGTTCATCACGCGTCGGGTCCTCCCGTTGCAGTAGCGCACCTGCCTCATCGGCGAGATAGCCGGTCTTCAGGATCCCAATCGCATTGTGTTGGGGATATGACTACTGAGTTAAACCACCCAGGAGAGGCCGGGTTAACTCACAAGGCGTCCGGTACAAGAGCACATGAAGATGAAGGCTATGGCGCTTTAACCATGAAGACATAGAGGCCCAAAGCCCAATGGCCAATTATAGCCCGTAGTGGTAAACCACCATAGATGTGTAACTTGTATTGTAAGTCAGGGAAAGGAGAAACCGAGCTAGACACTTGTATGAGCCGGCCTCGGGATTCTGTAAACCGGCCCGGGCGTCAACCTGTGTATATATAGGGACAACCCGACGGCGGTTCAGGGACAAGAACAACAACTTGAGAACCAGGCATGGTGTATTTGCTCCCTGGTAATGGAGACCACATCAAGAACACCCCAACTAGATCGTAGGATTTTACCTTCACGGCAAGGGGCTGAACCAGTATAAACTCCCTATGTCCTTTGTCCGCTTTAACCCCACTAAGCTAACCCGTTCGTGATGGCTTCACGACTAAGTCCTTTCTCTAGGACATCTGACGTGATAATTCCATGACAGTGGGCGCCCACCGTGGGGCTATCACAGGATGGTTTCAAGTTCTTAGAGGGCATGTTCGAAGGGCTTAAGGGATACGCAGTGGGCCGGATGACTAGTCGTCGCGGCAAGCTCTACATCGACGACGCAGGCTGGGGCCCCGCCGCCGGCTCCATCGAGTACGAGTACCGGGTCCCCTTTGGAGGAATTCATGTCTTCATCGGCAAGATCGGTGAACCGGGCCCTGAGCTGGACATCTGTACCGACCTCGTCGAGACAGCTCAGCGTGCGAGTCCTGCCCCGATTCAGCCCGCCATGAAGCGTGCGTTCGTAGGATGTATCCATGCGATTGAATCTGAACCGGTGTCCGACGGAGAGACGGCTGTTTACTCCAATGGCGAGTCATCTACCGGTGAGACCGAGTCTTTGTATCAAGTTCAGGATAGCCTGTTTGGGGGGTATTCTGACGGCAGCAGTATTCCGAACCCCTTTGAACCGCCAAACCGGGTTGGAATCTTCATGGATGGCACGCAACTCGCCCCACAATCTTCAACAGCAGCGGCGATAATCTCCGGATCAGCAGTTGGGGTAGGTGGCCCTCTGTGCTCGCCAGTTTAGGTCTTGTCTGGATTATTAGATGCTTTAGCAATATTTTTTGCTACTAAGGTTACTCGGGATAAACGGGATGAGCGTAATGCAGAAGTCAGGAAGTTGCGAGATCCGATAGCTCAGGCTAAGGAGTACATGGCTACTGAGGAGACCAGGATGGTCGAGGAACGAACCGCTTTAAATGCTGAGGCACGGCGAGTTCATACAGAGGCTTATCGGCTTATGTTGGATCAGAACGCTTGAAACAAGGTGATGAGGAGAAGGCACCAATCTCGTCTTCCGTCGGTTTACGAAGGAAGGAATCTTTTTAACACGCCAGGAGCGGGCACTAGCAACCTACCTACAGCGAATTGGATTGAAGCACCCAGGACAGGAGCGCCGGATCAACCAGGCACGATGAGTCCGCCTCAGTAGAATCGTGATCTGCCTCAATACGCACCGGTGCCACCGGGTCACTTTCCCACCCCATTGGACAACATGATTGCTGCAGCGTCAAGGTTGGCCGCTATTCCGATGGAAAGTGATTCCCCGCGGCGGTTGAGACACACCGGGCTAGGGATTTACTCCAGACAGCAATGGTTCAGCAACAAGCTTATTCATACAGTCTAGACAGGATACACTCTACCCCTCATCCAAGCCGGAGTTATAGCAGGCGTGTTGAAGAGCGAGCTATGTTAAGCAGTGGCCAGAATCATCATCCGCCATGGAGGCCTAACCCAGCAGGGGGAAGAAATGAAGCGCATGACTCAATGGACCAAGGACGAGTGCATCGCGGCGCCGGGTTGAATACACAAGACATGGAGCGACAGCTTACACCGGTTCGTCCGACCACTATCATAGAGCCATGGGTTGCCTTTATCACTTTGGGGCTGCCGTGTCTCACATCGGCCCTACGCAATGTGCGGTTAACCAAGCACTTTAAGGGCCCTCGGAAAGTACCCAATTAGACTGCTGATTTACATCCCGAATCATGGGTAGAAAGCTATGAGGTGGCCATTGAGATGCTGGATGTGGATGGAGCGGTATGTGCTAAGTACTTCACTATGATGCTAGAAGGAACAGCTCGCACTTGGCTAAAGAGTTTACCACCCAATTTAATTTGGTCATGGGAGGCGATGAAGAGCCGGTTTATCAATAACTTCAAAGATACTTGCAAGAAACCGATGTCAATCGTTGATCTGGCCGCTTGTGTTCAAGCAGAGGGAGGATCGACTACCCAATAGGTACGCCGGGTTTCTGAGATCTTACATTCGTCCGACCGCATCAATGCAGACTCAGCAATCATAACATTGGAAGTCAATTGCAAGTTCAAACCTTTGAAGCTCAAGTTGGGACGGATGAAGCGTCACTGCAATGATATGGGAATACTCATGGGAGCTCTGGTTAAGTATGTTGACTCTGACAATACCAAGGATCCCGAGTCTGACAAGGAAAAGCCGGGGAAGGGAAAGAAGAGCGGCAACACCAAGGGACAACAGCCTAACCCGACGGACAACGGTAACAATGGTAAATGTGAAGCGGACAATGCAGATTTTGTGGCTAACACCAATGTGCAGGGCAATAATCAACGTCGTAAAGGTAAACCGCCCCAGCGCAGTGGCGGTATGAATCTGGAGTGTATGTTGAATCAACCTTGTCCGAAGCACAGGATGAAGGAGGTTTCAGCCACCCACCTTTGGAAGGACTATTACATTATGCAGGAGTTTAAAAATTCTAATCTTTTCCGGTATGACTAGGGCCCGTCCGGCGGTTCAGGATCCCATGGGCTGGGTTATGGAGGTGGCGGTTCAAACTCTGGATTCGAGGGCAGCCAAGGCAATCAAGGCAATCAGAACAACCAGGGTGGTTATAATTAGCAGAATAACCAAGGAAATTAGCAGCTGTCGGGTTATCAGAAGCACCTGAAGCAATTGAGTAGTGGGTAGTATCATGTTTTCACCACTAGTTTGTGCAAGCGCGATCAGAAGCTTCACAAGAGTGCACTAAACGCTGCTGAACCGGCAGTGCCTCGTTACTTGTGTTGGTCCGAGCAGCCCATTGTGTGGAGCCGCGAGGATCATCCACCCCGGGTTGACAATCCGGGTCATCTGGCTTTGGTGGTGGCACCTCAGGTTGGAGGTTATAAGTTCACCAAGGTGCTCATGGATCGAGGGAGCAGTATCAATATTTTGTATTATGAAACCTTCCGGCGCATGGGATTGACAGATAAAAATCTTAAACCGTCAAATACTGTTTTCCATGGAGTGGTACCAGGAAAATCGGCATACCTAGTTGGTAAGATAAATTTGGAAGTGGTATTTGGAGATGACCATGATTCCAGGTCAAAAACCTTATCCTTTGAAGTGGTAAAAATCCAGAGCCCATATCATGCCATGTTTGGACGGCCGGCTTATGCAAGGTTCATGGCAAGGCCCTGTTATGTTTATCTACAGCTCAAAATTCCGGGTCATAAGGGGACCATTACGGTACATGGGAGTCGGAAGATAGCCTTGGACTGTGCAGAGGGTGATGCGGCTTATGCTGAGTCAGTTCATGCGACAGAAGAGTTGAAGTTCTACAAGGACAACGTTGATCCGGAAGATATGACTCCTTTGAAGAAGCCCACCACAGAGCATGACTTAACCCTGAAATTTAAAACGGCTGATGAGACTAAGCTGGTAGATTTTGTTCCTGCTGATTCATCCAAACATTGTAGTATTTAGCACTAATCTGGATCCGAAATAGGAAAGCGCGCTCATCGAGTTCATCCGTGAGAACCGGGACATCTTTGCATGGAAACCTTCTGACATGCCAGGTGTACCGAGGGAACTCACTGAGCACAATGTCAATATTGATCCCAAGTTTTAACCGATCAAGCAGTTTCTCCATCGCTGAGCCATTGGTGAAGAGGTAACCCGACTGTTGGCTGCTGGGTCGTTGAAGTTTTTCATCCAGAGTGGCTGGCCAATCTGGTGCTAGTGCTTAAGAAGAATGGAACTTGGCGCATGTGTGTGGATTACACGGACTTAAACAAAGCTTGTCCGGCCGATCCCTTTGCTCTCGCTCGTATTGATCAAATAATTGATGCTATGGCGGGTTGTGAGCGTTTGAGTTTTTTGGATGCTTATTCTAGTTACCATCAGATCAAGATGGCAGTTAAGGACCAGGAGAAAACAACTTTTATCACTCCCTTTGGAGCCTTCTACTATGTTTCTATGCCCTTTGGGCTAAAGAGTGCCCAGGCGACTTATCAACGCTGTGTGCAGAATTGTCTTCATACTCAAATTGGGCGCAATGTTCATGCGTATGTGGATGATATTGAGGTTAAGTCCAGGAAGAAGGAAACATTGATTAAAGACTTGAAGAACACCTTTGACAATCTTCGAGTGTATAAAATGATGCTCAATCCGGCCAAGTGCGTCTTCGGTGTTCCGGCGGGTAAGGTCTTAGGTTTTCTTGTGTCTAACAGGGGCATTGAGGCTAATCCGGACAAAATAAAGGCAATTACGTCTCTGGCTAAACCGACGTGTATCAATGATGTTCAGCGTCTGGCGGGTCGAATTGCAGCCTTAAGCTGGTTTATCAGCCGTTTGGGACAGAAGGCGATCCCTCTGTATTTGATGTTGAAGAAGATAGACACTTTTGTCTAGAGTGATGCTGCTAATGCGGCATTTGAGGACTTGAAGAGGCAGTTGGCTGGACCACCGGTCCTTGCCGCTCCGGTCAACAACGAGCCGCTGTTATTCTATGTGGCTGCTAATGCCCGGGCTATCAGCGTGGCAATTGTGGTCGAGCGCAAGGAAGCTGGAAAGGAATATCCAGTTCAAAGGCCAGTTTACTATATCAGCGAAGTGCTCATTGAGTCAATGCAAAGATATCTGCATTGGCAGAAGCTGGTATATGGGGCTTTCATGGCGAGTCGGAAGCTTAAGCAATACTTTCAAGGCCATCCCATCACAGTGGTCAGTTCTGCTCCTTTGGGCAATATAATTCAAAACAGGGAGGCAACTGGCCAGGTTGCAAAGTGAGCTATTGAGCTTGGACCACATGGATTAAAGTATATGCCTCGGACAGCTATCAAGTCTCAGGCGCTTGTTGACTTCATTAATGATTGGACAGAGTTGCAGGCACCGGAAGACAAACCGGATAACACATACTGGACTATCCACTTCGATGGGTCCGGGCAATTGTAGGGCTCGGGGGCTGGAGCTGTCCTTACTTCCCCTAGAGGTGATAAAATTTATTATGTTCTCCGGTTAATGTTTCCTTGTACTAACAATGCAGCTGAGTATGAGGCCTTACTCCACAGTCTCCGTGTGGCTAAGGAAATGAACTTGAGCCGGGTACGATGCTTTAGAGACTCTGATCTGGTGGCGCAGCAAGTTTCTGGCACTTGGGACTCTAAGGATCCACTCATGGCAGCTTACAAACGAGAGGTGGATATTGTGGATGGTCGCTTCAAGGGTTATCAGGTTGAGCACATTGATCGGTGCAAAAACGAAGCAGCAGATGCGTTAAGCCGGTTGGGATCTCAGTGTAAACCGGTACCACCCAATACCTTTCTGGATATCCTGCATAACCCGTCTGTTAAGTTGCCTACAGAGGAGGATTTAGCTATTCCAGATCCGGAGGCACAGTTGGTGGCTGCTTTACATGTAATTCCGAATTGGACGGTTCCATATTTGGCGTATATGAATCGGGGCGAGTTACCACAAGATGAAGTTTTGGCCAGACAGATAGTCCAGCGATCAAAGTCGATGGTTATTCACAATGGCAAGTTACATCACTGCAGTGTCTCAGGCGTTTTCCAGCGTTGTGTTTCTCCTAAAGAGGGCCAAGAGATTTTGCGTGAGATCCATGAAGGAGACTGTGCTCACCATGCTAGTTCAAAATCCTTGGTTGCTAAAGCTTTCCGTCATGGTTTGTATTGGTTGACGGCTCATGCTGATGCTGAGGACCTGGTAAAGCAGTGCGATGCTTCTCAGAAGTTTACACGCCGAGCTCACATTCCGGCTCAAGAGCTACGGATGATTCCAATCACTTGGCCGTTTGCTACTTGGGGGCTTGATATGGTAGGGCCTTTTAAGCGGTCAAAAGATAAGAAGACACACCTGTTGGTGGCGGTTGACAAGTTCACTAAATGGGTTGAAGCGTTGCCAGTAAGTAAGTGTGATGTAGCTACGGCGGTTCAATTCATCAAGAAGGAGATCTTTCGGTTTGGCTTTCCACACGACATCATCACAGATAATGGCACGAACCTTTCCAAAGGTGAGATGGAGGACTTCTGTCAAAGAGAACACATCCGGCTTGATGTGCCATCAGTGGCCCACCCCCAGTCTAATGGTCAAGCTGAGAGAGCTAATCAGGAAATCTTAAAGGGTATCAAGCCCCGGCTCATGGTTCCTTTGAAAAGAACGTCGGGTTGTTGGGTGGAGGAATTACCTTCTGTGCTATGGAGCAGAAACACCACCCCCAATCGATCAACGGGGTATACGCCTTTCTTCATGGTTTATGGGGCAGAGGCGGTACTCCTAAGTGATATTCGTCATGACTCGCCCTGGGTTGGCAATTATGTTGAAGCGGACAATGAGCAAGCACGTCAAGAAGCACTGGACCTATTAGATGAAAACGGGACATGGCATTGGATCATTTGGCGGTTTATTAGCAAGACCTGTGGTGCTGTCACAGCCGCCGGGTTAAGACAAGAACCTTTCAAGAAGGCGACTTAGTGCTTCGGCTTATCCAGGATCAGACCGATATGCACAAGTTATCCCCACCTTGGGAAGGACCCTTCGTGGTCAGCAAGAATCTGCACAACAGGTCATACTACCTCATCGATGTTCGAGAGCATGCAGACTCACGCAAATCTGAGGAGGAGACCCGATGGCCGTGGAACATAGCTCTCCTTCGTCCTTAGTACACTTGAGTCATAGGATAATCATTATACATATTTTTACCATGTATATATAGTATGATCAATATAATAAACCGGCATCATTGCTATAAGCAGGGCCTCTGCTGTTTTTTCCAATATCTCTTGGTTATATGGGGGCTTCAGCTGACAAAGCGGAGTTCTATTCATTAATCCGGCTATCATGCCACACTATAGCTTGGGAGTTTCACACCCATGGGGACAAAGAGAGTTCGGTTCCTATGCACAGCTCAAACATAGGCACCCATTGAGCACAGCTCACAAAGTTACTTGGGGGCTCTTTGTGCAAAGCAACAAAGAGTTTGAAAGGACCCTTGTAATATGCTATCAAGCACGGCTTGGAAGCCTGGTGTATTCACCTGAAACCCCGGGTTAACCTTCCTTTATCAAGTAGGCCACTCCTATCTAGGTAATCCTGGCATGACCCGCCGAACGTTTGACAAGTCAATCTTATACATACCCTGAACTTGTCAAAGTTAAAACGACGATTGGTTAGTTGGAGGCCCATCTTGAAAGGCTTTGCAAAATGGTTTAACTCAGCGGCCTGGCAGACCATGAAAAGCCTTGAATTTGGGCCTGGCAGCCCTTGAAAAGCCTTGACTACACGGTTTTACTTCCCTTTGTCAAGATTTTTTCTTTCATACAATTTTATGCTGAACCGGCGTCTATTGACCAGGCATGACTATAAGTCATCAAATTAACCAGGTGTTTGTTAACCCGTCTTGGCTATCAACTACAAGTTGACCAACCACATTAAATTTTCAACCGGTGTTTCTTAACCCGGTCTGGCTTTGACTACACATCGCCAGGCTGATCATCCGGTGTTTAATAACCCGGTATGAGTTATTATACACCAGCACTGCATGGGGGGAGTTATCAACACTCAAGATTTGGGTTTTCACCCTTACTATAATCAAGTTGGTAAGCCAGCAGTATGATGTAATATCACAGGTATGATCTATTTCATATTTTGATATTTTCACAGTCTTGGTTATAAACCAGGCTTTGTGTTGGGCATTATGACCCGTCCGGCGATAAACCGCCAGGACAACTTCTTTTTATGCAGACACAAGAATTGCATGAAATTATCAAGGTATATAAGCAAGCATAAGCAATAATCATGGTGGAGCAAGCAATGTCATGAAGCAGTGCACGATGGCATCAGATCAAAGTATTTGAACTAGCCAATTACGTGGGCGCTTTGATGCCCAAAATAATGATTGTTCGTTGCACAGAACACAGTCTGTGGAACTTAAACCGGCCGAGGGTCTACGATTCGTCACCAGGTTGACGTTTAGTTGACGGATCATCTTGCGCCGGTTCACCCTCCTCCTCCCCATCCACTGGCTGGAAGTCAATGTTTGCCTAGTCAATTCCAGACAAACCTCGGAAGACAGCTTCATCACTTATAAGATCTGACGGTTCAATGTCAGGGGCATAAGTGTGCCTACGGATTGGTGGGATAAGATTCTACATTTCATTCACAGATGCATCAGTCCGTTTGTTATCTACATCATAGTTGGACCGATGGATAGACAAGTCAATTTCTTCGGCCAATCTGCTCACAAGAGGGCGCATCTCCTTCGTCAAAGCTTTAAGAGAATCATTGTCAAAATCTGACCCGTGTGCTATTTGGCTAGGATAGCCATTTCCAATGTCCTCCGGATCAAGATCAGCTATCCAAGCTTTGGCCTGAGTGAGTGCACATAAAGCGCTAGCCCTTGCAGCAGATCTCTTCAATTCTTCCAGTTGAGCAGGAGTCATGGATAGTCTGGCCAATGTATCCTAGATCAAAGTTGGCAGCGGTTTATTGTATGAGGCTGCGCGGATAACCCGTTGAGCGCCGGTATACAACTGCTCTATCAATGTGTAGGCAGCCTTCGACTTTTTTCGCATATCTGAGCCAAGATGAACAATATGACTACCTGCAACGGTTTAAGAAATTATTGTTAAACCGGCATGATCAAAGATGTTTCCTAAAAAGCTGAAGACGAGTACTTACCAAAGATAGCAGAAGTCATCGCATCGATTTGCCGCTTTAGGCCACTCATCCCTTCTGCTACCGTTTTGAGTGTCCCTTCAGCATCTTCAACCCGTTTCAGAAAAGAGGCCTTTTCAGTCTCCCAGCCTGCCCGCTCGTTCTTGAAGCCATCCTTCAATTGTTCCATGGACGTAAAAGCGGCCTTCAAATCATCTATGGCTTTTGAGGTTGCAGCTTGCTGGGACTTAATGTTTTCCTGGAGGTCAGCAATTTGGGCATCCTTCCTGATTAAGTCAGCCTGCAAAAGGCAGATATTAAAATGGTAATACTTTTTCAAAGTCCCAAGCACATAACAAGTTATACACTTGGCAATTGGGGGCTAATGCAGATTGTTTCTTTCAAGCTAATATTTTAAAGTCCCAAGGATCAATACAAGTATTCATCTTGGCACTTGGGGGCTAATGCTTATTTGATCACATAAATCGGTTATGAAGGAGCTCAACAAGGGTAAGCGTTGCAATATAAAAGTACCGGTTCATCTTGAAGAGAAAAACCGGCCCTTGGGGGCTACACAGTTGATGTTTTCTCATTGCAAGTACCGGTTCACCTTGAAGAGATAAAACGGGCCCTCGGGGCTACACTGGAGTTAATATCAAGCAAGGAAAGAAAGGTTTAAAAAGCATTTGAGCAAGAAGTACCTCATATCGCTCCTTCATCAAGTTTACTAAACCGGCTTCATGGTCACGACTCGAGTACAGGCGGTTTAGAAATCCAGAGTGGAGTTGTTGAGCATTGAGGTTAGCACAGTTGGACAAGTCTGTTTTCCACTTGTCCTTGCCCATAGCAGCAAATTCCTCCTTGGCGGTATGCTTTGCTAAAACAACCGGATTACCAGGAACTGTATGACCAGTGCTAGTAATAATGACATCATGATCGCCACCTTTGTCTAGGCTGGGCGGATTGTCAGTATCTTTGGCTGGGCTTGGCGGGTTACCTTCATCCCCGGCTGGACTTGGCGGATCAGCATGCTGGTTCATAGTATTAGTCTCATCTGGTTCAACAAAAGTATCTTGAACCAAAGGTACTTGATCTTCTTGAACATCATCGGCATCCCGGTCATGAGGTTCAGGGGTCTTCTCCGGTTCAAAAGTCTTGTTATCATCAGTCAGAACAGTGGATTTGGCTTTCTTGCTAAGCCTGCCTTTGGCACTGAAGAAAGCAAAGTACAAGCGTTAATATAGTAAACCGGAGCAGCATATAAAAAATAAGTTTGTTACTCTTACCCAGGAACGGTCCTGAGTGGAGGCATCTGTGTGGTTGAGGAGTCGCCAGAGGAGGAATTGTAAGTTCGCTGATAATTGGAATCAGACGGATTAAGAGGATATGGAAAGCAACCCGCCTTGGGATAAGATGTATTGGAAGTACAAGAAACCTCAGGTCGGCGTTTTCGAACCAGCATATCTGGTAAACCGGAGGAAGTAACTTGTTGGACACTATGCCGGGTTGTACGACGGGCTTCATGTTGCTGTGTCTTCAAAGAAAAGTGTGGATCCAAATGAGAGTTAGCATGTGAAAGTTTTACTTTCCGGATTGCGCGATAGAGCTTTTGTACCGGCACATGATCTGAATCGGAGGAAAGAGAAATTACCTCTACATGGTCCGCACGGCTGGCCTCCGCATCATCTTGATAATGGTCATTGTCATTAAGGTGCATGAAAATTGAACCAAGTGAATCAAGTCCTACCTTTGCGTCTGAGTCATCAACATCTTCGGCCGGATCAGAGGACTCGGCGGTTCTATTCTTGGCAGACTTAGCACGGGGTGCTCTCATCGGTTTGTCTTGAGCTTTGGACAGTTTGTCCTATGTTTTCCTCTTACAAAATGGATCATTGCTCTGCAAAGGTAAACAGAAAGGCTGTCATAAAGTGTCAAAAAGGGCGGATTAAAACAGCAAAAATGCAACTCTTACAGCTGGCAGTTTGTTGAGAGCACAGAACGGACGAAGCCTAGTTTTGCAGCATTCAGCTATCGGTTCACCCAGCACCTTCTTGACACATTCAGTAATCTCGATATCAGTGAATTGAGTGTTAATATAGCGTTGACGATCTTTTACATCTCCTGTGTACTCGCACATTAAACTGGAACGACGGCTCAAAGGCAAGATACTCCATGAAACCCAGCAACGGACAAGATCGACACCGGTCAAACCGTTTGCCATAAAAGCCTGGACCTTAGATATCTGTGTGGAAGATTTCATTCGCTCCGTGGCAGTCAAACGTGGAGGTAGTGGATGGTCATTACTAAGCCGGTGAGCACGGTAATCCGGTAGTGGATTTTCATCAGCGGGAGCAGTGTTCCTGTAGATAAACTTCACAACCAGTTCAGAAAATACATGGAAGTTGAAAATATTGGACACAGAGTTTGGTCCAATATCTTGAGGGTGGAGTTGGAAACTGGCAAGTAGATCACGGAAGAATTTTGATCCGGGAGGGCTAAACCCTCGATCCAGATGCTGCATAAACACAACCACTTCTCCATCTTGAGGTCCAGGAGGATTTTCAGCACTAGGGACTCTCCAATGAATGACCTCCTTCTTGGCTAAAGCGCTAGTCACAACATATCCAGTAAGTTGCTCTTATTTAATCCGGGAGGGAATCTAATTACAAGAAGAGAACTATTTGGCCATTTTTTATGACAAGTTGTAAAGGAAGTTCAGGTGCCAGTTCACGGTTCAAGATTGATATGCATAAACCGGTGTCAAACCGGGAGATTTAATCAAAGCATATATACAAGTTAAACCGGATACTTATGTTTAGGTAAAAGTTGGCGGTTTAAGTGAGGGCTAATGGTACCTGGCGGATTATCAGTTTCTAAGAGTTAAACCGCCTACATTGGAGGAAGCAGATCTAAAATTTACTAAGTGCTGAAGAAACATGTTTCATAAGATGTGCTTATAATTTTGGATCTACTGCGGTTCAGTAAAGAAAATTTTCTGAGCCCTAAAATGGCGACGGCAGAACACCAAAAGTCTAGATGGGATCTATCCAGGGACAAAGAGATACTATGGCGAGGTAAACTAAATCTACGGCTTCGGCCGCAAAAGGAAGATGACACGCTCATCTAGACTTAATAAGACAACGAATGAGGATGAACACTGATGAACACGGATGAACATTGAAACCCTAATACAGATCAGATAAGTTGGGAAGAGGAGAACTTACTGGGGATGCGGGGCAGCGGAATAGCGTCGCAGTGTTTCTGGTCAAGAATAGGTTATGTAGTGGCCTGGTTGGTGGAGATGCAAAGGTCGACGACAGCGGTGATGCTTGAGCTGTTCGGAGTCGCGAGGAAGAAGAAGAGGCAAGGGAAAAAATAAAGGACCCCTGAACCTATTTATAAGGCGAATGGAAAAGTAAGGTAAGCATAGGAATCGAGGAGCCCAAAACAGAAAATGGGGCACAACTGTCGCCTCGATTAATAATAAAGAAATCTTTATGAGTTTTTTTAGACATATGACGTCATGGCGGTTTAAGGCGACTCCAAAAGATGACGTCACGGCGGTTTACAAGGACAACATAAATACATTCAAATCAGAATCTTTCTAAGTTGTAGATTGACATGAACATGTTCAAATCAACCTGGGGCCTAATGTTGGGGATATGACTACTGAGTTGAAGCGCCCAGGAGGGGTCGGCTTAACTCACAAGGTGTTCAGTACAAGAGCCCGTGAAGATGAAGGCTATGGCGCTTTAACCATGAAGACTTAGAATCCCAGAGCCCGATGGCGAATTAGGGCCCATAGTGGTGAACCGCCATAGATGTGTAACTTGTATTATAAGTCAGGGAAAGGAGAAACCGAGCCGGACACTTGTATGAGCCAGCCTCAGGATTTTGTAAACCGGCCCGGGCGTCAACCTGTGTATATATAGGGACGACCTGACGGCAGTTCAGGGACAAGAAACAACATCTCGAGAACCAGGCATAGCATATTTGCTCCCTGGTAATCGGGACCACATCAAGAACACCCCAACTGGATCGTAGGATTTTACCTTCACCGCAAGGGGCTGAACGAGTATAAACTCCCTGTGTCCTTTCTCCGGTTTAACCCCTCTAAGCTAACCCGTTCGCGATGGCTTCACGACTAAGTCCTTTCTCTAGGACATCTGACGTGATAATTCCATGACACATTGCTTTCGGCGCGCCTGTCAGCGGACCAGATCGTGCACCGAGTGAACAACATCTCCAAGGCCAACCTTGGGGATGACTGGCGGTTCGGGAAGGCGCCGTATAGCCAATCGAACCCGGCGCGTCTCATGAGTATTTGGTCTTCTCACTTTGCTGCTGCGCACCTCCTCGTTCGTCCCGACGTGACACGGGAGGTGCTTCTGAATGCCATCTGGCACCCTTACGCTCGGGCTCCATCGTAGGTGTAGCGCACGGTGTCGGAGGAGCCCGCGGCCCATGGCGGAGAGGAGGAGGACAAGGTCGACGCCGGTGCTGGGTGTCGCGCGGGTAAGTCGTGCCTTCTTGCCTTCTCTTTTTGTGTTTCTTGATTAAGTCGATGCCGACGTTGATTGTTTATGTAGTGGCGTTAGGCGGAGGCGGCGACATGGAGGGAGCCGGGTCGTCGTGAGGAGAGGCGCCGAGTCTTCCGCACGGGAAGGACAGCGTCCCGCCGCGGCCCCGGGCCTCGAAGCGCACGACGGACCCTGCCTGGAGCGCGAGGCCGGCCAAGAGGAAGCGCGGCGCCGGGAAAGAGAGGCGGCGAGGGTGATCGTCCTGGTCTTGCCGGGGTAAGTTTCTTCTGCCTGTACCCGAGTTTTCGAGTTGCTTTGTCTTCCTCCTTATTTCGTCTTTTTCTTCAGGTCGCTGATTGCACTGGCGAGGGTGGCGGCTGATGCCGTGGCTGCTGAGGAGGGCTCATTCCGGAGGATCCGGTCAGGCCCCATTGACCGGGACGATGAGCGGGAGTCGGCAGACCGGGACCTCGGCCTGGAACCGAACGATGCTGAAGGCCTAGCCTGGTGGCACAGGAACAGGGCAGAGGCGGAGCTGGGGGCGGCATCGGTCCTAGCCTAGACCGATGTTGCAGCAGCATGGGCGCGAGCCAGCGAGGAGCCAGTGTGGCGCGAGATGCTATTGGGCACGGTGGTGGCGGCGACAGTCTTCGAGCCGTCGTCGGTGAGGGAGCACAGCAAAGGAGGCTGGGCTGACGTGGTGGTCCTCGACCAGGAGGTCATGGAGGTGGACGACGACACCCCGCCGCGGGTCGACGCTGTTGGGCGGGTGGGGGTCGACGGAGGCGGTGGAGACGCCATCTTGGAGGAGGCGCCATGAATGGCGCCGCTGGGGACGCCGCGGGCATCAGAGGAGGCGCCACAAGAGGTGGCACCGCAGGTCACCCCGGCTACCTAGCCGGTGGTGGTGTCACGGACCATCCCAGCCTCTGGGTCCTCGGTGATGTCGGGGCGGTCGTCGGAGGAGGTGCTGGCTGCATCGAGGGCGGCCAGCGGGGAGCATGCCCTCGTGCCCCAGCTGGGAGGGCGTCGGCCTGCCGCGTCGCAGCCAGCGCGGAGCAGGGGCGCCGTGGTTTTTGGGCCCCAGACCTAGGAGGGGGCAGTGATGGATGCCGTGTCAGGACCGGATTTTCGGGGTATTAATTTCCCAGAAAATGGCCCTTGTGCTCACCAGCCCCAGGATTACTGTTAGCTGATGAGACACCAACTTGATACAGAAACTCCAAGCAAAGTACATAATATGTAGTACAAGACCATTCTGGCCTATGAGTACAACACAAGATTTCTAGTGGCTGATGGCGGAAGCGGTTTGTGGTTTATCAGCGTCGATGGGACTCCATCTCCCACAGGAACAGCTGACCAGAATAACTCCTATCTTCGCGAGGCTGCTATCATCTTTACATAGGCTCCGGGGCTGTCATCGCAACGCTCCTCTCTGTGCAAGAAATCTGGGCAAGACAATAGCCAGGGACAAGCCAGTGAGTACTTTTGAATGTACTCGCAAACATTATGAACACAGGTATAATATAACAAATGATAATCATGTTCTGAAATATTTCATGATCACAACGTCAGTCACAAATTAAAATCCATGATGCACGCAAGCAGGTTATTCACAACATGGATATGCAATAATAGAGTAGAAATAGAATGGACCGATCGGGTGTCTGAAGCGACGCCTCGAAAGGATAATAATTTAAAGCATGCCTCAGTCGGGCGTCTGAGCGACAACGCAGAAATGGCGTATAAGTAATTTAATTGACAAGCATGCCACAGTCGGGCGTCTGAGCGACACCACATAAAGGGCTTATAAATAATTTAAATAACAAGTATGCCACAGTCGGGCGTCTGAGCGACACCACATAAAGGGCTTATAAATGATTTAAATATCAAGCATCCCACAGTCGGGCATCTGAGCGACACCACATAAAGGGCGTATAAAGGATTTAAATAGCAAGCATGCCACAGTCGGGCGTGTGAGCGACACCACATAAAGGGCTTATAAATAATTTAAATAACAAGCATGCCATAGTCGGGCGTCTGAGCGACACGACACAAAGCGCTTATAAATGATTTTAATAGCAAGCATGCCACAGTCGGGCGTCTGAGCGACACCACATAAAGGGCTTATAAAGGATTTAAATAGCAAGTATGCCACAGTCAGGCGTGTGAGCGACACCACATAAAGGGCTTATAAGAGAAAAAGCACAGTGAATATCCAGGAGGTAGAACCATCCCAAGGATACTCAATAATTCAAATAATGTAAATGGTTAGTCCATAATAATAATAATCATAATCATCATATGTCACAGGTCAAAATCAATGTTCTGGTTTAGCAGTTTTTCCTCCGAAGACCGACACTAAGACCGACACTTGACCCATCCCAGAATGTAGTCCTTAACCATGGACACAGCTATTCGAATAGATATAATCTCTGCAGAGGGTGTACTCTTTACCCACGAGTAACGAATTCCGTTAGTCCATCGGGACTAATTCTGTCTACGGTCTTTTAATTGAAAACACTCCTGACTGCACACACCAGCCTGACTTACCGGTGTCTGGAATCACCCACGACACTCGTTAAGCAAAACTCTAAGTGGAGAGATACAACCTCGATTAGCATGGGATCACAAAATTTATAACGCGCGCAAACTAGGGCAGCTACCCCCTTGGCTACAACCGGAAACACCCATGCCCCCGGACCAGGTGGCATGCCTACCGGATGCAGCTGGTATCTTCCACCATGACCTCTCTGTACGGTGTGTGCTAGGAAGGGGTTGACAACTTACTGAACCGTACCCTACCTATGGCAGGGACAAGTGGTAGTACGAAACAAGTATGGGGGTTACTGGAACAAGACTCGATCTACGGTTGACTCAGGAGGTTTAAGTATTCCCTGCATAATTAGCATACAAAGATGTTTCAACCAACAGACAGAAATCACCGCTCCTCATGCCTCACTAAGCCATACCGGACACAATCGTCTCGACGAAGGCTGGAGACAAGCTCGTGTCTACCCAAGATAGAGGCTTTTCCCGGATTCCTTCCTATAGGCATGAATGGCATACGAGGGTGATTGCTGACACAAGCATACCAAGTTCCAACAGCAAGGGACATCCATTTTGCACTCATGAGTATGATCATATCATCACATAAAATAACAAGTACTTCATGTTAAGGTGGTGTTGTAACCGTATAAATCAACACACAACAATATTATGCCAGGGTCCAGAACGCTTTCCTTGAAGTTGTGGAGAGGCAGGGTGCATTCCAAAACTTTTGAAAGTTTTCTCCTCTCTCCATAATCCTATTAAAAAATTTGAATTCAACACATAGTTTCAAAACAGTACAATAATGTTGTTTGGAAAATTTTCAAATAAATACGAAAATAATCTAGACCAAATTTGAGAAACAACAGAAAAAGAATCAAGTCATTTGGACTTATATTTAAAGAGTTATGGCAAGTCAAAATTTAGTCAAATTCTGTTTTTAAATAAATAAAAGAAACAGAAAAAAATGGTTCGAGGGGGAAAGCGTACTCTGTGCTTTACGCTTCCACTTATGCCAGCATGGACCGGCTCGTCGGTCACTGACAGTGGGTCCCTTGGGCCCACTGGTCAGGTTTTACCAGTGGCCCGCCTCCTTCTTCCTCTGTCCGAGCGGAGGCGGAGCTCCGGTGATCAACGCCGGCGAACAACGGCTCCCCACGGGGTTCCAAGGGCAGGGATGGATCCGGCAGTCCAGGGCGGTCGTCCCAGTGGTCGAGAGGGTGGCGGGGACAAAGGGAGTCGCCGGCGGCGAGCTTTGTGGCGGACGACAACTTCTGGCGGGTTGGGGTCTTGGGCTATGATGGCTCCCGATCAAAGCTGAGAGGTTGGGCAGCTCTGCACGGCTGAGGGGAGGAGGATGGAAGCACTGGATGGACGGGGGAGGCTCTGCCTGTGCCGCGGGGCACCGGAGCATGGCGGCGGCCGAACTGATTGGAGACGAGGAAGAAGCCTTCCAGCCGTCGATTGCTGGCCGTGGGGGCTTTGGAGGAATGGCTTGAGGTTGCCTGAGGTCTGGACGGGCTCGGGGGCTCCTTTTATAGTGTATCTAAGTCGGTTCCGCGGCGGCCCGGGATAAGGTCGTCGACGAACCGCCGTTCTGTTGCTGCAGGGCGATGTGGCGGCGACGTGTGCTAGCGGACGGGCTCGCGGATGAGCTCAAGGCTTTCCAGAGGGTAGTTTGCGCGCTGGAGTGGCTCGGGCGGCGCCGTCCATGGCAGAGGCCTCCTGCGGCCGTCTGCGGCTTGCGGTGGTAGCACTGTGGGGCGTCAGGAGGGGCCAGGGCGGCTCTGCAGCGAGGGAGGGGTCGGGGCGTGCTGGCTGCGCGTGGGAAGGGACCAGAACAGGCGCGGGGAGACAACAGTGAGACGCGGTGGCTCGGTGCGCACGCGTGAAAAACGTGCGCTCTGGGCACGCACGCCAGGTGTTCAACGCAATGCCATCACGCGCAAGAGGGCGTGAGCGAGGCTGGCAGTTAACAGGTCTAGTTTAGGGGTGGCTAGGGGCTTAGTGGACAAGCTTGTTGGGTTAGAGGATCAAGTCCACAATGCAAACTAAAAATCATGCCAAATCTGGCCATGCACATAAAGTGTTCGACAGAATGTCATGGGCATCTAGGCGACTCTTGCCGTGGCCAAAAACTCCAGATCCTAGGATCTTAAGGCGCTAGAGAGGGTGGCAAGGTTAGTTGGGCAAAACCAGAAACTTCTTAGTGCAAGTTTTTGAGAAAACCAAATCTGGGCAGAAACACAAGGTTATCATTGCATGGGCCAAAAATGTTTAAATGGGTCCAATCTCCCGGACTTAAGGGTTTGGTAGAGTGGTTTATAAGTAGGAGAAAGAATCATGGGAAAAAGGGCAAGTTAAAATATGGTTGCAGTAGAAAATACTACAGTGGACCAGAATGCAAAAGAGGATGATTTGCTCAAAATTTTCAAAGTACACTCATGGGTTTTTGCATAAAGTTGAATTATATGCATCTAATGACATCTACAAATTTTTATGTAATTTTTAAAGAAATATTTAATTAGGTTGCAGTGCAAACCACAAACTGATCTAGATTTGAAAACATGAGGTAGGGCTCAAAATCTCCAAATTATTAAGAAAGGTTTTTGCATAAAAGTGATTTAGGGACCTCCCATGTCATCTCGAAATTTTGGTGGAATTTTTAAAGGGGTATTTAAAAGAGTTGTAGTGCAAATGGGACCCTAAATCTTATAAAATTCATTTTTAAGAGAAATAGAGCTCAGGGAAGATAATCATATAAGTAATTCTACTGATAAAAGAAATATTTCTGGAGAGGGTATACAAGTCCAACAATATTATTGAAAGGTTTTCTATTTGGAGGAAAAACTCAGAAGAAAAAGAGTGGTTCTGAACCCAAAGAAATCCAAAAAATAAAAGTTTAATTTACCAAGGCAAAATTTTAATTAATAAATCATGGTTAAATTTTGGGGTGTTAAATGCCGTCAGCCGCCATATGCGTGGGCGGACGGATCAGCTCAAGACCTTCGCCCAGGCCGAGGTGGAGCGGACATGGGATCTGGAGCGCACCGTGCTGGTAAGTTTTCCTATAGCTTCTTCCTTGTGGGGGCGCGCTAGCGCACCCACTGGGTGTATCCCTCGAAGTTCTAGCCAATTGCATAGCAGTTGGGTCAAATCCTTGGAATGCTATCTTTGTTCTGATCGCGGCCTTTTTCAGCAACTTGATGCCTATCGGGTTAGCGCCTTCAACCACCTCCTGGGCAAATACCGGGAGCTCAAGGAGCAGCTCGCCGCCAAGGAGGAGGAGCTCCGCGTCGCCTCAGGTATCTTCATGCTATTTTCTAGTGGGGGCGCGCTAGCGCTCCCACTAGGTGTAGCCCCCGAGATTCGAGCCATCTGCATAGCAGTTGGGCCAAATCTTAAGTCCTCCTCTTCTTTCTGCTTTCCAGAATCTTCTTTTTGTAGCCGAGGTGTTGTCTCGGCAGACCCGGCTACTCCGGGCCGGTTACCACTATGACCGGCTTGTTGGCGACACCGGTCGTCTTGGTGTGAAGGTGGCGCAGGCGAGGGCGGAGGCGGCGGTGGCCCGGCAGTCTCTCGACAAGGCCAGCCAACTGCGGGAGCAGTTGGCGGGCCACAAGAGCCGGCTCGAGGCCGAGGTGGAGCTCCTCAAGACAGAGGCCACCAAGGCGGTGGAGGCGCAGCGGGCCCTGGCCGAGGTGGACCAGCAGCGCCGCAGGCTGGCTGATGACAAGGGCCAGCTTCAGGCCGAGGTGGAGCGGCTGAAGGGGTAGGTCACTACGGTGGAGGGAGCCCAGCAGGACGAGGCCCGCCGATGCGAGGCGTCCGAGAAGGCGACCGAGGGCAAGGATGCCGAGCTGAAGGTGGCCCTTGCCAAGGTGGACGACTTGGAGAGGGCTCTCCAGGACCGCGACCGCACCATTGATCGGGAGCAGCGCGGTATGTTGCTCGAAGCGCAGCACCTGGAAAAATCCTTCTCCAGTAAGTGCTTTTCTTGAGTTTCGCCGAGTTGGGATCCGGCTTTTCGCCCTTGTTGTCCTTTCTTCTAACTTGTTCTGTTTTCTGATAGGGGCCATCCCGGAGAAGCATCAGCTGGCACAGGAGGCTGTCCGCTTCGAGCACGACCCGCTGGGGGCTGTTGGCTACGGGACCGATCCGCAAGTGGTGTGGACCTTCCCAGAAATCATGACCGCCGCCGAGGCCCGCCTGCGGGTCCTTGGCGACCAGATGGGGTGGCTGTCCCAGGCCGGCACCGTGATGACGGCGGCGCTCTAGCCAGGCTCGGTTGCACCGAGCAGCTTCATGCGGCTCGCGTGCTGGCTGGAGGTGGGACCAGATCGGCTTCATGAGTGGCGCGTCTCCGCCGCGCGTGCTGGTGCCGAGATGGCACTCCGGTTTGTGCTGTCTTGGCACCCGGACCTTGAGGTGAACATACTGATGGGTCAGCGGGCCGGCTCAGAGCAGCAGCTGCAGGAGCAGGCCGGCGAGATTGCTTCCCGGGCCAGCTACATCGCCGAGTTCGCCTTCCATGATGAGTTCCACCCGGAGCGGGCAGAATATGGCGGAGTCATGGCCGGCGACGACAACGGCTTGCTTCTTCAAGACCCGGAGGGTAGCTCCGAGGAGACGGGCGTCTACCGCGATGGGGGTGCCAAGAAGGACATCGTTACCTCGCCTGACCCGGAGGCCGCCAGGGGAGAGCCGTCCACGTCACGACCCGGCGCTGGAGATGCCTAAGATGATCTGGTAGAACTTGTTAGGTAGCAGGTCCACCCACCCACTGGGGGTTGCTGGGTGTAAACAACTCTGGCCGTGGGCCTTTAACTATTTATCTGATGTGTATATGTCGTGAGTGTTTTTGCTCTTGCTTTTCGCTTTTTGAACCGATTTCTTGCGATTCACCTTTCTCAAGCCTCCCCCTCGGCTCTCTGAGAGGAGCGCACAGTACGTAGGTTTTCAAAACATTGAGCGCAAGCGAAACAGCCACTGGGCCAGCTGGCGGAAACCCGGTGGAGCCGGTTGGCGAGCAGCCGGTCGTGCGGCTACTTTTTAAGGTGGCAGGCCGAGTTGATTGACCCGGCAGCCTTTGGACTTGGAGTTTGCAGCGCGCCGGAGCTCTGGCCCGTTCTGCTTGCCAGCCGACAGCCGAAGCCGGATTTGTGGCTTAGGGCGAAGTTGGGGGCCGCGGTGTCCTTTTCTTTATCAGGATTCACCAAGGAAAGGTGCCGGCTGGCGACCGAGCCGACCATCCCCCGAGCCTCCGGGTCGAGCGGGTCAGACCGGTGGCCGGGTTTTGGAGCATAGTTATGAATAAGAGTAAGGGACACAATAACTTGGTCGTGAAAAGGCAGCCCCCGAGCATCATTCGGGGACCCCATAGTTTCATACGGTTACAAAAGGCAGCGATACATACACTCGTACAACTAACTGTAAAACGGGCGGAGGAGTTCCGCGTTCCACGGCCGGGTCATTTCTTCGCCGGCAGTGTCTTTCTTTCGCTTGTTTGACTTGCGTGCATCGATGAGGTAGTAGGCGTTGCGGTCGCGCAAGGCTCGGCTGACGATGGCCCTCCCATGGAGGGGACAACTTGTGCTGGCCGGCTTGCTCTTGGACGAGTCGGAGGACGAGGTCGCCCTTGTAGAATGCGAGGGGCTTGATCTTCATGCTGTGGTAGTACCTCAGGCCTTGCTGGTATATGGCCGAACGGCTGAGTGCTAGGACGCGGGCTTCTTTGAGTAGGTTGACGCCGTCTTCGCGGGCTTCTTTTGCTTCGGCTTCAGTGTACATCACGACACGCGGCGAGTCGAACTCGACGTCGGTCGGGATGATGGCTTCGGCTCCATAGACGAGGAAGAACGGGGTGAACCCGGTCGACCGGTTTGGTGTAGTTTGGAGACTCCAGAGGACGGCCGACACCTCGTCGAGCCAGCTGTCGGGAGAGCGAATGAGTGGCTCGACGAGCCGTGGCTTGATGCCAGACAGGATGAGGCCGTTGGCCCACTCGACCTTCCCATTGGACTGCAGATGTCTAACAGAGGTCAGGTCGAGGCGGATGCTGGAGGCAGACCAGTATTGCTCGAGCGCGCCCTTGGCGAAGTTGCTGCCGTTGTTCGTGATGATGTTGTTTGGCATGCCGTAGCGAAGCGCGATGTCTTTGATGAACCAGGCGGCTGCTGGCCCATCCGGTTTCTTGATTGTCCTTGCTTCGATCCACTTGGTGAACTTGTCCACCGCCACCAGCAGATGTGTCGTGCCGCCTCGGGCAGTTTTGAAGGGTCCCATCATGTCGAGTCCCCAGACCGCGAAGGGCCAGGCGATCAGAATAGTGCGGAGCACCGACGCCGGTTCGTGGCTGCGCTTGCTGAAGTGCTGGCATCCCTCACACTTGAGGACAAGTGACTCAACGTCTTGGAGGAATGTGGGCCAGTAGAAACCATGGCGGAAAGCCTTGGCCACTAGGGACCGTGATGCGGCGTGGTGCCCGCATTCGCCCTGGTGTATGTCGAGGAGGATGTCGATGCCTTGATCTTGCTCGACGTAGCGTAAAAACCTGCCAGTGGGGCTGCATTTGATGATCTCGTTGTTGATGATGCTGTAGGTGGACGCCCGACGTCGCACTTGCCGGGCCTCGGTCTCGTCCATGGGGAGAACCCCGTTCTCCAAGAATTCGGGTTGGTAGCCGCCGAGCCGGGTTGAGCAGCCCCCTGGTCGGGGATGGCGACTGCCGGGTCGAGGGTGATGGTGGCCGGGTCGAGCTGAGCAGCCCCCGGGCCGGGTTCGGCAGCCGCCGGGTTGTCTGGAACGTGGATGGACTCAGATTCCGGAGACGGCTTGACGGACGGCTTGCGCAGGTGCTCGAGGGAGACGCTGGACGGGATGGAATGCCGGGACGAGGCGGTCTTGGCGAGCGTGTCAGCCGCTTCGTTCTCCGTGCACGAAACATGGAGGAACTCGCAGCCCTCGAAGGACCCGGACAGCTTCTGGACGAGGAAGCGGTAGCTTGCCATGTTGGCGTCACGGGCGTCCCACTCGCTGAAGCACTGCTGCACCACCAGATCCGAGTCGGCAAAGCAAAGGATGCGTCGGATGCCGAGTTCCTTGCAAGCCGGAGGCCGTGCACAAGGGCTTCGTATTCGCCGACATTGTTGGAGGCGGCGAAGTGGGTCTGAAGTGCGTAACGCCGTCGGTCGCCCTTTAGAGATGACAGCACGAACCATCGTGGGTTCCGGGTTGGCAGCCCCCGAGCAGGGTTGAGCAGCCCCAGGGTCGGGGATGGCGACGGCCGGGTCAACGGTGATGGTGGCCGGGTCGAGCTGAGCAGCCCCCGGGCCGAGTTTAGCAGCCCCAGGCCGAGTCGCATCTTGGACCCGTCGAAATGCATGCGCCAGTGCGTCGAGTCAGTAGGCGGCGGCAGGTACTGGATCTCGGTCCAGTCAACGAGGAAGTCGGCAAGGGCCTGAGACATGATCGTGGTGCGGGGCTCATAGACGACCACGGCGAAAACGGCCACCAGGGTGGGTTCCGAGTTGGCAGCCTCCGAGCCTGGTTGAGCAGCCCCCGGGTCGGGGATGGCGACGGCCGGGTCGAGGGTGATTTTCGCCGGGTCGAGCTGATTAGCCCCCGGGCCGGGTTAAGCAGCCCCCGGGCCGGTTCGGTAGCCCTCGGGTTGTCTGGAACGTGGATGGACTCGGAGTCCGGAGACGGCTTGACGGACGGCTTGCGCAGGTGCTCGAGGGAGACGCTAGACGGGATAGACTGCCGGGACGAGGCGATCCTAGAAAGCATGTCGGCCGCATCGTTCTCCGCGCGTGGAACATGGAGGAACTCGCAGCCCTCGAAGGACCCAGACAGCTTCTGGACGAGGAAGCGGTAGCTTGCCATGTTGGAGTCGTGGGTGTCCCACAAGCCGGAGCACTGCTACACCACTAGATCCGAGTCTCCGAAGCACAGGATGCCTCGGATGCCGAGTTCCTTGGCAAGCCGGAGGCCGTGCACAAGGGCTTCGTATTCAACGGCGTTGTTGGAGGCGGCGAAGTGGATCTGGAGTGCATAATGGAGTCGGTCGCCCTTAAGGGATGACATCACGATGCCAGCCCCCATGCCGAGTCGCATCTTGGACCCGTCAAAATGCATGCGCCAGTGCGTCGAGTCGGGCGGTGGAGGCAGGTACTGGGTCTTGTTCCAGTCGACGGGGAAGTCGGCCAGGGCCTCCGACTTGATCGTGGTGTGGGGCTCATAGATGATGGTGTGGCCGGCTAGCTCAAGCACCCACTTGGCGACCCGGCTGGAGGCATCCCGGCACCTGACGATCTCTCCGAGAGGGGCAGCGGTGACCATGGTGATGACGTGCTCTTGGAAGTACCGCTTCAACTTCTTGGCGGTGAAGTACACGCATTAACACATCTTCTGGTAGTGCGGGTAGTTCTCCTTGTAGTTGGAGAGCACCTCGCTCAAGTAGTAGACTGGGCGCTGGACAGTATGGATCTTTCCCTTCTCTGGTCGCTCGACCACCAGCACCGTGCTGACCGACCGTGAGGTCGCGGCTATGTAGAGCAGCAACGTCTCCTTGTCGGCCGGCGTGGCCAGGACTGGTGCAGTGGAGAGCATGCGCTTGAGGTATTGAAAGGCCTCGTCCGCCTGGTCGTTCCATTTGAACGGCATCATCTTCTTCATCAGCTGGTAGAGGGGTAGGGCCCTCTCGCCTAGCCGGCTGAGAAACCGGCTGACCGAGGCCAAGCAGCCAGTGAACTTCTGGACATCACCCAGCCGAACCGGCTTGCTCATGCGCTCAATGGCCTTGATCTTCTCCGGGTTCGCCTCGATGCCGCGTTCCAAGAAAAGGAAGCCGAGTAGCTTTCTGGCCAGGATGCCGAAAACGCATTTCTCCGGGTTGAGCTTGACATTGTATTCGCGGAGGTTGGCTAATGTTTCCTTCAAGTCGTCGAGGAGCGTGAGGTGCTGCTTGGTCTTCACCATGGTGTCGTCCACATAAACGTGGATATTGCGGCCGAGTTGCGGCAGCAAGCATTTCTGCATGCAACACTGGAAGGTGGCGCCGGTGTTCTTCAAGCCGAACAACTTGGTGATGTAGCAGTACGCCCCAAAGGGCGTGATGAAGGATGTCTTTAGGGCATCGGCCGGGTCCAGCTTAAGCTGGTGGTAGCTGGATTAACCGTCCAGGAAGGACAGGAGCTCGCACCCGGTGGTCGAGTCGATGACTTGCTTGATCCGCGAGAGGGCGAACGGATCCTTGGGACAGGCCTTGTTGAGGCTGGTGTAGTCGATACACATGCGCCATGTCTTGTTCTTCTTCAGAACAACGACTGGGTTAGCCAGCTGCTCGGGGTGAAACACTTCCATGATGAAGCCGGCCGCTAAACGCTTGGCGACCTCTTCACCGATAGTTCTTCTCTTCTCTTCGGAGAAACGTCACAGGGGTTGACATATAGGCTTGGCATCCTTGCATACGTGGAGTTTGTGCTCCGCGTACTTCCTCGTGATACCAAACATGTCCTAGGGGGTCCATGCAAAGATATCCCGAATCTCACGGAGGAAGTTGATGAGCTCGCCTTCCTATTTGCTGTCGAGGCGGGTGCCTATGACAACGTACTTGCAGCAGCTAGGGTCCTCCGGGTTCAACTTCACTTTCTTGGTATCCTTGGAGGGCTTGAAGGCGGCCTCATCAGCCAGCTCCTCGGTCGGAATCGATGCAGCCGAGGCCTCGCCTGCCATGGCGACGATCTGGTCGAGCTGGCGCCGCTCCTCGGTAATGACCAGAGACTCGGCCAGCTTGGCGCCGTCTCGGGCGCACTCCAGGGACTTGTGGTAGTCGCCGGTGATGATGATGAGGCCCTTCGGACCCGGCATATTCATCTTCAGATACACATAGTGGGGGACCACCATATATTTGGCGAGCATGGGTCGGCCTAGCAGTGCATGGTACGCGTTGGACAGGTCCACCACCTCGAACCATATCGGCTCGCGTCGGAAATGGTTGCTGTCGCTGAACAGGACGTCGAGCCAAACCCGGCCAATGGGAGAGCAGGAGAGGCCGGGAACGATGCCATGGAAGATCGTCCGGGTCGGCTCCAGGTCCTTGGCCTCGAGGCCGAGCTTGGTCATCGTGCCGCGGTAGAGAATGTGATGCTGCTACCGCCATTTATGAGGACACAAGAAAACATGCACGTGCATTGCACAACGATGGTGGGGTTGGGGATGAGGGCGTAGCCACCCGGATTCGGCAAGGTGGTCGGGTGGTCTTCCCGGGTCCAGGTGACTGGGCTGTCCGACCAATGCATGAACTCTGGCTTGGCCGGGACGACGGTGTTCACCTCCTGGCGGTGGAGACGTTCGCTGCGCTTGTCGTCGCCGATGCTGGTGAAGACGACATAGGCCGCGTTCTGTTCTGGGTAGGCGTCGTTGCACATTGCGCCGCCAGCCGGGGGCGGTGGTGAAGGCGGAGGCGGCTGTCCTGCGCATGGGGCTGGGGCTGGAGGAGGCAAGACATCGCCCCTTGATGACCCACAAGTGTAGGGGATCTATCGTAGTCCTTTCGACAAGTAAGAGTGTCGAACCCAACGAGGAGCATAAGGAAATTATAAGTGGTTTTCAGTAAGGTATTCGCTACAAGCACAGAAATTATAGGTAATAGATAGTTTTGTGATAAGATAAATTGTAACGAGTAATAAGCAATAAAAGTAAATAAGGTGCAGCAAGGTGGCCCAATCCATTTTGTAGCAAAGGATAAGTCTGGACAATTTCTTATAATGAGAAAAGAGCTCCCGAGGACACATGGGAATTATCGTCAAGCTAGTTTTCATCACGCTCATATAATTCCCGTTCGGTACTTTGATAACTTGATATGTGGGTGGAACGGTGCTTGGGTACTACCCTTACTTGTACAAGCATCCCACTTATGATTAACCCCTATTGTAAGCATCCGCAACTACAAAAGAATTATTAAGGTAAACCTAACCACAACATTAAACATATGGATCCAAATGAGCCCCTTACGAAGCAACGCATAAACTAGGGTTTAAGCTTCTGTCACTCTAGCAACCCATCATCTACTTATTACTTCCCAATGCCTTCCTCTAGGCCCAAATAATGGTGAAATGTCATGTAGTCGAGGTTCACATAACACCACTAGAGGAAAGACAACATACATCTCATCGAAATATCAAACGAATACCAAATTCACATGACTACTAATAGCAAGACTTCACCAATGTCCTCAGGAACAAACGTAACTACTCACAAAGCATAATCATGTTCATAATCAGAGGAGTAATAATATGCATTAAGGATCTGAACATATGATCTTCCACCAAGTAAACCAATAAGCATCAACTACAAGGAGTAATCAACACTACTAGCAACCCACAGGTACCAATTTGTGGTTTTGGATACAAGATTGGATACAAGAGATGAACTAGGGTTTCAGAGGAGATGGTGCTGGTGAAGATGTTGATGGAGATTGACCCTCTCCTGATGGGAGGATTGTTGGTGATGACGATGGTGATGATTTCCCCCTCCCAGAGGGAATTTGTCCCCGGCAGAACAGCTCTGTCGAAGCTCTAGATTGGTTCCGCCAAGGTTCTGCCTCGTGGTGGCGAAGTTTCTCCCGTAAGCTTGCCCATGATTTTTTCCAGGTTAAAAGCCTTCATATAGCAGAAGATGGACACCGGAGGGCCACCGGGGGCCCAGGAGAGAGAGGGGCGCGCCCAGTAGGGGTGGGCGCGCCCCCCACCCTACTGGCCAGGGTGTGGGCCCCCAGAGGTATTTCTTCCACTCAATAATTCTTATTAAATCCAAAAATAAGTTTCTTGGAGTTTCAGGTCTTTTGGAGCAGTGCAGAATAGGTTTCCAATGTTTGCTCCTTTTTCAGTCAGAATTCCAGCTGTCGGCATTCCCCCTCTTCATGGTAAACCATATAAAATAATAGAGAATAGCCATAAGTATTGATATGTAATGTGTAATAACAGCCCATAATGGAATAAATATTGATATAAAAGCATGATGCAAAATGGACGTATCAACTCCCCCAAGCTAAGACCTCGCTTGTCCTCAAGCGGAAGCCGAAATCGATAAATATGTCCACATGTTTAGAGATAGAGGTGTCGATAAAAATAAAATACGGACATGAGGGCATCATGATCATTCTTATAACAGCAACATATATAGATTTTGTCATATGAATTCTTATGCTCAAGTAACAATCAATTCACAATGTCAAGTATGGTTTAGAAATTTCATTGAAAGCTTACAAACTATAATCTCAGTCATTGAAGCAATCACAATTTATCGTAACATCACAAAGATTCAAGAATAGAGCTTTTCAGCAAGTCCACATAATCAACTAACATATAGTCTTCTACAATTGCTAACACTCACGCAATACTTGTGGTTATAGAGTTTCAGCCGGACACTGAGAAAGATAGGGGCTTATTGTTTTGCCTCCCAATGTATTCACCTTTAGGTGAAGTCAACAATAATAGTCCATGCTAACGAACATCCAATTGGATATATATATCATGATCTTTCAAACACGAGGAGCTTGCCAAAGGATAAAATGAAAAAGGGAAAAGTGAAGATCACCTTGACTCAAGCATAAAGTAAAAAAACATAAAGTAAAAGATACACCCTTCACAGACGGAAGCAGAGGTTGTCATGCGCTTTAGGGTTGGATACACAAAATCTTTGTACGAAAGAACGTCACTTTATATTGCCACTTGTGTATGGACCTTTATTATGCAGTCCGTTGGTTTTATTGCTTCCATAACATGATTGTATAAAGCTTATTTTCTCTGCACTAATAAGTCATGCATATTTAGAGAGCAATTTTTATTGCCTCCACCGATGACAACATACTTGAAGGATCTTACTCAATCCATAGGTAAATATGGTGGACTCTCATGGCAAAACTGGGTTTAAGGATATTTGGATGCACAAGTAGTATCTCTACTTGGTGCTAGGAATTTGGCTAGCATGAGGGGGAAAGGCAAGCTCAACATGTTTGGAAGGTCAATGACAATGTACTTTAACTGAGATGTGAGAAAACATAAACCATTACGTTGTATTCCTTGTCCAACGTCGACTCTTTTAGCATGCCATACTTAATGAATGCTCACAATCATAAAAGATGTCCAAGATAGTATATTTATATGTGAAACCTCTCTTTCCTTATTACTTCCTATTAGTTGCAATGATGACCAAAACTATGCTTATCAACTCTCAACAACTTTTATGCCTCATACTTTCTATGTGTGAAGTCATCACTATCCATAAGATCAATATGACCTCTTTTATTCTTTTTATCCTTTTTATTTTTCTCAAGATCATAGCAAGATAGCAAATCCCTTGACTCAACACTAATCTTTATTATAGATAACTCACAGACTCGATTACATAAAGAGATCTCAAAGCAAAACTCAAAGCTACTTGATATCAAAACTTCAATCTACTAGATCAAGATACTACTAAAAGGGTCGAACTAAATAAAACTATAAAGATAGGAGTGTGATGGTGATACGATACTGAGGCACCTCCCCCAAGCTTGGCAGTTGCCAAGGGGAGTGCCCATACCCATGTAATTATGTCTCCTTCTCCACGGTTGGTGTTATGATCTTCTTGGCAATGATGCCCCTCAGGATACGATTCTCCTCCTCGAGCTTATTGACTTGTTGCTTGAGGCCCATAATTTCTTTGTGGAGCTTGCCGGTAACAGCTAAATCTCCCTTTACCCAAGGATGCTGCATAGCTTCTGGAGAACAAGTGACGCTCTTTTCCATATTTTCATAAGAAAGGAATCTAAAGTTGGAAGGGATGACCGAATTTGGAATAGCCGAGCTATGTAGTTCCCCCATCATGAATTCTGCTTGGAGACGAAAGGTGACTTCTTGATCTTCCTCCATGGAATCTATCCTTTTCAAGTCGGCCTCCATCTCATCCTCCGTTGATTGTCCAAAGTGATAAGCATCGCTTTTTTCTCCTGGACCTAGTGTCGGGTGAGACAGCCGACTCTCCCCGACTGACTCTTGAGAAGACATCTTGCTCTAAATCTGCAACAGGGACAGCTGGAAACAAAAACAGAGGATATTTGCATGATACGGTGGTTAAAACCTTTGGGAGTTTATATAATGAATTTTTACCGACCAAAATATGTAACGTGCAAGAAAACGGAGTCCGGGAGGCACACGATGTGGCCACGAGACAGGGGGGCGCGCCCAGTAAGGGTGGGAACGCCCTCTACCCTCATGGAGGCCTCATGTCCTTCCCGGACTACTTCTTTCTTCCTAAAATTCTTAAATATTCCAAAACTGATAAAAATTGCCTTTAGAATTGTTTTGTCGTCGGTTTACTTACCGTACCACATACCTATTACTTTTTGGAGTCTGGAACGTTCTGGAAAGTGTCCCTTATGTATTCCTCCGGGGTTACGGTCTCAATAATATTAGTTTCAACATTGATAGGATGACCTGAAATATAATGTTTAATTCTTTGGCCGGTCACCACCCTCGGACTTGTGCCTTTGAAGTTATTGACTTTTATGGCACCAGAATGATAGACCTCCTCGATAACATAAGGACCTTCCCATTTAGATAGAAGTTTTCCTGCAAAAAACCTTAAACGAGAGTTGAATAATAACACATAATCACCTATGTTAAACTCACACTTTTGTATCCTTTTGTCATGCCAGCGTTCGACTTTTTCTTTGAATAGCTTGGCATTCTCATAGGCTTCAGTTATCCATTCATCAAGTGAGCTAATATCAAATAACCTCTTCTCACCGGCTAGTTTGAAGTCATAACTGAGCTCTTTGATAGCTCAATATGCTTTATGTTCAAGTTCTAGAGGTAAATGACAAGCTTTTCCATAAACCATCTTATACGGAGACATACCCATATGATTTTTGTATGCTGTTCTATAGGCCCATAATGCATCATCAAGTTTCTTGGACCAATTCTTTCTAGATCTATTCATAGTCTTTTGCAAAATTAATTTGAGTTCTCTATTGCTAAACTCTACTTGACCACTAGACTGTGGGTGATAAGGAGATGCGATTCTATGATTAACATCGTACTTAGCAAGCATCTTACGGAAAGCACCATGAATAAAATGTGAACCACCATCAGTCATAAGATATCTAGGGACTCCAAACCTCAGAAAAATAACTTTTTTAAGCATTTTAATAGAAGTGTTATGATCAGCACTACTAGTTGGAATAGCTTCTACCCACTTAGTAACGTAATCATTAGCAACTAAAATATGTGTATATCCATTAGAGGCAGCAAAAGGTCCCATATAATCAAAGCCCCAAACATCAAATGGTTCAATAACAAGAGAATAGTTCATAGGAATTTCTTGACATCTACTAATATTACCAATTCTTTGACATTCATCACAAGATAAAACAAACTTACGGGCATCTTTGAAGAGAATAGGCCAAAAAAAACCGGATTGCAACGTTCCATCTCCTGCAAATGGACTAGCTAGCAGATTCTCTATCATACCCGAAGGAATTTCAAAGTGAACATTTTTAGTAGGTTCAGTAGGTTGAGGAGCAACTCTTTGCACTACTGGTCGGGGCGAAGATGCCCCAAACAAGCCCCTCAAAGGATTAGTTTCCATAGTGACAAGTAACAAAAAATTTCAGCACACTATATAAATGTTTCCTTACCAAGTATCACTCACCAAAAGCGCTACACTCCCCGGCAACGGCGCCAGAAAAGAGTCTTGATGACCCACAAGTGTAGGGGATCTATAGTAGTCCTTTCGATAAGTAGGAGTGTAGAAACCAACGAGGAGCAGAAGGAAATGATAAGTGGTTTTCAGTAAGGTTTTCTCTACAAGCACTGAAATTATAGGTAATAGATAGTTTTGTGATAAGATAAATTGTAACGAGTAACAAGCAATAAAAGTAAATAAGGTGCAGCAAGGTGGCCCAGTTCTTTTTGTAGCAAAGGATAAGCCTGAACAATTTCTTATAATGAGAAAAGAGCTCCCGAGGACACATCAAAATTATCGTCAAGCTAGTTTTCATCACGCTCATATAATTCGCGTTCGGTATTTTCATAATTTGACATGTGGGTGGACCACTGCTTGGGTACTGCCCTTACTTGGACAAGCATCCCACTTATGATTAACCCCTATTACAAGCATCCGCAACTACAAAAGAAGTATTAAGGTAAACCCAACCACACCATTAAACATGTGGATCCAAATCAGGCCCTTACGAAGCAACGCATAAACTAGGGTTTAAGCTTCTGTCACTCTCGCAACCCATCATCTACTTATTACTTTCCAATGCCTTCCTCTAGGCCCAAATAATGGTGAAGTGTCATGTAGTGGACGTTTACATAACACCACTAGAGGAAAGACAACATACATCTAATCAAAATATCGAATGAATACCAAATTCACATGACTACTAATAGCAAGACTTCACCCATGTCCTCGGGAACAAACATAACTAATCGCAAAGCATATCCATGTTCATAATCAGCGGAGTAATAATATGCATTAAGGATATGAACATATGATCTTCCACCAAGTAAACCAATAAGCATCAACTACAAGGAGTAATCAACACTACTAGCAACCCACAAGTACCAATTTGTGGTTTTGGATACAAGATTCGATACAAGAGATGAACTAGGGTTTGAGAGGAGATGGTGTTGGTGAAGATGTTGATGGAGATGGACCCTCTCTCGATGGGAGGATCGTTGGTGATGACGATGGTGATGATTTCCCCCTCCCGGAGGGAAGTGTCCCCGGTAGAACAGCTTTGCCGGAGCTCTAGATTGGTTCCGCCAAGGTTCTGCCTCATGGCGGCGGAGTTTCGTCCCGTATGCTTGCCCATGATTTTTTCCAGGGCAAAAGCCTTCATATAGTAGAAGATGGACACGTGAGGGCCACGAGGGGGCCCAGGAGACAGGGGGCGTGCCCAGTAGGGGTGGGCGCGCCCCTACCCTCCTGGCCAGGGTGTGGGCCCCCTGAGGTGTTTCTTCCGCTCCATAATTCTTATCAAATCCAAAAATAAGTTTCATGGAGTTTCTGGTCTTTTGGAGCGGTGCAGAATAGGTTTCCATTGTTTGCTCCTTTTCCAGCCAAAATTCCTTCTGCCGACATTCCCCCTTTTCATGGTAAACCTTATAAAATAAGAGAGAATAGCCATAAGTATTGATATATAATGTGTAGTAACAGCCCATAATGCAATAAATATTGATATAAAAGCATGATGCAAAATGGACGTATCACCCCTCATGATGCGCTTGGTGATGCCGCACTGCCGAAGCATGTGCGTGGACGGCCTTGCGCCGCTGGGGTGCTTGCAGGGAGCGTTGAGCATCTCTTCGAAGCTCATGGCGGGTTGCCATGTTGCCTTGCCGTCTGCCGGCGTTTGGCTGCGGGGTCCGCCGCGGGCTCGGCGGCCGCGGCGAGCCGGTTGTCGTAGCGCTGAGGCGGCTGGTCGGCCTTGCGCTTGTTGTCCTGCCGGTGCTGTTGCCGGCTGCTCTCGCTGGCCGGCTTTTGAGGGGGAACCGGCTTCATCCAGTGCCACTTGGATCTTCATTGCGGAGTCGACGTTCGCATACTTGTCCGCCGTCACCATGAGTGCGGCCATGGTGGCAGGCTCGGAGCCCAGGAGCTTGTGCTTGAGGAGGGTGCTGCCACGACACCCGTTGATGAAGTACTAGATCACTTGAACCTCAGGGACACCCTCGCAGCTGTTCTGGAGCTCGGTCGAGCGTGCGAGGTATTCGCGGCCGATCTCCATTGGCCCCTGCACGCACATGGCGAGCTCGCTGGGGTGACTGGGTCGCTTGTAGGTCCCCGTGAAGTTGCAGATGAAGGCCTGCTCGAAATCCACCCACATGTTGACGTTGCCCATTGGCAAACTGCTCAACCAGGTGCGGGCCGACCCTTGGAGCATGAGCGGTGCGTAACGCACGGCCAGTCGGCGATTGGCGCCAGTGATGCCGATGGCGGTGGTGTAGTCAGTGAGCCAATCCTCTAGCTTCATAGTTTCGTTGTACTTGGGAGTGTCTGATACGTCTCCAATGTATCTACTTTTCCAAACACTTTTGCCCTTGTTTTGGACTCTAACTTGCATGATTGGAATGAAACTAACCCGGAAAGACGCTCTTTTCAACAGAACTGCCATGGTGTTATTTTGGTGCAGAAACAAAAGTTCTCGGAATGACCTGAAAATCCACGGAGATAACTTTTGGAAAATATAAAAAATACTTGCGAAAGATGAAGGCCAGGGGGCCCACACCCTGTCCACGAGGGTGGGGGGCGCGCCCCCTCCCCCTGGGCGCGCCCCCTGTCTCGTGGGCCCCCTGCTACTCCACCGACCTCAACTCCAACTCCATAAATTCCATTTCACGGAGAATAAATCAGAGTGGAAGTTTCATCGCGTTTTATGGTACGGAGCTGCCGCCAAGCCCTAAAACCTCTCGGGAGGGCTGATCTGGAGTCCTTTCGTGGCTCCGGAGAGGGGGATTCGTCGCCGTCGTCATCATCAACCTTCTTCCACCACCAATTTCATGATGCTCACCGTCGTGCGTGAGTAATTCCATCGTAGGCTTGCTGGACGGTGATGGGTTGGATGAGATTTACCATGTAATCAAGTTAGTTTTGTTAGGGTTTGATCCCTAGTATCCACTATGTTCTGAGATTGATGTTGCTATGACTTTGCTATGCTTAATGCTTGTCACTAGGGCCTGAGTGCCATAATTTCTGATCTGAACCTATCATGTTTTCATGAATATATGTGAGTTCTTGATCCTATCTTGCAAGTCTATAGTCACCTATTATGTGTTATGATCCGACAACCCCGAAGTGACAAAAATCGGGACACTTCTCGATGATGACCGTAGTTTGAGGAGTTCATGTATTCACTATGTGCTAATGCTTTGGTCCGGTTCTCTATTAAAAGGAGGCCTTAATATCCCTTAGTTTATATTAGGACCCCGCTGCCACGGGAGGGTAGGACAAAAGATGTCATGCAAGTTCTTTTCCATAAGCACGTATGACTATATTCGGAATACATGTCTAAAGTACATTGATGAACTGGAGGTAGTTCTTTTCCATTAGCACGTATGACTATATTCACTACTACATGATGAATTGCACCCGACATAATTATCCATCACTAATCCAATGCCTACGAGCCTTTCACATATTGTTCTTTGCTTATTTACTTTTCCGTTGCTACTGTTATAATTACTACAAAACTACTATATTTACTTTTGCCACTTTTACCATTACTATCATACTACTTTGCTACTAAATACTTTGCTGTAGATACTAAGATATCCAGGTGTGGTTGAATTGTCAACTCAACTACTAATACTTAAGAATATTCTTTGGCTCCCCTTGTGTAATCAATAAATTTGGGTTGAATACTCTACCCTCGAAAGCTGTTGCGATCCACTACACTTGTTGGTTATCAATACTAATTTCTGGCGCCGTTGCCGGGGAGCATAGCTCTATTCTTTGAGTCACTTGGGATTTATATCTGCTGAGCACTATGAAGAACTTGAAAGATCAAAGAACAAAAGTTTATCCCTCAACTACGAGGGGAGGTAAGGAACTGCCATCTAGCTCTGCACAAGATTCTCCTTCTATTATGAATAAGCTTGCGATACCTAAACCTGCTACTGCTATTAATTCTGATATGTCGCACGTAATTGATGATGCCACTTCTGCTATGCATGATACTTATGATGAAACTACTTCTATGCTTGATACCACTGTGCCATTAGGTGAATATCTTGATGAACAACTTGCTAGGGCTAGAGAGAATGAAATAATTAAAAATGAAATCATTGATGAAAGCGATGATGAAGGTTCTCCCCCTAATTATGAATTGCCTGTTGTTCCTGAGGCTTATGTTATGGATGAAGAAGCTGCTAGAGATATTTTTGCTTGCAATGATAGATATGATCTTAAGAAGTTATTAGCCAAATGGAAGCAGCAATCCCTTAATGCTAAAATGAAACCTGACCCTTCTTTTGCTACTTCACCTATCTGTGTTACTGATAAGGATTATGAATTCTCTGTTGATCCTGAGATAATTACTTTAGTTGAATCTCATCCTTTTTATGGCACTGAATCTGAAACTATTGTGGCACATCTTACCAAGTTAAATGATATAGCTACCCTGTTTACTAAAGATGAGAAGTCTCGCTATTATTATATCCTTAAGATATTTCCGTTCTCATTAAAGGGTGATGCTAAGACTTGGTTTAATTCTCTTGATCCTGGTTTTGTGCGTAGTCCCCGGGATATGATTTATTACTTCTCTGCTAAATATTTCCCTGCTCATAAGAAACAAGCTGCCTTGCGGGAAATATATAATTTTGTGCAAATCAAAGAAGAGAGTCTCCCACAAGCTTGGGGGAGGCTTCTCCGCTTACTTAATGCTTTGCCTGATCATCCTCTTAAGAAAAATGAAATACTTGATATCTTCTATAATTGACTAACGATGCTTCCAAGGACTACTTGGATAGTTGTGCTGGTTGTGTTTTCATGGAAAGAACAGTCAACCAAGCTGAATTGTTATTGAATAATATGTTGACAAAAGAAAATAATTGGACTCTTCCTGAGCCAATTCCTAAGACATTTCCTGAACCAATTGAGCCAACTCCTGAGCCTGTTCCTAAACCTACTCCGAAGAAGAGAGGTTTTCTATTTCTCAGTCATGAAGATATGCAAGAGGCAAATAAATCAATGAAAGAAAAAGGTATTAAAGCTGAAGATGTTAAGAATTTACCTCCTATTGAAGAAATACATGGTCTTAATATACCGCCTGTTGAAGAAACACATTGTCTTGATAACCCGACACAGGTAGTAAAGGTAAATTCAGTCTATATATATGATAAAGTTGAAATTCCGTCTACTATGTTTCATATCCAATGCTTAGATGAGTTTGATGACTTTATGGATAAACAAGCAAATTTCAATGATTATGTTAGTAGACAGTTGAAAAATAATGCTTATATGATTGAACGCTTGAGTGATTATATGTCTAGAGTTAAGGGTGAACTTAAACTTACTAGTAAACATGTCTCTATGGTCACCACTCAAGCTGAACAAGTAATTAAGGCTCAGAATGAATTGCTAGAAAAATTAAATAATAAACATGACTTTGCTGTTAGAGTGGCTACTAGAACTGGTAAAATGACTCAGGAACCTTTGTATCCTGAAGGCCATCCTAAGACAATTGAACAAGATTCTCAGAATAATAATCTAGACGCTCCTAGTTCTTCCAAGAAGAAGAAAAAGAAAAATGATAGTACTTTGCATGCTTCTAGTGAACCTAATGTAGAAACACCTGAGAATCCTGATGATACTTCTGTCTCTGATGCTGAAACACAATCCGGAGATGAACATGAACCTGATGATAATGCTAATAATGATATTCATGTAGATGCTCAACCTAGTAATAACAATGATATAGAAATTGAACCTGATGTTGGTCTTGATAACCCAGAACCAAGAAACCAACGTTATGATAAGAGAGATTTTATTGCTAGGAAGCATGATAGAGAAAGAGAACCAAGGGTTCGGAAACCCATGCCCTTTCCTCCTAAACCATCCAAGACAAAGGATGATGAGGACTTTGAGCGCTATGCTGAAATGATTAGACCTATTTTCTTACAAATGCGCTTAACTAATATGCTTAAAACAAACCCTTATGCTAATTATATGAACGATATCATCACTAATAAAATAAAAATACCTGAAGCTGCAATTTCCACCATGCTTGCCAACTATACCTTTAAGGGTGGAATACCAAAGAAACTTGGTGATCCCGGAGTACCCACTATACCTTGCTCCATCAAAAGAAATTATGTTAAAACTGCCTTATGCGATTTAGGAGTTGGTGTTAGTGTTATGCCTCTTTCCTTGTAGCGTAGACTTGAATTAAGTAAGTTGACACCCACTGAGATATCCTTGCAAATGGCTGATAAGTCAACTACTATACCTGTCGGCATTTGTGAGGACGTGCATGTTGTTGTTGCGAATTGTGACACTCCAAATTTTTTGTTTTTTGTTTTCAGCAAAAACCTTGCTTGGTTTGAAAAACGTCTTTTAAATCCTTTCTAAAATCTCTCTCTTGGCAAGGGCTTTGATTTTTGCATCCCTTGCAACCCTGGTGTTTTGTTGTTAAAAACCTTTCCTCTGAGTTTCCATTCTCAAAAAAATTTCTTGGAAATTTACTTTCTTTTAAAAAGAAACCCAAAAGAGTTTTGAGCTACTCTTTTGTGTTGAACCATCCTAGGTCTTACCATGCCTCTTGTGGTAAATCCTCCCAAAACCCCTCCCTCCACCTTGGGACAATCCAAAAATTCTGTCCCAACAAGTTAAATCCATTTTTGTATTTTATTCCATTTATTTCTCTCCCCAAAACAATTATGTCCCAACAAGCCTAGGTGATTTGCAAAGCAAGTACCTAATTCCCTTTGAGTTTTGATCTCAAACCAACTCCTATAGATAGTCCTTAGCACCCACAACCTAGAACCATCAAGATCCACTCTTCCTCTTTTCAAAATTTTCAAGTTTCTCTCTCTGCAAGTTTGGACCAGATTTGTCAAATTTGGTGAAATTCATATCTCCTCTTCCCCAAAAATTCTACCAAAATTCAGGCAGCCCTCAGATGCAATGAGAGACCACCACACCAAAGATCAGCCCCAGATAAAATCCCCACATGCCAAGATCATTTCGTCGAACACTTGGCCGACACTGTTCATGTGCATTTTCAGTAAATTCAGAAAATTTAGATTTTGCAGTGTCGTTTTTCGTCAGGGAGTTGTCACTGATCACCCGTGCGCCCTGGCGCGTTGCGCACAACCTCTTTCCCCTGGACAGAGCACCGCACGCCCGCTTGGACGGACGCAGGCATCGGTGGCGGCGAGCATCTCCAGCGCCGGCAGCCTCTGCGGTGGCAGAGCCACCCGTGGCGGCCGAACGGAGCCAGCACCCGCCCGTTACGCCGTTCTGCATCGCCCATTGCTCCCTAGCCCTCTGCGTTGCTCATGCATGCCAGCGCACCCCCGCAGCACCGTCGCCGTGGCCCAGCAAGCACAGGGCGCGCCCTCTGCCGCCGACGGGCCCGCGCCGCCCCGTTCCGTCGAATCCACCCAGGACTCCTAATCCAAGCTCGTTTACCGTCAAAACGAAACCAGTGGAACTCCATGTTGACGCCCATCTCCCTAAACCTCCCCGACCAATCTCTGCGCCAACGTAACCATCGCCGGAGAACTCCGTTCACGGCCACCGCCTCGGATCGCCTATAAAAAGGAGCCCCGAGCTCGCCCTCGAGCACGCACCACCACAGCACCTCGCCAACACTCCGCCAAGCACTAGGAGAACCTCGAGGAGGTCTCCTCCCCCAACTCCGGCCGCCCTGATCCGCCTCGGCCACCAGCTCGATTCACTCCGGTGAGGCCATCCCCGACGCCCAAACCTCGTCAGTAGCCACCTCGAGCACCCAGTGAGCTAACCCAGGATTCAATTTGACCTTCGCAGCCCTCCCCGACGAGATCCAACTCCACCGAGCCGCCGTCCGCCGGAGCAAGGGCCGCCGTCGACGTAGTGCTCGCCGGCGACCACCACCACCACTCACCGACGCGGAAGGACACGCCGAACGCGTAGGTACCGCCCGTTCCCCTTGCCTCGCCGTGGATCGCCACCGGCGACCACCGCAGCTCTCGGGCGCCGTCGAGCCCTGTTTTTCCCATTTGAAAATTTAAGCCTGACGGGTGGGACCCCCCTCGTCAGTGTTTTCTCTTTTTCCGAATCGTTTTCTGTTTTTATCAGTTGACCCCCTGGAAACTCTCTGTTTCATTACAGATGGGTCCCTTGTTTTAAAACCTTTATAACTTTTAAACAGAAAATGATTTTTGATTGATTCTTTTTCTGTCATCTTTATTTTTCTGTCTAGTTTTTTGTCACATTTATTTTAAAAATATTTGGAACACTTTGCTGTGCACGCGCGGTATTTACGATAAGTGCGTATTTTTCTTATACCGTAGATACCGGAGGAGGTGACGGAGCCGCGAACTTCGCCAAGTTAGACTCCGACTACTCCAAACCAGGCAAGCATGTTTGAATTTTTGATATGATGAGTGGTTGTTGCATGTTTTCACATTAGTGGTTTCATGGCATGTTTATGAGCATTTCGTTAAGTGTCATATTTCATGCAAAGGTGAAGCAAGTGAGTTTCGGAAATCCTTATGCTGTTGGATATAAGTTTGCATGGCCATGTGATGGCATGAGAATGGGTAAGATGGCAGTGTTGTGACATGCCAGTCTTATGCCAGTCTATTTGACTTCAGTGTCAACGTGAATCAAGTCACATACCCATTCATTTCCTTTCCTGTACTACCACATGTTTTCCGCAAGGAATATGGCATGGCAAGTTGCAAACCATTTTCCTGGTACACACCAAATAGAGATGCCGGGATGAGGGTTCCATGGCCCTGGATTAAAGCCCGTCATCCGGTCAGGGGGCATGGGTGTTTCCGGTTGGGACCGAGAGGGGGGCACCCCTTAGAGCGCGCGTATAGAAATTTGATCCCATGCTATTCGAGGCTGTGCCCTCCCCGTCTCAAAGTTTTCTTGGACGTTGTCAAGGGTGATTCTTGGCATCGTGAGGTGGAAATAGGTGTGTACTGGTTAGATGTGTTTCTACCGAAATACCATAAACGGAACTAGTCCTTGTGACTACGGAAATCCGTTGGCTGTGGGCAAATTAGTACAAACTCTGCAGAGTCAAAAATCCTTTGAATCATCTTGCACATGTCCAAGTACTGTGATCATCTTATCTTGTCAAATGTCAGGCTCAGTGACAAACTCCGGTGAACCACATGAGTGTTAAGTCCGGTTAACAGTTTATTCTTGTGGATGGACTAACCTGTTAATTATTTTTGATACAAGCCCTTTCTATGATGTCGCTCAGACGTCCGACTGTGGCACACTTGTTATTTATTTTGTATATAAGCCCTTTTTGTGATGTCGCTCAGATGTCCGACTTTGGCACACTTGTTATTTACTTTTGATAAAAGCCCTTTCTGCGATGTCGCTCAGACGTCCGACTGTGGCTCTCCTGTCATTTATTTTGATATAAGCCCTTTCTGCGATGTCACTCAGACGTCCGACGGTGGCACGCTTGTTATTTACTTTTGATATAAGCCCTTTCTATGATGTCGCTCAGACGTCCGACTGTGGCACGCTTGTTATTTATTTTCAGTAAAAGCCCTTTCTGCGATGTCACCCAGACGTCCGACTGTGGCACGCTTGTCTCTTACTTTTCAATATAAGCCCTTTATGTGGTGTCGCTTAGACGCCCGACTGCGGCATGATTATTTATTTATTTACCCTTCGAGGCGTCGCTCCAGAAACCCGATCGGTTTTCAGTTATTTGTTTTACTTACCATGTCATGCAGATTTTTATTATTTGAATGAGCATTATTATTTTGCTCATGACGCATTCATGCATGCATCTGTTATATCTTTTGTCCGAACTGTCTTGCGAGTACTTTCAAAGTACTCACCTGGCTTGTTGGTTTGGCCAGATGTTGATGAAGGCGATCTCATGGATGAAGAGTTCGATAGCGAGTCCGACGTCTAGAAGAGTCCCAGTCAGTCTCGTGCGACCCTGGATTTGGTCACTGTATTATATCCACTTCCGCTACCCCAGAAATAAATTCATCGAGCCTCACGTCGACGCTCGATGAGCTGCCAGATTAGGAGTCAACTTATCCACCACCACTTTTATCTCGAGCTAGTAGCATGTCACCACACCCCTGTGTCATAACCACCCTTATGTGCAATATTGGCGTGTTTGTAATAAATTGTTGAGCAGCCTCAGCTCAACCCTGTAATATATTTGATGCTACTGGTCTTCTGTATTCAAGTATTTGTCTACCAGTAAGGATAACTCTTCCTATACTGGGATCAAGAGATCGATTTTCTCAATAAGTATTTTATTGAAAAACCGGTCGTGACATGAATGTTACTATCTTAACAGACTTCGTCATTCTTGATATTCCTGAGGACGACAGTATGTCGATTATCCTTGGTAGACCATTTTTAAATACTGCAGGTGCTGTTATTGATTGCATCAAAGGCAATGTCACCTTTCATGTTAATGGAAATAAGCATACGGTACATTTTCCGAGGAAACAACCTCAAGTTCACAGCATAAATTCTATTGGGAAAATTCCATCAATTATATTTGGAGGTTTTGAATTTCCTATCCCTACTTCAAAGAAAAAGTATGATATTCATATTATTGGGGATGTTCATATCCCCGTTCAGGTAACCTAGTGTCACTTCGAAATTTCTCTGGTTCTATGTGATTCGGAATGAGTTTGTTAACAAGACTTGATCAACCTTATTAGTGGATTACATTTGATGATCATGAGATGGATGAAACTAGAAGGCACAACCTTCTGTACTTTCTTTTTACTTCCTGTTACTTAAAACAAATAAAATAGAAATAAAATATTTTGTCCGTTTTCTGAATTATCCATGCAATAAAAAATATCCCGAAAATCAAAGTGCTCCAAATGCCCTGCACATTTAGTAAGATTTTTTATGGAATATTTGAGGATTTTAGGCACTAAGAACACTACAGGGGGTCAAGCACCTGGCCACGAGGGTGGAGGGCGCGCCCCCTCCCCTTGGGCGCGCTCCCCCTGTCTCGTGGGCCCATGGTGGACCCCCTCCACTTATTCCTGAACCCACAGACTTCTTATTTCTCCCCAAAAAATCATCATCCAGCTCAAGCATGAGTACCAGCTCATTTTGCTGCGATTTTTGATCTCTTTGCTCAAAGCCTCATTCACAAAACTGCTTTGGGAGATTGTTGCTTGGTATGTGACTCCTCCATTGGTCCAAATAGTTTTTGTTCTAGTGCTTTATTCATTGCAAATTCTTGTTGCCTTGGTGACCCTATTCTTGAGCTTGCATGTCAAATTTATAAGGTCCCAAGTAATTCTAATGCATGATGTAGGCTCTAGGCACTTGTAGGAGTAGTTGCTACCAATCTTGTTCGGTTTGATTTACTTTTATTTTGAAGTTACTAAAAATTTCATAAATATTGCAGAAAAGGAAATATGTTCAGGAAAATGTACCAAGGTGGTTCTTCAAGGAAGAAAGGACCCCGGCTCACGATACGTGAGCTCGACAACAAATTACCAAGGGAAGCTGATGTGCGTCCTTGCGAATGGCCGTCGGAGCCGTTTATGGTTGCAGCAGGTATCAAGGATGAATTTGATGCATATGTACGTAATGCCGACCTTGAGGCGTTCATGCAAGATAAGTGCCCGTAGTACCAGTACTTAACTGATTCATTTGTGAGAAGGTTTAAATTTACGTCTTCGCGCAATTCTCAATGTGTCATGTTTGATATTTATGATAAATCATATACCATGGACCTGGAAGATTTTACTACTGTTTGCAAACTCGGGCAGTGGGGAAGTATTAATGAACCTAGTAAATCTGAATATAAAGATTATCTTGCTAATATGACTGTGGGAGAATCTAGGGACATAAAGCAAGCTACCATAGGGAGCATTCATTTTCCTTCTATACATTATTTTGCTCTCTTCATTGGTAGATGTATTAATGGTAAAGATGAAGCATGTCACATGTGTGTCCCTCATCTTTGTGTTCTCAAGAGTGCTGTATTAGGTGATAAACAATACAATTTGGCGGCAATTTTTGCACATAGGTTGCATCATAATGGTTTAGCTGGAAACTTTTTTAGAGGAATTTATGCAACCCGTGTGGCTAATTATCTTGATATACCTATACATGAAAATGATACGGAGTTGCTTCCTCCTTATTTAGATGATAATGATATGCTTAGTCATCAATTCCTTGAAAGGAATGACCAATTCCTCCAATATCGACTAATCTTTGACAGACGTCGTGTTGTCCATATTACTCTCCCTGCTCCTACCCTTTTTGATTATCAGGCAAAACGAAGATATGTTGTCACCAGGGAGGAAGTAGATGAATATGAGAGGAGGGCGGAAGGAGCCCGCCGTCAGGCAGCAGCTGAGGAGGCAATGACTGCTGCATCTCAGTACGACCCCAGTTACATCTACGGGTATCAGTCAGGCTATCCATGGCCATAGACCAACTTAGGCCAAAAGCCTAAGCTTGGGGGAGTATGTATGTCCCACCGACTTTACATTCATGTTCACATACTATTCTAGTCGTCGGTGCTCATACTCTTTCATTGTACTATCCATGATAGTTTAAATTCTTTTTCTAGTTTTCTTCTTGTGTGTTTGATAAACCTTATAAAAACCAAAAAAAATAGTTAGTTTAAATTCCAAGCTTGTAGTAGTAATTAAAAAGAAAACCCAAAAAGATTTCTCGTCCTTCTTTTACTTGTTGGGAGCTTTCCCGTGTAAATAGTTTTATTTCTTTTTCTTTCCTTTGGGGGTCAAGAGTAGAAGACCATATTCAAAGCCCATATTACTTTGTCTTCTCTCTTGAAATGAATGATTGCAGATTCCAGCTTAGTCCAATGCACGTGCACTCTTATTATTATACACACCGTTTGGTCATGCAAGTGAAAGGCAATAATGATGATATATGATGGACTGATTGAGATGGGGGAAGCTGATATGAGCTCGACCTCTTTTGTTTTTGTAAATTTGACGAGTTCATCGTTCCTGATTCAGATTATTATGAATAAACATGTTTGCAATGACATTTAGAGAATATAGTTGCTTATGCCATGCTTAATTAGCTATGAGTTATAATGGTTTACCTTGCCTGCCAACATGCTATTAAAATGATTGTGGTGTGGTATGATGAGATGGTATCCTCCTTTGAATGAATTGAGTGACTCGACTTGGCACATGTTCACGCACGTAGTTGAAACAAAATCAACATAGCCTTCACGATATTTATGTTCATGGTGGATTATATCCTACACATGCTTGCATTTAGTGTAAATTAATTTTAATGTATGTTCATGACTATTATCGCTCTCTTAGTTGGTCGCTTCCCAGTCTTTTGCTAGCCTTTACCTGTACTAAGTGGGAATACTGCTTGTGCATCCAAACTCCATAAACCCCAAAGTTATTCCATATGAGTCCACTATACCTTCCTATATGCGGTATCTACCTGCCGTTCCAAGTAAATTTGTATGTGCCAAACTCCAAACCTTCAAATGAAATTATGTTTTGTATGCTCTGGCAGCTCATGTTTCAACTAGGGCTGTCTGTATCTTCCATGCTAGGTGGGTTATTCTCAAGAGGAGTGGACTCCGCTCCTCATTCACGAGAAAATGGCTGGTAACCGGGATGCCCAGTCCCACGATCCAAAAGATCAAAGCAAATCAAAATAGTTAAACAAAACTCCGCCAGGATTGTTGTTAGTTGGAGGCACTCGTTGTTTCGAGCAAGCCATGGATTGATGCTTGTTGGTGGTGGGGGAGTATAAACTTTACCATTCTGTTTGGGAACCGCCTATAATGCATGTAGTATGGAAGATATCGCCATCTCATAGTTGTTGCGTTGACAGTGAAAGTATGCCACTCAAAATGATATTTATCTCTCTATTTTAAAATCGAGCTCTGGCACCTCTACAAATCCCTGCTTCCCTCTGCGAAGGGCCTATCTATTTACTTTTATGTTGAGTCATCACCCTCTTATTAAAAAGCACCCACTTGAGAGCACACTGTCATTTGTATGTTTTACTGTTAGTTTATATTGGGTATGACTTGACTGGATTTCTTTTACCATGAAGTACAATGTTTAGTCAGTCCTTGATCTTTAAAGGTGCTCTGCATTTATGTTTTGCGGTCTTAGAAAGGGCTAGAGAGATACCATTTTGTTATATCATATGATGATTGTTTTAAGAAAGTGTTGGCATCCGAGTTTTATTATTATCGCTCGCTAGTTGATTATGCCATTGATATGAGTGAACATGAGACCTGAGTGTTATTGTGAATATTGTTAGTTCATCATCTTTGCTGAAACCTTGAATACTGGCTTTACATATTTACAACAACAAGAGCAAATAGAGTTTGTAAAAGTTTTCCTTTATCAATTTCAGTTTATCAACTGAATTGCTTGAGGACAAGCAAAGGTTTAAGCTTGGGGGAGTTGATACGTCTCCAACGTATCTACTTTTCCAAACACGTTTGCCCTTGTTTTGGACTCTAACTTGCATGATTTGAATGAAACTAACCCGGACTGACGTTGTTTTCAGCAGAACTGCCATGGTGTTATTTTTGTGCAGAAACAAAAGTTCTCGGAATGACCTGAAAATCCACGGAGATAACTTTTGGAAAATATAAAAGATACTGGCAAAAGATGAAGGCCAGGGGGCCCACACCCTGTCCACGAGGGTGGGGGCGTGCCCCCTCCCCCTGGGCGCGCCCCCTGTCTCGTGGGCCCCCTGCTGCTCCACCGACCTCACCTCCAACTCCATATATTCCGTTTCGCAGAGAAAAAAATCAGAGAGGAAGTTTCATCACGTTTTACGATACGGAGCTGTCGCCAAGCCCTAAAACCTCTAGGGAGGGCGGATCTGGAGTCCGTTCGGGGCTCCGAAGAGGGGGATTCGTCGCCATCATCATCATCAACCATCCTCCATCACCAATTTCATGATGCTCACCGCCGTGCATAAGTAATTCCATCGTAGGCTTGCTGGACGGTCATGGGTTGGATGAGGTTTACCATGTAATCAAGTTAGTTTTGTTAGGGTTTGATCCCTAGTATCCACTATGTTCTGAGATTGATGTTGCTATGACTTTGCTATGCTTAATGCTTGTCAGTAGGGCCCGAGTGCCATGATTTCAGATCTGAACCTATTATGTTTTCATGAATATATGTGAGTTCTTGATCCTATCTTGCAAGTCTATAGTCACCTATTATGTGTTATGATCCGACAACCCCGAAGTGACAATACTCGGGATACTTCTCGGTGATGACCGTAGTTTTAGGAGTTCATGTATTCACTATATGCTAATGCTTTGGTCCGGTTCTCTATTAAAAGGAGGCCTTAATATCCCTTAGTTTCCATTAGTACCCCGCTGCCACGGGAGGGTAGGACAAAAGATGTCATGCAAGTTATTTTCCATAAGCATGTATGACTATATTCAGAATACATGCCTACATTACATTGATGAACTGGAGCTAGTTCTGTGTCACCCGATGTTATAACTATTACATGATGAATTGCACCCGACATAATTATCCATCACTGATCCAATGCCTACGAGCTTTTCACATATTGTGTTTTTCTTATTTACTTTTCCGTTGCTACTGTTACAATTACTACAAAACTGATATCTTTACTTTTGCCACTATTACCATTACTATCATACTACTTTGCTACTAAATACTTTGCTGCAGATAAGTTATCCAGGTGTGGTTGAATTGAAAACTCAACTGCTAATACTTAAGAATATTCTTTGGCTCCCCTTGTGTCGAATCAATAAATTTGGGTTGAATACTCTACCCTCGAAAGCTGTTGTGATCCCCTACACTTGTGGGTTATCAATTTCGCGGGGGAGCATGAACCCCTTTGGGAAGGGCCCATCCCGGATGCACGGGACGAAGCATGGCGGCCCGATGGCGCTGCTTTCCTCCAGCTCCAGGGAGTGAGCGAGCTGGTCGCGGCGGTGGCGAGCGTCAGTGTCGTCGATGGCACGCGGGCCGAGTCGACTAGCGCCTAGGCCACGGGTGGCAAGGTCGGTTGGAGCCGGAATCCGGCCTGGCTGGCCGGGTCTGCGATGGTTCTCCAAGGCGGGCCCGTCGTCCATGCCGTCGGCGGCCATTGGGGCCGGGTCGCACCGAGTCCGGACCCGTCCGGAGTGCGCCTCGCCGGGTGGCGAGGATGATGTGTGTTGAAGTTTGCCGGGTCCGCCGACACGGGCGGAGCCGGACCCTGCTGGCTTAGCGAGTTGGTTGAGGCGGTCTTGCTGCGCGTTGGCCGTGTTGAGGAGGGCGCGCATCCGCACGATGCGCTCCTTCAGTTCTTCGCCCATGAACTATTCCAGGTCGACTGCGACCTCCTGGGTAGCACGCATGTTCTTCAATGGGGTCTCGTAGACGGAGGGGACGGCGCCGAGGGAGCGGCCGATCGCTCCTCCCACGGCTCGCACGTCGGTGACCCGGCTCGGCTCCAGCTGAGCGGAATCCAAGCGACGTTGTGTGGCGGAGAGCGTTGATACGTCTCTGTCGTATCTATTATTGTTGATTGTTCCATGCCAATATTCTTCAACTTTTGATATACTTTCGGCAACTTTTTATACTATTTTTGGGACTAACATATTGATCCAGTGCCCAGTGCCAGTTCCTGTTTGTTGCATGTTTTATGCTTCGCAAGAATTATTTTGGAATATTTGGGATTTTCCAGAGGAAGAATCAACGCGAAACGATGTCTGAGGTGGCCACGAGACAGGGGGGCGCCCCCACATCTCCTGGGCGCGCCTGGCACTCTCGTGGGCCATTCGTAAGGCGGTTGATGCCCTTCTTTTTCCGCAAGAAAGCTAATTTTATGAGAAAAATCTGGGCGAAAGATTCACCCCAATCGGAGTTACGGATCTCCGGATATTAAAGAAACGGTGAAGGGGTAGAATCCGGGGAACGCAGAAATAGAGAGATACATCCAATCTCGGAGGGGCTCTCGCCCCTCCCAAGCCATGGGAGCCAAGGACCAGAGGGGAAACCCTTCTCCCATCTAGGGAGGAGGTCAAGGAAGAAGAAGAACAAGGGGGGCCCTCTCCCCCTTGCTTCCGGTGGCGCCGGAACACCGCCGGGGGCCATCATCAGCACCACGATCTACACCAACACCTCCGCCGTCTTCACCAACATCTTCATCACCTTCCCCCATCTATATTCAGCGGTCCACTCCCCCGCATCCCGTTGTACCCTCTACTTGAACATGGTGCTTTATGCTTCATATTATTATCCAATGATGTGTTGCCATCCTATGATGTCTAAGTAGATCTTCATTGTCCTATCGGTGATTGATGAATTGCTATGATTGGTTTGAGTTGCATGTTTTATTATTGGTGCTGTCCTATGGTGCCCTCCGTGTCGCGCAAGCGTGAGGGATTCCCATTGTAGGGTTTGCAATATGTTTATGATTTGCTTATGGTGGGTGGCGTGAGTGACATAAGCACAGACCCGAGTAAGTAGGTTGTTTGCGTATGGGATAAACGGGGACTTGATGCTTTAATTCTATGGTTGGGTTTCACCTTAATGAATCTTTAGTAGTTGCGGATGCTTGCTAGAGTTCCAATCATAAGTTCATATGATCCAAGTAGATAAAGTATGTTAGCTTATGCCTCTCCCTCAAATAGAATTGCAATAGTGATTACCGGTCTAGTAACATAGTCAATTGCCTAGGGACAATTTCGCAACTCCTACCACCACTTCTCCACACTCGTTATATTTACTTTATTGCTTCTTTATCTAAACAGCCCCTAGTTTATATTCACGTGCTCTTTATTATATTGCAAACCTATCAAACAACACCTACAAAGTACTTCTAGTTTCATACTTGTTCTAGGTAAAGCGAACGCTAAGCGTGCATAGAGTCGTATCAGTGGCCGATAGGACTTGAGAGAGTATTTGTTCTACCTTTAGCTCCTCGTTGGGTTCGACACTCTTACTTATCGAAAGAGGCTACAACTATCTCATATACTTGCGGGTTATCAAGCGTCTCGGTCAGGTCCAGCATCTGCTGGCGCCTTTCCTCCAGCTAGGCTTGGGCCTCAGCGACGTTGGTGGCGTCAATGTCGGAGCCAATGAGGATGCAGAGGCTCTGCATCGCGGCGCGCAGCGGGTTGGACGAGGCAGCCCGCTCCGCTGCATCCTTGGCCTCGGCGGCCTTCCTCGTCTTGCTCGACAAAGAAGAGGCATCGGTGCCGGTAACAAAAACCTCCACGTGGGTGTCCATCACCCCGGCAGAAATGCCACCATCGAGGGAGAGGGGAGAGTCGGAGTATCTGAATACATCGCTGGGGTACTCGTTGGCCGCAGGCGTAGCGCAGATGCGCAGCGTGGCAAAGGAGGCGGCGAGTGCGTCGACGACGATGTCCGCCAGCATGATGGGCTCATCGGAGTCGGAGAGGGGACCCGTCTGAAGCATGCTCCCGGCCAGCTCCTCGAGCTGTCCCACGGTGGGCGACAACTGTCGTGGTGGGCGCACCGTAGATGCCACGGGATGTCTAAAGAGAGGAGGAGGCTCGAGGGCACTGGTGGGCTCTAGAGGCGAGGTTGGTAGGAGCGAGCGCGGGACGCAAGACATACCCCGGTGTGCGGCTCTCTGGAGAGATAATACCCTTAGTCCTGCCGAGCGTGGTTGATATGCAACAGCACAAGGTTGCTCCTCGAGCTGTATGGAGGAAGAAGGAAGGCTGGCCAGGGCTTAGGCTACTCCTTCTTCCCTGGTGCGTTCTACTTATCTGTGGCTGGTTTCCTGTGTGATTACTACTTACTTGCTTGCGTGCCTGCGTATGCGAGGGCTCCTGGGGTTTTATAGGCCAACCCCTCAGGGGTACAATGGTAATGTTACAAGTTCGTGGGTCTGGGTCGTCAGCGTCTGAGGACCCGGGCGGGGACCCACTGGGGGCCTGTGGTTCGCCGGGTTCCCCTAGGTGCGGGCCCCGCGGGCCTACGGGAACAGTGCACCGTCTTGTCGATCGTCAGGGCGTGGCCGAGTCGAGTCGGGTGCAGTGACGCCCCGTCAGGTTGCCGCTTGCTATCATCAACGGTGATGACGGGGGCACTGTTGCCACGCCAGGCCTGGTCAGCGGGTAGGTGAGGGGCACTGTTGCCACGCTCCGGCTGACCCGAGGCATGGGCGGGGCACTGTTGCCTTGGCCATCAGCGGGTGAAGACTCGTCCCATCGTACGACCTGGATGGGACGGGAGGTGACCCGTGGCTGGGTTGCGGTGCACGCCACGGATGGTGTTGGCTTGTTGAGGAAGCCTTAGTTACGCCGGGCTCGGCTGTCTTGTTCTGGTGGTCGAGGCCGAGTCGAGGTGCTTGGCCGGGTTGGAGAGTTCGGCCGAGTCGCGGGGCATGGCCGGGTCGAGCGACCCGGCCAAGCACGTGTCGGCTTGAGGGGCGACGCCGGGCCCGTAGTTTTTGGAAAGGATCCGGGTTTCGTTGCCTGCCCAGGGTTCATCCCCCCGACAATTGGCAAGGCCTGCATCAACAATAATGAAATTAAGTTGGGCGATCTCTTCTTGGAGTTTGGGGGGCAATGACTGCATTAAGGCGTTCAAACTGGCAGGCTTGTGGCTAAGACCATCGGCCACAACATTGGCCCTACCGGGATGATAATTTATTCCAAGATCATAATCCTTGACCAACTCGAGCATCTTTGCTGTCGAAGGTTTAAGTCTAGTTTGGTGAATATATACTTGAGACTCTTGTGGTCGGTAAATATTTGACATCTTTTGCCAATGCGATAGTGTCTCCAAATCTTCAAGGCATGTACTACTGATGCTGACATGTCTCTAACGTATCTACAATTTTTTATTGTTCCGTGCTATTATATTATTATTCTTGGATGTTTTACAATCATTTTATAGCCATTTTATATCATTTTTGGGTACTAACCTATTGACATAGTACCAAGTGCCAGTTGTTGTTTTGTGCATGGTTTTTACATCACGGGAAATCAATATAAGACGGAGTCCAAATGCCACGCCAATTTACGATGATTTTTTATGGACCAAAAGGAAGAAGATGGGCCCTGGTTGCACCTGGGGGGAGTGCTGAGGAGGAGACATCCCACCAGGGCGCGCCAGGAGGCCCAGGCGCGCCCTGGTGGGTTGTGCCCACCTCGGGTGCTGCCCGGACCGCCTCTTTGCTCTATAAGTACCCCAATATTCCAGAAACCCTAAGGGTGTCGACGAAATATTCATCCAGCCGTGGCATAGTCCAGAACCACCAGATCCAATCTAGACACCTTCACGGAGGGGTTCACCACTTCAATTTGTGCCTCACCGATGATGCATGAGTAGTTCTTTGTAGACCTTCGGGTCCGTAGTTAGTAGCTAGATGGCTTCCTCTCTCTCTTGATTATCAACAATGCTTTCTTGGAGATCCATATGATGTAAGTCTTTTGGCAGTGTGTTTGTTTGGATCCGATGAACTTTGAGTTTATGATCAGATCTATGCTTTTATCCATGAAAGTTATTTGAGTCTTCATTGATCTCTTATATGCATAATTGCTTATAGCCTCGTATTTCTTCTCCTAAATTTGGGTTTTGTTTGTCCAATATGATGTAGGAGATATGCCCTAGAGGCAGTAATAACAGTTAGTTTGTATCTCCAAGTTTGTAATGAATGTTTATGATCCATGCTATAACTACAATGATTCACGAGTCTACAATATCCATGAGGCTCAGAGGGAAACTCATATGCACGGTATAATAAACGGTAAAATCTATTCATAGTCATGCCTCTTAGACTAGCTCAAGTATTGCATGATGATCCTGTTTTCCTGATCATGGGCATGACTATGCCGGCAATTTTGAGGGCACAATGTTGGTAGAACGCTTGTGTTGAATCAACCCGGATTGATGTTATGCTATGAGATACCTTCGTCACAAATTTATGGTTAAAATCACTGAGATAGTTAATGTTTGCATGATTCCTTAGACCATGAGAGTGTTGAGTTCCTTCGTGCTTGCTTCGTGAACTTTGGGGTTTGTTAAACGTCATCCGTAACTGGGTGGCTATTACGGCGGCTTACGGTTCACGAAAAAGTATGGTAAGTAACAAGATATCTCAAGATTGGGATTTGCTCCTCCGGCATTGGAGAAATATTCTCGGGCCCTCTCGGTGTTACAGTATCCATAATCGTCTGGCCAGACACCATGTGGTTTGCTCGCTGGGATGCCAGAACACGGAAACAAGAAATTGAACAATACCGGTAACGAGGTAACTTGCATGGTGCTTAAATCGTTCATCCACGGGGATGCAATAAATCTCACCTCAGGTGTTTGTGACATATCGCGAAGCAACAAGAATGGCTCACTACAATTGGAGGTTCACTCGAATATTTTTTCATGTGGGTATAGGGGTCAATATGGGTGTCCATGGCTCCAATGTTGATCATTGATCAGAAGGGGTTCTGGGTCATGTCTATACTTCTCCGAACCTATAGGGTTACACGCTTAAGGGTCATCTATCTGCTGAATACTAGACATGGAGTCTGAGAGAAAATCACCGAAAAAGTTTCGGACACTGGAAAGGTTTCAGACAGCCGAATGGTACCGTAGAGAGAGGTCATTGGATGAGTTTCGATGAAACCGAAAAGTTGTTTCGGGATATACTATTAAGTCAAATAGGTTTCGGCACATGCTTGATAATTCTTGGAGGGTGCCAGAATCATTCTGGAAGCCTTTTGGAATGTTCCGAGATAAAAACCGGAAATGTTCCGGAGCTTCTAGAGCCACTTCAGATGCGTTTCACAGATGAAAATCACTAAACCTGAATTGTTTCGGAACATGTTGAAAATCACTTTAGTGGGTACTGGAAATGTTCTAAGCCCACATAAATATTTTTAGTTCGAACGGACGCTGAAAAATGTTGTCATGAATAGTGAAAGTGCTTTTTGGGATATTTTTGGAGACCCACCTTTTTGGACTTAGTCAAAGTTCTAGAAGGACGTGGCTTACAAGGGAAGGAACCCCATTTGGGGGGGGGCTAGGGGTGGCCGGCCATGGGTGGTGGGGCTCCTTGGAGCACAACATGGCATGCCATTTTGACCTTAAAACACTCATGTGTGTGACCTAATGCATGTTTTTTTTCTAAATTTGTGGAGGCACACTACCCCGTTAACATGACCTGCGTGTCATGATTCGGCATGATGGCTAGAGCCATATGATTGTCACTTTCATCACCTGCGTGTCCACCTTAAGTAATGCACTTATTTTATTATCAATAGAGATAGCAATATTATCTGGTGCATCGACAAGGTGGTGGCAATCTTCGCGAAGGTGAAACACCGATGCAAATGCCGAACACGAAGAAATGAAAGACTCCTCCTTCAGAAAGGGCTATATCATATCATTCTAATTATGAATTATCTGAGATGTTTATCCCTCTTGATGCACCCTTCTTGATTGCGCGGTAGTCGCTTTTTATTAGGGTGATCTCTCACTAAAAATATATCAAAGTATAGCACCGCCTGAAATTCGTATCTTTTTGGGGTGCGCCATGTCCACATCGGTATGAACGAATTGAGAGGGATGATGCGGGTGACGTCAAACCTCGCAGCAAGATCACTTGGTTGTCATTGACGTTCAAGAAGAATAGTCCTGAGCTCGGAACACACCCATAGAAAGATGAACAAAAGTCACATAGGGATGTGATTGGCAAGTTTGCCTACCGATTGAAATTCTCGTCATCAGTGATGTCCACATCAATGGCGTTTAATGAAAATATGGATTTTGAGTCACTCATAATCAATTTTGAGAGATGTTGATTTAAGTGGGAGCGCACTTTAGAATAAAACTGTTTATTCACTAGTACAAATTTCATTGTAAACAAAGTCTAAGTGAAACTTGTGTTTTCTGTTGTAGATCAAATGGCTCGCAACACCGCGTTCAACTTAGGCCCGATGTTAGAGAAAGAGAAGTTAGCTATGACTGGAAACAACTATGCGGACTGGGTCCGTAACCTGAGCATTCTCCTCAGGAGCGCTAAGAAATTGTACGTGCTTGAAACTGCTCTTCTAGCTAAACCGGCGGCTGAGGCTCCGGAAGATGAACAAAATGTCTGGGCCACTAAGGATGATGATCACAACTTAGTGCAGTGCCTCATGCTAGCTTGCATGAGTCCAGGGCTTCAAAAACGTTTTGAATTCCATAAACCCCGTGATATGATCCGGGAATTGGATGCTCTGTACAAGGAAACCGCAAAGTCTGAACGATTTGATATCATGAAGGCTTTGATGGAAAGCAAGATGGCTGAGGGTAGTTCAGTTGGCGAACACGTGGTAAAAATGATTGGCTATTCTGAAAGGCTTAAATCCCTGGAATTTCCACATCCACCTGGCTATATGATGGACATGTTGCTTTCTTCACTCCCCCCATCTTACGACGGTTTTGTCATGAACTACAACATGACAGGGATGGAGAAGACACCAGAAGAGGTGCTCGCCATGCTGAAAACTACAGAAGGAGGACTGCGGAAAAATCACAAGCAAGTGTTGCTTGTGAATAAAACTGCCAGTTTCAAAAAGAAAGGCAAGCCAAAGAAGGGCAAGGGCGCCGGTAAGACCGGCTCCCAAAGCAACTATAAGGACCGAGCAAAGAATGAAACTGAGTGCTTCTACTGCAAGGACACATGACATTGGTAGAGAAACTACAAGAAGTATCTGGAAGATAAGAAGACCGGGAAAACTGGAAAAGGTATAATTGTTATACAAGTTAATGTCATTGACGTTTTGCTTGCTAGCGAAAACTCTAAGTCTTGGGTATTTGATACCGGATCGGTTGCTCACATTTGCAACTTGATACATGGGCTTCAGAAGGTGGGTAGGCTGGCAAAGAATGAAGTCGTGATGCATGTCGGGAATGGTGCTGGGATCACCGCTCAAGCCGTTGGCATTATGCCTCTACGTCTCCCTTCAGGATTTATTTTGGAACTAAGTAACTATAATTTTGTTCCATTGTTGTGTAGAAACATTATCTCTGGATCATGTTTAGTGCATGATGGGTATTCATACATGTATGAGAACAATGGTTGTTCACTTTATTGTAAGGATATGTTTTATGGATTTGCACCCATTGTTGGGGGCCTTATCATTCTAAACCTTGAATGTGGAAATGATGTCTTTAACGTGAATGCTAAACGCCTTAAGAAGGCTGATACCACCACCACTTTCATCATCAACACTGTCATCACGCCGTCGTGCTGACGAAACTCTCCCCCGACCCTCTACTGGGCCAAGAGTTCGAGGGACGTCATCGAGCTGCAGTTGTACTGAACTCGAAGGATCGTATGTACCGACACTACGTCCCTGGCCCCAACCTCCGCAAGACAAGCACCTCTGGCGGCATACATATTGGGGTGTGTCTAATTGGAGTATAAAATAATACTAGTAGGAATTAGTTTTTGTACATCTCTTTTACAATAACTAGATGATACCCCACGCGTTGCTGCGGGAACTCTTAGTCCGATGAAGATGATGATAGATAAATTGAATAACTTTTTGCATAATGTATTAAGAACTTAAGATGAGAAAACTGCAATGGGCACATCTTGATATGGCATAAGTAATCTCGTTTGACTTGCATGAATATCAATGTACATAAACACACTAACTGGGTTTCGGAAAGAGACACAATATGAAAGATTATGTACAAATGTTGGAGCTGTTGTTGTAAATCAATCTTCATATATGCATTATTGGCCACTATAGTTGCTTTAGTTGCTTGCTTACAATACTTGAGTTGAGTGATGGAGCTCCAATATCAACAAAAAACATATTCCTTTCTCTTTGTTTGCCAAAGTGAGGACCAATTCATTTTGTTCAAAGCATTAGGTTGAATAGAGCATGAGTAATTATACACATAAGCACCGAGATCCAAATTGCCGAGTTGAAAACAAAATTTGTTGCCAACAAAAAGAAACTATGCATGAAACCTTATAAGCTACATTAAGTGAATAAAAAACAGAGGATGGCAATTTGTGTGGTTTAAAATCTCAAACATGATGAATTGTTTTGCTCAGACCTTGGACAAATAGGCATATTTAGTCAGTTCAACATATGCAAATTGCAGAATAGTTGGGAAGATAACACAGTCAGCACTGATTAATTTGTTTGGATTTATAAGCAAGATACTTAAACAGAGGAGGATATGTGGATGTACGATCCATCAATGCTTAGTGCACAGAGATGAGTAAGAAACTGTCAACTACGAAAAATAAAAAATAAAAGGGTTCAAACTTAAACTAAGTCCATACCATAGATAACCTGGAGAAAAGTTGGACAACTGCCATTTTCCACTATTAGAAAAACACCTAATAGTCCCGGTTCGTAAGGGACTTTAGTTCCGGTTCATGAACCGGGACTAATGGGCCGTTACTAATACCTCCACCCATTAGTCCCGGTTCAAACAAGAACCGGGACCAATGTGCCTCCACGTGGCCCTGTGCGCCGAGCCAAGTCAGGGGTCCTTTGGTCCCGGTTGGTGGCACCAACCGGGACCAAAAAGCATCCACGCGTCAGCATTCCATTGGTTGGGGTTTTGTTATTTTTTTTGAAAGGAGGGGGGGGATTGGGGGTTTTGGGGGGTTAATTTACGTGTTTCATATATTGTGTTAGCTAGCTAATTAATAGAGAGAAGTGTCCTCTCTTATGTCCGTGCTTGGTCGACTCTACGTACTATATATACATAAGTGATCGAGAGAACCATTCAGTACAGAAGTTCATGCATACCGAGAGAAGTGATCGATCGACCTCTCTCCTTCTCTGAGAGATTGGTCGAACAACAAGTATCTGACGCTACTGGCTACATACATGCATGTACAATATGTATAAGATCTCTTATAATTACAATCCCCTAGCAATTGAAATCAATTTCCACATGGTATTCTCCGGCTTTATTGATGACGTGGTCAAGAAAGAATCCCGCCAATTGCTCTTGAATTGCTTTCATGCGATCTGGTTCTAGGAGTTCATTCCGCATCTGCCACGTCTAATTTGAAGAAGGGGGTTAATTAATACATATATATGAATGAAACTCAACACAAATGATGGTGTAATAAAATGAAATTGTGAATATTATTGCTTACGCACTTCATATTATCTTTGAGAGTAGCCCCGCTTGTTTTTCAAAGTCGCGTTGTGGATGAACTCGCACACGTAGTATCCACAGAAATCATTCCCTTCTTCCTGCCACAAGCACTTTATGAGAAATAGAGGTCAATCAAACTGATAATGAAGCATTATAAATGGCATTGATGAAAGTATAGCTATAGAATCAACGGGAGATGCGCGCAACTAGCTAGCCATTAGTACTTACTTTCGGGTATGTATATCGCAGCTCCTTCAGCAGTCCCGGAGCTTCTGCGGTGAACTGTTTCCAAACCCTGCAAGAAAAGAAAATAATTATTATTACTTGAGATATCAGGAAATGAACAAAAAGTTGCCGATATGGTGTGATAATGATCGATTGAACTTACTTGCTGGGCATTTCAGTCATGTCCGCATAGGATTTGGGATCTTTCCGTCTCGAGTCTAAGACGGCTACTAGTCCACGTTCAAGCTTAATCTCCAGAAGAATATAGTGGTACCTGCGCACGCATGCATAACTCATCAATTACATTACTATAACCTCGCTCGAGTAATAAGGGAAACCGAATATGCACACGACAGTAACACTCACTTGCCGTTGTAAGGAAAGAGTATGGTATCTTTGTTTTGATTTTTTATCAATGATTTTAGCACGTTGTCCTCGTCCTCTTTGATGTCCTTTTTAACCAGAAATTCATCTATGATATTTGTGTTAATGAACCCAATATCATAAATTTCTTGTTTTTTGCACTCGACGATCTTCAATCTACATAATATATTGAGGATAATTAATTATAAATACATGAAATGAAAGAGCCGAGCTATATATAGAGACTTAATGACAGAAATAGTACTTACAGACAGTAGCAAAAGACCATTAGTTTATCGAGGGCCTTTTGATTGAAGAATGCGAAGAACTCATCAAATGGAACAGTCAACAGATCATTTGCAACGAGATCGTGCTCCTCTTTAATATGCAGATACAAAGCATTCTTACCCTCAGACTCTCTGTAGGTTTCCATGTACCAATTATGGAATCTTCGCATCATTGTTGTCAGAGATTTTTCATCTTTGACGAGAGGCTTCCTGTACTCGTATCTGTGTTCGTCCACCTCCAAGAAATCAGGAATTGCATCGTCAGGCAGGTAATCGTCAAGATTGCCATAACCGGCCACCGTCCCCGGAGCATTAGACACATTGAGCAGGGGGCACGATTGCTGTGCTTGTTCGCCGAGCTAGGAAATTTTTCCCCTTTGCTCGTTCTTTTGACCTTTTAGCACTGACAGTAGTTCCCAACCGCTGGGCTTGGAGATATGTCTGTTCAGTAATGCGCTCATAGTTGGTTCTCGGCGGAGACTTTGGTGGTTTCCTCAGGGCATCGATAGTGCGCTTTGCTTTCACCGGATCTACCTTCTCCTCCGGAGGTGGATGTCTCTTTGCTTTCACCCCTTCAAAGAACTCCTTCACGTGGGTCCGCACAATCGTATCGTTGTCCTCCTCGGACCTCTCGTACGGTAACTTCACTATAGGCTTGAGAGATGATGGACCGTATTTGTATTGCCTCCCACCTCTGGTTGTGCTGCTAGACGTCGGAGAAGACGGAGCGGATGCGACGTCTGTCTTCTTTCGTGCTTGCTTACGAGGCGGAGGAGAAGGAGTACGACGCGCCGGAGCAGACGGGGCAGCGGCGGGTCTCTTCCGCCCTTGCTGGCGAGGCGGAGAAGGAGGATGCTGCTGGCTACTCGGGAGCGCCGGCGTAGGCGGAGAAGAAGGTGGAGTGCCGCCATGCGCCGGAGAAGGAGGCGGAGTGCCGCCACGCGTGCCCTGATCGTCACTCGCCGGAGGAGGAGGCGGTGGAGGAGGCGGAGTGCCCTGACTCGCCGGAGCAGGAGGAGGAGGCGGAGGCTTCCAGTTCAAAAGGTTGATGAGCTCCTTCTTCCATAGGCATGGAGTTTTCAGAGCAGAACCCAGCCTAGTCTCCCCTTCACCGGTAGGGTGGTCAAGCACGAGGTCCTCAAATCCCTCCGTTATTTCATGCACCATCACCTTAGCATATCCTTTTGGAATCGGCTGGCGGTGATAAGTTGTGCCGGGTCCACTAGGATAAACTTGGCCAACAGTCGCCTTGACCTTCAAAGTCATCCATCGCGCCATCATGTGGCAATTTTGAGACTCCGTGATACCATCCACGGGATAGCTGGCAGGAGCCGTCAAGACATGCTCCGACTGAAGCAGCTCGGTGGAAGCCACGCTGCTTCTCCGCTGAGATGGCGGGGTAGCTTCGGGGGAAGCTTCGGCAGGTCGTTTGCTGCGATCTGCTGCTTCTCGTTCCTCTTCTCAATCCTCTAGCCCCATTACCCTTTCGTGCAGCGCCTGCAGTTGGTCCTGCTCTAGTTTCTTCCTCCTCTCGTGGGTTTTGTACCCCCCTGCATCCGGAAAACCAACCTTCCACGGAATGGAGCCTGGCGTGCCTCGTGTCCGTCCAGGGTGCTAAGGATTCCCAAGGGCCATTGTGAGCTCGTCCTTCTCCCTGTTTGGAAGGAACGTCCCTCGATGTGCTGCTTCGATATAGTGTCGAAGGTTCTTGACTGGTATTCCCAGTTACTCGTCCGTCCACTGGCAAAACCCTGTTACAGGGTCCAAGGTTCCGCCAGACCCGAAGAACCAAGTCCGGCAACGGTCTGGCCATCTCATTGTCTCTGGTTTGATCCCCTTTTCAACCAGATCATTCTCAGCCTTGGACCACTTAGGCCGGGCTTGCAGGTAGCCACCTGACCCCGTGCGATGGTGAAGCGTCTTCTTCGCAGCATTTTTCTTGTTTGTCTCCGACATCTTCTTACTCTTTTCTGATGTCTTGTGGGCCACAAATGCGGGCCAGTGATCTTTGATCTTCTCATATTTGCCGATGAATTCTGGTGTCTTTTTATTTTTGACAAACTAGTTCAGCTCTTTCCTCCACCTCCTCATTAGGGTTGCCATCTTCTTAAGAGCACAAGACTTGATTAAATCCTCTTTAACTGGCTTCTCCGGATCCTCCTCTGGCGGTAGGGTGAAATTTGCCTTCAGCTCAGTCCAAATATATTCTTTCTGCATATCATTGACATAAGACACCTCAGGGTATTCCTCCTTAGGCTTATACCATTGCTGGATGCTGATCTGGATCTTCTCCCTAACAAGAACCCCGCACTGAGAAGAAAATGCCTTCCTTGTCCGGATGGGTTCAATCGGTTCGCCGTCGGGCGCGATTTCTATGATCTCAAACTTTTCATCCAAGCTCAACTTTTTCTTCGGGCCTCGTCTCCTTAACGAAGTTGTGCCCGATCCGGAGGGCTAGAAATTATAAGGAAGAAAGGCGAGAGTAATTAATATGTGTACATATACCAAAACAATGGCAGCATCAATTAACTAGTCAGCACGGGCTTAACTAATATATATATACCTGGCCGGGCTCGGTTCGGTCACTGGAGCAGTCAGCACGGTCTCCTTCTTGTTCCTCCATTGTGTCACCGGAGCCATCATGAACATAGTCATGTTCTTGTACCGGCATTAATGGGCCGAAGCCATCATGAACATAGCCCTCTTCTTCACCCCGTTCTTCCAGCTGACCAACGGTGTCGAGGAGAAATGACGCAACTTCATCCCTTCCATTTGCGATTATGTCCCTCAATATCGCTTCTGTTTCTTCTTCTCGACAGTGCTCCATAGTTTCTGCAAATATTTACAACATGTTTATATATGGTACAGATGGCAAACGTAGAACTAGCCAGCTAATCACAATAAGGAATCATGTTAGTGGCCTCGACGCTGCTTCTCTAGGGTTTGGGGTCACCTCGACACAACAACGCTTAGAGAGAGTTAATTTGTAGGGTAGGGGCACGGCGGGAGGGGGTAGGAGACCAACATCGTTTTCTCTCTAGGGTTTGGGTGTCCTCGAGAGTTTTGGTCGAGCGAGAGGGCCGAGGGGGGGGGGTATTTATATCGACCGCCCATCATGTCGAAGTTATCTCGAGGGGGTTATATCGACAACGACGCGACAATGACGAGAAATGAAAATAATTAAGGAAAAGGAAGAAAAGAGGAAGAAGGAAGAAGGAAGAAGAAGAAGAAAAAAAAAGAGGAGAAGAAGAAAAAATAGAAAAAAAATTCTATTTTTTCTTCTTCTCCACTATTCCTTTCTTCTTCTCCTCTTCTTTTTCTTCTGTTTCCCTCTTCTTATTTATTTCTCCTCTTCTTCCTCTCCTCTTCTTCATCTTCTTATTTTCCTTTTTCCTCTCATTCTTTTTCTTCTTCTTTCTTCCTTCTTCCTTCTTCCTCTTTTCTTCCTTCGACCCTCGATCCCTCAACCCTAGAAACCTCGAACCCTCGACCCTGAAACCCTCGACCCTTGACCCCTTAATGACCCTCGACCCTCTACCCTAGTTCCCGACCCTCGACCCCTCGGCGATCCTCGACACCCTCGTTCCCGATAAAAATTAAGAAGAAGAAGAAAAAAAAGAGGAGAAAAAAAAAGGAGAAGAAGCTCCTCTGTTCCTTCTTCTTCTCCTCTTTTTTTCTTCTTCTTTCTCTTCTTCCTCTCCTCGTCTTCTCCTTCTTCTTCTCCTTCTTTCTCTACTTATTTTCCTTTTCCTTATTTTACTTTTTGCTCTCCACTAACATAAAATGCACTATCCTAAAATGCAACAAACATAAAATGCACTAAATTGATCAACTAACTGAAAATCAGTGATAAAATGCACTAACCTAAAATCGATATCTACTAACAACTTAAAAAAATACATATATGAAAAAATGCATATATGAAAAAAAAAACATCATCATATCATCAACATAAAAATAGTATTTTTTCTAAAAATCTATCTATTGCATATATACACTAACCTAAAATGCACAAAAATGCTATCGGAGAGGGGGTATATCGACCCCCCTCATGTATCCACATACATACATTTATACATACATATATACTTAGATATATGTATAAATTTTTGCAGATATAAACTTTTGCATATATAAAGTTTTTCTAAAATCTATCTTTTGCATATATGAACATATATACACAGAGAACATATACATATATACACAAAGAACATATACATAAAATGCACAAAAAAATAAGAGGAAAGGGCGCCGGCGGCCGGACCGAAGGCGGCGGCGTGTGGTCAGGGCGACGGCGACGGGGTCGGGGAAGGGGCGGCGCACGCGGCAACGGCGACGGGGTCGGGGAACGGGTGGCGCGCGCGGCGACGGCGACGGGGTCGGGACAGGGGCGGCGCGCGTGGCGACGGCGACGGGGTCGGGGCCGGCAGGGGCGGCGGGCGCGGCGACGGTGTCGGGCAGTGGCTCGGCGGCGGCGACGGCGAGGTGGACCAGCCTGACGGCGTCGGGGCAGGGCTCGGCGGCGACGTCGACGAGGAGCAGAAGGCGTCGGGGCGAGAAGAAACAGATGGATTTTGGCGAAAACTGCTAAGTGCTGTATATATAGCAAGAGCATTGGTCCCGGTTCGTGGCACAAACCGGGACTAATGCCCCCTTTAGTCCCGGTTGGTGCCACCAATCGGGACCAAAGGCCTCTTTTTCGGCAGCCCAAAGGGCGGGAACCAGCGGCCTTTGGTCCCGGTTGGTGGCACCAACCGGGACTAATGCCCCCCTTTAGTCCCGGTTGGTGCCACCAACCGGGACCAAAGGCCTCTGTGCTGCCCGCCTCGGGGCCAAAGTTTAGTCCCACCTCGCTAGTTGAGAGGGGCGCGCAGTGGTTTATAAGCCCCACTGCCGCACCCCTCTCGAGCTCCTCTCCACCGCAGGCTTTCGGGCCTACTTGCTGTTGCTTTGCCTGATGGGACTTCTGGGCCTACTGCGGGTCTGAATCTTGGCCCATAGTAGGGTTTCTAGTCGTATTCAGGCCGTGGGGGCCCAGTAGGAGGCATTCTTTTGTTTTTTGTTTTCTTTACTTATTGTTGCTATATTTACTTTTTTTCCAGTTTTTTCTTTTGTTTTCTGCATTATTTAGTTTCTTTTGTTTTTTCCTTTATTTTTTAATTGTTTTTGCTTTTAGTTTTAGGAAAATTATAAACTTTCTGTTAGTGCCATTAGTTTTCAAATTCGAAAACACTTTTTTTGTTTTTTTGTTTTCTTTCTTGCTTTATTTATTTTATTTTGTTTCTACTTACAACAAAATACTTATTGTTGCTCTTTTTAATTATTACGAGGGCCGAACCATAAGACATTAAAGCATTTCAAATGAACTCTGAAAAAGTTGAAAGTTGGCATGGTATCATAAATTGACCCACATATCATGTGCATGTACAAAACGGACAATGGTATCATACTCGTCAGTTACAAAGTTGGCATGGTATCATCATAATAGTTGCGGGAGAAAGTCTTCACTTTTTCTTCGCTTGTGTCATTTGCTTATTGCGCCGTAACCATGGATAATCTTCATCGTTTATCAGGATGCTGGGGTCAGCCTTGACTTTCAACGGAGGAATTTCATGAAACTTTTCATAATCTTCAGACATGTCTGTCTTGTCCTCCACTCCCACGATGTCCCTTTTTCCTGAAAGAACTATGTGGCGCTTTGGCTCATCGTATGATGTATTCGCTTCCTTATCTTTTCTCTTTCTCGGTCTGGTAGACATGTCCTTCACATAGATAACCTGTGCCACATCATTGGCTAGGACGAACGGTTCGTCAGTGTACCCATGATTTTTCAGATCCACTGTTGTCATTCCATACTGTGGGTCTACCTGTACCCCGCCTCCTGACAGATTAACCCATTTGCACTTAAACAAAGGGACCTTAAAATCTACTCTGTAGTCAAGTTCCCATATGTCCACTATGTAACCATAATATGTGCCCTTTCCCCTCTCGGTTGTTGCATCAAAGCGGACACCGCTGTTTTGGTTGGTGCTCTTTTGATCTTGGTCAATCGTGTAAAATGTATTCCCATTTATCTCGTATCCTTTCCAAATCAATACAGTTAAAGATGGTCCCCTGGACAACAAGTACAGCTCATCACAAACAGTGTTGTCACCTCTGATACGTGCTTCCAACCAACTGCTGAAAGTCCTGATGTGTTCACATGTAATCCAGTCGTCGCACTGCTCCGGGTGTTTGGAGCGCAGACTGTTCTTGTGTTCATCGACATACGGGGTCACCAAGGTAGAGTTCTATAGAACTGTGTAGTGTGCTTGAGACCAAGAATATCCGTCCCTGCATATTATTGAGTCCCTTCCAAGCGTGCCTTTTCCAGTCAGTCTCCCCTCATACCGCGATTTAGGGAGACCTATCTTCTTAAGGCCAGGAATGAAGTCAACACAAAACCCGATGACATCCTCTGTTTGATGGCCCATGGAGATGCTTCCTTCTAGCCTAGCGCGGTTACAGACATATTTCTTTAGGACTCCCATGAACCTCTCAAAGGGGTACATATTGTGTAGAAATACGGGGCCCGGAATGACAATCTCGTCAACTAGATGAACTAGGACGTGCGTCATGATATTGAAGAAGGATGGTGGGAACACCAGCTCGAAACTGACAAGACATTGCACCACATCACTCCTTAGCCTTGGTATAATTTCTGGATCGATCACCTTCTGAGAGATTGCATTGAGGAATGCACATAGCTTCACAATGGCTAATCGGACGTTTTCCGGTAGAAGCCCCCTCAATGCAACGGGAAGCAGTTGCATCATAATCACGTGGCAGTCAGGAGACTTTAGGTTCTGAAACTTTTTCTCTGCCATATTTATTATTCCTTTTATATTAGTCGAGAAGCCAGTCGGGACCTTCATACTAAGCAGGCATTCAAAGAAGATTTCCTTCTCTTCTTTGGTAAGAGCATAGCTGGCAGGACCTTCATACTGCTTTGGAGGCATGCCGTCTTTTTCGTGCAAATGTTGTAGGCCCTCCCGTGCCTCAGTTGTATCTTTTATCTTCCCATACACGCCCAAGAAGCCTAGCAAATTCACGCAAAGGTTCTTCGTCACGTGCATCACGTCGATCGAAGAGCGGACCTCTAGGTCTTTCCAGTAGGGTAGGTCCCAAAATATAGATTTCTTCTTCCACATGGGTGCGTGTCCCCCAGCGTCACTCGGAACAGCTAGTGCGCCGGGACCCTTTCCAAAGATTACGTGTAAATCATTGACCATAGCAAGTACGTGATGACCGGTACGCATGGCGGGCTTCTTCCGGTGATCTGCCTCGCCTTTGAAATGCTTGCCTTTCTTTCGACATTGATGGTTGGTCGAAAGAAATCGACGATGGCCCAGGTACACATTCTTCCTGCAGCTTGCCAGGTATATACTATCGGTGTCAAGTAAACAGTGCGTGCATGCGTGGTATCCCTTGTTTCTCTGTCCTGAAAGGTTACTGAGAGCGGGCCAATCGTTGATGGTCACGAACAGCAACGCCTTTAGGTTAAATTCCTCCTGTTTGTGCTCATCCCACGTACGTACACCGTTTCCATTCCACAGCTGTAAAAGTTCTTCAACTAATGGCCTTAGGTACACATCAATGTCGTTGCCGGGTTGCTTAGGGCCTTGGATGAGAACTGGCATCATAATGAACTTCCGCTTCATGCACATCCAAGGAGGAAGGTTATACATACATAGAGTCACGGGCCAGGTGCTGTGCTCTGCTCCCTGAAAGGATAAATGCCATCCGCGCTTAAAGCAAACCATACGTTCCTTGGCTCACTTGCAAACTCATCCCAGTACTTTCCCTCGATTTTTCTCCACTGCGACCCGTCAGCGGGTGCTCTCAACTTCCCATCTTTCTTACGGTCCTCACTGTGCCATCGCATCAACTTGGCATGCTCTCTGTTTCTGAACAGACGTTTCAACCGTGGTATTATAGGAGCATACCACATCACCTTCGCAGGAACCCTCTTCCTGGGGGGCTCGCCGTCAACATCACCAGGGTCATCTCGTCTGATCTTATACCGTAATGCACCGCATACCGGGCATGCGTTCAGATCCTTGTACGCACCGTAGAAGAGGATGCAGTCATTAGGGCATGCATGTATCTTCTGCACCTCCAATCCTAGAGGGCATACGACCTTCTTTGCTGCGTATGTACTGTTGGGCAATTCGTTATCCTTTGGAAGCTTCTTCTTCAATATTTTCAGTAGCTTCTCAAATCCTTTGTCAGGCACAGCATTCTCTGCCTTCCACTACAGCAATTCCAGTACGGTATCGAGCTTTGTGTTGCCATCTTCGCAATTGGGGTACAACCCTTTTTTGTGGTCCTCTAACATGCGATCGAACTTCAGCTTCTCCTTTTGACTTTCGCATTGCGTCCTTGCATCGACAATGACCCGGCGGAGATCATCATCATCGGGCACATCGTCTGGTTCCACTTGATATTCAGTAGCTTCGCCCGTTGCAGCATCATCATGCACATCGTCTGGTTCCTCTTGATCTTCAGTAGCATCACCGTATCCAGGGGGCACATAGTTGTCATCGTACTCTTCTTCTTCGCCGTCTTCCATCATAACCCCTATTTCTCCGTGCCTCGTCCAAGCATTATAGTGTGACATGAAACCCTTGTAAAGCAGGTGGGTGTGGAGGATTTTCCGGTCAGAGTAAGACTTCGTATTCCCACATATAGGGCATGGATAACACATAAAACCATTCTGCTTGTTTGCCTCAGCCACTTGGAGAAAATCATGCACGCCCTTAATGTACTTGGAGGTGTGTCTTGAACTGTACATCCATTGCCAGTTCATCTGCGTGCATTATATATAATTAAGTGTGTCAAAAATCATTACAGAACATCATGAATAGATAATTAAGTGACCAAATTAATAGAAGTTCATCATCACATTAAAACCAAAGTACATACATAGTTCTCATCTAACAACATAAAGCTCTGCAGAGCATCTAAATTAATTAAACCATACACCGAAACTATGTAAAACAATTCAATGCGAAAACAAATGCGATCATAATCGCAACCAATGTAACAACTGATCCAACGACATAATGATACCAAGCCTCGGTTTGAATGGCATATTTTCTAATCTTTCTAATCTTCAAGCGCATTGCATCCATCTTGATCTTGTGATCATCGATGACATCCGCAACATGCAACTCCAATATCATCTTCTCCTCCTCAATTTTTCTAATTTTTTCCTTCAACAAATTGTTTTCTTCTTCAACTAAATTTAACCTTTCGACAATAGGGTCGGTTGAAATTTCCGGTTCAACAACCTCCTAGATAAATAAAATCTATGTCACGTTGGTCGGCATAATTGTCATAAACAATAAATGAACCAATAGTTATGAAAAGATAATATATACCACATCTGAATCATAGACAGGACGAGGGCCGACGGGGGCGGATACCAAAACCATCGCACTATATAAGATGCAATAATAAAAGTCAGAAAATTAAGATTTTTTTTCCTTTCAGAAAGAAGATAAGAACAAGAGGCTCACCACGGTGGTGCCGGCGACGAGATCGGCGCGGGCGATCGACGGCGGTGAAGACGGGGACGGGACGTGACGGACCGCTAAACCTAGACAAATATTAAGGAAAATGAAGCTTGAAGGTCGAGCTTGGAGAGAAGAAAGCTTAAGTAGTGTGGCTCGGACATTCCATCGAACACCTCGTGTGCATAGTAGGTGAGCTAGAGCACCACAAAGCTCTCCCCTCGCCGGCCACGAAAAACGGAGCACTGGGAGTGCTCTGCTCGCGGGCGAGGGGTAGATATAGGCAACTAATTGGTCCCGGTTCGTGCCACGAACCGGGACTAAAGGGCAGCCTTTGGCCCGGTTCATTCCACCAACCGGGACCAATGGTGGTGGGCCAGGAGCGAGGCCCATTGGTCCCGGTTCGTCCCACCAACCGGAACCAATAGGTCCTGCCGAACCGGGACCAATGGCCCACGTGGCCTGGCCGGCCCCCGGGGCTCACGAACCGGGTCCAGTGCCCCCATTGGTCCCAGTTCTAGATTGAACCGGGACTAATGGGCTGACCCGGCCTGGACCATATCCCCCTTTTCTACTAGTGTTCCTTGTTCTGAATAGACTGAAGTAATCTGCTTTTTTTCCTTATTCTGAATATACTGCAGTAATCTTAGAAAATGAATACATTGATGCAGTATATTCAGTTTCTTGGTAATATTACCATCAATCTTCCCATGACTGTAGTCCTGCATGTATGAAATATTTCCATACAAATGGGCATCATACTTCTCTTTTAGTTTGATCAGTTCCTGGGATTTGCAAGAATACATCATGGGGCAAAATTAAACATAATAGATCCACACCTTTTCTGAATAAAATCAAGGAAAGTGACCATCTCATATCATTACCAAAGCTTGTCGAACATATAAGCCTATGATATATAGTAGTTACATACCTCGTCGGTTTCATGGAGTCCATGCAGAATTTTTTTCCTCTAATCATAGATGACGTTGGGTGTGCCATGAATCAGTGCCCTGTGACAGGGAGCAGGGAAACACTTGACCATCCAGCCTGATAGAAAAAGACAGGGGGTGGCGGCGGCTCAAGAATAAAGATCCACGTTGCCCGGGGCATCCGGTGACACCACAACTCCTCCTAAGTCCTAACTTCTGCAGTAAGTCGAAGGCGTCGCATGGTTCGACCGGCGGCAAGGGGAACGGGGGCAGCAGAAGGAGATGAAGGCGCCATGAGGCGGCCGGCGGCTAATAAGCAGAGAAGGATGCGTGATATTGAAGGATCGAGAGATGCAGCGGAGACGGGATAAGGAAGGAGTAGGACACGCACACGCGGTGGTGGATTTTTATGATTTTGGAGTAACGGTGGCCCATGGAAAAGAAACTTATTTTTTTTAGAAAAGCCAAAGGGCATCAGTTACGGAAGTCTAAGAATCACATGAGAATTACGGCCTTAGTGCTAGCCAGGCGGATGACCTCATATGCCCTCGTCGTTAGTTGAAACGTGGTCTTTTTTACTGGGAGACTATTCGGCTGTTTACATGCAAACGGAGAAGAATGATTGGATGATAACCAATGACATGGCATCTATGCTGATGTGGATGGGCTGCATGTCAAGAGGAATAGGCTAGTGGGGATGAACTATTTAAGTATTATAAATATAAACGGCAATGCATCCTCTAGTTTGCATTTTTAGTTTGTTACCTTTTAACCCTTCTTCCTTCCAATTACCAGATTTTGAAGGTGGTACCAATGTATACCTAATATTAAACGGAAGAACCTTTCTTAATTCTCAATCCGTAATCTTTATATATCCATTAGTTTTCTGTTGATCATAAAAATTGACGCTGAGATTTAAAAATAGATCTACACACGTCAGAAACAGCACGAAAAAAAGAAAAGCTATATACTGAGGAAAATAGAAAGAACAATCCTATCACTTTCTCATATTGTGTTTCGTGCATATGTGTGCGCAACTATCCGATGGAATAGTTTGACAATATCAAGTAGCTTTTTTTTTCATGGGCACATCAACTAGCTTGCCGTATGTGCTAGTCTCTACACAATCAATATAGAGGTCGACTTAGCCTAGCTTTGTACGTGCAATTCCGGTCCACTTATAGGCACGTTCTCCTTGATCGATCGGATCGGACGAACCCTACGTTGTTCTCTTTTTTCCATATGGCAACCTCTCGTGACTGGCTACGGTGGTGGGGCAGGCAATGGCACAGCGCTGATCGAGTCCTGGCGTAGTCAGATCAGGAGGAAGCGAAGGAGGAAGAACATCACTAACCCCACTATCCACATCCCGGGTGTAGCTACACCCCACTATCCACATCGTTCATTGCATAGCCCCGTTCCTCGAGATATGTACCATGCCCTTTCATCCCAATGTAATTTGCAGAGTACATGTACAGTAACCAGGTGAGCTGCTCTGCTGCTGTCGACATATTGTATTTTCTCTGACACGGACGTGACTACAAACCAAAAGAAGCGCATCCACTTCTCTCACTTCTTCCTTTCCTTTTTTCTCCTCTCCCTCTCAACTCTCTCAGACGCTTTCTCTCTCCCATCGAAGATATCATTTTCTTTTCACTGTCTTCTCTATCCTCCCAAGACTCTCACCCTGCTCTCTGTCGTGAAACACATCAGTTATTTTCTTTAGCAAATATGGCAGTTTTGTCTCTCTCTCTCTCTTCTCTCTTAGAACAAGGAGACTGTTCTTTCTCGCCTGCCACTTCTCTCTCTCTCATGAACTCACAAAAATCGAGTCTCTCTCTCATCTTCCTCATCTCTCTTGTCTCTTCACAAGTTCACATGTACGCCTTGGTCCATGTGAAACAGGATGCATGCACTAGGAACTGTACACCACGCTGGGCCCTCCTACTGCATTCAAGATTGACTACTGTGTCAGCCTCGTGAACACATGCACCTGACCTGTCATTGTTGTCGAGACTCTGTGCCTAGTGCCTATGCATAGGTCCTAAAGGATTGACCAGAGTCAAATGATCGGATTTAACAAACGAGTCCTGCAAATATTCTGGTGTCGGTCAGAGCGTGGAACGAATCTTGATGATGTTGTACGGCCTAGATAAAGGGTGTGTGCACTCCCGGGAGTAGCCACACCTTTCCGCTCAAACATAGACCTGCAGTGGTGATGTTTGGGAGTGCGAGCGATGGAAGAGGCATCTCTATTTTGACCAAGACACAACTCAGGTGGTTCATCAAGGACTTCCTTTTGAACACCACAAGAATATGATGGATCGACCACGCAAGTCACGTCCCAGCGCGTGCTCTCCCTGTGGAGGCGGGCTCCAATGCTCACGGCTCACCTCTGTGTCGTAGTGCAAGGCACTGGGAAGGAGGGGCAGGAGAAACGAACGGACACGGGACACCACCGCCTTGATGCCGGTTCCTGTTGGCATCCTGCCGCCTCGCCACTGCAGTTGCCAGTCATCGTGCGGTTTTGGTAGAAGGCGGCTAGGGTGGGCCTCAGATTAGGAAACAGGTTTTGTACCATATGAGAAAGGCTAAAAAAATCAACGTATATGTACAGTAGCATTGCTGGTCCACCCTGGTTCTGTCGCCTAACTCCGCCAACAATACTGGTTCTATATGGAATATCATATACTCCTATAATCATGCACATCATGGAAGTCGGTGGCGAGGAAGACGGCTTGGTGCTCGCGGTTCTCCAGGAAAATGGAGGAGATGGCCTCCCAGAGCTCGTCGGAAGTCGCATTGCGCTGGTGGACGAGCCCGAAGATCTCGGGGCTGATACGGTTGAAGAGCCACGAGATCACATAGGCGTTGTCCTGTTGCCACACGGGGTCGTCGGGGTGCGGCGGAGCAGTGATGTGAGAGAGCACGCCGGTGTTGCGGAACGTCACCTCATACAACGTCCGCCACTGAGAAAAGTTGGGCGGGTTGAGGTTGAGGACGACCTGTACATGTTGGTCGATGTAGACGGCTGCAAGGTGCCATGGAGCGAGCGCGATCACCGTAGAGGGGCCGCTGTAGCCAGGGACGAGCCCATTAGTGCGAGAGGCGGCGGCAAGGGCCGATTGGCTGAGGAGCTTACTGGAATTTTATCTATTCTGGACCTACCCCAATAGTAGTTTCAGAAATTCCTAATAAATCCTAGAGGCCTACGCAGCCCGTTCGTGCAAGGCAAAAGGTGGAACTGAAGTTTAGTCCCACATTGCTAGTTTAGTGGGAGTTCGACCTCTTTATAAGGGAGGTTCACTTGTAGAAAACAGGGCTTTCGTCCAGGCCAGTTTAGCCCATTAGTCCCGGTTCAATCCAGAACCGGGACCAATGGAGCTATTTGCCCCAGTTCGTGAGCCCAGGGGGACGGCCGGGCCACGTGGGCCATTGGTCCCGGTTCGTCCGGACCTTTTGGTCCCGGTTGATGGGACGAACCGGGACCAATGGTCCTGGCTCCTGGCCCACCACTATTGGTCCCGGTTGGTGGCATGAACCGGGACCAAAGGGTTACCTGTAGTCCCGGTTCTTGCCAGCAACCGGGACCAATGGTTCTGCCTATATATAACCCCTCGCGCAAGAGCAGAGCACACTGCTCTGTTTTTTCTGGCCGAGGGGGAGAGGGCTTGGTGGTGCTCTAGCTCACCTCCTATGCACACAAGGTGTTCGATGGAATGCCCGAGCCACACTAATTAAAGTTTCTCCTCTCCAAGATCGACCGCCAAGCTCCATTTTCCTCAATATTTATCTAGGTTTAGCGGTCCGTCACGCCCCGTCCCCGTCTTCACCGCCGTCGATCACCCGCGCCGATCTCATCGCCGGCACCACCGTGGTGAGCCTCTTGTTCTTATCTTCTTTCTGAAAGGAAAAATATTATTACTTGTTTGTTTAGATAGATACTTGTATTATTTTCTTACTTTTATTATTGCATCTTATATAGTGCGCCGATGGTTTTGGTATCCGCCCCCGTCGGCCCTCGTCCTGTCTATGATTCAGATATGGTATATATTATGTTTTCATAACTATTGGTTCATTTATTGTTTATGAAAATTATGCCGACCAACGTGACATAGATTTTATTTATCTAGGAGGTTGTTGAACCGGAAATTCCAACCGACCCTATTGTCGAGAGGTTAAATTTAGTTGAAGAAGAAAACAATTTCTTGAAGGAAAAAATAAAAAAACTTAAGGAGGAGAAGATGATATTGGAGTTGCATGTTGCGGATGTCGTCGATGATCACAAGATCAAGATGGATGCAATGCGCTTGAAGATGAGAAAGATTACAAAATATGCCATTCATACCGAGGCTTGGTATCATTATGCCGTTGGATCAGTTGTTACCTTGGTTGCGATTATGATCGCATTTGTTTTCACATTGAAATGTTTTACATAGTTTCAATGTATGGTTTAATTAATTTAGATGCTCTGTAGAGCTTTATGTTGTTAGATGAGAACTATGTATCTACTTTGGTTTTTATGTGATGATGAACTTCTATTAATTTGGTCACTTAATTATCTATTCATGATGTTCTGTAATGATTTTTGACACACTTAATTATATATAATGCACGCAGATGAACCGGCAATGGATGTACGGTGACAGACACACCTCCGAGTACATTAAGGGCGTGCATGATTTTCTTGAAGTGGCTGAGGCAAACAAGCAGAATGGTTTTATGTGTTGTCCATGCCCTATATGTGGGAATACAAAGTCTTACTCTGACCGGAAAATCCTTCACACCCACCTGCTTTACAAGGGTTTCATGCCACACTATAATGTTTGGACGATGCACGGAGAAATAGGGGTTATGATGGAAGACGGCGAGGAAGAAGAGTACGATGACATCTATGTGCCCCCTGAATACGGTGATGCTACTGAACATCAAGATGCACCAGACGATGTGCACGATGGTGCTGCAACGGGCGAAGCTGCTGAAGATCAAGAGGAACCAGACGATGTGCCCGATGATGATGATCTCCGCCGGGTCATTGTCGATGCAAGGAGAACCTGAAGTTCGATCGCATGTTAGAGGATCACAAAAAGGTGTTGTACCCCAATTGCGAAGATGGCAACACAAAGCTCGGTACCGTACTCGAATTGCTGCAGTGGAAGGCAGAGAATGCTATGCCTGATAAAGGATTTGAGAAGCTACAAAAAATAATGAAGAAGAAGCTTCCAAAGGATAACGAATTGCCCGACAGTACATACACAGCAAAGAAGGTCGTATGCCCTCTAGGATTGGAGGTTGAGAAGATACATGCATGCCCTAATGACTGCATCCTCTACCGCGGTGCCTACAAGGATCTGAACGCATGCCCGGTATGCGGTGCATTGCGGTATAAGATCAGACGAGATGACCCTGGTGATGTTGACGGCGAGCCTCCCAGGAAGAGGGTTCCTGCGAAGGTGATGTGGTATGCTCCTATAATACCACGGTTGAAATGTCTGTTCAGAAACGGAGAGCATGCCAAGTTGATGCGATGGCACAGTGAGGACCGTAAGAAAGACGGGAAGTTGAGAGCACCCACTGACGGGTCGCAGTGCAGAAAAATTGAGAGAAAGTACTGGGATGAGTTTGCAAAGGACCCAAGGAACATATGGTTTGCTTTAAGCGTGGATGGCATTAATCCTTTCGGGGAGCAGAGCAGCAATCACAGCACCTGGCCCGTGACTCTATGTATGTATAACCTTCCTCCTTGGATGTGCATGAAGCGGAAGTTCATTATGATGCCAGTTCTCATCCAAGGCCCTAAGCAACCCGGCAACGACATTGATGTGTACCTAAGGCCATTAGTTGAAGAACTTTTACAGCTGTGGAATGGAAATAGTGTACGTACGTGGGATGAGCACAAACAGGAGGAATTTAACCTAAAGGCATTGCTGTTCGTGACCATCAACGATTGGCCCGCTCTCTGTAACCTTTCAGGACAGACAAACAAGGGATACCACGCAAGCACGCACTGTTTACTTGACACCGATAGTATATACCTGGCAAGCTGCAGGAAGAATGTGTACCTGGGCCATCGTCGATTTCTTCCGACCAACCATCTATGTCGAAAGAAAGGCAAGCATTTCAAAGGCGAGGCAGATCACCGGAAGAAGCCCGCCATGCGTACCGGTGATCACGTACTTGCTATGGTCAATGATTTACACGTAATCTTTGGAAAGGGTCCCGGCGGACTAGCTGTTCCGAATGACGCTGAGAATCACGCACCCATGTGGAAGAAGAAATCTATATTTTGGGACCTACCCTACTGGAAATACCTAGAGGTCCGCTCTTCGATCGACGTGATGCACGTGACGAAGAACCTTTGCGTGAACCTGCTAGGCTTCTTGGGCGTGTATGGGAAGACAAAAGATACACCTGAGGCATGAGAGGACCTGCAACGCTTGCACGAAAAAGAGGGCATGCCTCCGAAGCAGTATAAAGGTCCTGCCAGCTACGCTCTTACGAAAGAAGAGAAAGAAATATTCTTTCAATGCCTGCTCAGTATGAAGGTCCCGACTGGCTTCACGTCGAATATAAAGGGAATAATAAATATGCCAGAGAAAAAGTTCCAGAACCTAAAGTCTCATGACTGCCACGTGATTATGACGCAACTGCTTCCGGTTGCATTGAGGGGGCTTCTACCGGAAAACGTCCGACTAGCCATTGTGAAGCTATGTGCATTCCTCAATGCAATATCTCAGAAGGTGATCGATCCAGAAATCATACCAACGCTAAGGGGTGATGTGGCGCAATGTCTTGTCAGTTTCGAGCTGGTGTTCCCACCATCCTTCTTCAATATCATGACGCACGTCCTAGTTCATCTGGTCGACGAGATTGTCATTCTGGGGCCCGTATTTCTACACAATATGTACCCCTTTGAGAGGTTCATGGGAGTCCTAAAGAAATATGTCCGTAACCGTGCTAGGCCAGAAGGAAGCATCTCCATGGGCCATCAAACAGAGGATGTCATCGGGTTTTGTGTTGACTTCATTCCTGGCCTTAAGAAGATAGGTCTCCCTAAATCGCGGTATGAGGGGAGACTGACTGGAAAAGGCACGCTTGGAAGGGACTCAATAATATGCAGGGACGGATATTCTTGGTCTCAAGCACACTACACAGTTCTACAGAACTCTACCTTGGTGACCCCGTATGTCGATGAACACAAGAACAGTCTGCGCTCCAAACACCCGGATCAGTGCGACGACTGGATTACATGTGAACACATCAGGACTTTCAGCAGTTGGTTGGAAACACGTCTCAGAGGTGACAGCACTGTTTGTGAAGAGCTGTACTTGTTGTCCAGGGGACCATCTTCGACTGTAATTATTTGGAAAGGATACGAGATAAATGGGAATACATTTTACACGATTGACCAAGATGAAAAGAGCACCAACCAAAATAGCGGTGTCCGCTTTGATGCAGCAACCGACAATGGAAATGACACATATTATGGTTACATAGCAGACATATGGGAACTTGACTACGGACTAGATTTTAAGGTCCCTTTGTTTAAGTGCAAGTGGGTCAATCTGTCAGGAGGCGGGGTACAGGTAGACCCACAGTACGGAATGACCACAGTGGATCTGAAAAATCTTGGGTACACTGACGAACCGTTCGTCCTAGCCAATGATGTGGCACAGGTTATCTATGTGAAGGACATGTCAACCAGACCGAGGAAAAGAAAAGATAAGGAAGCGAATACATCATACAATGAGCCAAAGCGCCACATAGTTCTTTCAGGAAAAAGGGACATCCTGGGAGTGGAGGGCAAGACAGACATGTCTGAAGAGTATGAAAAGTTTCATGAAATTCCCCCCTTCAAAGTCAAGGCTGACCCAAGCATCCTGATAAATGATGAAGATTATCCATGGTTACGGCGCAATAAGCAAACGACACAAGCGAAGAAAAAGTGAAGACTTTCTCCCGCAACTATTATGATGATAACATGCCAACTTTGTAACAGACGAGTATGATACCATTGTCCGTTTTGTACATGCACATGCTATGCCAACTTTTTCAGAGTTCATTTGAAAACTATGAATTTTAAAACCTCGCCAACCGAAGGGCGCTCACACCGGTTTATAAATAAAGCAACAAAGAAAACAAAAAAAGAGTTTCCAAATTTGAAAACTAATGGCACTAACAGAAAGTTTATAATTTTTCTAAAACTAAAAGCAAAAAGAATTAAAAAATAAAGCAAAAAACAACAAAAAATAAATAATGCAGAAAACAGAACAAAAAACTGAAAAAAATAAAAATAGCAACAATAAGTATTTTGTTGTAAGTAGAAACAAAATAAAATAAATAAAGCAACAAAGGAAACAAAAAAAGATTTTTCAGATTTGAAAACTAATGGCACTAACAGAAAGTTTATAATTTTTCTAAAACTAAAAGCAAAAAGAATTAAAAAATAAAGCAAAAAACAACAAAAACTAAATAATGCAGAAAACAGAACAAAAAACTGAAAAAAAAATAAAAATAGCAACAATAAGTATTTTGTTGTAAGTAGAAACAAAATAAAATAAATAAAGCAACAAAGAAAACAAAAAAAGAATTTTCAGATTTGAAAACTAATGGCACTAACAGAAAGTTTATAATTTTTCTAAAACTAAAAGCAAAAAGAATTAAAAAATAAAGCAAAAAACAACAAAAACTAAATAATGCAGAAAACAGAACAAAAACTGAAAAAAAATAAAAATAGCAACAATAAGTATTTTGTTGTAAGTAGAAACAAAATAAAATAAATAAAGCAACAAAGAAAACAAAAAAAGAGTTTTCAGATTTGAAAACTAATGGCACTAACAGAAAGTTTATAATTTTTCTAAAACTAAAAGCAAAAAGAATTAAAAAATAAAGCAAAAGACCAAAAGAAAAATAAACCAAAACCAAAATAAACTAAATAAAGCAACAAATAAAACAAAAAAACAAAAAAAATACCACCTACTGGGCCCCCACGGCCTGAATACGACTAGAAACCCTATGGGCCAGGATTCAGGCCCGTGGAAGGCCCAGTATGCCCACAGGCACAGATGGCAGAGTTAGGCCCGAAAGCCTACTTTAGAGAGGAGCTCGAGAGGGGAGCCGCACCGCATCTTATAAACTGGTGCGGCTCCCTCTCAACTAGCGAGGTGGGACTAAACATTTGGCGCGGGGCAGCACAAGGCCTTTGGTCCCGGTTGGTGGCACCAACCGGGACTAAAGGGGGGCATTAGTCCCGGTTGGTGCCACCAACCGGGACTAATGCTCAGTGTATATAAACAACACTTGTGAAAATTTTCAGTTTCATCGCGCATTTGCCCCCCGACAACGCCGCCAGGCTGCCCCGACGCCGTCGCCACCCCCCGCCCGACGCCGTCCCCGTCCCACCCCGCGCCGCCCCGACGCCGTCGCCACCCCGCGCCGCCCCGACGCCGTCGCCGCGGGCCACCCCGGCCGCGCCATCCCGATGCCGTCGCCGCCCCGCCTCTGCCTCGCCGTCGCCTCTGCCTCGCCCCGCGCCGCTTTGGTCAGGGCCGGCACCGCCCCCCTCTTCCCCCTTTTTTTTGCAAATATAGTTTTTTTCTTGATTATGTGTGTATATGTATGAGTATATATGTATATGTGTATATCTGTTTATATGTCTTTTTTTAGATTTTTTTGTTTTTTGCATTTTTATAAAAATGTATATATGTTCTTTGTGTATATATATGTTTTCTGTTCTTAGATTTTTATTTGAACATTATTTTAAAAAAAACAAGCAATACTACTTCATGTATTTTTAAGAAGGAAGAAGAAGAAAAAGAATGAGAGGAAAAAGGAAAAAAGAAGAGGAAGAAAGGAGAAGAAGAGGGGAGGAAGAAGAGGAGAAATAAATAAGAAGAGGAAAAAAGAAGAAAAAGAAGAGGAGAAGAAGAAAGGAATAGAGGAGAAGAAGAAAAAATAGAAAATATTCTATTTTTTCTTCTTCTCCTCTATTCCTTTCTTCTTCTCCTCTTTTTTTCTTCTTTTTTTCTTCGATCTTCTCCTCTGTCATCGTCGATATACCCCTCCCGATAACTTCAACATGAGAGGAGAAGAAGAAAGAAAGGAATAGAGGAGAAAGAAGAAACTTTGACACGAGGGGGGGAGGTACCGATACCCCCTCCCCGATAACATTATTTTCCCATGTATATGTATGTTGCTTCGTTGTCGATATAACGAGGGTGTCGAGGATCACCGAGGGGTCGAGGGTCGGGAACTAGGGTAGAGGGTCGAGGGTCGTTAAGGGGTCAAGGGTCGAAGGTTTCAGGGTCGAGGGTCGTTAAGGGGTCAAGGGTCGAAGGTTTCAGGGTCGAGGGTCGTTAAGGGGTCAAGGGTCGAAGGCTCTCGACCCCTCGGCGATCCTCCCGACCCCTTGACCCTCGACCTCTCGGCGATCCAGGACCCTCTACCCTACCGCAGGCGTCGATGCCCACGTCACTTGTGGGACATAGATGTAGTGTTCAACGCCAACCCCCTCCCGATAGCTTCAACACGTGGGGGGGTCGATATTACCCCCTCCTAGCTTGAAGCGTTCTCGAGGCCACCCCCTAACCCTTGAAGCGTTGTCGAGGCCACCCCAAACCCTAGAGAAGCAGCGTCGAGGCCACTAATATGATTCCTTATTGTGATTAGCTAGCTAGTTCTACGTTTGCCACTAATATATCCATATCTGTCATGTTTGAATAATAATTGCCATGTTGTAAATATTTGTAGAAACTATGGACACCCCCCGAGACGAAGCACAAGAAGCGTTGTTGAGGGACATAATCGCAGAAGGAAGTGATGCCCTCTCCTCGATGTTTCTCAACGACAACGATGGTCTGGAAGGAGAGGGTGAAGAAGCAGCTGGCCCTCTCCTCATTGGTTTACATGGCTCCGATGACCCAATGCCGGTGCAAGAAGGAGAGGGTGAAGAAGTAGACCGTGAGGACGGCTCTGGTGATCACCAAACCGAGTCCGGCCAGGTATATATATTAGTTAAGCCTGTGCTGACTAGCTAATTGATGCATTCATTGTTTTGGTATGTACACATATTAATTAACTCTCGTCTTTGTTCTTTTTTCTAGCCCTCCGGATCGAGCACAACTTCGGTAAAGAGACGAGGCCCGAAGAAAAAGTTGAGCTCGGATGAAAAGTTTGAGATCATACAAATCGCGCGCGACAGCCAACCGATTGAACCCTACCGGACAAAGAAGGCATTTGTTGCTCAGTGTGGGGTTTTGGTTAGGGACAAGATCCCGATCAGCATCCAGCAATGGTATAAGCCTAAGAACGAAGACCCTGAGGTGTCTTATGTCAATGAGATGCAGAAAAAGAATCTTTGGACTGAGCTCAAGTCAAATTTCACCCTACCGCCGGAGGATGATCCGGAGAAGCCAGTTATAGAGCCATTAATCAAGTCTTTTGCTCTGAGGAAGATGGCAGACCTATTCAGGAATTGGAAGAAAGACCTCAATAGGTATGTCGAAAAAAATGAGACACCAGATTTCATTGGCAAATATGAGAAGATCAGAGATGACTGGCCCGCATTTGTGGCCCACAAGACATCGGAAAAGAGTAAAAAAATGTCGGTGACAAACAAGAGAAATGCTGAGAAGAAGAAGATTCACCATCGCACGGGGTCAGGTGGCTACCTCGTAGCCTAGCCTAAGTGGGCCAAGGCTGAGAATGATCTGCTTGATAAAGGGATCGAACCAGAGACAATGAACTGGCCAGAACGTTGCCAGAACTGGTTCTTTGGGGCCGGCGGATCCTTGGACCCTATAACAGGGAAGTGCATTTGGACGGAGGAACAATTGGACATACCAGTCAAGAAGCTTCAGCAATATATTGAAGCAGCGTAGCAAGGGACGTTCGTTCCAGACAGGGAGAGGGACGAGCTCACAATGGCCCTCGGCAATCCTGAGCACCCTAGACGGACACGAGGCACGCCAGGCTCTGTTTCGTGGAAGGCTGGATTTCCGGACGCAGGGGGTTACAAAACCCACGAGAGGAGGAAGAAACTGGAGCAGAGCCAACTGCAGTCGCTGCACGAAAGGGTAATGGGGCTAGAGGAACGAGAAGCAGATCGCAGCAAACGACCTGCCGAAGCTTCCCCCGAAGCTACCCCGCCATCTCAGCGGAAAAGCAGCGTGACTTCCACCGAGCTGCTTCAGCCAGAGCATGCCTTGACGGCTCCTGCCAGCTATCCCGTGGATGCTATCACGGATGCTGAAAATTGCCACCTTATGGTGCAATGGAGCAATTTGAAGGTCAAGGCGGCTGTTGGCCCTGTTTATCCTACTAAACCCGACTCAACTTTTCACTGCCGGCCGATTCCAGAAGGATATGCTAAGGTGATGGTAGATGAAATAACGGAGGGATTTGAGGACCTCCGGCTTGACCACCCTACCGGTGAAGGGGAGTATCGGCTGGGTTCTGCTCTGAAGACTCCATGCCTATGGCGGAAGGATCTCATCAACCTTCCGAACTGGACGCCTCCGCCTCCTCCTCCTCCTCCGGCGAGTCAGGGCACTCCGCCTCCTCCACCGGCGAGTGACGATCAGGGCACTCGGCCCGCTCCTTCTCCGGCGCGTGGCGGCACTCCGCGTCCTTCTCCGCCTGCGCCGGCGCGCCCGAGCAGCCAGCCTCCTCCTTCTCCGCCTCGTCAGCAAGGGCAGAAGAGACCCGCCGCCGCTCCGGCTTCTACGGCGTGTCGCAGTCCTTCTCCTCCACCTCGTAAGCAAGGAAAGAAGACATCCGCTCCGTCTACTCTGCCGACGTCTAGCAGTACAGCCAAAGGCGGGAGGAGATACAGATTCGGTCCTTCTCTGAAGACTCCAGAGAAGTTACCGTACGAGAGGAGCGAGGAGGAAAACGCGAAGATCGCGCAGACCGAAGTGGATGACTGGTTACAAGGGTTGAAAGCAAAGAGACATCCACCTCCGGAGGAGAAGGTAGATCCGGTGAAAGGGAAGCGCACTTTGGCTGCCTTGACAAAACCACCTAAGTCTCCGCCGAAAGGCAACTATGAGCGCATTATTGGAAAGGCATTTGCCGAAGCGGAGAGGTCGGGAAGTACTAAAAGTGATCAAAGGATGAAAGAACGACGAGCTGGGAAACAAATTGCCCAGCTCGGCGAACAAGCGAAGCAATCGTGCCCGCCGCTCAAGGTGCCTGCTAGCGACATCGTCGATCCGAGGATGGTGCCCGGTTATGGCAATCCTGCAGATTACCTGCCCCACGATGTACATTATGATATCTTGGAGGTGCAGATACAAAGATACGAGTACGGGAAGCCTCTCGTCAAAGATGAAAGTTCTCTATCAACGATGATGCGAAGATTGCATGATTGGTACATGAAAACCTGCAAAGAGTCTGAGGGGAGGAGTACTTTGTATGTGAGAGTTAAAAAGGAGCATGATCTCCTTGGAATTGAACTATTGCCTATTCCATTTGAGGAGTTCTATCAGTTTTTCAATCAATTGGCCATCGATAAAGCAACGGTCACCTCCTACTGTCTGTAAGTAGTACTACTTCTATCATTAAGTCTCTCTATATAACTCAGCCCTTTCATTTGCATGTATTTATAATTATCCTCACTATATTATGCAGATTGAAGATCGCCGAACTGAAGAAAAGACAAGTGGGAGATATTGGGTTCATTAACACGTATCTCATAGATGCAACTGAGGTTCAATATCGTGCCCAAGAAACCGAGGCCAACTTGCTACGATCGTTGGAAATAAATGAACACAAAGATATAATACTCTTTCCTTACAACTTCAAGTGAGTGTTACTGTCTTGTGGCTTATTCGGTTTCCTTATTAGTCCAGGTTATAGTAATGTAATATTGATGAGTTATGCATGTGTGCGCAGCTACCACTATATTCTCCTAGAGATTAAGCTTGAGAAGGGAGTAGTAACTGTCTTATACTCCAAGCGAAAAGATCCCAAGGAGTATGCGGACATGACTGAAATGCTCGAGAAGTAAGTTAAATCGATCATTATCCACCATATCAGCAACTTTGTTCATTTCTGATATCAAGTAATTGTTTTCTTTGTATGGCAGGGCTTGGAGAAAATTCACCAAAAAAGCTCCGGGACTACCGAAGAAGCTGCAATTTAGGCACCCGAAAGTAAGTACTATATAGTAGCATATTCCAGGCATCTCCTAGTGATTCAAGCGCTAGTTTCATCAATACCATTTAGCATGCTTGCTAATTATCAATTTGATTGACCTCTATTTCTTGTAAAGTGGTTGTGGCAGGAACAAGGGAATGATTTTTGTGGATACTACATTTGCGAGTCCATCCGCCACACGACCTGTGAGCGGGGCTACTCCGACAAACAATATGAAGTGCGTAAATAACAATATTCACAATTTTATTTTATTACCATCATTTGTGTTGAGTTTCATTCATTCATATATATATATATATATATATATATATATATATATATATATATATGTATTGACCCCCTTCTTAAAATTAGATGTTTCGGATGCGGGATGAACTCCTAGCACCAGATCGCATGCGAGCAATTCAAGAGGAATTGGCGGCATTCTTTCTTGACCACGTGATCGCTGAAGACGGAGAATACTATGTGGACCACGCGTCCGTATTTTAGGAGATTATATATTTGTAAAAGATAATTATTGTATATATGTAGCCGGTAGTGTCGGATAGATATACGAGAACTTGTTTGTTTGACCAATCTCTCGGAGAAGGAGAGGTGGTCGATATCACTTCTCTCTGTATGCATATATGTTCATGACGATCTTCTGTTTGCTTACTAGCTACCTAGCGTGTCTAGCTAGTCCTCTCTATACATATGTATGTATGGTACGTAGCGTCGACCAAGCACGGACAAAAGAGAGGACACTTCTCTCTATTAATTAGCTAGCTATAGCACAATATATGAAACACCTAAATTAACCCCCCAAAACCCCCCAAATCCCCCCCCCCATTATAAAAAAAAAACAAAAACCCCAGCCACAGAAATACTGACGCGTGGATGCCTATTGGTCCCGGTTGGTACCACCAACCGGGACCAAAGGCCCTCCTGCCTGGGCTCAGCGACAGGCCACGTGGAGGCCCATCTGTCCTGGTTCTGGATTGAACCGGGACTAAAGGGTCAGGTCATTAGTACCAAACCTTTAGTCCCGGTTCATGAACCGGGACTAAAGGCCCTCACCAACCGGGACTGTAGGCCCTTTTTCTACTAGTGGTTCTTTCCCCGCTTGTATAAGGATGAGAACAAGACCGACATCCACGCACGCTCCTCCTCCGCCGAACGCCTGGTCGCTCAAGTCAGTTCACTTCGTCTCCCTCTCTTCGTTTCACCTCCCGTTGCTGCCCTCTTGCCTCACTTTGTTGCATATATCATAAGTAACAAAGTATGCGATGCGTATAGAACCCGAGTATGCGACAAATATATCAAAGTAGTTAGTGTTCACCCAAGTATAGCACTGCCTGAAATTCGTATCTTTTCAGGGTGCGCCATGTCCACATGGGTACGAACGAATTGAGAGGGATGAGGCGGGTGATGTCCAACCTCGCAGCAAGATCACTTGTTTGTCTATGACGTTCAGGTAGGATAGTCCTGAGCTTGGAACACACCCATCGAAAGATGAACAAAAATCACATAGAGACGTGATTGGCAAGTTTGCCTACCGATTGAAATTCTCGTCATCTGTGATGTCCACATCAATGGCGTTGAATTAAAATATGGATTTTGAATCACTCACAATCAATTTTGAGAGATGTTTATTTAAGTGTGAGCGCACTTTAGAATAAAATTGTTTATTCACTAGTGCAAATTTTATTATAAACAAAGTCTAAGTGAAACTTGTGTTATCTGTTGTAGATCAAATGGATCGCAACACCGCGTTCAACTTATGCCCGATGTTAGAGAAAGAGAAGTTAGCTACGACTGGAAACAACTATGCGGACTGGGTTCGTAACCTGAGGATTTTCATCAGGAGCGCTAAGAAATTGTACGTGCTTGAAACTGCTCTTCCAGCTAAACCGACGGCAGAGGCCCCGGAAGATGAACAAAATGTCTTGGCCACTAAGGATAATGACCACAACTTAGTGCAGTGCCTCATGCTAGCTTGCATGAGTCCAGGGCTTCAAAAACGTTTTGAATTCCATAAACCTCGTGATATGATCCGGGAATTGGATGCTCTGTACAAGGAAACCGCAATGTCTGAACGATTTGATATCATGAAGGCATGGAATGCAAGATGGCTGAGGGTAGTTTAGTTGGCGAACACGTGGTCAAAATGATTGGCTATTCTGAAAGGCTTAAAGCCCTAGAATTTCCACTTTCACTTGGCTATATGACGGACATGTTGCTTACGACGGTTTTGTCATGAACTACAACATGACAGGGATGGAGAAGACACCGGAAGAGGTGCTCGCCATGCTGAAAACTATAGAAGGAGAAGTGCGGAAAAATCGCAAGCAAGTGTTGCTTGTGAATAAAACTGCCAGTTTCAAAAAGAAAGGCAAGCCAAGGAAGGGCAAGAGAGCCGGTAAGACCAGCTCCCAAAGAAACTCTAAGTGTGGAGCTAACAATGAAACTGAGTGCTTCTACTGCAAGGGCACAGGACACTGGAAGAGAAACTACAAGAAGTATCTAGAAGATAACACTAGTAGAAAAGAGGGCATACGTTCGGGCCAGATAAGCCCATTAGTCCCGGTTCAGTCACGAACCGGGACCCATGGAGGCATTAGTCCCAGTTCGTGTCTCAAACCGGGACTAAAGGCATTAGTCCCGGTTCAAATGAGCCCTTTAGTCCCGGTTTGAGACAAGAACTGGGACTAAACCCGGTTTGAGACACAAACCGGGACTAAAGGGCACAACACCCTTTAGTCCCAGTTCGTGTCTCAAAACGGGACTAAAGGGCCCATTTTCAAACTCTACCTCCCCCCCCCCCACCGGATCGCCATTTCAGTTTTGTAAAATGCAACAGAAAATGCTAAAAAATTCAAAAATTAAAATTCTTCGAGATGTAGTTATGTTACTACATCTACTAGTTAGGAAAATTAAAAAAATTAAATTTGGACATGTTTTGCAAAAAAGTGTTATGAAAATGTAAAACAGCCATATCTTTTGCATACGATGTCGAAAAAACCCCGCATAATATATCAAAAAAATCAGCACGAAAATCCGCATCAGATTTTAACGGCCTATGGCCTGTTTGTAATTTTTTAGAATCCTCAAATTCTAAAAGGAAAAAAATTATGCTCATTTTTTTTGGTTTTTCGTTAAATCTAGTCAAACTATGGTCAAACTAGTTATTCAAGAAGTATTAGTGTTACTACATAATTATTCAAAAATATTAGTGTTACTAAATATTATTTTAGTTTTTTTTGAATTTTGGTCAAATCTGGTCAAACTGTGCTCAAACTATAGTCAAACTATGGTCAAACTTATTATTCATGAAATATTAGTGTTACTAAATAATTATTCAAGAATATTCGTGTTACTAAATAATTATTCCAGTTTTTCTGAATTTTGGTCAAACTGTGGTCAAACTGTGGTCAACCTATTGTCAAACTATGGTCAAACTTATTATTCAAGAAATATTAGTGTTACTAAATAATTATTGTTTTTTCGAATAATAGTATCAAACTCAAACAGTGAAACATGTGTCATGCTAAACTCCTGAGGGTTAATAGGATTGACATCTTACTATTGTCAGGAAAACAACAAGTGCAGACTTGGAAACGAGGGGGAATAGAACCCGGAGGTTAAGCATGCTCAGGCTGGAGTAGTGAGAGGATGAGTGACCGGCCGGGAAGTTAGATGATTTGGAATGATGAAGGGTGAGATATTAGAGGTTAAATTGAGCAGTGATGAGGGGGTGAAGGGTGATTAGAGATTAAACTGTAAAATAATTCAGAAATTTGAAAATCCAGAAAAAAAATTCAAAAAAAATCAGAAACAAAAATAGTAAAAATACCTTTAGTCCCGGTTGGACAGCGGCCACGTGGAGGGGCTTTAGTCCCGGTTCGTATAAGAACCGGGACTAAAGGGGGGTGCCTTTCGTGATGACCCTTTAGTCCCTGTTCCAAAACTGGGACTAAAGGCCCTCACGAATCGGCACGAATGGGGCTTTTTCTACTAGTGTAACAAGACCGGGAAAATCGGAAAAGATATAATGGTTATACAAATTAATGTCATTGACGTTCTGCTTGCTAGCGAAAACTCTAAGTCTTGGGTATTTGATACCGGATCGGTTGCTCACATCTGCAACTCGATACAGGGGCTAGTAATTTTTTTTTGGTATTTTCGTTCTTTAATTTTTTTGTATGTTTCACCCACAACTAAACAAAAACAAAAAGGAAAAACAAAATCTACTTAGTGAAGAAAGCAAACAAGCACACACGAGAATATCAACCCCACGCTATTACTCCCCGAGAACGGCGCCAGAAAAGAGCTTGATAATCCCCAAGTGCAGGGAATCATCGTAGCAATTTCCAAAGGTGGAAGTGATAAGTATGGAGTGTCGAACCCACACGGAGCTAAAGGTAATATCAATATTCTCTCAAGTCCTATCTGCCACTGATACGACTCTACGTACACCGAACGTTTGCTTCCAACTAGATACGATAAATAAAATTATGTTGTGGGTATGAAGAGGATAACTTTGCATGATATCGGAGAGCTTAAATATAAAAGTAGGTGTTGTTATCATAAAGTTAGAATATATTATTAAATATTATAAATAGCGAATGTGGAATAATGATGGATCAGTGTGCGGAATTGACCTAGGCAATTGTTAACAAGATCGGTAGTCGTCATTGCAATTTCATATGAGGGAGAGGCATAAGCTAATACTTCCTCTTCTTGGATCATATGCAATTATGATTGGAACTCTAGCAAGCATCTGCAACTACTAAAGATCATTAAGGTAAAACCCAACCATAGCATTAAAGTCCCCTTTATTCGCATACACCATGTTCCACTTATCCGTGTTTGTGTTTCAATCACTCACGCAACGCAAACAATAAGTAAACCATGGACATATTGCAACACCCTACAGCGGGAATCCCTCTCGCTTGCGCGACACGGAGGGCACCATAGGATAGCACCAAAGTAAAACATACAACTCATAACAATCTAGATCATCAATCAACCCAAAGACAAAGGATATTCACTCAAAACATCATAGGATGGCAACACAACATTGGATCATAATATGTGGCATAAAGCACCATGTTCTAGTAGGGATTACAGCAGGGTGCGGGAGAGTGGACCGCGTAAAAGAGATGAGGATGTTTATGATGATGGTGATGTTGATGAAGACGATCACCGCGGCGATGATTCCCCTCCCGATGGCACTCTGGCGCCACCGAGAGAGAGGAGGAGAGGTTCTCCCCCCTTGTGCTTCCTCCGCCATGGCCTCCCCCTGGATGGTGAGAGGTTACTCCTCTGGTTCTTAGCCTTCATGGCGATGATGGCCCCCTCCGACAGGGTGCCAGAGAGGGCCTAGATTGATTTCTCGTGGCTATAGAGGCTTGCAGCAGCGGAACTTCCGATCTAGGTCATTTCCCGAAGGTTTCTGTATTTATAGGAGAGGTTGGTGTTGATTTCAAGTCAGGGGGTTCTCCGGGATGTCCACGAGGTAGGGGGGGCGCCCCAAGGGGTGGGCGCGCCGCCCACCCTCGTGGGCAGCCCGGGACTCATCTGGCCCAACTCTTGCACTCCAAGGGCTTCTTTTGGTCCATAAGAAATTCATCAAAAATTGGCACGTCAATTGGACTCCATTTGGTATTCCTTTTTTGTAGGACACAAAAACAGGGAGAAACAGAAACTGGCACTGGGCTCTAGGTTAATAGGTTAGTCCCAAGAAATCATATAAAATAGCATATAAAACATCCTAGATGGATAATATAATAGCGTGAATACTTCATAAATTAAAGATACGTTGGAGACGTATCAGCATCCCCAAGCTTAATTCCTGCTCGTCCTCAAGTAGGTAAATGATAAAAGAAATAATTTATGAAGTGTGAGTGCTAGCAGGTGCACAAGTTTGATCAATGATAATTTCAATCACCTTTTCTATCATCATTATATGTCATAACAGTAGCTCATCTCATAAAACTTTTCATGATCAATTTACAAGATACTCACGTGTTAAAGTATAGATCATAAACTTTCTTGAAAACTAACAAAAAATTCTCTTAGTCATCAAACAATTTCAATTCATCTTATTTTCAGGAAGGGTCTATGTAAGAGCTTTGATTTAGCAAATTCCACAAACTCAACTATCATATAGTCTTTCACAATTGCTAACACTCATGTGATATTTATGGGTTCAAAGTTTTAATCAGACATAGAGAAAGATAGGGGCTTATAGTTTTGCCTCCCAACCTTTTACCTCAAGGGTAATGTCAACAATAATACTTTATGAAAACCTACATCCAAGTGGATATATGTATCCGGATCGCTCCAACACAAAGTGCTTGCCAAAGGAAAAAGTGTAAAATGGAAAGGTGATGATCACCATGACTCTTGTATAAGGGTAGAAGATAAAAGGAAAAGATAGGCCCTCCGCAGAGGGAAGCAGAGGTTGTCATGCGATTTTAAGGTTGGATGCACAAATTCTTAATGCAAAAGAACGTCACTTTATATTGCCTCTTGTGATAGAGACCGTTATTATGCAGTCCGTTGCTTTTATTTCTTCCCTATCACAAGTTCGTATAAATCTTATTTTCTTCGCACTAATAGATCATACATATGTAGAGAGCAATTTTTATTGCATGCACCAATGACAACTTACTTGAAGGATCTTACTCAATCCATAGGTAGGTATGGTGCACTCTCATGGAAAAACTAGTTTAAGGGATGTTTGAAAGCACAAGTAGTATTTCTACTTGGTGCAAAGAATTTGGCTAGCATGAGAGGGAAAGGCAAGCTCAACATGTTGGATGATCCAAGACAATATACTTTATTTCAGATATATGAAAACACAACCTATTACATTGTGTTCCTTGTCCAACATCAACCTTTTAGGATATCATATTTTAGTGAGTGATCACAATTACCAAAGATGTCCAAGATAGTATATTTATATGTGAAATATCTCTTCCTTCAATATTCTTTCATGAATTCTTCAAGTGACCAATTCTGTGTTTGCTAACTTTCAATAGGTTTACTACCTATACTTATTATGTGTGAAGTCATTACTCCCCATGGTATAAGTATATGAAACATATATAAATTCAGATTTATGATATTCAATTCATTCAACCATTTACTCATAGGATATACGTGAAGCACGTGAGCAGATGACAAACTACTCCAAAAGATATAAGTGAAGAACACTGAGTAGTAAAATAATTAACTATCCATGGGAGGATTCTCTTTTTTATTCAAGATTTCAGATCCAATGATTTTATTCAAACAGCAAGTGAAATTGAAAATACGGTCCAAGAAAAACACATATCATGTGACGAATAAAAATGTAGCTCCGAGTAAAGTATGCAGATAGTTTTGAAGACGAAAGAGGGGATGCCTTAGAAATGTTCGTCATAGTTTTTTTTCAAGTGCCCAGAATGAGTTTTTGTAAAGGACCAACCATATATTTTTTGCAAAATTGTACCAAATCAGGTCTCTAAAATACTAGGCCATATTTAATGTCTAATTGACCAAATGGTTGGGTGTCAAAAACTTTGATCAACGTCTCATGAAAAAAGACAAATTTCCGCTGATTCAGTAGAAAGCGGGTAAATTTTGAATTGCGGCTGCCTCATAGTTTGCTCTTTATTTTTTCCAAAAATAATTTCTAGGTACGTATGTATCTATTTAATCAGAGAAACACAAATTTTTTTCCAAGATTCAACCACTAGCTAGGAACGGTCATGCCCGCCGTTTTGTCGCAATTTGAAACGGGCATAAAAAATTCAAAAAAAATTAAATAATTAGAAAACCTTCGCATTGTGTCATTATATGTGACCAAGTTACCAGGAAATTTATTAAACTTGTAATACGACAATTGTTTGAAAAAATGTTCTCAGAAATGAGCTATCATGTGTAGAAATTCATGGCTTTCAAGCCAAATGATCAATTTTATGGCCACATTTATGGCATGGTTTGTTCAAATGATCTCATATTGTGCGCAGGTGTGCATATAAACAATGTTGTCTACGGAAGTTTTCATTTTCTTTTGACGGAAATGTCATTTGACATTTTTCGAGTGCCCGAAATGAGTTTTGGGAAACAGCTAATTTGCCGTCTGGTACGTTGATGACCCACAAGTGTAGGGGATCTATCGTAGTCCTTTCAATAAGTAAGAGTGTCGAACCCAACGAGGAGCAGAAGGAAATGACAAGCGGTTTTCAGTAAGGTATTCTCTACAAGCACTAAATTGTAGGTAATAGATAGTTTTGTGATAAGATAATTTGTAACGGGTAAGAAGCAATGAAAATAACTAAGTTGCATCAAGGTGGCCCAATCCTTTTAGTAGTAAAGGAAAAGCCTAGACAAGTTCTTATATGAGAAAAGCGCTTCCGAGGACACATGGGAATTATCATAAAGCTAGTTTTCATCACGTTCATATGATTCGCGTTCGTTACTTTGATAATTTGATATGTGGGTGGACCGGTGCTTTGGTACTGCCCTTTATTGGACAAGCATCTAACTTATGTTAACCCCTATTGCAAGCATCTGTAACTACAAAAGAAGTATTAAGGTAAACCTAACCATAGCATGAAACATGTGGATCCAAATCAGCCCTTTACGAATCAACGCATAAACTAGGGTTTAAGCTTCTATCACTCTAGCAACCCATAATCTACTTATTACTTCCCAATGCATTCCTCTAGGCCCAAACAATGGTGAAGTGTCATGTAGTCGATGTTCACATAATACCACTAGAGGATAGACAACATACATCTTATCAAAATATTGAACGAATACCAAATTCACATGACTACTTATAGCAAGACTTTTCCCATGTGGTCGGGAACAAACATACTACTCACAAACAATATTCATGTTCATAATCAGAGGGGTATTGATATGCATTAATGATATGAACATATGATCTTCCACCAAATAAACCAACTAGCATCAACTACAAGGAGTAATCAACACTACTAGCAACCCACAGGTACCAATGTGAGGTTTTGATACAAAGATTGGATACAAGAGATGAACTAGGGTTTGAGAGGAGATGGTGCTGGTGAGGATGTTGATGGAGATTGACCCCCTCCCGATGAGAGGATCGCTGGTGATGATGAGGGTGATGATTTCCCCCTCCCGGAGGGAAGTTTCCCTAGCAGAACAGCTCCGTCGGAGCCCTAGATTGGTTCCGCCAAGGTTCCGCCTCGTGGCAGCGGAGTTCCGCCCCGTAAGCTTGCTTATAATTTTTTTTCAAGGTAGAAGACCTCATATAGCAGAAGATGGGCACCTGAGGCCTGTCAGGGGGCCACGAGGCAGGGGGCGCGCCGTAGGGGTGGGCGCGCCCCCCACCCTCATGACAAGGGTGTGGGCCCCCTGACGCAGATTCCTTTGCCAGTACTTTCGGGGAGTTTCAGAACTTTTGGAGTTGTGCAGAATAGGTCTCTAATATTTGCTCCTTTTCCAGCCCAGAATCCCAGTTGTCGGCGTTCTTCCTCTTTATGTAAACCTTGTAAAATAAAAGAGAATATCCATAAGTATTGTGACATAACGTGTAATAACAGTCCATAATGCAATAAATATTGATATCAAAGCCTGATGCAAAATGGACGTACCAACTCCCCCAAGCTTAGACCTCACTTCTCCTCAAGAGGAAGCCGATATCGAAAAATATGCCCACATGTTTAGAGATAGAGGTGTCGATAAAAATAAAATACGGACATGGAGGCATCATGATCATTCTTATAACAGCAACATGTATATATTTTGTCATGTAATTTCTTATGATCAAGTAACAATCTATTCACAATGTTAAGTATGGTTCAGAAACTTCATTGAGAACTAACAAACTATAATCTCAGTCATTGAAGCAATTGCAATTTATCATAACATAGGAAAGAGTCAACATAAGAGCTTTTCAGTAAGTCCACATACTCAACTATCATTTAGTCTTTCATAATTCCTGACACTCACGCAATACTTGTGGTTATGGAGTTTTATTTAGACACAGAGAAAGATAGGGGCTTATAGTGTTGCCTCCCAACATTTTACCTCAAGGGTAATGTCAATAATAATAGTTCATGCTAACGAACATTCAATTGGATATATGTATCAGGATCTTTCCAACACGAGGTGCTTGCCAAAGGATGAAATAAAAAGGAAAGGTGAAGATCACCTTGACTCATACATAAAGTAAAAGATAGTCCCTTCGAAGAGGGAAGCAGAGGTTGTCATGTGCTTTTATGGTTGGATGCACAAAATCTTAATGCGAAAGAATGTCACATTATATTGCCACTTGTGCTATGAACCTTTATTATGCAGTCTCTCGCTTTTATTACTTCCATATCACACGATCGTATAAAGCTTATTTTCTCCACACTAATAAGACATACATATTTAGAGAGCAATTTTTATTGCATGCAACATGACAACTTACTTGAAGGATCTTAGTCAATCCATAGGTAGATATGGTGGACTCTCATGGAAAAACTAGTTTAAGGGTATTTCGGAAGCACAAGTAATTTTTACTTGGTGCAAGGAATTTGGCTAGCATGAGGGGGAAGGGCAAGCTCAACATGTTGCATGATCCATGACAATATACTTTAACTAAGATGAAGCATAACCCATTACGTTGTCTTCCTTGTCCAACATCAACTCTTTTAGCATGTCATATTTTAATGAGTGCTCACAAGTATAAAATATGTCCAAGATAGTATATTTGCATGTAAGAACCTCTCTTTCTTTATTACTTCCTATGAATTGCAACGGTGACCAAAACTATGTTTGCCAACTCTCAACAACTTTTATGCCTCATACTCTTTATGTGTGAAGTCATTACTATCCATAAGATCAACATGGTTTCTTTTGTTTCTCTTTATTCTTTCTATTTTCTCAAGATCATAGCAAGATAGCAAAGCCCTTGACTCAACACTAATCTTTATTATAGATAGCTCACGGACTCGATTACATAGAGGGATCACAAAGCAAAACTCGAAACTAATTCATACCAAACTTTATTCTACCAGATCAAAATATTAATAAAAGCATCGAACTAAGAAAAACCGTAAAGATAGGAGTGTGATGGTGATACGATACTGGGGCACCTCCCCCAAGCTTGGTTGTTGCCAAGGGGAGTGCCCATACCCATGTGATTATGTCTCCTTTGCTGGTGAAGAAGGTGGTGATGGATAGTCGCACATCGAGCGTAGGAGCTCTTCCAACTTGCGGATAATGCCCTTGAGTATGACGATAGGATCCTTCAACCAAATATTTTCCTGTGTGAGATACTTGTTTTGTATGTGAGCTAACTCAATCATGTTGAAAGCTTCAATCTCAGTTGGGGTAAAGAGGTTAGGATGAGGTTGAGGGATGTTTTCTTCTTCTGTAGCAAGAGTTTGGTCCTCCATGGTTCTTCTTGATCCCTTCATCCTTATTGATCTCCCCAGGTTCTTCTCTCTTCAGCTCTATTTTCAATAGCCAAGCATCCTTATCTTCATTGTTGGAGGAGGGTGACGTCATGGTGATCTAGGTCTGTCAAAAAACAGCTCGAAACAAAGACAAAGGATATTTGCGTGATACGGTGGTCAAAACCTCTGGGAGATTATATAATGATTTTTTACCGACCAAAAGAAGTATCATGCAAGAAAACAGTGTCAAGAGAGCACAGGAGGTGCCCACAAGGCAAGTGGGCGTGCCCAGTAGGGTCGGGCGTGCCCTCCACCCTCGCGGAGGCCTCGTGTCCTGCCCGGACTACTTCTTATTTTTCTATTTTCTTAAATATTCCAAAAGGAGAAATACTGATGTTAAAATTAATTTGGAGTCGGTTTACTTACCGTACCACATACCTATTCCTTTTAGGAGTCTGGAACATTCTAGAAGGTGTCCCTTATGTATTCCTCCGGGGTTACGGTTTCAATAATGTTAGTTTCAACATTTATTGGGTTACCTGAGATAGAATGTTTGATTCTTTGACCGTTCACCACCTTCGAATTTTTGCCCTTGAAGTTGTTGATTTTTATGGCACTGGAACGATAGACTTCCTCGATAACGTAAGGGACTTCCCATTTAGAGAGAAGTTTTCCTGCAAAAAATCTTAAACAAGAGTTGAAAAGCAACACAAAGTCACCCACATTAAACTCACGCTTTTGTATCCTTTTGTCATGCCATCTTTTAACTTTTTCTTTAAATAGTTTGGCATTTTCATAAGCTTGGGTTCTCCATTCATCAAGTGAGATAATGTCAAATCACCTTTTCTCACCGGCAAGTTTGAAATCATAATTAAGCTCTTTAATAGCCCAATATGCCTTATGTTCTAGTTCGAGAGGTAAGTGACAAGCTTTTCCATAAACCATTTTATATGGAGACATATGCGTAGGATTTTTATATGCAGTTCTATAAGCCCATAATGCATCATCAAGTTTTTTGGACCAATTATTTCTAGATCTATTAATAGTCTTTTGCAAAATTAACTTAAGTTCTCTATTACTCAATTCTACTTGACTTCTAGACTGTGTGTGATAAGGAGATGCAATTCTATGGTTAACATTATACTTAGGAAGCATTTTACGAAAAGCACCATGAATAAAATGAGAACCACCATCAGTCATTAAGTATCTAGGGACTCCAAACCTCGGAAAAATAAGTTCTTTAATCATCTTAATAGAGGTGTTATGATTAGCACTACTAGTTGGAATAGCTTCTACCCACTTAGTAACGTAATCAACAGCAACTAAAATATGTGTATACCGAGGCAGGAAAAGGTCCCATATAATCAAAGCCCCAAACATCAAATGGTTCAATAACAACAGAATAGTTCATAGGCATTTCCTGACGTCTACTAATATTACCAATTCTTTGACATTCATCACAAGACAAGACAAACTTACGGGCATCTTTGAAGAGAGTAGGCCAATAAAAACCGGATTGCAATACCTTATGTGCAGTTCAATCTCCAGCGTGGTGTCCTCCATATGCCTCGGAATAACACTTGCGTAGGATCTGTTCTTGTTCATGCTCAGGTACACAACGTCTAATAACACCATCCACTCCTTCTTTATAAAGGTCTGGGTCATCCCAGAAGTAATGTCTTAAATCATAGAAGAACTTTTTCTTTTGCTGATATGTAAAACTAGGTGGTATGAATTTAGCAACAATGTAATTAGCATAATCAGCATACCATGGAGCAGTATGAGAAGCATTTATGACAGCTAATTGTTCATCAGGAAAGCTATCATTAATAGGTAATAGGTCATCAAGAACATTCTCTAACCTAGACAAGTTGTCTGCAACGGGGTTCTCAGCTCCCTTTCAATCAATAATATGTAAATCAAATTCTTGTAGAAAGAGAACCCACCCAATAAGTCTAGGTTTAGCATCTTTCTTTTCCATAAGATATTTAATAGCAGCATGATCAGTGTGAATAGTTACTTTAGAATCAACAATATAAGGTTTGAACTTATCACAAGCAAATACAACAGTTAAAAATTCTTTTTCAGAAGTAGCATAATTTCTCTGGGCACTGTCTAGAGTTTTATTAGCATATTGAATAACATTTAGTTTCTTATCAACTCTTTGTCCTAGAACAACACCTACAACATAATCGCTAGCATCACACATAATTTCAAAGGGTAAATTCCAAACAAGTGGCTGAACAATAGGTGCAGAAACCAAAGCTTTATTAAGTATTTCAAATGCTTCTACGCAATCATCATCGAAGACAAAAGGAATATCTTTTTGCAATAGATTAGTCAAAGGCCTAGAGATTTTAGAAAAGTCATTAATGAACCTCCTATAAAAACCGGCATGACCAAGGAAACTTCTTATACCTTTGATGTCCTTGGGACATGGCATCTTCTCAATTGCATCAACTTTAGCTTTATCAACTTCAATACCTCTTTCAGAAATTTTATGCCCCAAGACAATGCCTTCATTAACCATAAAGTGACACTTCTCCCAGTTCAAAACAAGACTAATATCTTCGCATCTCGGCAAAACTCGTTCAAGGTTGCTCAAGCAATCATCAAAGGAGGATCCATAAACAGAGAAATCATCCATGAATACCTCACAAATATTTTCACAAAAGTCAAAGAATATAGCCATCATGCATCTTTGAAAAGTAGCAGGTGTATTACATAAAACAAAAGGCATATGTCTATAAGCAAAAGTACCAAAAGGGCAAGTAAAAGTAGTATTTTCTTGATCATTCGCTGACACAGGTATTTGAGAGAAACCAGAGTAACCATCTAGGAAGCAAAAATGTGTATGTTTGGATAGTCTTTCTAGCATTTGATCAATAAAAGGTAAAGGGTAATGATCCTTTTTAGTAGCATTATTTAATTTGCAGAAATGAATTACCATCCAATAGCCTATAATAATTCTTTGCGGGATCAATTCATCTTTATCATTAGGAACAACAGTAATACCTCCCTTCTTAGGGACATAATGGACAGGACTTACCCACGTACTATTAGCAACGGGATAAATTATACATGCCTCTAGGAGCTTTAGTATTTCCTTCCTTACCACTTCCTTCATCTTAGAGTTTAACCGTCGTTGATGATCAGTAACTTGTTTGGCGTCTTCTTCCAACTTAATTTTGTGTTGGCATAGAGTGGGACTAATGCCCTTAAGATCATCAAGAGTATATCCAATAGCAACACGGTGCTTATTTAGAGTTTTCAATAATCTTTCCTCTTCCTGCTCTGAAAGGTTAGCACTAATAATAACATGATATATATTCTTTTCATCAAGATAAGCATATTTAAGATTATCACGTAATGGTTTAAGTTCAAACACGGGATCATCCTTGGGTGATAGAAGACCCCCTGGGATTTCAACAGGTAAGTTGTGTTTCAAAATAGGACCATGTTTAATGAATAATTCATATATTTCCCTTCTTTCATTCATGAACATATCATTTTCATGATCTAGCAAATATTGTTCTAAAGGATCAGTAGGAGGCAGAACAATAGAAGCAAGACCAATAATTTCATCCTTACTAGACAGTTCTTTATCATATGGTTGTCTACGAAATTTAGCAAAATTAAACTCATGAGTCATATCATCCGATCCAATCGTGACAACATCTTTTTTGCAATCAATTCTAGCATTAACAGTATTTAAGAAGGGTCTACCAAATATAATGGGACAAAAGTTATCTTGTGGGGAACCAAGAACGAGACAATCAACAGGATATTTAGCTTTCCCCCATAAGACTTCAACATATCTAACCATCCCAATTGGTGAAATAGTATCTCTATTGGCAAGATTAATTGTAACATGAATGTCTTCTATCTCAGCAGGTGCAATATTATGCATAATTTCTTGTTATAAGGAGATAAGTATTGCACTAGCACTATCACCCATATCACATAAGCCATGATAACAATGATCTCCTATTTTAATAAAAATAACAGGCATGCCTACAACTGGTCTATGTTTCTTAGCATCAGGTTTAGCAATTCTAGTAGCTTCATCAAAGAAATAAATAACATGCCCATTAATATCATCAGCCAGGAGATCTTTAACCACAACAACATTAGGTTCAACTTGAATTTGCTCAGGGGGTTTATATGTCTTAATATTAATTTTGTTCAACTTTAATAGGTG